>NC_136264.1:145923969-146523969 GCF_964187855.1 Myxine glutinosa
GCTGGTGTTGATAACCACTTTTCGCGCTCTTGTTCGTGTTCAAAACAACTTTTCGCACATGTGTTAGTGTTGAAAAACCATTTTCCGCACTCGTGCTCGTGTTGATAACCACTTTTCGCGCTCTTGTTCATGTTCAAAACCACCTCCACACTTGTGCTGGCGTTGAAAACAACTTTTCTCACTTTTGCAAGTGTTGCAAAACCACTTTTCATACCTGTGTTGGCATTGAAAACCACTTTTTGCACTTGTGTTGGTGTTGCAAAACCACTTTTCGCACTTGTGCGAGCATTGAAAACGATTTTTTGCACTTGTGCTTGTGTTGCAAAACCACTTTTCCCACTTGTGTTGGTGCTAATAATCCACTTTCCACACCTGCGCTCGTGTTGCAAATCCACTTTTCACACTTGTGCTGGCGTTGAAAACCACTTTTCGCACTTTTGCAAGTGTTGCAAAACCACTTTCCACAATTGTGTTGGCATTGAAAACCACTTATCGCACTTGTGTTAGTGTTTCAAAACCACTTTTCGCACTTGTGTTGGTATTGACAAACCACTTTTCACACTTGTGTTGGTGTTGTAGAATCACTTTCTGCACCTGCGCTCGTGTTGCAAAGCAACTCTTCGCACTTGTGTTGGAGATGCAAAACCTCTTTCCGCACCTGTGCTGGCATTGAAAACCACTTTTCGCACTTGTCTTAGTGTTGCAAAACCAATTTCGACACTTGTGTTAGTACTGCTAAACCACTTTCCACACTTGTGCTGGCGTTGAAAACAACTTTTCACACTTTTGCAAGTGTTGCAAAACCACTTTTCATACCTGTGTTGGCATTGAAAACCACTTTTTGCACTTGTGTTGGTGTTGCAAAACCACTTTTCGCACTTGTGCGAGCATTGAAAACGATTTTTTGCACTGGTGCTTGTGTTGCAAAACCACTTTTCGCACTTGTGTTGGTGTTGAAAACCACTTTTTGCACTTGTTTTGGTGTTGCAAAACCACTTTTCGCACTTGTGCTAACATTGAAAGTGACTTTTTGCACTTGTGCTTGTGTTGCAAAACCACTTTTTGAACTTGTGTTAGCGTTACAAAACCACTTTTCCCAATTGTGTTGATGTTACTAATCCACTTTCCACACCTGCGCTCGTTTTGCAAATCCACTTTTCACACTTGTGTTGGCGTTGAAAACCACTTTTTGCACTTGTTTTGGTGTTGCAAAACCATTTTTCGCACTTGTGCTAACATTGAAAGTGACTTTTTGCACTTGTGCTTGTGTTGCAAAACCACTTTTCGCACTTGTGTTTGTGTTGCAAAACCAATTTCGACACTTGTGTTAGTATTGCTAAACCACTTTCCGCACTTGTGCTGGGGTAAAAAACCACTTTTCGCACTTGTGCTCGTGTTGATAACCACTTTTTGCGCTCTTGTTATTGTTCAAAACCACTTTTAGCACTTCTCTTAGTGGTGCAAAACCACTTTTCGCACTTGTGTTAGTGTTGCCATACCATTTTCCGCACCTGTGCTGGCATTGAAAACCACTTTTCGCACTTGTGTTAGTGTTGCAAAACCAATTTCGACACTTGGGTTAGTATTGCTAAACCACTTTCCACACTTGTGCTGGCGTTGAAAACAACTTTTCGCACTTTTGCAAGTGTTGCAAAACCACTTTTCACACCTGTGTTGGCATTGAAAACCACTTTTTGCACTTGTGTTGGTGATGCAAAACGACTTTCGCACTTGTGCTAGCATTGAAAACGACTTTTTGCACTTGTGCTTGTGTTGCAAAACCACTTTTCGCACTTGTGTTCGCGTTCAAAACCACTTTTAGCACATGTGTTAGTGTTGAAAAACCATTTTCCGCACTCGGGCTGGTGTTGATAACCACTTTTCGCGCTCTTGTTCGTGTTCAAAACAACTTTTCGCACATGTGTTAGTGTTGAAAAACCATTTTCCGCACTCGTGCTCGTGTTGATAACCACTTTTCGCGCTCTTGTTCGTGTTCAAAACCTCTTTCCGCACCCGTGCTGGCATTGAAAACCACTTTTCGCACTTGTGTTAGTGTTGCAAAACCAATTTCGACACTTGTGTTAGTATTGCTAAACCACTTTCCGCACTTGTGCTGGGGTAGAAAACCACTTTTCGCAATTGTGCTCGTGTTGAAAAACACTTTTTGCACTCCTGTTAGTGTTGCAAATCCACTTTTCGCACTGTGTTGGTGTTGCAAAACCACTTTTCGCACTTGTGTGAGTGTTGCAAAACCATTTTCCGCACTCGTGCTGGTGTTGATAACCACTTTTTGCGCTCTTGTTATTGTTCAAAACCACTTTTAGCACTTCTCTTAGTGTTGCAAAACCACTTTTCGCACTTGTGTTAGTGTTGCCATGCCATTTTCTGCACTTGTGCTGGAGTTGAAAACCACTTTTTGCACATGTGTTGGTGTTGCAAAACCACTTTTTGCACTTGTGTTAGCGTTGAAAACCACTTTTCGCACATGTGTTAGTGTTGAAAAACCATTTTCCGCACTCGGGCTGGTGTTGATAACCACTTTTCGCGCTCTTGTTCGTGTTCAAAACCACTTTTCGCACTTGTGTTAGTGTTGAAAAACCATTTTCCGCACTCGTGCTCGTGTTGATAACCACTTTTCGCGCTCTTGTTCACGTTCAAAACCACTTTCCACACTTGTGCTGGCGTTGAAAACAACTTTTCTCACTTTTGCAAGTGTTGCAAAACCACTTTTCATACCTGTGTTGGCATTGAAAACCACTTTTTGCACTTGTGTTGGTGTTGCAAAACCACTTTTCGCACTTGTTTTGGCGTTGAAAACCACTTTTTGCACTTGTTTTGGTGTTGCAAAACCACTTTTCGCACTTGTGCTAGCATTGAAAGCGACTTTTTGCACTTGTGCTTGTGTTGCAAAACCACTTTTTGCACTTGTGTTAGCGTTGCAAAACCACTTTTCCCACTTGTGTTGGCATTGAAAACCACTTTTCGCACTTTTGCAAGTGTTGCAAAACCACTTTCTACAATTGTGCTGGCGTTGAAAACCACTTATCGCAATTGTGTGAGTGTTGCAAAACCACTTTTCGCACTTGTGTTAGTGTTGCCATACCATTTTCTGCACTTGTGCTGGCGTTGAAAACCACTTTTCGCATATGTGTTGGTGTTGCAAAACCACTTTTTGCACTTGTGTTAGCATTGAAAACCACTTTTCGCACATGTGTTAGTGTTGAAAAACCATTTTGCACACTCGGGCTGTTGTTGATAACCACTTTTCGCGCTCTTGTTCGTGTTCAAAACAACTTTTCGCACATGTGTTAGTGTTGAAAAACCATTTTCCGCACTCGTGCTCGTGTTGATAACCACTTTTCGCGCTCTTGTTCATGTTCAAAACCACTTCCACACTTGTGCTGGCGTTGAAAACAACTTTTCTCACTTTTGCAAGTGTTGCAAAACCACTTTTCATACCTGTGTTGGCATTGAAAACCACTTTTTGCACTTGTGTTGGTGTTGCAAAACCACTTTTCGCACTTGTGCTAGCATTGAAAGCGACTTTTTGCACTTCTGCTTGTGTTGCAAAACCACTTTTTGCACTTGTGTTAGCGTTGCAAAACCACTTTTCCCACCTGTGTTGGTGTTACTAATCCACTTTCCACACCTGCGCTCGTGTTGCAAATCCAATTTTCACACTTGTGTTGGCGTTGAAAACCAATTTTCGCACTTGTGTTAGTGTTGCCATACCATTTTCTGCACTTGTGCTGGCGTTGAAAACCACTTTTCGCACATGTGTTGGTGTTGCAAAACCACTTTTTGCACTTGTGTTAGCATTGAAAACCACTTTTCGCACTTGTGCGAGCATTGAAAACGATTTTTTGCACTTGTGCTTGTGTTGCAAAACCACTTTTTGCACTTGTGTTAGTGTTGCCATACCATTTTCTGCACTTGTGCTGGCGTTGAAAACCACTTTTCGCACATGTGTTGGTGTTGCAAAACCACTTTTTGCACTTGTGTTAGCATTGAAAACCACTTTTCGCACATGTGTTAGTGTTGAAAAACCATTTTCCGCACTCGTGCTCGTGTTGATAACCACTTTTCGCGCTCTTGTTCATGTTCAAAACCACTTTCCACACTTGTGCTGGCGTTGAAAACAACTTTTTCTCACATTTGCAAGTGTTGCAAAACCACTTTTCATCCCTGTGTTGGCATTGAAAACCACTTTTTGCACTTGTGTTGGTGTTGCAAAACCACTTTTCGCACTTGTGCGAGCATTGAAAACGACTTTTTGCACTTGTGCTTGTGTTGCAAAACCACTTTTCGCACTTGTGTTGGCGTTGAAAACCACTTTTTGCACTTGTTTTGGTGTTGCAAAACCACTTTTCGCACTTGTGCTAGCATTGAAAGCGACTTTTTGCACTTCTGCTTGTGTTGCAAAACCACTTTTTGCACTTGTGTTAGCGTTGCAAAACCACTTTTCCCACCTGTGTTGGTGTTACTAATCCACTTTCCACACCTGCGCTCGTGTTGCAAATCCACTTTTCACACTTGTGTTGGCGTTGAAAACCAATTTTCGCACTTGTGTTAGTGTTGCCATACCATTTTCTGCACTTGTGCTGGCGTTGAAAACCACTTTTCGCACATGTGTTGGTAGTGCAAAACCACTTTTTGCACTTGTGTTAGCGTTGAAAACCACTTTTCGCACATGTGTTAGTGTTGAAAAACCATTTTGCACACTCGGGCTGGTGTTGATAACCACTTTTCGCGCTCTTGTTCGTGTTCAAAACAACTTTTCGCACATGTGTTAGTGTTGAAAAACCATTTTCCGCACTCGTGCTCGTGTTGATAACCACTTTTCGCGCTCTTGTTCATGTTCAAAACCACTTCCACACTTGTGCTGGCGTTGAAAACAACTTTTCTCACTTTTGCAAGTGTTGCAAAACCACTTTTCATACCTGTGTTGGCATTGAAAACCACTTTTTGCACTTGTGTTGGTGTTGCAAAACCACTTTTCGCACTTGTGCGAGCATTGAAAACGATTTTTTGCACTTGTGCTTGTGTTGCAAAACCACTTTTCCCACTTGTGTTGGTGCTAATAATCCACTTTCCACACCTGCGCTCGTGTTGCAAATCCACTTTTCCCACTTGTGTTGGTGCTAATAATCCACTTTCCACACCTGCGCTCGTGTTGCAAATCCACTTTTCACACTTGTGCTGGCGTTGAAAACCACTTTTCGCACTTTTGCATGTGTTGCAAAACCACTTTCCACAATTGTGCTGGCATTGAAAACCACTTATCGCACTTGTGTTAGTGTTGCAAAACCACTTTTCGCACTTGTGTTGGTATTGATAAACCACTTTTCACACTTGTGTTGGTGTTGTAAAATCACTTTCTGCACCTGCGCTCGTGTTGCAAAGCAACTCTTCGCACTTGTGTTGGAGATGCAAAACCTCTTTCCGCACCTGTGCTGGCATTGAAAACCACTTTTCGCACTTGTGTTAGTGTTGCAAAACCAATTTCGACACTTGCGTTAGTATTGCTAAACCACTTTCCACACTTGTGCTGGCGTTGAAACAACTTTTCGCACTTTTGCAAGTGTTGCACAACCACTTTTCACACCTGTGTTGGCATTGAAAACCACTTTTTGCACTTGTGTTGGTGTTGCAAAACGACTTTCGCACTTGTGCTAGCATTGAAAACGACTTTTCGCACTTGTGTTCGCGTTCAAAACCACTTTTAGCACATGTGTTGGTGTTGAAAAACCATTTTCCACACTCGGGCTGGTGTTGATAACAACTTTTCGCGCTCTTGTTCGTGTTCAAAACAACTTTTCGCACATGTGTTAGTGTTGAAAAACCATTTTCCGCACTCGTGCTCGTGTTGATAACCACTTTTCGCGCTCTTGTTCGTGTTCAAAACCTCTTTCCGCACCCGTGCTGGCATTGAAAACCACTTTTCGCACCTGTGCTGGCATTGAAAACCACTTTTCGCACTTGTGTTAGTGTTGCAAAACCAATTTCGACACTTGTGTTAGTATTGCTAAACCACTTTCCGCAGTTGTGCTGGGGTAGAAAACCACTTTTCGCAATTGTTCTCGTGTTGAAAAACACTTTTTGCGCTCCTGTTAGTGTTGCAAATCCACTTTTCGCACTGTGTTAGTGTTGCAAAACCACTTGTCGCACTTGTGTGAGTGTTGCAAAACCATTTTCCGCACTCGTGCTGGTGTTGATAACCACTTTTTGCGCTCTTGTTATTGTTCAAAACCACTTTTAGCACTTCTCTTAGTGTTGCAAAACCACTTTTCGCACTTGTGTTAGTGTTGCCATGCCATTTTCTGCACTTGTGCTAGAGTTGAAAACCACTTTTTGCACATGTGTTGGTGTTGCAAAAACACTTTTTGCACTTGTGTTAGCGTTGAAAACCACTTTTCGCACATGAGTTAGTGTTGAAACACCATTTTCCGCACTCGGGCTGGTGTTGATAACCACTTTTCGCGCTCTTGTTCGTGTTCAAAACCACTTTTCGCACTTGTGTTAGTGTTGAAAAACCATTTTCCGCACTCGTGCTCGTCTTGATAACCACTTTTCGCGCTCTTGTTCACGTTCAAAACCACTTTCCACAATTGCGTTGGCATTGAAAACCACTTATCGCACTTGTGTTAGTGTTTCAAAACCACTTTTCGCACTTGTGTTGGTATTGACAAACCACTTTTCACACTTGTGTTGGTGTTGTAGAATCACTTTCTGCACCTGCGCTCACGTTGCAAAGCAACTCTTCGCACTTGTGTTGGAGATGCAAAACCTCTTTCCGCACCTGTGCTGGCATTGAAAACCACTTTTCGCACTTGTCTTAGTGTTGCAAAACCAATTTCGACACTTGTGTTAGTACTGCTAAACCACTTTCCACACTTGTGCTGGCGTTGAAAACAACTTTTCACACTTTTGCAAGTGTTGCAAAACCACTTTTCATACCTGTGTTGGCATTGAAAACCACTTTTTGCACTTGTGTTGGTGTTGCAAAACCACTTTTCGCACTTGTGCGAGCATTGAAAACGATTTTTTGCACTGGTGCTTGTGTTGCAAAACCACTTTTCGCACTTGTGTTGGTGTTGAAAACCACTTTTTGCACTTGTTTTGGTGTTGCAAAACCACTTTTCGCACTTGTGCTAACATTGAAAGTGACTTTTTGCACTTGTGCTTGTGTTGCAAAACCACTTTTTGAACTTGTGTTAGCGTTACAAAACCACTTTTCCCAATTGTGTTGATGTTACTAATCCACTTTCCACACCTGCGCTCGTTTTGCAAATCCACTTTTCACACTTGTGTTGGCGTTGAAAACCACTTTTTGCACTTGTTTTGGTGTTGCAAAACCATTTTTCGCACTTGTGCTAACATTGAAAGTGACTTTTTGCACTTGTGCTTGTGTTGCAAAACCACTTTTCGCACTTGGGTTAGTGTTGCAAAACCAATTTTGACACTTGTGTTAGTATTGCTAAACCACTTTCCGCACTTGTGCTGGGGTAAAAAACCACTTTTCGCACTTGTGCTCGTGTTGATAACCACTTTTTGCGCTCTTGTTATTGTTCAAAACCACTTTTAGCACTTCTCTTAGTGGTGCAAAACCACTTTTCGCACTTGTGTTAGTGTTGCCATACCATTTTCTGCACTTGTGCTGGCGTTGAAAAACACTTTTCGCACATGTGTTGGTGTTGAAAAACCATTTTCCGCACTCGTGCTCGTGTTGATAACCACTTTTCGCGCTCTTGTTCATGTTCAAAACCACTTTCCACACTTGTGCTGGCGTTGAAAACAACTTTTCTCACATTTGCAAGTGTTGCAAAACCACTTTTCATTACTGTGTTGGCATTGAAAACCACTTTTTGCACTTGTGTTGGTGTTGCAAAACCACTTTTCGCACTTGTGCGAGCATTGAAAACGACTTTTTGCACTTGTGCTTGTGTTGCAAAACCACTTTCCGCACTTGTGTTGGCGTTGAAAACCACTTTTTGCACTTGTTTTGGTGTTGCAAAACCACTTTTAGCACTTGTGTTAGCGTTGCAAAACCACTTTTCCCACTTGTGTTGGCGTTACTAATCCACTTTCCACACCTGCGCTCATGTTGCAAATCCACTTTTCACACTTGTGTTGGCGTTGAAAACCACTTTTTGCACTTGTTTTGGTGTTGCAAAACCATTTTTTGCACTTGTGCTAGCATTGAAAGCGACTTTTTGCACTTGTGCTTGTGTTGCAAAACCACTTTTCGCACTTGTGTTAGTGTTGCAAAACCAATTTCGACACTTGTGTTAGTATTGCTAAACCACTTTCCGCACTTGTGCTGGGGTAGAAAACCACTTTTCGCACTTGTGCTCGTGTTGATAACCACTTTTTGCGCTCTTGTTATTGTTCAAAACCACTTTTAGCACTTCTCTTAGTGGTGCAAAACCACTTTTCGCACTTGAGTTAGTGTTGCCATACCATTTTCTGCAATTGTGCTGGCGTTGAAAACCACTTTTCGCACATGTGTTGGTTTTGCAAAACCACTTTTTGCACTTGTGTTAGCGTTGAAAACCTCTTTTCGCACATGTGTTAGTGTTGAAAAACCATTTTCCGCACTCGGGCTGGTGTTGATAACCACTTTTCGCGCTCTTGTTCGTGTTCAAAACAACTTTTCGCACATGTCTTAGTGTTGAAAAACCATTTTCCGCACTCGTGCTCGTGTTGATAACCACTTTTCGCGCTCTTGTTCATGTTCAAAACCACTTCCACACTTGTGCTGGCGTTGAAAACAACTTTTCTCACTTTTGCAAGTGTTGCAAAACCACTTTTCATACCTGTGTTGGCATTGAAAACCACTTTTTGAACTTGTGTTGGTGTTGCAAAACCACTTTTCGCACTTGTGCGAGCATTGAAAACGACTTTCTGCACTTGTGCTTGTGTTGCAAAACCACTTTTCGCACTTGTGTTGGCGTTGAAAACCACTTTTTGCACTTGTGCTTGTGTTGCAAAACCACTTTTTGCACTTGTGTTAACGTTGCAAAACCACTTTTCCCACTTGTGTTGGTGCTAATAATCCACTTTCCACACCTGCGCTCGTGTTGCAAATCCACTTTTCACACTTGTGCTGGCGTTGAAAACCACTTTTCGCACTTTTGCATGTGTTGCAAAACCACTTTCCACAATTGTGCTGGCATTGAAAACCACTTATCGCACTTGTGTTAGTGTTGCAAAACCACTTTTCGCACTTGTGTTGGTATTGATAAACCACTTTTCACACTTGTGTTGGTGTTGTAAAATCACTTTCTGCACCTGCGCTCGTGTTGCAAAGCAACTCTTCGCACTTGTGTTGGAGATGCAAAACCTCTTTCCGCACCTGTGCTGGCATTGAAAACCACTTTTCGCACTTGTGTTAGTGTTGCAAAACCAATTTCGACACTTGCGTTAGTATTGCTAAACCACTTTCCACACTTGTGCTGGCGTTGAAACAACTTTTCGCACTTTTGCAAGTGTTGCACAACCACTTTTCACACCTGTGTTGGCATTGAAAACCACTTTTTGCACTTGTGTTGGTGTTGCAAAACGACTTTCGCACTTGTGCTAGCATTGAAAACGACTTTTCGCACTTGTGTTCGCGTTCAAAACCACTTTTAGCACATGTGTTAGTGTTCAAAAACCATTTTCCACACTCGGGCTGGTGTTGATAACAACTTTTCGCGCTCTTGTTCGTGTTCAAAACAACTTTTCGCACATGTGTTAGTGTTGAAAAACCATTTTCCGCACTCGTGCTCGTGTTGATAACCACTTTTCGCGCTCTTGTTCGTGTTCAAAACCTCTTTCCGCACCCGTGCTGGCATTGAAAACCACTTTTCGCACTTGTGTTAGTGTTGCAAAACCAATTTCGACACTTGTGTTAGTATTGCTAAACCACTTTCCGCAGTTGTGCTGGGGTAGAAAACCACTTTTCGCAATTGTGCTCGTGTTGAAAAACACTTTTTGCGCTCCTGTTAGTGTTGCAAATCCACTTTTCGCACTTGTGTTAACGTTGCAAAACCACTTTTCCCACTTGTGTTGGTGCTAATAATCCACTTTCCACACCTGCGCTCGTGTTGCAAATCCACTTTTCACACTTGTGCTGGCGTTGAAAACCACTTTTCGCACTTTTGCATGTGTTGCAAAACCACTTTCCACAATTGTGCTGGCATTGAAAACCACTTATCGCACTTGTGTTAGTGTTGCAAAACCACTTTTCGCACTTGTGTTGGTATTGATTAACCACTTTTCACACTTGTGTTGGTGTTGTAAAATCACTTTCTGCACCTGCGCTCGTGTTGCAAAGCAACTCTTCGCACTTGTGTTGGAGATGCAAAACCTCTTTCCGCACCTGTGCTGGCATTGAAAACCACTTTTCGCACTTGTGTTAGTGTTGCAAAACCAATTTCGACACTTGCGTTAGTATTGCTAAACCACTTTCCACACTTGTGCTGGCGTTGAAACAACTTTTCGCACTTTTGCAAGTGTTGCACAACCACTTTTCACACCTGTGTTGGCATTGAAAACCACTTTTTGCACTTGTGTTGGTGTTGCAAAACGACTTTCGCACTTGTGCTAGCATTGAAAACGACTTTTCGCACTTGTGTTCGCGTTCAAAACCACTTTTAGCACATGTGTTAGTGTTCAAAAACCATTTTCCACACTCGGGCTGGTGTTGATAACAACTTTTCGCGCTCTTGTTCGTGTTCAAAACAACTTTTCGCACATGTGTTAGTGTTGAAAAACCATTTTCCGCACTCGTGCTCGTGTTGATAACCACTTTTCGCGCTCTTGTTCGTGTTCAAAACCTCTTTCCGCACCCGTGCTGGCATTGAAAACCACTTTTCGCACCTGTGCTGGCATTGAAAACCACTTTTCGCACTTGTGTTAGTGTTGCAAAACCAATTTCGACACTTGTGTTAGTATTGCTAAACCACTTTCCGCAGTTGTGCTGGGGTAGAAAACCACTTTTCGCAATTGTTCTCGTGTTGAAAAACACTTTTTGCGCTCCTGTTAGTGTTGCAAATCCACTTTTCGCACTGTGTTAGTGTTGCAAAACCACTTGTCGCACTTGTGTGAGTGTTGCAAAACCATTTTCCGCACTCGTGCTGGTGTTGATAACCACTTTTTGCGCTCTTGTTATTGTTCAAAACCACTTTTAGCACTTCTCTTAGTGTTGCAAAACCACTTTTCGCACTTGTGCTAGAGTTGAAAACCACTTTTTGCACATGTGTTGGTGTTGCAAAAACACTTTTTGTACTTGTGTTAGCGCTGAAAACCACTTTTCGCACATGAGTTAGTGTTGAAACACCATTTTCCGCACTCGGGCTGGTGTTGATAACCACTTTTCGCGCTCTTGTTCGTGTTCAAAACCACTTTTCGCACTTGTGTTAGTGTTGAAAAACCATTTTCCGCACTCGTGCTCGTCTTGATAACCACTTTTCGCGCTCTTGTTCACGTTCAAAACCACTTTCCACACTTGTGCTGGTGTTGAAAACCACTTTTCGCACTTTTGCAAGTGTTGCAAAACCACTTTTCATACCTGTGTTGGCATTGAAAACCACTTTTTGCACTTGTGTTGGTGTTGCAAAACCACATTTCGCACTTGTGTTGGCGTTGAAAACCACTTTTTGCACTTGTTTTGGTGTTGCAAAACCACTTTTCGCACTTGTGCTAGCATTGAAAGCGACTTTTTGCACTTGTGCTTGTGTTGCAAAACCACTTTTTGCACTTGTGTTAGCGTTGCAAAACCACTTTTCCCACTTGTGTTGGCGTTGAAAACCACTTTTCGCACTTTTGCAAGTGTTGCAAAACCACTTTCTACAAATGTGCTGGCGTTGAAAACCACTTATCGCACTTGTGTGAGTGTTGCAAAACCACTTTTCGCACTTGTGTTGGTGTTCACAAACCACTTTTCACACTTGTGCTGGTGTTGAAAACCACTTTTCGCACTTTTGCAAGTGTTGCAAAACCACGCTCCACAATTGTGCTGGAGTTGAAAACCACTTATCGCACTTGTGTTAGTGTTGCAAAACCATTTTCCACACTCGTGCTGGTGTTGATAACCACTTTTTGCGCTCTTGGTATTGTTCAAAACCACTTTTAGCACTTCTCTTAGTGTTGCAAAACCACTTTTCGCACTTGTGTTAGTGTTGCCATACCATTTTCTGCACTTGTGCTGGCGTTGAAAACCACTTTTCGCACATGTGTTGGTGTTGATAACCACTTTTCGCGCTCTTGTTCATGTTCAAAACCACTTTCCACACTTGTGCTGGCGTTGAAAACAACTTTTCTCACATTTGCAAGTGTTGCAAAACCACTTTTCATTACTGTGTTGGCATTGAAAACCACTTTTTGCACTTGTGTTGGTGTTGCAAAACCACTTTTCGCACTTGTGCAAGCATTGAAAACGACTTTTTGCACTTGTGCTTGTGTTGCAAAAGCACTTTCCGCACTTGTGTTGGCGTTGAAAACCACTTTTTGCACTTGTTTTGGTGTTGCAAAACCCCTTTTCGCACTTGTGCTAGCATTGAAAGCGACTTTTTGCACTTGTGCTTGTGTTACAAAACCACTTTTTGCACTTGTGTTAGCGTTGCAAAACCACTTTTCCCACTTGTGTTGGCGTTACTAATCCACTTTCCACACCTGCGCTCATGTTGCAAATCCACTTTTCACACTTGTGTTGGCGTTGAAAACCACTTTTTGCACTTGTTTTGGTGTTGCAAAACCATTTCCGCACTTGTGCTGGCATTGAAAGCGACTTTTTGCACTTGTGCTTGTGTTGCAAAACCACTTTTCGCACTTGTGTTAGTGTTGCAAAACCAATTTCGACACTTGTGTTAGTATTGCTAAACCACTTTCCGCACTTGTGCTGGGGTAGAAAAACACTTTTCGCACTTGTGCTCGTGTTGATAACCACTTTTTGCGCTCTTGTTATTGTTCAAAACCACTTTTAGCACTTCTCTTAGTGGTGCAAAACCACTTTTCGCGCTTGAGTTAGTGTTGCCGTACCATTTTCTGCACTTGTGCTGGCGTTGAAAACCACTTTTCGCACATGTGTTGGTTTTGCAAAACCACTTTTTGCACTTGTGTTAGCGTTGAAAACCACTTTTCGCACATGTGTTAGTGTTGAAAAACCATTTTCCGCACTCGGGCTGGTGTTGATAACCACTTTTCGCGCTCTTGTTTGTGTTCAAAACAACTTTTCGCACATGTCTTAGTGTTGAAAAACCATTTTCCGCACTCGTGCTCGTGTTGATAACCACTTTTCGCGCTCTTGTTCATGTTCAAAACCACTTCCACACTTGTGCTGGCGTTGAAAACAACTTTTCTCACTTTTGCAAGTGTTGCAAAACCACTTTTCATACCTGTGTTGGCATTGAAAACCACTTTTTGAACTTGTGTTGGTGTTGCAAAACCACTTTTCGCACTTGTGCGAGCATTGAAAACGACTTTCTGCACTTGTGCTTGTGTTGCAAAACCACTTTTCGCACTTGTGTTGGCGTTGAAAACCACTTTTTGCACTTGTGCTTGTGTTGCAAAACCACTTTTTGCACTTGTGTTAGCGTTGCAAAACCACTTTTCCCACTTGTGTTGGTGCTAATAATCCACTTTCCACACCTGCGCTCGTGTTGCAAATCCACTTTTCACACTTGTGCTGGCGTTGAAAACCACTTTTCGCACTTTTGCAAGTGTTGCAAAACCACTTTCCACAATTGTGCTGGCATTGAAAACCACTTATCGCACTTGTGTTAGTGTTGCAAAACCACTTTTCGCACTTGTGTTGGTATTGATAAACCACTTTTCACACTTGTGTTGGTGTTGTAAAATCACTTTCTGCACCTGCGCTCGTGTTGCAAAGCAACTCTTCGCACTTGTGTTGGAGATGCAAAACCTCTTTCCGCACCTGTGCTGGCATTGAAAACCACTTTTCACACCTGTGTTGGCATTGAAAACCACTTTTTGCACTTGTGTTGGTGTTGCAAAACGACTTTCGCACTTGTGCTAGCATTGAAAACGACTTTTTGCACTTGTGCTTGTGTTGCAAAACCACTTTTCGCACTTGTGTTCACGTCCAAAACCACTTTTAGCACATGTGTTAGTGTTCAAAAACCATTTTCCGCACTCGGGCTGGTGTTGATAACCACTTTTCGCGCTCTTGTTCGTGTTCAAAACAACTTTTCGCACATGTGTTAGTGTTGAAAAACCATTTTCCGCACTCGTTCTCGTATTGATAACCACTTTTCGCGCTCTTGTTCATGTTCAAAACCTCTTTCCGCTCCCGTGCTGGCATTGAAAACCACTTTTCGCACTTGTGTTAGTGTTGCAAAACCAATTTCGACACTTGTGTTAGTATTGCTAAACCACTTTCCGCAGTTGTGCTGGGGTAGAAAACCACTTTTCGCAATTGTGCTCGTGTTGAAAAACACTTTTTGCGCTCCTGTTAGTGTTGCAAATCCACTTTTCGCACTGTGTTAGTGTTGCAAAACCACTTTTCGCACTTGTGTGAGTGTTGCAAAACCATTTTCCGCACTCGTGCTGGTGTTGATAACACTTAGTGTGCTCTTGTTATTGTTCAAAACCACTTTTAGCACTTCTCTTAGTGTTGCAAAACCACTTTTCGCACTTGTGTTAGTGTTGCCATGCCATTTTCTGCTCTTGTGCTAGAGTTGAAAACCACTTTTCATACCTGTGTTGGCATTGAAAACCACTTTTTGCACTTGTGTTGGTGTTGCAAAAGCACTTTTCGCACTTGTGTTGGCGTTGAAAACCACTTTTTGCACTTGTTTTGGTGTTGCAAAACCACTTTTCGCACTTGTGCTAGCATTGAAAGCAACTTTTTGCACTTGTGCTTGTGTTGCAAAACCACTTTTTGCACTTGTGTTAGCGTTGCAAAACCACATTTCCCACTTGTGTTGGCGTTGAAAACCACTTTTCGCACTTTTGCAAATGTTGCAAAACCACTTTCTGCAATTGTGCTGGCGTTGAAAACCACTTTTCGCACTTGTGTGAGTGTTGCAAAACCACTTTTCGCACTTGTGTTGGTGTTCACAAACCACTTTTCACACTTGTGTTGGTGTTGTAAAACCACTTTTCACACTTGTGCTGGTGTTGAAAACCACTTTTCGCACTTTTGCAAGTGTTGCAAAACCACGCTCCACAATTGTGCTGGAGTTGAAAACCACTTATCGCACTTGTGTTAGTGTTGCAAAACCATTTTCCACACTCGTGCTGGTGTTGATAACCACTTTTTGCGCTCTTGGTATTGTTCAAAACCACTTTTAGCACTTCTCTTAGTGTTGCAAAACCACTTTTCGCACTTGTGTTAGTGTTGCCATACCATTTTCTGCACTTGTGCTGGCGTTGAAAACCACTTTTCGCACATGTGTTGGTGTTGATAACCACTTTTCGCGCTCTTGTTCATGTTCAAAACCACTTTCCACACTTGTGCTGGCGTTGAAAACAACTTTTCTCACATTTGCAAGTGTTGCAAAACCACTTTTCATTACTGTGTTGGCATTGAAAACCACTTTTTGCACTTGTGTTGGTGTTGCAAAACCACTTTTCGCACTTGTGCAAGCATTGAAAACGACTTTTTGCACTTGTGCTTGTGTTGCAAAACCACTTTCCGCACTTGTGTTGGCGTTGAAAACCACTTTTTGCACTTGTTTTGGTGTTGCAAAACCACTTTTCGCACTTGTGCTAGCATTGAAAGCGACTTTTTGCACTTGTGCTTGTGTTACAAAACCACTTTTTGCACTTGTGTTAGCGTTGCAAAACCACTTTTCCCACTTGTGTTGGCGTTACTAATCCACTTTCCACACCTGCGCTCATGTTGCAAATCCACTTTTCACACTTGTGTTGGCGTTGAAAACCACTTTTTGCACTTGTTTTGGTGTTGCAAAACCATTTTCCGCACTTGTGCTGGCATTGAAAGCGACTTTTTGCACTTGTGCTTGTGTTGCAAAACCACTTTTCGCACTTGTGCGAGCATTGAAAACGACTTTCTGCACTTGTACTTGTGTTGCAAAACCACTTTTCGCACTTGTGTTGGCGTTGAAAACCACTTTTTGCACTTGTGCTTGTGTTGCAAAACCACTTTTTGCACTTGTGTTAACGTTGCAAAACCACTTTTCCCACTTGTGTTGGTGCTAATAATCCACTTTCCACACCTGCGCTCGTGTTGCAAATCCACTTTTCACACTTGTGCTGGCGTTGAAAACCACTTTTCGCACTTTTGCATGTGTTGCAAAACCACTTTCCACAATTGTGCTGGCATTGAAAACCACTTATCGCACTTGTGTTAGTGTTGCAAAACCACTTTTCGCACTTGTGTTGGTATTGATAAACCACTTTTCACACTTGTGTTGGTGTTGTAAAATCACTTTCTGCACCTGCGCTCGTGTTGCAAAGCAACTCTTCGCACTTGTGTTGGAGATGCAAAACCTCTTTCCGCACCTGTGCTGGCATTGAAAACCACTTTTCGCACTTGTGTTAGTGTTGCAAAACCAATTTCGACACTTGCGTTAGTATTGCTAAACCACTTTCCACACTTGTGCTGGCGTTGAAACAACTTTTCGCACTTTTGCAAGTGTTGCACAACCACTTTTCACACCTGTGTTGGCATTGAAAACCACTTTTTGCACTTGTGTTGGTGTTGCAAAACGACTTTCGCACTTGTGCTAGCATTGAAAACGACTTTTCGCACTTGTGTTCGCGTTCAAAACCACTTTTAGCACATGTGTTAGTGTTCAAAAACCATTTTCCACACTCGGGCTGGTGTTGATAACAACTTTTCGCGCTCTTGTTCGTGTTCAAAACAACTTTTCGCACATGTGTTAGTGTTGAAAAACCATTTTCCGCACTCGTGCTCGTGTTGATAACCACTTTTCGCGCTCTTGTTCATGTTCAAAACCTCTTTCCGCACCCGTGCTGGCATTGAAAACCACTTTTCGCACTTGTGTTAGTGTTGCAAAACCAATTTCGACACTTGTGTTAGTATTGCTAAACCACTTTCCGCAGTTGTGCTGGGGTAGAAAACCACTTTTCGCAATTGTGCTCGTGTTGAAAAACACTTTTTGCGCTCCTGTTAGTGTTGCAAATCCACTTTTCGCACTGTGTTAGTGTTGCAAAACCACTTTTAGCACTTCTCTTAGTGTTGCAAAACCACTTTTCGCACTTGTGTTAGTGTTGCCATGCCATTTTCTGCACTTGTGCTAGAGTTGAAAACCACTTTTTGCACATGTGTTGGTGTTGCAAAAACACTTTTTGCACTTGTGTTAGCGTTGAAAACCACTTTTCGCACATGAGTTAGTGTTGAAACACCATTTTCCGCACTCGGGCTGGTGTTGATAACCACTTTTCGCGCTCTTGTTCGTGTTCAAAACCACTTTTCGCACTTGTGCTAGTGTTGAAAAACCATTTTCCGCACTCGTGCTCGTCTTGATAACCACTTTTCGCGCTCCTGTTCACGTTCAAAACCACTTTCCACACTTGTGCTGGCGGTGAAAACAACTTTTCTCACTTTTGCAAGTGTTGCAAAACCACTTTTCATACCTGTGTTGGCATTGAAAACCACTTTTTGCACTTGTGTTGGTGTTGCAAAACCACTTTTCGCACTTGTGTTGGCGTTGAAAACCACTTTTTGCACTTGTTTTGGTGTTGCAAAACCACTTTTCGCACTTGTGCTAGCATTGAAAGCGACATTTTGCACTTGTGTTAGCGTTGCAAAACCACTTTTCCCACTTGTGTTGGCGTTGAAAACCACTTTTCGCACTTTTGCAAGTGTTGCAAAACCACTTTCTACAAATGTGCTGGCGTTGAAAACCACTTATCGCACTTGTGTGAGTGTTGCAAAACCACTTTTCGCACTTGTGTTGGTGTTCACAAACCACTTTTCACACTTGTGTTGGTGTTGTAAAACCACTTTTCACACTTGTGCTGGTGTTGAAAACCACTTTTCGCACTTTTGCAAGTGTTGCAAAACCACGCTCCACAATTGTGCTGGAGTTGAAAACCACTTATCGCACTTGTGTTAGTGTTGCAAAACCATTTTCCACACTCGTGCTGGTGTTGATAACCACTTTTTGCGCTCTTGGTATTGTTCAAAACCACTTTTAGCACTTCTCTTAGTGTTGCAAAACCACTTTTCGCACTTGTGTTAGTGTTGCCATACTATTTTCTGCACTTGTGCTGGCGTTGAAAACCACTTTTCGCACATGTGTTGGTGTTGATAACCACTTTTCGCGCTCTTGTTCATGTTCAAAACCACTTTCCACACTTGTGCTGGCGTTGAAAACAACTTTTCTCACATTTGCAAGTGTTGCAAAACCACTTTTCATTACTGTGTTGGCATTGAAAACCACTTTTTGCACTTGTGTTGGTGTTGCAAAACCACTTTTCGCACTTGTGCAAGCATTGAAAACGACTTTTTGCACTTGTGCTTGTGTTGCAAAAGCACTTTCCGCACTTGTGTTGGCGTTGAAAACCACTTTTTGCACTTGTTTTGGTGTTGCAAAACCCCTTTTCGCACTTGTGCTAGCATTGAAAGCGACTTTTTGCACTTGTGCTTGTGTTACAAAACCACTTTTTGCACTTGTGTTAGCGTTGCAAAACCACTTTTCCCACTTGTGTTGGCGTTACTAATCCACTTTCCACACCTGCGCTCATGTTGCAAATCCACTTTTCACACTTGTGTTGGCGTTGAAAACCACTTTTTGCACTTGTTTTGGTGTTGCAAAACCATTTTCCGCACTTGTGCTGGCATTGAAAGCGACTTTTTGCACTTGTGCTTGTGTTGCAAAACCACTTTTCGCACTTGTGTTAGTGTTGCAAAACCAATTTCGACACTTGTGTTAGTATTGCTAAACCACTTTCCGCACTTGTGCTGGGGTAGAAAAACACTTTTCGCACTTGTGCTCGTGTTGATAACCACTTTTTGCGCTCTTGTTATTGTTCAAAACCACTTTTAGCACTTTTCTTAGTGGTGCAAAACCACTTTTCGCGCTTGAGTTAGTGTTGCCATACCATTTTCTGCACTTGTGCTGGCGTTGAAAACCACTTTTCGCACATGTGTTGGTTTTGCAAAACCACTTTTTGCACTTGTGTTAGCGTTGAAAACCACTTTTCGCACATGTGTTAGTGTTGAAAAACCATTTTCCGCACTCGGGCTGGTGTTGATAACCACTTTTCGCGCTCTTGTTCGTGTTCAAAACAACTTTTCGCACATGTCTTAGTGTTGAAAAACCATTTTCCGCACTCGTGCTCGTGTTGATAACCACTTTTCGCGCTCTTGTTCATGTTCAAAACCACTTCCACACTTGTGCTGGCGTTGAAAACAACTTTTCTCACTTTTGCAAGTGTTGCAAAACCACTTTTCATACCTGTGTTGGCATTGAAAACCACTTTTTGAACTTGTGTTGGTGTTGCAAAACCACTTTTCGCACTTGTGCGAGCATTGAAAACGACTTTCTGCACTTGTGCTTGTGTTGCAAAACCACTTTTCGCACTTGTGTTGGCGTTGAAAACCACTTTTTGCACTTGTGCTTGTGTTGCAAAACCACTTTTTGCACTTGTGTTAGCGTTGCAAAACCACTTTTCCCACTTGTGTTGGTGCTAATAATCCACTTTCCACACCTGCGCTCGTGTTGCAAATCCACTTTTCACACTTGTGCTGGCGTTGAAAACCACTTTTCGCACTTTTGCAAGTGTTGCAAAACCACTTTCCACAATTGTGCTGGCATTGAAAACCACTTATCGCACTTGTGTTGGCATTGAAAACCACTTTTCGCACTTTTGCAAGTGTTGCAAAGCAACTCTTCGCACTTGTGTTGGAGATGCAAAACCTCTTTCCGCACCTGTGCTGGCATTGAAAACCACTTTTCACACCTGTGTTGGCATTGAAAACCACTTTTTGCACTTGTGTTGGTGTTGCAAAACGACTTTCGCACTTGTGCTAGCATTGAAAACGACTTTTTGCACTTGTGCTTGTGTTGCAAAACCACTTTTCGCACTTGTGTTCACGTTCAAAACCACTTTTAGCACATGTGTTAGTGTTCAAAAACCATTTTCCGCACTCGGGCTGGTGTTGATAACCACTTTTCGCGCTCTTGTTCGTGTTCAAAACAACTTTTCGCACATGTGTTAGTGTTGAAAAACCATTTTCCGCACTCGTTCTCGTGTTGATAACCACTTTTCGCGCTCTTGTTCGTGTTCAAAACCTCTTTCCGCTCCCGTACTGGCATTGAAAACCACTTTTCGCACTTGTGTTAGTGTTGCAAAACCAATTTCGACACTTGTGTTAGTATTGCTAAACCACTTTCCGCAGTTGTGCTGGGGGTAGAAAACCACTTTTCGCAATTGTGCTCGTGTTGAAAAACACTTTTTGCGCTCCTGTTAGTGTTGCAAATCCACTTTTCGCACTGTGTTAGTGTTGCAAAACCACTTTTCGCACTTGTGTGAGTGTTGCAAAACCATTTTCCGCACTCGTGCTGGTGTTGATAACCACTTAGTGCGCTCTTGTTATTGTTCAAAACCACTTTTAGCACTTCTCTTAGTGTTGCAAAACCACTTTTCGCACTTGTGTTAGTGTTGCCATGCCATTTTCTGCACTTGTGCTAGAGTTGAAAACCACTTTTCATACCTGTGTTGGCATTGAAAACCACTTTTTGCACTTGTGTTGGTGTTGCAAAAGCACTTTTCGCACTTGTGTTGGCGTTGAAAACCACTTTTTGCACTTGTTTTGGTGTTGCAAAACCACTTTTCGCACTTGTGCTAGCATTGAAAGCAGCTTTTTGCACTTGTGCTTGTGTTGCAAAACCACTTTTTGTACTTGTGTTAGCGTTTCAAAACCACATTTCCCACTTGTGTTGGCGTTGAAAACCACTTTTCGCACTTTTGCAAGTGTTGCAAAACCACTTTCTGCAATTGTGCTGGCGTTGAAAACCACTTATCGCACTTGTGTGAGTGTTGCAAAACCACTTTTCGCACTTGTGTTGGTGTTCACAAACCACTTTTCACACTTGTGTTGGTGTTGTAAAACCACTTTTCACACTTGTGCTGGTGTTGAAAACCACTTTTCGCACTTTTGCAAGTGTTGCAAAACCACGCTCCACAATTGTGCTGGAGTTGAAAACCACTTATCGCACTTGTGTTAGTGTTGCAAAACCATTTTCCACACTCGTGCTGGTGTTGATAACCACTTTTTGCGCTCTTGGTATTGTTCAAAACCACTTTTAGCACTTCTCTTAGTGTTGCAAAACCACTTTTCGCACTTGTGTTAGTGTTGCCATACCATTTTCTGCACTTGTGCTGGCGTTGAAAACCACTTTTCGCACATGTGTTGGTGTTGATAACCACTTTTCACGCTCTTGTTCATGTTCAAAACCACTTTCCACACTTGTGCTGGCGTTGAAAACAACTTTTCTCACATTTGCAAGTGTTGCAAAACCACTTTTCATTACTGTGTTGGCATTGAAAACCACTTTTTGCACTTGTGTTGGTGTTGCAAAACCACTTTTCGCACTTGTGCAAGCATTGAAAACGACTTTTTGCACTTGTGCTTGTGTTGCAAAACCACTTTCCGCACTTGTGTTGGCGTTGAAAACCACTTTTTGCACTTGTTTTGGTGTTGCAAAACCACTTTTCGCACTTGTGCTAGCATTGAAAGCGACTTTTTGCACTTGTGCTACAAAACCACTTTTTGCACTTGTGTTAGCGTTGCAAAACCACTTTTCCCACTTGTGTTGGCGTTACTAATCCACTTTCCACACCTGCGCTCATGTTGCAAATCCACTTTCCACACTTGTGTTGGCGTTGAAAACCACTTTTTGCACTTGTTTTGGTGTTGCAAAACCATTTTCCGCACTTGTGCTGGCATTGAAAGCGACTTTTTGCACTTGTGCTTGTGTTGCAAAACCACTTTTCGCATTTGTGTTGGTGCTAATAATCCACTTTCCACACCTGCGCTCGTGTTGCAAATCCACTTTTCACACTTGTGCTGGCGTTGAAAACCACTTTTCGCACTTTTGCAAGTGTTGCAAAACCACGTTCCACAATTGTGCTGGCATTGAAAACCACTTATCGCACTTGTGTTAGTGTTGCAAAACCACTTTTCGCACTTGTGTTGGTATTGATAAACCACTTTTCACACTTGTGTTGGTGTTGTAAAATCACTTTCTGCACCTGCGCTCGTGTTGCAAAGCAACTCTTCGCACTTGTGTTGGAGATGCAAAACCTCTTTCCGCACCTGTGCTGGCATTGAAAACCACTTTTCACACCTGTGTTGGCATTGAAAACCACTTTTTGCACTTGTGTTGGTGTTGCAAAACGACTTTCGCACTTGTGCTAGCATTGAAAACGACTTTTTGCACTTGTGCTTGTGTTGCAAAACCACTTTTCGCACTTGTGTTCACGTTCAAAACCACTTTTAGCACATGTGTTAGTGTTCAAAAACCATTTTCCGCACTCGGGCTGGTGTTGATAACCACTTTTCGCGCTCTTGTTCGTGTTCAAAACAACTTTTCGCACATGTGTTAGTGTTGAAAAACCATTTTCCGCACTCGTTCTCGTGTTGATAACCACTTTTCGCGCTCTTGTTCGTGTTCAAAACCTCTTTCCGCTCCCGTGCTGGCATTGAAAACCACTTTTCGCACTTGTGTTAGTGTTGCAAAACCAATTTCGACACTTGTGTTAGTATTGCTAAACCACTTTCCGCAGTTGTGCTGGGGTAGAAAACCACTTTTCGCAATTGTGCTCGTGTTGAAAAACACTTTTTGCGCTCCTGTTAGTGTTGCAAATCCACTTTTCGCACTGTGTTAGTGTTGCAAAACCACTTTTCGCACTTGTGTGAGTGTTGCAAAACCATTTTCCGCACTCGTGCTGGTGTTGATAACCACTTTTTGCGCTCTTGTTATTGTTCAAAACCACTTTTAGCACTTCTCTTAGTGTTGCAAAACCACTTTTCGCACTTGTGTTAGTGTTGCCATGCCATTTTCTGCACTTGTGCTAGAGTTGAAAACCACTTTTCATACCTGTGTTGGCATTGAAAACCACTTTTTCCACTTGTGTTGGTGTTGCAAAACCACTTTTCGCACTTGTGTTGGCGTTGAAAACCACTTTTTGCACTTGTTTTGGTGTTGCAAAACCACTTTTCGCACTTGTGCTAGCATTGAAAGCAACTTTTTGCACTTGTGCTTGTGTTGCAAAACCACTTTTTGCACTTGTGTTAGCGTTGCAAAACCACATTTCCCACTTGTGTTGGCGTTGAAAACCACTTTTCGCACTTTTGCAAGTGTTGCAAAACCACTTTCTGCAATTGTGCTGGCGTTGAAAACCACTTATCGCACTTGTGTG
The DNA here is from genome assembly GCF_964187855.1 of Myxine glutinosa. Taxonomy (NCBI): domain Eukaryota; kingdom Metazoa; phylum Chordata; class Myxini; order Myxiniformes; family Myxinidae; genus Myxine; species Myxine glutinosa. The sequence goes on from NC_136264.1 coordinate 145,947,334, forward strand.
AGTGTTGCAAAACCACTTTTCGCACTTGTGTTGGTGTTCACAAACCACTTTTCACACTTGTGTTGGTGTTGTAAAACCACTTTTCACACTTGTGCTGGTGTTGAAAACCACTTTTCGCACTTGTGTTAGTGTTGCAAAACCATTTTCCACACTCGTGCTGGTGTTGATAACCACTTTTTGCGCTCTTGGTATTGTTCAAAACCACTTTTAGCACTTCTCTTAGTGTTGCAAAACCACTTTTCGCACTTGTGTTTGTGTTGCCATACCATTTTCTGCACTTGTGCTGGCGTTGAAAACCACTTTTCGCACATGTGTTGGTGTTGATAACCACTTTTCGCGCTCTTGTTCATGTTCAAAACCACTTTCCACACTTGTGCTGGCGTTGAAAACAACTTTTCGCACTTTTGCAAGTATTGCAAAACCACTTTTCACACCTGTGTTGGCATTGAAAACCACGTTTTGCACTTGTGTTGGTGTTGCAAAACCACTTTTCGCACTTGTGCTAGCATTGAAAACGACTTTTTGCACTTGTGCTTGTGTTGCAAAACCACTTTTCACACTTGTGTTGGCGTTGAAAACCACTTTTTACACTTGTTTTGGTGTTGCAAAACCACTTTTCGCACTTGTGCTAGCACTGAATGCGACTTTTTGCACTTGTGCTTGTGTTGCAAAACCACTTTTCTCATTTGTGTTAGTGTTGCAAAACCAATTTCGACACTTGTGTTAGTGTTGAAAAACCATTTTCAGCACTCGGGCTGGTGTTGATAACCACTTTTCGCGCTCTTGTTCATGTTGAAAACAACTTTTCGCACATGTGTTAGCGTTGCAAAACCATTTTCCGCACTCGTGCTCGTGTTGATAACCACTTTTCGCGCTCTTGTTCATGTTCAAAACCACTTTCTACAATTGTGCTGGCGTTGAAAACCACTTATCGCACTTGTGTGAGTGTTGCAAAACCACTTTTCGCACTTGTGTTGGTGTTCACAAACCACTTTTCACACTTGTGTTGGTGTTGTAAAACCACTTTTCACACTTGTGCTGGTGTTGAAAACCACTTTTCGCACTTTTGCAAGTGTTGCAAAACCACGCTCCACAATTGTGCTGGAGTTGAAAACCACTTATCGCACTTGTGTTAGTGTTGCAAAACCATTTTCCACACTCGTGCTGGTGTTGATAACCACTTTTTGCGCTCTTGGTATTGTTCAAAACCACTTTTAGCACTTCTCTTAGTGTTGCAAAACCACTTTTCGCACTTGTGTTAGTGTTGCCATACCATTTTCTGCACTTGTGCTGGCGTTGAAAACCACTTTTCGCACATGTGTTGGTGTTGATAACCACTTTTCGCGCTCTTGTTCATGTTCAAAACCACTTTCCACACTTGTGCTGGCGTTGAAAACAACTTTTCGCACTTTTGCAAGTATTGCAAAACCACTTTTCACACCTGTGTTGGCATTGAAAACCACGTTTTGCACTTGTGTTGGTGTTGCAAAACCACTTTTCGCACTTGTGCTAGCATTGAAAACGACTTTTTGCACTTGTGCTTGTGTTGCAAAACCACTTTTCACACTTGTGTTGGCGTTGAAAACCACTTTTTACACTTGTTTTGGTGTTGCAAAACCACTTTTCGCACTTGTGCTAGCACTGAATGCGACTTTTTGCACTTGTGCTTGTGTTGCAAAACCACTTTTCGCACTTGTGTTAGTGTTGCAAAACCAATTTCGACACTTGTGTTAGTATTGCTAAACCACTTTCCGCACATGTGCTCGTGTTGATAACCACTTTTTGCGCTCTTGTTATTGTTCAAAACCACTTTTAGCACTTATCTTAGTGGTGCAAAACCACTTTTCGCACTTGTGTTAGTGTTGCCATACTATTTTCTGCACTTGTGCTGGCGTTGAAAACCACTTTTCGCACATGTGTTGGTGTTGCAACACCACGTTTTGCACTTGTGTTAGCGTTGAAAACCACTTTTCGCACATGTGTTAGTGTTGAAAAACCATTTTCAGCACTCGGGCCGGTGTTGATAACCACTTTTCGCGCTCTTGTTCGTGTTCAAAACAACTTTTCGCACATGTGTTTGTGTTGAAAAACCATTTTCCGCACTCGTGCTCGTGTTGATAACCACTTTTCGCGCTCTTGTTCATGTTCAAAACCACTTTCCACACTTGTGCTGGCGTTGAAAACAACTTTTCTCACATTTGCAAGTGTTGCAAAACCACTTTTCATACCTGTGTTGGCATTGAAAACGACTTTTTGCACTTGTGCTTGTGCTGCAAAACCAGTTTTCGCACTTGTGTTGGCGTTGAAAACCACTTTTTGCACTTGTGTTAGCGTTGCAAAACCACTTTTCCCACCTGTGTTGGTGTTACTAATCCACTTTCCACACCTGCGCTCGTGTTGCAAATCCACTTTTCACACTTGTGTTGGCGTTGAAAACCACTTTTCGCACTTGTGTTAGTGTTGCCATACCACTTTCTGCACTTGTGCTGGCGTTGAAAACCACTTTTCGCACATGTGTTAGTGTTGCAAAACCACTTTTTGCACTTGTGTTAGCGTTGAAAACCACTTTTCGCACATGTGTTAGTGTTGAAAAACCATTTTGCACACTCGGGCTGGTGTTGATAACCACTTTTCGCGCTCTTGTTCGTGTTCAAAACAACTTTTCGCACATGTGTTAGTGTTGAAAAACCATTTTCCGCACTCGTGCTCGTGTTGATAACCACTTTTCGCGCTCTTGTTCATGTTCAAAACCACTTCCACACTTGTGCTGGCATTGAAAACAACTTTTCTCACTTTTGCAAGTGTTGCAAAACCACTTTTCATACCTGTGTTGGCATTGAAAACCACTTTTTGCACTTGTGTTGGTGTTGCAAAACCACTTTTCGCACTTGTGCGAGCATGGAAAACGATTTTTTGCACTTGTGCTTGTGTGCAAAACCACTTTTCGCACTTGTGTTGGCGTTGAAAACCACTTTTTGCACTTGTTTTGGTGTTGCAAAACCACTTTTCGCACTTGTGCTAGCATTGAAAGTGACTTTTTGCACTTGTGCTTGTGTTGCAAAACCACTTTTTGAACTTGTGTTAGCGTTGCAAAACCACTTTTCCTAATTGTGTTGGTGTTACTAATCCACTTTCCACACCTGCGCTCGTGTTGGCGTTGAAAACCACTTTTTGCACTTGTGTTGGTGTTGCAAAACCACTTTTCGCACTTGTGTTAGTGTTGCAAAACCATTTTCCGCACTCGTGCTCGTGTTGATAACCACTTTTCGCGCTCTTGTTCATGTTCAAAACCACTTCCACACTTGTGCTGGCGTTGAAAACAACTTTTCTCACTTTTGCAAGTGTTGCAAAACCACTTTTCATTCCTGTGTTAGCATTGAAAACCACTTTTTGCACTTGTGTTGGTGCTGCAAAACCACTTTTCGCACTTGTGCGAGCATTGAAAACGATTTTTTGCACTTGTGCTTGTGTTGCAAAACCACTTTTCGCACTTGTGTTAGTGTTGCAAAACCATTTTCCGCACTCGTGCTCGTGTTGATAACCACTTTTCGCGCTCTTGTTCATGTTCAAAACCACTTCCACACTTGTGCTGGCGTTGAAAACAACTTTTCTCACTTTTGCAAGTGTTGCAAAACCACTTTTCATTCCTGTGTTAGCATTGAAAACCACTTTTTGCACTTGTGTTGGTGCTGCAAAACCACTTTTCGCACTTGTGCGAGCATTGAAATCGATTTTTTGCACTTGTGCTTGTGTTGCAAAACCACTTTTCGCACTTGTGCTCGTGTTGATAACCACTTTTTGCGCTCTTGTTATTGTTCAAAACCACTTTTAGCACTTCTCTTAGTGGTGCAAAACCACTTTTCGCACTTGAGTTAGTGTTGCCATACCATTTTCTGCACTTGTTCTGGCGTTGAAAACCACTTTTCGCGCTCTTGTTCATGTTCAAAACCACTTCCACACTTGTGCTGGCGTTGAAAACAACTTTTCTCACTTTTGCAAGTGTTGCAAAACCACTTTTCATACCTGTGTTGGCATTGAAAACCACTTTTTGAACTTGTGTTGGTGTTGCAAAACCACTTTTCGCACTTGTGCGAGCATTGAAAACGACTTTCTGCACTTGTGCTTGTGTTGCAAAACCACTTTTCGCACTTGTGTTGGCGTTGAAAACCACTTTTTGCACTTGTGCTTGTGTTGCAAAACCACTTTTTGCACTTGAGTTAGTGTTGCCATACCATTTTCCGCACCTGTGCTGGCATTGAAAACCACTTTTCGCACTTGTGTTAGTGTTGCAAAACCAATTTCGACACTTGGGTTAGTATTGCTAAACCACTTTCCACACTTGTGCTGGCGTTGAAAACAACTTTTCGCACTTTTGCAAGTGTTGCAAAACCACTTTTCACACCTGTGTTGGCATTGAAAACCACTTTTTGCACTTGTGTTGGTGATGCAAAACGACTTTCGCACTTGTGCTAGCATTGAAAACGACTTTTTGCACTTGTGCTTGTGTTGCAAAACCACTTTTCGCACTTGTGTTCGCGTTCAAAACCACTTTTAGCACATGTGTTAGTGTTGAAAAACCATTTTCCGCACTCGTGCTCGTGTTGATAACAACTTTTCGCGCTCTTGTTCGTGTTCAAAACCTCTTTCCGCACCCGTGCTGGCATTGAAAACCACTTTTCGCACTTGTGTTAGTGTTGCAAAACCAATTTCGACACTTGTGTTAGTATTGCTAAACCACTTTCCGCACTTGTGCTGGGGTAGAAAACCACTTTTCGCAATTGTGCTCGTGTTGAAAAACACTTTTTGCACTCCTGTTAGTGTTGCAAATCCACTTTTCGCACTGTGTTAGTGTTGCAAAACCACTTTTCGCACTTGTGTGAGTGTTGCAAAACCATTTTCCGCACTCGTGCTGGTGTTGATAACCACTTTTTGCGCTCTTGTTATTGTTCAAAACCACTTTTAGCACTTCTCTTAGTGGTGCAAAACCACTTTTTGCACTTGTGTTAGTGTTGCCATACCATTTTCTGCACTTCTGCTGGCATTGAAAACCACTTTTCGCACATGTGTTGGTGTTGCAAAACCACTTTTTGCACTTGTGTTAGCATTGAAAACCACTTTTCGCACATGTGTTAGTGTTGAAAAACCATTTTCCGCACTCGTGCTCGTGTTGATAACCACTTTTCGCGCTCTTGTTCATGTTCAAAACCACTTTCCACACTTGTGCTGGCGTTGAAAACAACTTTTTCTCACATTTGCAAGTGTTGCAAAACCACTTTTCATCCCTGTGTTGGCATTGAAAACCACTTTTTGCACTTGTGTTAGCGTTGCAAAACCACTTTTCCCACCTGTGTTGGTGTTACTAATCCACTTTCCACACCTGCGCTCGTGTTGCAAATCCACTTTTCACACTTGTGTTGGCGTTGAAAACCAATTTTCGCACTTGTGTTAGTGTTGCCATACCATTTTCTGCACTTGTGCTGGCGTTGAAAACCACTTTTCGCACATGTGTTGGTGTTGCAAAACCACTTTTTGCACTTGTGTTAGCGTTGAAAACCACTTTTCGCACATGTGTTAGTGTTGAAAAACCATTTTGCACACTCGGGCTGGTGTTGATAACCACTTTTCGCGCTCTTGTTCGTGTTCAAAACAACTTTTCGCACATGTGTTAGTGTTGAAAAACCATTTTCCGCACTCGTGCTCGTGTTGATAACCACTTTTCGCGCTCTTGTTCATGTTCAAAACCACTTCCACACTTGTGCTGGCGTTGAAAACAACTTTTCTCACTTTTGCAAGTGTTGCAAAACCACTTTTCATACCTGTTTTGGCATTGAAAACCACTTTTTGCACTTGTGTTGGTGTTGCAAAACCACTTTTCGCACTTGTGCGAGCATTGAAAACGATTTTTTGCACTTGTGCTTGTGTTGCAAAACCACTTTTCCCACTTGTGTTGGTGCTAATAATCCACTTTCCACACCTGCGCTCGTGTTGCAAATCCACTTTTCACACTTGTGCTGGCGTTGAAAACCACTTTTCGCACTTTTGCAAGTGTTGCAAAACCACTTTCCACAATTGTGTTGGCATTGAAAACCACTTATCGCACTTGTGTTAGTGTTTCAAAACCACTTTTCGCACTTGTGTTGGTATTGACAAACCACTTTTCACACTTGTGTTGGTGTTGTAGAATCACTTTCTGCACCTGCGCTCGTGTTGCAAAGCAACTCTTCGCACTTGTGTTGGAGATGCAAAACCTCTTTCCGCACCTGTGCTGGCATTGAAAACCACTTTTCGCACTTGTCTTAGTGTTGCAAAACCAATTTCGACACTTGTGTTAGTACTGCTAAACCACTTTCCACACTTGTGCTGGCGTTGAAAACAACTTTTCACACTTTTGCAAGTGTTGCAAAACCACTTTTCATACCTGTGTTGGCATTGAAAACCACTTTTTGCACTTGTGTTGGTGTTGCAAAACCACTTTTCGCACTTGTGCGAGCATTGAAAACGATTTTTTGCACTGGTGCTTGTGTTGCAAAACCACTTTTCGCACTTGTGTTGGTGTTGAAAACCACTTTTTGCACTTGTTTTGGTGTTGCAAAACCACTTTTCGCACTTGTGCTAACATTGAAAGTGACTTTTTGCACTTGTGCTTGTGTTGCAAAACCACTTTTTGAACTTGTGTTAGCGTTACAAAACCACTTTTCCCAATTGTGTTGATGTTACTAATCCACTTTCCACACCTGCGCTCGTTTTGCAAATCCACTTTTCACACTTGTGTTGGCGTTGAAAACCACTTTTTGCACTTGTTTTGGTGTTGCAAAACCATTTTTCGCACTTGTGCTAACATTGAAAGTGACTTTTTGCACTTGTGCTTGTGTTGCAAAACCACTTTTCGCACTTGTGTTAGTGTTGCAAAACCAATTTCGACACTTGTGTTAGTATTGCTAAACCACTTTCCGCACTTGTGCTGGGGTAAAAAACCACTTTTCGCACTTGTGCTCGTGTTGATAACCACTTTTTGCGCTCTTGTTATTGTTTAAAACCACTTTTAGCACTTCTCTTAGTGGTGCAAAACCACTTTTCGCACTTGTGTTAGTGTTGCCATACCATTTTCTGCACTTGTGCTGGCGTTGAAAACCACTTTTCGCACATGTGTTGGTGTTGAAAAACCATTTTCCGCACTCGTGCTCGTGTTGATAACCACTTTTCGCGCTCTTGTTCATGTTCAAAACCACTTTCCACACTTGTGCTGGCGTTGAAAACAACTTTTCTCACATTTGCAAGTGTTGCAAAACCACTTTTCATTACTGTGTTGGCATTGAAAACCACTTTTTGCACTTGTGTTGGTGTTGCAAAACCACTTTTCGCACTTGTGCGAGCATTGAAAACGACTTTTTGCACTTGTGCTTGTGTTGCAAAACCACTTTCCGCACTTGTGTTGGCGTTGAAAACCACTTTTTGCACTTGTTTTGGTGTTGCAAAACCACTTTTCGCACTTGTGTTAGCGTTGCAAAACCACTTTTCCCACTTGTGTTGGCGTTACTAATCCACTTTCCACACCTGCGCTCATGTTGCAAATCCACTTTTCACACTTGTGTTGGCGTTGAAAACCACTTTTTGCACTTGTTTTGGTGTTGCAAAACCATTTTTTGCACTTGTGCTAGCATTGAAAGCGACTTTTTGCACTTCTGCTTGTGTTGCAAAACCACTTTTCGCACTTGTGTTAGTGTTGCAAAACCAATTTCGACACTTGTGTTAGTATTGCTAAACCACTTTCCGCACTTGTGCTGGGGTAGAAAACCACTTTTCGCACTTGTGCTCGTGTTGATAACCACTTTTTGCGCTCTTGTTATTGTTCAAAACCACTTTTAGCACTTCTCTTAGTGGTGCAAAACCACTTTTCGCACTTGAGTTAGTGTTGCCATACCATTTTCTGCAATTGTGCTGGCGTTGAAAACCACTTTTCGCACATGTGTTGGTTTTGCAAAACCACTTTTTGCACTTGTGTTAGCGTTGAAAACCTCTTTTCGCACATGTGTTAGTGTTGAAAAACCATTTTCCGCACTCGGGCTGGTGTTGATAACCACTTTTCGCGCTCTTGTTCGTGTTCAAAACAACTTTTCGCACATGTCTTAGTGTTGAAAAACCTTTTTCCGCACTCGTGCTCGTGTTGATAACCACTTTTCGCGCTCTTGTTCATGTTCAAAACCACTTCCACACTTGTGCTGGCGTTGAAAACAACTTTTCTCACTTTTGCAAGTGTTGCAAAACCACTTTTCATACCTGTGTTGGCATTGAAAACCACTTTTTGAACTTGTGTTGGTGTTGCAAAACCACTTTTCGCACTTGTGCGAGCATTGAAAACGACTTTCTGCACTTGTGCTTGTGTTGCAAAACCACTTTTCGCACTTGTGTTGGCGTTGAAAACCACTTTTTGCACTTGTGCTTGTGTTGCAAAACCACTTTTTGCACTTGTGTTAACGTTGCAAAACCACTTTTCCCACTTGTGTTGGTGCTAATAATCCACTTTCCACACCTGCGCTCGTGTTGCAAATCCACTTTTCACACTTGTGCTGGCGTTGAAAACCACTTTTCGCACTTTTGCATGTGTTGCAAAACCACTTTCCACAATTGTGCTGGCATTGAAAACCACTTATCGCATTTGTGTTAGTGTTGCAAAACCACTTTTCGCACTTGTGTTGGTATTGATAAACCACTTTTCACACTTGTGTTGGTGTTGTAAAATCACTTTCTGCACCTGCGCTCGTGTTGCAAAGCAACTCTTCGCACTTGTGTTGGAGATGCAAAACCTCTTTCCGCACCTGTGCTGGCATTGAAAACCACTTTTCGCACTTGTGTTAGTGTTGCAAAACCAATTTCGACACTTGCGTTAGTATTGCTAAACCACTTTCCACACTTGTGCTGGCGTTGAAACAACTTTTCGCACTTTTGCAAGTGTTGCACAACCACTTTTCACACCTGTGTTGGCATTGAAAACCACTTTTTGCACTTGTGTTGGTGTTGCAAAACGACTTTCGCACTTGTGCTAGCATTGAAAACGACTTTTCGCACTTGTGTTCGCGTTCAAAACCACTTTTAGCACATGTGTTAGTGTTCAAAAACCATTTTACACACTCGGGCTGGTGTTGATAACAACTTTTCGCGCTCTTGTTCGTGTTCAAAACAACTTTTCGCACATGTGTTAGTGTTGAAAAACCATTTTCCGCACTCGTGCTCGTGTTGATAACCACTTTTCGCGCTCTTGTTCGTGTTCAAAACCTCTTTCCGCACCCGTGCTGGCATTGAAAACCACTTTTCGCACTTGTGTTAGTGTTGCAAAACCAATTTCGACACTTGTGTTAGTATTGCTAAACCACTTTCCGCAGTTGTGCTGGGGTAGAAAACCACTTTTCGCAATTGTGCTCGTGTTGAAAAACACTTTTTGCGCTCCTGTTAGTGTTGCAAATCCACTTTTCGCACTTGTGTTAACGTTGCAAAACCACTTTTCCCACTTGTGTTGGTGCTAATAATCCACTTTCCACACCTGCGCTCGTGTTGCAAATCCACTTTTCACACTTGTGCTGGCGTTGAAAACCACTTTTCGCACTTTTGCATGTGTTGCAAAACCACTTTCCACAATTGTGCTGGCATTGAAAACCACTTATCGCACTTGTGTTAGTGTTGCAAAACCACTTTTCGCACTTGTGTTGGTATTGATAAACCACTTTTCACACTTGTGTTGGTGTTGTAAAATCACTTTCTGCACCTGCGCTCGTGTTGCAAAGCAACTCTTCGCACTTGTGTTGGAGATGCAAAACCTCTTTCCGCACCTGTGCTGGCATTGAAAACCACTTTTCGCACTTGTGTTAGTGTTGCAAAACCAATTTCGACACTTGCGTTAGTATTGCTAAACCACTTTCCACACTTGTGCTGGCGTTGAAACAACTTTTCGCACTTTTGCAAGTGTTGCACAACCACTTTTCACACCTGTGTTGGCATTGAAAACCACTTTTTGCACTTGTGTTGGTGTTGCAAAACGACTTTCGCACTTGTGCTAGCATTGAAAACGACTTTTCGCACTTGTGTTCGCGTTCAAAACCACTTTTAGCACATGTGTTAGTGTTCAAAAACCATTTTCCACACTCGGGCTGGTGTTGATAACAACTTTTCGCGCTCTTGTTCGTGTTCAAAACAACTTTTCGCACATGTGTTAGTGTTGAAAAACCATTTTCCGCACTCGTGCTCGTGTTGATAACCACTTTTCGCGCTCTTGTTCGTGTTCAAAACCTCTTTCCGCACCCGTGCTGGCATTGAAAACCACTTTTCGCACCTGTGCTGGCATTGAAAACCACTTTTCGCACTTGTGTTAGTGTTGCAAAACCAATTTCGACACTTGTGTTAGTATTGCTAAACCACTTTCCGCAGTTGTGCTGGGGTAGAAAACCACTTTCGCAATTGTTCTCGTGTTGAAAAACACTTTTTGCGCTCCTGTTAGTGTTGCAAATCCACTTTTCGCACTGTGTTAGTGTTGCAAAACCACTTGTCGCACTTGTGTGAGTGTTGCAAAACCATTTTCCGCACTCGTGCTGGTGTTGATAACCACTTTTTGCGCTCTTGTTATTGTTCAAAACCACTTTTAGCACTTCTCTTAGTGTTGCAAAACCACTTTTCGCACTTGTGTTAGTGTTGCCATGCCATTTTCTGCACTTGTGCTAGAGTTGAAAACCACTTTTTGCACATGTGTTGGTGTTGCAAAAACACTTTTTGTACTTGTGTTAGCGTTGAAAACCACTTTTCGCACATGAGTTAGTGTTGAAACACCATTTTCCGCACTCGGGCTGGTGTTGATAACCACTTTTCGCGCTCTTGTTCGTGTTCAAAACCACTTTTCGCACTTGTGTTAGTGTTGAAAAACCATTTTCCGCACTCGTGCTCGTCTTGATAACCACTTTTCGCGCTCTTGTTCACGTTCAAAACCACTTTCCACACTTGTGCTGGTGTTGAAAACCACTTTTCGCACTTTTGCAAGTGTTGCAAAACCACTTTTCATACCTGTGTTGGCATTGAAAACCACTTTTTGCACTTGTGTTGGTGTTGCAAAACCACTTTTCGCACTTGTGTTGGCGTTGAAAACCACTTTTTGCACTTGTTTTGGTGTTGCAAAACCACTTTTCGCACTTGTGCTAGCATTGAAAGCGACTTTTTGCACTTGTGCTTGTGTTGCAAAACCACTTTTTGCACTTGTGTTAGCGTTGCAAAACCACTTTTCCCACTTGTGTTGGCGTTGAAAACCACTTTTCGCACTTTTGCAAGTGTTGCAAAACCACTTTCTACAAATGTGCTGGCGTTGAAAACCACTTATCGCACTTGTGTGAGTGTTGCAAAACCACTTTTCGCACTTGTGTTGGTGTTCGCAAACCACTTTTCACACTTGTGTTGGTGTTGTAAAACCACTTTTCACACTTGTGCTGGTGTTGAAAACCACTTTTCGCACTTTTGCAAGTGTTGCAAAACCACGCTCCACAATTGTGCTGGAGTTGAAAACCACTTATCGCACTTGCGTTAGTGTTGCAAAACCATTTTCCACACTCGTGCTGGTGTTGATAACCACTTTTTGCGCTCTTGGTATTGTTCAAAACCACTTTTAGCACTTCTCTTAGTGTTGCAAAACCACTTTTCGCACTTGTGTTAGTGTTGCCATACCATTTTCTGCACTTGTGCTGGCGTTGAAAACCACTTTCCGCACATGTGCTCGTGTTGATAACCACTTTTTGCGCTCTTGTTATTGTTCAAAACCACTTTTAGCACTTATCTTAGTGGTGCAAAACCACTTTTCGCACTTCTCTTAGTGTTGCAAAACCACTTTTCGCACTTGTGTTAGTGTTGCCATACTATTTTCTGCACTTGTGCTGGCGTTGAAAACCACTTTTCGCACATGTGTTGGTGTTGCAACACCACGTTTTGCACTTGTGTTAGCGTTGAAAACCACTTTTCGCACATGTGTTAGTGTTGAAAAACCATTTTCAGCACTCGGGCCGGTGTTGATAACCACTTTTCGCGCTCTTGTTCGTGTTCAAAACAACTTTTCGCACATGTGTTTGTGTTGAAAAACCATTTTCCGCACTCGTGCTCGTGTTGATAACCACTTTTCGCGCTCTTGTTCATGTTCAAAACCACTTTCCACACTTGTGCTGGCGTTGAAAACAACTTTTCTCACATTTGCAAGTGTTGCAAAACCACTTTTCATACCTGTGTTGGCATTGAAAACGACTTTTTGCACTTGTGCTTGTGCTGCAAAACCAGTTTTCGCACTTGTGTTGGCGTTGAAAACCACTTTTTGCACTTGTGTTAGCGTTGCAAAACCACTTTTCCCACCTGTGTTGGTGTTACTAATCCACTTTCCACACCTGCGCTCGTGTTGCAAATCCACTTTTCACACTTGTGTTGGCGTTGAAAACCACTTTTCGCACTTGTGTTAGTGTTGCCATACCACTTTCTGTACTTGTGCTGGCGTTGAAAACCACTTTTCGCACATGTGTTGGTGTTGCAAAACCACTTTTTGCACTTGTGTTAGCGTTGAAAACCACTTTTCGCACATGTGTTAGTGTTGAAAAACCATTTTGCACACTCGGGCTGGTGTTGATAACCACTTTTCGCGCTCTTGTTCGTGTTCAAAACAACTTTTCGCACATGTGTTAGTGTTGAAAAACCATTTTCCGCACTCGTGCTCGTGTTGATAACCACTTTTCGCGCTCTTGTTCATGTTCAAAACCACTTCCACACTTGTGCTGGCATTGAAAACAACTTTTCTCACTTTTGCAAGTGTTGCAAAACCACTTTTCATACCTGTGTTGGCATTGAAAACCACTTTTTGCACTTGTGTTGGTGTTGCAAAACCACTTTTCGCACTTGTGCGAGCATGGAAAACGATTTTTTGCACTTGTGCTTGTGTGCAAAACCACTTTTCGCACTTGTGTTGGCGTTGAAAACCACTTTTTGCACTTGTTTTGGTGTTGCAAAACCACTTTTCGCACTTGTGCTAGCATTGAAAGTGACTTTTTGCACTTGTGCTTGTGTTGCAAAACCACTTTTTGAACTTGTGTTAGCGTTGCAAAACCACTTTTCCTAATTGTGTTGGTGTTACTAATCCACTTTCCACACCTGCGCTCGTGTTGGCGTTGAAAACCACTTTTTGCACTTGTGTTGGTGTTGCAAAACCACTTTTCGCACTTGTGTTAGTGTTGCAAAACCATTTTCCGCACTCGTGCTCGTGTTGATAACCACTTTTCGCGCTCTTGTTCATGTTCAAAACCACTTCCACACTTGTGCTGGCATTGAAAACAACTTTTCTCACTTTTGCAAGTGTTGCAAAACCACTTTTCATTCCTGTGTTAGCATTGAAAACCACTTTTTGCACTTGTGTTGGTGCTGCAAAACCACTTTTCGCACTTGTGCGAGCATTGAAAACGATTTTTTGCACTTGTGCTTGTGTTGCAAAACCACTTTTCGCACTTGTGTTAGTGTTGCAAAACCATTTTCCGCACTCGTGCTCGTGTTGATAACCACTTTTCGCGCTCTTGTTCATGTTCAAAACCACTTCCACACTTGTGCTGGCGTTGAAAACAACTTTTCTCACTTTTGCAAGTGTTGCAAAACCACTTTTCATTCCTGTGTTAGCATTGAAAACCACTTTTTGCACTTGTGTTGGTGCTGCAAAACCACTTTTCGCACTTGTGCGAGCATTGAAATCGATTTTTTGCACTTGTGCTTGTGTTGCAAAACCACTTTTCGCACTTGTGCTCGTGTTGATAACCACTTTTTGCGCTCTTGTTATTGTTCAAAACCACTTTTAGCACTTCTCTTAGTGGTGCAAAACCACTTTTCGCACTTGAGTTAGTGTTGCCATACCATTTTCTGCACTTGTTCTGGCGTTGAAAACCACTTTTCGCGCTCTTGTTCATGTTCAAAACCACTTCCACACTTGTGCTGGCGTTGAAAACAACTTTTCTCACTTTTGCAAGTGTTGCAAAACCACTTTTCATACCTGTGTTGGCATTGAAAACCACTTTTTGAACTTGTGTTGGTGTTGCAAAACCACTTTTCGCACTTGTGCGAGCATTGAAAACGACTTTCTGCACTTGTGCTTGTGTTGCAAAACCACTTTTCGCACTTGTGTTGGCGTTGAAAACCACTTTTTGCACTTGTGCTTGTGTTGCAAAACCACTTTTTGCACTTGAGTTAGTGTTGCCATACCATTTTCCGCACCTGTGCTGGCATTGAAAACCACTTTTCGCACTTGTGTTAGTGTTGCAAAACCAATTTCGACACTTGGGTTAGTATTGCTAAACCACTTTCCACACTTGTGCTGGCGTTGAAAACAACTTTTCGCACTTTTGCAAGTGTTGCAAAACCACTTTTCACACCTGTGTTGGCATTGAAAACCACTTTTTGCACTTGTGTTGGTGATGCAAAACGACTTTCGCACTTGTGCTAGCATTGAAAACGACTTTTTGCACTTGTGCTTGTGTTGCAAAACCAATTTTCGCACTTGTGTTCGCGTTCAAAACCACTTTTAGCACATGTGTTAGTGTTGAAAAACCATTTTCCGCACTCGGGCTGGTGTTGATAACCACTTTTCGCGCTCTTGTTCGTGTTCAAAACAACTTTTCGCACATGTGTTAGTGTTGAAAAACCATTTTCCGCACTCGTGCTCGTGTTGATAACCACTTTTCGCGCTCTTGTTCGTGTTCAAAACCTCTTTCCGCACCCGTGCTGGCATTGAAAACCACTTTTCGCACTTGTGTTAGTGTTGCAAAACCAATTTCGACACTTGTGTTAGTATTGCTAAACCACTTTCCGCACTTGTGCTGGGGTAGAAAACCACTTTTCGCAATTGTGCTCGTGTTGAAAAACACTTTTTGCACTCCTGTTCGTGTTGCAAATCCACTTTTCGCACTGTGTTAGTGTTGCAAAACCACTCTTCGCACTTGTGTGAGTGTTGCAAAACCATTTTCCGCACTCGTGCTGGTGTTGATAACCACTTTTTGCGCTCTTGTTATTGTTCAAAACCACTTTTAGCACTTCTCTTAGTGTTGCAAAACCACTTTTCGCACTTGTGTTAGTGTTGCCATGCCATTTTCTGCACTTGTGCTGGAGTTGAAAACCACTTTTTGCACATGTGTTGGTGTTGCAAAACCACTTTTTGCACTTGTGTTAGCGTTGAAAACCACTTTTCGCACATGTGTTAGTGTTGAAAAACCATTTTCCGCACTCGGGCTGGTGTTGATAACCACTTTTCGCGCTCTTGTTCGTGTTCAAAACCACTTTTCGCACTTGTGTTAGTGTTGAAAAACCATTTTCCGCACTCGTGCTCGTGTTGATAACCACTTTTCGCGCTCTTGTTCACGTTCAAAACCACTTTACACACTTGTGCTGGCGTTGAAAACAACTTTTCTCACTTTTGCAAGTGTTGCAAAACCACTTTTCATACCTGTGTTGGCATTGAAAACCACTTTTTGCACTTGTGTTGGTGTTGCAAAACCACTTTTCGCACTTGTTTTGGCGTTGAAAACCACTTTTTGCACTTGTTTTGGTGTTGCAAAACCACTTTTCGCACTTGTGCTAGCATTGAAAGCGACTTTATGCACTTGTGCTTGTGTTGCAAAACCACTTTTTGCACTTGTGTTAGCGTTGCAAAACCACTTTTCCCACTTGTGTTGGCATTGAAAACCACTTTTCGCACTTTTGCAAGTGTTGCAAAACCACTTTCTACAATTGTGCTGGCGTTGAAAACCACTTATCGCAATTGTGTGAGTGTTGCAAAACCACTTTTCGCACTTGTGTTAGTGTTGCCATACCATTTTCTGCACTTGTGTTGGCGTTGAAAACCACTTTTCGCATATGTGTTGGTGTTGCAAAACCACTTTTTGCACTTGTGTTAGCATTGAAAACCACTTTTCGCACATGTGTTAGTGTTGAAAAACCATTTTGCACACTCGGGCTGTTGTTGATAACCACTTTTCGCGCTCTTGTTCGTGTTCAAAACAACTTTTCGCACATGTGTTAGTGTTGAAAAACCATTTTCCGCACTCGTGCTCGTGTTGATAACCACTGTTCGCGCTCTTGTTCATGTTCAAAACCACTTCCACACTTGTGCTGGCGTTGAAAACAACTTTTCTCACTTTTGCAAGTGTTGCAAAACCACTTTTCATACCTGTGTTGGCATTGAAAACCACTTTTTGCACTTGTGTTGGTGTTGCAAAACCACTTTTCGCACTTGTGCGAGCATTGAAAACGATTTTTTGCACTTGTGCTTGTGTTGCAAAACCACTTTTTGCACTTGTGTTAGTGTTGCCATACCATTTTCTGCACTTGTGCTGGCGTTGAAAACCACTTTTCGCACATGTGTTGGTGTTGCAAAACCACTTTTTGCACTTGTGTTAGCATTGAAAACCACTTTTCGCACATGTGTTAGTGTTGAAAAACCATTTTCCGCACTCGTGCTCGTGTTGATAACCACTTTTCGCGCTCTTGTTCATGTTCAAAACCACTTTCCACACTTGTGCTGGCGTTGAAAACAACTTTTTCTCACATTTGCAAGTGTTGCAAAACCACTTTTCATCCCTGTGTTGGCATTGAAAACCACTTTTTGCACTTGTGTTGGTGTTGCAAAACCACTTTTCGCACTTGTGCGAGCATTGAAAACGACTTTTTGCACTTGTGCTTGTGTTGCAAAACCACTTTTCGCACTTGTGTTGGCGTTGAAAACCACTTTTTGCACTTGTTTTGGTGTTGCAAAACCACTTTTCGCACTTGTGCTAGCATTGAAAGTGACTTTTTGCACTTCTGCTTGTGTTGCAAAACCACTTTTTGCACTTGTGTTAGCGTTGCAAAACCACTTTTCCCACCTGTGTTGGTGTTACTAATCCACTTTCCACACCTGCGCTCGTGTTGCAAATCCACTTTTCACACTTGTGTTGGCGTTGAAAACCAATTTTCGCACTTGTGTTAGTGTTGCCATACCATTTTCTGCACTTGTGCTGGCGTTGAAAACCACTTTTCGCACATGTGTTGGTGTTGCAAAACCACTTTTTGCACTTGTGTTAGCGTTGAAAACCACTTTTCGCACATGTGTTAGTGTTGAAAAACCATTTTGCACACTCGGGCTGGTGTTGATAACCACTTTTCGCGCTCTTGTTCGTGTTCAAAACAACTTTTCGCACATGTGTTAGTGTTGAAAAACCATTTTCCGCACTCGTGCTCGTGTTGATAACCACTTTTCGCGCTCTTGTTCATGTTCAAAACCACTTCCACACTTGTGCTGGCGTTGAAAACAACTTTTCTCACTTTTGCAAGTGTTGCAAAACCACTTTTCATACCTGTTTTGGCATTGAAAACCACTTTTTGCACTTGTGTTGGTGTTGCAAAACCACTTTTCGCACTTGTGCGAGCATTGAAAACGATTTTTTGCACTTGTGCTTGTGTTGCAAAACCACTTTTCCCACTTGTGTTGGTGCTAATAATCCACTTTCCACACCTGCGCTCGTGTTGCAAATCCACTTTTCACACTTGTGCTGGCGTTGAAAACCACTTTTCGCACTTTTGCAAGTGTTGCAAAACCACTTTCCACAATTGTGTTGGCATTGAAAACCACTTATCGCACTTGTGTTAGTGTTTCAAAACCACTTTTCGCACTTGTGTTGGTATTGACAAACCACTTTTCACACTTGTGTTGGTGTTGTAGAATCACTTTCTGCACCTGCGCTCGTGTTGCAAAGCAACTCTTCGCACTTGTGTTGGAGATGCAAAACCTCTTTCCGCACCTGTGCTGGCATTGAAAACCACTTTTCGCACTTGTCTTAGTGTTGCAAAACCAATTTCGACACTTGTGTTAGTACTGCTAAACCACTTTCCACACTTGTGCTGGCGTTGAAAACAACTTTTCACACTTTTGCAAGTGTTGCAAAACCACTTTTCATACCTGTGTTGGCATTGAAAACCACTTTTTGCACTTGTGTTGGTGTTGCAAAACCACTTTTCGCACTTGTGCGAGCATTGAAAACGATTTTTTGCACTGGTGCTTGTGTTGCAAAACCACTTTTCGCACTTGTGTTGGTGTTGAAAACCACTTTTTGCACTTGTTTTGGTGTTGCAAAACCACTTTTCGCACTTGTGCTAACATTGAAAGTGACTTTTTGCACTTGTGCTTGTGTTGCAAAACCACTTTTTGAACTTGTGTTAGCGTTACAAAACCACTTTTCCCAATTGTGTTGATGTTACTAATCCACTTTCCACACCTGCGCTCGTTTTGCAAATCCACTTTTCACACTTGTGTTGGCGTTGAAAACCACTTTTTGCACTTGTTTTGGTGTTGCAAAACCATTTTTCGCACTTGTGCTAACATTGAAAGTGACTTTTTGCACTTGTGCTTGTGTTGCAAAACCACTTTTCGCACTTGTGTTAGTGTTGCAAAACCAATTTCGACACTTGTGTTAGTATTGCTAAACCACTTTCCGCACTTGTGCTGGGGTAAAAAACCACTTTTCGCACTTGTGCTCGTGTTGATAACCACTTTTTGCGCTCTTGTTATTGTTCAAAACCACTTTTAGCACTTCTCTTAGTGGTGCAAAACCACTTTTCGCACTTGTGTTAGTGTTGCCATACCATTTTCTGCACTTGTGCTGGCGTTGAAAACCACTTTTCGCACATGTGTTGGTGTTGAAAAACCATTTTCCGCACTCGTGCTCGTGTTGATAACCACTTTTCGCGCTCTTGTTCATGTTCAAAACCACTTTCCACACTTGTGCTGGCGTTGAAAACAACTTTTCTCACATTTGCAAGTGTTGCAAAACCACTTTTCATTACTGTGTTGGCATTGAAAACCACTTTTTGCACTTGTGTTGGTGTTGCAAAACCACTTTTCGCACTTGTGCGAGCATTGAAAACGACTTTTTGCACTTGTGCTTGTGTTGCAAAACCACTTTCCGCACTTGTGTTGGCGTTGAAAACCACTTTTTGCACTTGTTTTGGTGTTGCAAAACCACTTTTCGCACTTGTGTTAGCGTTGCAAAACCACTTTTCCCACTTGTGTTGGCGTTACTAATCCACTTTCCACACCTGCGCTCATGTTGCAAAACCACTTTTCGCACTTGTGCGAGCATTGAAAACGACTTTTTGCACTTGTGCTTGTGTTGCAAAACCACTTTCCGCACTTGTGTTGGCGTTGAAAACCACTTTTTGCACTTGTTTTGGTGTTGCAAAACCACTTTTCGCACTTGTGTTAGCGTTGCAAAACCACTTTTCCCACTTGTGTTGGCGTTACTAATCCACTTTCCACACCTGCGCTCATGTTGCAAAACCACTTTTCGCACTTGTGCTAGCATTGAAAGCGACTTTTTGCACTTCTGCTTGTGTTGCAAAACCACTTTTCGCACTTGTGTTAGTGTTGCAAAACCAATTTCGACACTTGTGTTAGTATTGCTAAACCACTTTCCGCACTTGTGCTGGGGTAGAAAACCACTTTTCGCACTTGTGCTCGTGTTGATAACCACTTTTTGCGCTCTTGTTATTGTTCAAAACCACTTTTAGCACTTCTCTTAGTGGTGCAAAACCACTTTTCGCACTTGAGTTAGTGTTGCCATACCATTTTCTGCAATTGTGCTGGCGTTGAAAACCACTTTTCGCACATGTGTTGGTTTTGCAAAACCACTTTTTGCACTTGTGTTAGCGTTGAAAACCTCTTTTCGCACATGTGTTAGTGTTGAAAAACCATTTTCCGCACTCGGGCTGGTGTTGATAACCACTTTTCGCGCTCTTGTTCGTGTTCAAAACAACTTTTCGCACATGTCTTAGTGTTGAAAAACCATTTTCCGCACTCGTGCTCGTGTTGATAACCACTTTTCGCGCTCTTGTTCATGTTCAAAACCACTTCCACACTTGTGCTGGCGTTGAAAACAACTTTTCTCACTTTTGCAAGTGTTGCAAAACCACTTTTCATACCTGTGTTGGCATTGAAAACCACTTTTTGAACTTGTGTTGGTGTTGCAAAACCACTTTTCGCACTTGTGCGAGCATTGAAAACGACTTTCTGCACTTGTGCTTGTGTTGCAAAACCACTTTTCGCACTTGTGTTGGCGTTGAAAACCACTTTTTGCACTTGTGCTTGTGTTGCAAAACCACTTTTTGCACTTGTGTTAACGTTGCAAAACCACTTTTCCCACTTGTGTTGGTGCTAATAATCCACTTTCCACACCTGCGCTCGTGTTGCAAAACCACTTTTCACACTTGTGCTGGCGTTGAAAACCACTTTTCGCACTTTTGCATGTGTTGCAAAACCACTTTCCACAATTGTGCTGGCATTGAAAACCACTTATCGCACTTGTGTTAGTGTTGCAAAACCACTTTTCGCACTTGTGTTGGTATTGATAAACCACTTTTCACACTTGTGTTGGTGTTGTAAAATCACTTTCTGCACCTGCGCTCGTGTTGCAAAGCAACTCTTCGCACTTGTGTTGGAGATGCAAAACCTCTTTCCGCACCTGTGCTGGCATTGAAAACCACTTTTCGCACTTGTGTTAGTGTTGCAAAACCAATTTCGACACTTGCGTTAGTATTGCTAAACCACTTTCCACACTTGTGCTGGCGTTGAAACAACTTTTCGCACTTTTGCAAGTGTTGCACAACCACTTTTCACACCTGTGTTGGCATTGAAAACCACTTTTTGCACTTGTGTTGGTGTTGCAAAACGACTTTCGCACTTGTGCTAGCATTGAAAACGACTTTTCGCACTTGTGTTCGCGTTCAAAACCACTTTTAGCACATGTGTTAGTGTTCAAAAACCATTTTCCACACTCGGGCTGGTGTTGATAACAACTTTTCGCGCTCTTGTTCGTGTTCAAAACAACTTTTCGCACATGTGTTAGTGTTGAAAAACCATTTTCCGCACTCGTGCTCGTGTTGATAACCACTTTTCGCGCTCTTGTTCGTGTTCAAAACCTCTTTCCGCACCCGTGCTGGCATTGAAAACCACTTTTCGCACTTGTGTTAGTGTTGCAAAACCAATTTCGACACTTGTGTTAGTATTGCTAAACCACTTTCCGCAGTTGTGCTGGGGTAGAAAACCACTTTTCGCAATTGTGCTCGTGTTGAAAAACACTTTTTGCGCTCCTGTTAGTGTTGCAAATCCACTTTTCGCACTTGTGTTAACGTTGCAAAACCACTTTTCCCACTTGTGTTGGTGCTAATAATCCACTTTCCACACCTGCGCTCGTGTTGCAAATCCACTTTTCACACTTGTGCTGGCGTTGAAAACCACTTTTCGCACTTTTGCATGTGTTGCAAAACCACTTTCCACAATTGTGCTGGCATTGAAAACCACTTATCGCACTTGTGTTAGTGTTGCAAAACCACTTTTCGCACTTGTGTTGGTATTGATAAACCACTTTTCACACTTGTGTTGGTGTTGTAAAATCACTTTCTGCACCTGCGCTCGTGTTGCAAAGCAACTCTTCGCACTTGTGTTGGAGATGCAAAACCTCTTTCCGCACCTGTGCTGGCATTGAAAACCACTTTTCGCACTTGTGTTAGTGTTGCAAAACCAATTTCGACACTTGCGTTAGTATTGCTAAACCACTTTCCACACTTGTGCTGGCGTTGAAACAACTTTTCGCACTTTTGCAAGTGTTGCACAACCACTTTTCACACCTGTGTTGGCATTGAAAACCACTTTTTGCACTTGTGTTGGTGTTGCAAAACGACTTTCGCACTTGTGCTAGCATTGAAAACGACTTTTCGCACTTGTGTTCGCGTTCAAAACCACTTTTAGCACATGTGTTAGTGTTCAAAAACCATTTTCCACACTCGGGCTGGTGTTGATAACAACTTTTCGCGCTCTTGTTCGTGTTCAAAACAACTTTTCGCACATGTGTTAGTGTTGCAAAACCAATTTCGACACTTGGGTTAGTATTGCTAAACCACTTTCCACACTTGTGCTGGCGTTGAAAACAACTTTTCGCACTTTTGCAAGTGTTGCAAAACCACTTTTCACACCTGTGTTGGCATTGAAAACCACTTTTTGCACTTGTGTTGGTGATGCAAAACGACTTTCGCACTTGTGCTAGCATTGAAAACGACTTTTTGCACTTGTGCTTGTGTTGCAAAACCACTTTTCGCACTTGTGTTCGCGTTCAAAACCACTTTTAGCACATGTGTTAGTGTTGAAAAACCATTTTCCGCACTCGTGCTCGTGTTGATAACCACTTTTCGCGCTCTTGTTCGTGTTCAAAACCTCTTTCCGCACCCGTGCTGGCATTGAAAACCACTTTTCGCACTTGTGTTAGTGTTGCAAAACCAATTTCGACACTTGTGTTAGTATTGCTAAACCACTTTCCGCACTTGTGCTGGGGTAGAAAACCACTTTTCGCAATTGTGCTCGTGTTGAAAAACACTTTTTGCACTCCTGTTAGTGTTGCAAATCCACTTTTCGCACTGTGTTAGTGTTGCAAAACCACTTTTCGCACTTGTGTGAGTGTTGCAAAACCATTTTCCGCACTCGTGCTGGTGTTGATAACCACTTTTTGCGCTCTTGTTATTGTTCAAAACCACTTTTAGCACTTCTCTTAGTGGTGCAAAACCACTTTTTGCACTTGTGTTAGTGTTGCCATACCATTTTCTGCACTTCTGCTGGCATTGAAAACCACTTTTCGCACATGTGTTGGTGTTGCAAAACCACTTTTTGCACTTGTGTTAGCATTGAAAACCACTTTTCGCACATGTGTTAGTGTTGAAAAACCATTTTCCGCACTCGTGCTCGTGTTGATAACCACTTTTCGCGCTCTTGTTCATGTTCAAAACCACTTTCCACACTTGTGCTGGCGTTGAAAACAACTTTTTCTCACATTTGCAAGTGTTGCAAAACCACTTTTCATCCCTGTGTTGGCATTGAAAACCACTTTTTGCACTTGTGTTAGCGTTGCAAAACCACTTTTCCCACCTGTGTTGGTGTTACTAATCCACTTTCCACACCTGCGCTCGTGTTGCAAATCCACTTTTCACACTTGTGTTGGCGTTGAAAACCAATTTTCGCACTTGTGTTAGTGTTGCCATACCATTTTCTGCACTTGTGCTGGCGTTGAAAACCACTTTTCGCACATGTGTTGGTGTTGCAAAACCACTTTTTGCACTTGTGTTAGCGTTGAAAACCACTTTTCGCACATGTGTTAGTGTTGAAAAACCATTTTGCACACTCGGGCTGGTGTTGATAACCACTTTTCGCGCTCTTGTTCGTGTTCAAAACAACTTTTCGCACATGTGTTAGTGTTGAAAAACCATTTTCCGCACTCGTGCTCGTGTTGATAACCACTTTTCGCGCTCTTGTTCATGTTCAAAACCACTTCCACACTTGTGCTGGCGTTGAAAACAACTTTTCTCACTTTTGCAAGTGTTGCAAAACCACTTTTCATACCTGTTTTGGCATTGAAAACCACTTTTTGCACTTGTGCTTGTGTTGCAAAACCACTTTTCCCACTTGTGTTGGTGCTAATAATCCACTTTCCACACCTGCGCTCGTGTTGCAAATCCACTTTTCACACTTGTGCTGGCGTTGAAAACCACTTTTCGCACTTTTGCAAGTGTTGCAAAACCACTTTCCACAATTGTGTTGGCATTGAAAACCACTTATCGCACTTGTGTTAGTGTTTCAAAACCACTTTTCGCACTTGTGTTGGTATTGACAAACCACTTTTCACACTTGTGTTGGTGTTGTAGAATCACTTTCTGCACCTGCGCTCGTGTTGCAAAGCAACTCTTCGCACTTGTGTTGGAGATGCAAAACCTCTTTCCGCACCTGTGCTGGCATTGAAAACCACTTTTCGCACTTGTCTTAGTGTTGCAAAACCAATTTCGACACTTGTGTTAGTACTGCTAAACCACTTTCCACACTTGTGCTGGCGTTGAAAACAACTTTTCACACTTTTGCAAGTGTTGCAAAACCACTTTTCATACCTGTGTTGGCATTGAAAACCACTTTTTGCACTTGTGTTGGTGTTGCAAAACCACTTTTCGCACTTGTGCGAGCATTGAAAACGATTTTTTGCACTGGTGCTTGTGTTGCAAAACCACTTTTCGCACTTGTGTTGGTGTTGAAAACCACTTTTTGCACTTGTTTTGGTGTTGCAAAACCACTTTTCGCACTTGTGCTAACATTGAAAGTGACTTTTTGCACTTGTGCTTGTGTTGCAAAACCACTTTTTGAACTTGTGTTAGCGTTACAAAACCACTTTTCCCAATTGTGTTGATGTTACTAATCCACTTTCCACACCTGCGCTCGTTTTGCAAATCCACTTTTCACACTTGTGTTGGCGTTGAAAACCACTTTTTGCACTTGTTTTGGTGTTGCAAAACCATTTTTCGCACTTGTGCTAACATTGAAAGTGACTTTTTGCACTTGTGCTTGTGTTGCAAAACCACTTTTCGCACTTGTGTTAGTGTTGCAAAACCAATTTCGACACTTGTGTTAGTATTGCTAAACCACTTTCCGCACTTGTGCTGGGGTAAAAAACCACTTTTCGCACTTGTGCTCGTGTTGATAACCACTTTTTGCGCTCTTGTTATTGTTTAAAACCACTTTTAGCACTTCTCTTAGTGGTGCAAAACCACTTTTCGCACTTGTGTTAGTGTTGCCATACCATTTTCTGCACTTGTGCTGGCGTTGAAAACCACTTTTCGCACATGTGTTGGTGTTGAAAAACCATTTTCCGCACTCGTGCTCGTGTTGATAACCACTTTTCGCGCTCTTGTTCATGTTCAAAACCACTTTCCACACTTGTGCTGGCGTTGAAAACAACTTTTCTCACATTTGCAAGTGTTGCAAAACCACTTTTCATTACTGTGTTGGCATTGAAAACCACTTTTTGCACTTGTGTTGGTGTTGCAAAACCACTTTTCGCACTTGTGCGAGCATTGAAAACGACTTTTTGCACTTGTGCTTGTGTTGCAAAACCACTTTCCGCACTTGTGTTGGCGTTGAAAACCACTTTTTGCACTTGTTTTGGTGTTGCAAAACCACTTTTCGCACTTGTGTTAGCGTTGCAAAACCACTTTTCCCACTTGTGTTGGCGTTACTAATCCACTTTCCACACCTGCGCTCATGTTGCAAATCCACTTTTCACACTTGTGTTGGCGTTGAAAACCACTTTTTGCACTTGTTTTGGTGTTGCAAAACCATTTTTTGCACTTGTGCTAGCATTGAAAGCGACTTTTTGCACTTCTGCTTGTGTTGCAAAACCACTTTTCGCACTTGTGTTAGTGTTGCAAAACCAATTTCGACACTTGTGTTAGTATTGCTAAACCACTTTCCGCACTTGTGCTGGGGTAGAAAACCACTTTTCGCACTTGTGCTCGTGTTGATAACCACTTTTTGCGCTCTTGTTATTGTTCAAAACCACTTTTAGCACTTCTCTTAGTGGTGCAAAACCACTTTTCGCACTTGAGTTAGTGTTGCCATACCATTTTATGCAATTGTGCTGGCGTTGAAAACCACTTTTCGCACATGTGTTGGTTTTGCAAAACCACTTTTTGCACTTGTGTTAGCGTTGAAAACCTCTTTTCGCACATGTGTTAGTGTTGAAAAACCATTTTCCGCACTCGGGCTGGTGTTGATAACCACTTTTCGCGCTCTTGTTCGTGTTCAAAACAACTTTTCGCACATGTCTTAGTGTTGAAAAACCATTTTCCGCACTCGTGCTCGTGTTGATAACCACTTTTCGCGCTCTTGTTCATGTTCAAAACCACTTCCACACTTGTGCTGGCGTTGAAAACAACTTTTCTCACTTTTGCAAGTGTTGCAAAACCACTTTTCATACCTGTGTTGGCATTGAAAACCACTTTTTGAACTTGTGTTGGTGTTGCAAAACCACTTTTCGCACTTGTGCGAGCATTGAAAACGACTTTCTGCACTTGTGCTTGTGTTGCAAAACCACTTTTCGCACTTGTGTTGGCGTTGAAAACCACTTTTTGCACTTGTGCTTGTGTTGCAAAACCACTTTTTGCACTTGTGTTAACGTTGCAAAACCACTTTTCCCACTTGTGTTGGTGCTAATAATCCACTTTCCACACCTGCGCTCGTGTTGCAAATCCACTTTTCACACTTGTGCTGGCGTTGAAAACCACTTTTCGCACTTTTGCATGTGTTGCAAAACCACTTTCCACAATTGTGCTGGCATTGAAAACCACTTATCGCATTTGTGTTAGTGTTGCAAAACCACTTTTCGCACTTGTGTTGGTATTGATAAACCACTTTTCACACTTGTGTTGGTGTTGTAAAATCACTTTCTGCACCTGCGCTCGTGTTGCAAAGCAACTCTTCGCACTTGTGTTGGAGATGCAAAACCTCTTTCCGCACCTGTGCTGGCATTGAAAACCACTTTTCGCACTTGTGTTAGTGTTGCAAAACCAATTTCGACACTTGCGTTAGTATTGCTAAACCACTTTCCACACTTGTGCTGGCGTTGAAACAACTTTTCGCACTTTTGCAAGTGTTGCACAACCACTTTTCACACCTGTGTTGGCATTGAAAACCACTTTTTGCACTTGTGTTGGTGTTGCAAAACGACTTTCGCACTTGTGCTAGCATTGAAAACGACTTTTCGCACTTGTGTTCGCGTTCAAAACCACTTTTAGCACATGTGTTAGTGTTCAAAAACCATTTTACACACTCGGGCTGGTGTTGATAACAACTTTTCGCGCTCTTGTTCGTGTTCAAAACAACTTTTCGCACATGTGTTAGTGTTGAAAAACCATTTTCCGCACTCGTGCTCGTGTTGATAACCACTTTTCGCGCTCTTGTTCGTGTTCAAAACCTCTTTCCGCACCCGTGCTGGCATTGAAAACCACTTTTCGCACTTGTGTTAGTGTTGCAAAACCAATTTCGACACTTGTGTTAGTATTGCTAAACCACTTTCCGCAGTTGTGCTGGGGTAGAAAACCACTTTTCGCAATTGTGCTCGTGTTGAAAAACACTTTTTGCGCTCCTGTTAGTGTTGCAAATCCACTTTTCGCACTTGTGTTAACGTTGCAAAACCACTTTTCCCACTTGTGTTGGTGCTAATAATCCACTTTCCACACCTGCGCTCGTGTTGCAAATCCACTTTTCACACTTGTGCTGGCGTTGAAAACCACTTTTCGCACTTTTGCATGTGTTGCAAAACCACTTTCCACAATTGTGCTGGCATTGAAAACCACTTATCGCACTTGTGTTAGTGTTGCAAAACCACTTTTCGCACTTGTGTTGGTATTGATAAACCACTTTTCACACTTGTGTTGGTGTTGTAAAATCACTTTCTGCACCTGCGCTCGTGTTGCAAAGCAACTCTTCGCACTTGTGTTGGAGATGCAAAACCTCTTTCCGCACCTGTGCTGGCATTGAAAACCACTTTTCGCACTTGTGTTAGTGTTGCAAAACCAATTTCGACACTTGCGTTAGTATTGCTAAACCACTTTCCACACTTGTGCTGGCGTTGAAACAACTTTTCGCACTTTTGCAAGTGTTGCACAACCACTTTTCACACCTGTGTTGGCATTGAAAACCACTTTTTGCACTTGTGTTGGTGTTGCAAAACGACTTTCGCACTTGTGCTAGCATTGAAAACGACTTTTCGCACTTGTGTTCGCGTTCAAAACCACTTTTAGCACATGTGTTAGTGTTCAAAAACCATTTTCCACACTCGGGCTGGTGTTGATAACAACTTTTCGCGCTCTTGTTCGTGTTCAAAACAACTTTTCGCACATGTGTTAGTGTTGAAAAACCATTTTCCGCACTCGTGCTCGTGTTGATAACCACTTTTCGCGCTCTTGTTCGTGTTCAAAACCTCTTTCCGCACCCGTGCTGGCATTGAAAACCACTTTTCGCACCTGTGCTGGCATTGAAAACCACTTTTCGCACTTGTGTTAGTGTTGCAAAACCAATTTCGACACTTGTGTTAGTATTGCTAAACCACTTTCCGCAGTTGTGCTGGGGTAGAAAACCACTTTCGCAATTGTTCTCGTGTTGAAAAACACTTTTTGCGCTCCTGTTAGTGTTGCAAATCCACTTTTCGCACTGTGTTAGTGTTGCAAAACCACTTGTCGCACTTGTGTGAGTGTTGCAAAACCATTTTCCGCACTCGTGCTGGTGTTGATAACCACTTTTTGCGCTCTTGTTATTGTTCAAAACCACTTTTAGCACTTCTCTTAGTGTTGCAAAACCACTTTTCGCACTTGTGTTAGTGTTGCCATGCCATTTTCTGCACTTGTGCTAGAGTTGAAAACCACTTTTTGCACATGTGTTGGTGTTGCAAAAACACTTTTTGTACTTGTGTTAGCGTTGAAAACCACTTTTCGCACATGAGTTAGTGTTGAAACACCATTTTCCGCACTCGGGCTGGTGTTGATAACCACTTTTCGCGCTCTTGTTCGTGTTCAAAACCACTTTTCGCACTTGTGTTAGTGTTGAAAAACCATTTTCCGCACTCGTGCTCGTCTTGATAACCACTTTTCGCGCTCTTGTTCACGTTCAAAACCACTTTCCACACTTGTGCTGGTGTTGAAAACCACTTTTCGCACTTTTGCAAGTGTTGCAAAACCACTTTTCATACCTGTGTTGGCATTGAAAACCACTTTTTGCACTTGTGTTGGTGTTGCAAAACCACTTTTCGCACTTGTGTTGGCGTTGAAAACCACTTTTTGCACTTGTTTTGGTGTTGCAAAACCACTTTTCGCACTTGTGCTAGCATTGAAAGCGACTTTTTGCACTTGTGCTTGTGTTGCAAAACCACTTTTTGCACTTGTGTTAGCGTTGCAAAACCACTTTTCCCACTTGTGTTGGCGTTGAAAACCACTTTTCGCACTTTTGCAAGTGTTGCAAAACCACTTTCTACAAATGTGCTGGCGTTGAAAACCACTTATCGCACTTGTGTGAGTGTTGCAAAACCACTTTTCGCACTTGTGTTGGTGTTCGCAAACCACTTTTCACACTTGTGTTGGTGTTGTAAAACCACTTTTCACACTTGTGCTGGTGTTGAAAACCACTTTTCGCACTTTTGCAAGTGTTGCAAAACCACGCTCCACAATTGTGCTGGAGTTGAAAACCACTTATCGCACTTGCGTTAGTGTTGCAAAACCATTTTCCACACTCGTGCTGGTGTTGATAACCACTTTTTGCGCTCTTGGTATTGTTCAAAACCACTTTTAGCACTTCTCTTAGTGTTGCAAAACCACTTTTCGCACTTGTGTTAGTGTTGCCATACCATTTTCTGCACTTGTGCTGGCGTTGAAAACCACTTTCCGCACATGTGCTCGTGTTGATAACCACTTTTTGCGCTCTTGTTATTGTTCAAAACCACTTTTAGCACTTATCTTAGTGGTGCAAAACCACTTTTCGCACTTCTCTTAGTGTTGCAAAACCACTTTTCGCACTTGTGTTAGTGTTGCCATACTATTTTCTGCACTTGTGCTGGCGTTGAAAACCACTTTTCGCACATGTGTTGGTGTTGCAACACCACGTTTTGCACTTGTGTTAGCGTTGAAAACCACTTTTCGCACATGTGTTAGTGTTGAAAAACCATTTTCAGCACTCGGGCCGGTGTTGATAACCACTTTTCGCGCTCTTGTTCGTGTTCAAAACAACTTTTCGCACATGTGTTTGTGTTGAAAAACCATTTTCCGCACTCGTGCTCGTGTTGATAACCACTTTTCGCGCTCTTGTTCATGTTCAAAACCACTTTCCACACTTGTGCTGGCGTTGAAAACAACTTTTCTCACATTTGCAAGTGTTGCAAAACCACTTTTCATACCTGTGTTGGCATTGAAAACGACTTTTTGCACTTGTGCTTGTGCTGCAAAACCAGTTTTCGCACTTGTGTTGGCGTTGAAAACCACTTTTTGCACTTGTGTTAGCGTTGCAAAACCACTTTTCCCACCTGTGTTGGTGTTACTAATCCACTTTCCACACCTGCGCTCGTGTTGCAAATCCACTTTTCACACTTGTGTTGGCGTTGAAAACCACTTTTCGCACTTGTGTTAGTGTTGCCATACCACTTTCTGTACTTGTGCTGGCGTTGAAAACCACTTTTCGCACATGTGTTGGTGTTGCAAAACCACTTTTTGCACTTGTGTTAGCGTTGAAAACCACTTTTCGCACATGTGTTAGTGTTGAAAAACCATTTTGCACACTCGGGCTGGTGTTGATAACCACTTTTCGCGCTCTTGTTCGTGTTCAAAACAACTTTTCGCACATGTGTTAGTGTTGAAAAACCATTTTCCGCACTCGTGCTCGTGTTGATAACCACTTTTCGCGCTCTTGTTCATGTTCAAAACCACTTCCACACTTGTGCTGGCATTGAAAACAACTTTTCTCACTTTTGCAAGTGTTGCAAAACCACTTTTCATACCTGTGTTGGCATTGAAAACCACTTTTTGCACTTGTGTTGGTGTTGCAAAACCACTTTTCGCACTTGTGCGAGCATGGAAAACGATTTTTTGCACTTGTGCTTGTGTGCAAAACCACTTTTCGCACTTGTGTTGGCGTTGAAAACCACTTTTTGCACTTGTTTTGGTGTTGCAAAACCACTTTTCGCACTTGTGCTAGCATTGAAAGTGACTTTTTGCACTTGTGCTTGTGTTGCAAAACCACTTTTTGAACTTGTGTTAGCGTTGCAAAACCACTTTTCCTAATTGTGTTGGTGTTACTAATCCACTTTCCACACCTGCGCTCGTGTTGGCGTTGAAAACCACTTTTTGCACTTGTGTTGGTGTTGCAAAACCACTTTTCGCACTTGTGTTAGTGTTGCAAAACCATTTTCCGCACTCGTGCTCGTGTTGATAACCACTTTTCGCGCTCTTGTTCATGTTCAAAACCACTTCCACACTTGTGCTGGCGTTGAAAACAACTTTTCTCACTTTTGCAAGTGTTGCAAAACCACTTTTCATTCCTGTGTTAGCATTGAAAACCACTTTTTGCACTTGTGTTGGTGCTGCAAAACCACTTTTCGCACTTGTGCGAGCATTGAAAACGATTTTTTGCACTTGTGCTTGTGTTGCAAAACCACTTTTCGCACTTGTGTTAGTGTTGCAAAACCATTTTCCGCACTCGTGCTCGTGTTGATAACCACTTTTCGCGCTCTTGTTCATGTTCAAAACCACTTCCACACTTGTGCTGGCGTTGAAAACAACTTTTCTCACTTTTGCAAGTGTTGCAAAACCACTTTTCATTCCTGTGTTAGCATTGAAAACCACTTTTTGCACTTGTGTTGGTGCTGCAAAACCACTTTTCGCACTTGTGCGAGCATTGAAATCGATTTTTTGCACTTGTGCTTGTGTTGCAAAACCACTTTTCGCACTTGTGCTCGTGCTGATAACCACTTTTTGCGCTCTTGTTATTGTTCAAAACCACTTTTAGCACTTCTCTTAGTGGTGCAAAACCACTTTTCGCACTTGAGTTAGTGTTGCCATACCATTTTCTGCACTTGTTCTGGCGTTGAAAACCACTTTTCGCGCTCTTGTTCATGTTCAAAACCACTTCCACACTTGTGCTGGCGTTGAAAACAACTTTTCTCACTTTTGCAAGTGTTGCAAAACCACTTTTCATACCTGTGTTGGCATTGAAAACCACTTTTTGAACTTGTGTTGGTGTTGCAAAACCACTTTTCGCACTTGTGCGAGCATTGAAAACGACTTTCTGCACTTGTGCTTGTGTTGCAAAACCACTTTTCGCACTTGTGTTGGCGTTGAAAACCACTTTTTGCACTTGTGCTTGTGTTGCAAAACCACTTTTTGCACTTGAGTTAGTGTTGCCATACCATTTTCCGCACCTGTGCTGGCATTGAAAACCACTTTTCGCACTTGTGTTAGTGTTGCAAAACCAATTTCGACACTTGGGTTAGTATTGCTAAACCACTTTCCACACTTGTGCTGGCGTTGAAAACAACTTTTCGCACTTTTGCAAGTGTTGCAAAACCACTTTTCACACCTGTGTTGGCATTGAAAACCACTTTTTGCACTTGTGTTGGTGATGCAAAACGACTTTCGCACTTGTGCTAGCATTGAAAACGACTTTTTGCACTTGTGCTTGTGTTGCAAAACCAATTTTCGCACTTGTGTTCGCGTTCAAAACCACTTTTAGCACATGTGTTAGTGTTGAAAAACCATTTTCCGCACTCGGGCTGGTGTTGATAACCACTTTTCGCGCTCTTGTTCGTGTTCAAAACAACTTTTCGCACATGTGTTAGTGTTGAAAAACCATTTTCCGCACTCGTGCTCGTGTTGATAACCACTTTTCGCGCTCTTGTTCGTGTTCAAAACCTCTTTCCGCACCCGTGCTGGCATTGAAAACCACTTTTCGCACTTGTGTTAGTGTTGCAAAACCAATTTCGACACTTGTGTTAGTATTGCTAAACCACTTTCCGCACTTGTGCTGGGGTAGAAAACCACTTTTCGCAATTGTGCTCGTGTTGAAAAACACTTTTTGCACTCCTGTTCGTGTTGCAAATCCACTTTTCGCACTGTGTTAGTGTTGCAAAACCACTCTTCGCACTTGTGTGAGTGTTGCAAAACCATTTTCCGCACTCGTGCTGGTGTTGATAACCACTTTTTGCGCTCTTGTTATTGTTCAAAACCACTTTTAGCACTTCTCTTAGTGTTGCAAAACCACTTTTCGCACTTGTGTTAGTGTTGCCATGCCATTTTCTGCACTTGTGCTGGAGTTGAAAACCACTTTTTGCACATGTGTTGGTGTTGCAAAACCACTTTTTGCACTTGTGTTAGCGTTGAAAACCACTTTTCGCACATGTGTTAGTGTTGAAAAACCATTTTCCGCACTCGGGCTGGTGTTGATAACCACTTTTCGCGCTCTTGTTCGTGTTCAAAACCACTTTTCGCACTTGTGTTAGTGTTGAAAAACCATTTTCCGCACTCGTGCTCGTGTTGATAACCACTTTTCGCGCTCTTGTTCACGTTCAAAACCACTTTACACAC
Organism: Myxine glutinosa; assembly: GCF_964187855.1. NCBI lineage: Eukaryota > Metazoa > Chordata > Myxini > Myxiniformes > Myxinidae > Myxine > Myxine glutinosa. The sequence goes on from NC_136264.1 coordinate 145,980,331, forward strand.
TTGTGCTGGCGTTGAAAACAACTTTTCTCACTTTTGCAAGTGTTGCAAAACCACTTTTCATACCTGTGTTGGCATTGAAAACCACTTTTTGCACTTGTGTTGGTGTTGCAAAACCACTTTTCGCACTTGTTTTGGCGTTGAAAACCACTTTTTGCACTTGTTTTGGTGTTGCAAAACCACTTTTCGCACTTGTGCTAGCATTGAAAGCGACTTTATGCACTTGTGCTTGTGTTGCAAAACCACTTTTTGCACTTGTGTTAGCGTTGCAAAACCACTTTTCCCACTTGTGTTGGCATTGAAAACCACTTTTCGCACTTTTGCAAGTGTTGCAAAACCACTTTCTACAATTGTGCTGGCGTTGAAAACCACTTATCGCAATTGTGTGAGTGTTGCAAAACCACTTTTCGCACTTGTGTTAGTGTTGCCATACCATTTTCTGCACTTGTGTTGGCGTTGAAAACCACTTTTCGCATATGTGTTGGTGTTGCAAAACCACTTTTTGCACTTGTGTTAGCATTGAAAACCACTTTTCGCACATGTGTTAGTGTTGAAAAACCATTTTGCACACTCGGGCTGTTGTTGATAACCACTTTTCGCGCTCTTGTTCGTGTTCAAAACAACTTTTCGCACATGTGTTAGTGTTGAAAAACCATTTTCCGCACTCGTGCTCGTGTTGATAACCACTGTTCGCGCTCTTGTTCATGTTCAAAACCACTTCCACACTTGTGCTGGCGTTGAAAACAACTTTTCTCACTTTTGCAAGTGTTGCAAAACCACTTTTCATACCTGTGTTGGCATTGAAAACCACTTTTTGCACTTGTGTTGGTGTTGCAAAACCACTTTTCGCACTTGTGCGAGCATTGAAAACGATTTTTTGCACTTGTGCTTGTGTTGCAAAACCACTTTTTGCACTTGTGTTAGTGTTGCCATACCATTTTCTGCACTTGTGCTGGCGTTGAAAACCACTTTTCGCACATGTGTTGGTGTTGCAAAACCACTTTTTGCACTTGTGTTAGCATTGAAAACCACTTTTCGCACATGTGTTAGTGTTGAAAAACCATTTTCCGCACTCGTGCTCGTGTTGATAACCACTTTTCGCGCTCTTGTTCATGTTCAAAACCACTTTCCACACTTGTGCTGGCGTTGAAAACAACTTTTTCTCACATTTGCAAGTGTTGCAAAACCACTTTTCATCCCTGTGTTGGCATTGAAAACCACTTTTTGCACTTGTGTTGGTGTTGCAAAACCACTTTTCGCACTTGTGCGAGCATTGAAAACGACTTTTTGCACTTGTGCTTGTGTTGCAAAACCACTTTTCGCACTTGTGTTGGCGTTGAAAACCACTTTTTGCACTTGTTTTGGTGTTGCAAAACCACTTTTCGCACTTGTGCTAGCATTGAAAGTGACTTTTTGCACTTCTGCTTGTGTTGCAAAACCACTTTTTGCACTTGTGTTAGCGTTGCAAAACCACTTTTCCCACCTGTGTTGGTGTTACTAATCCACTTTCCACACCTGCGCTCGTGTTGCAAATCCACTTTTCACACTTGTGTTGGCGTTGAAAACCAATTTTCGCACTTGTGTTAGTGTTGCCATACCATTTTCTGCACTTGTGCTGGCGTTGAAAACCACTTTTCGCACATGTGTTGGTGTTGCAAAACCACTTTTTGCACTTGTGTTAGCGTTGAAAACCACTTTTCGCACATGTGTTAGTGTTGAAAAACCATTTTGCACACTCGGGCTGGTGTTGATAACCACTTTTCGCGCTCTTGTTCGTGTTCAAAACAACTTTTCGCACATGTGTTAGTGTTGAAAAACCATTTTCCGCACTCGTGCTCGTGTTGATAACCACTTTTCGCGCTCTTGTTCATGTTCAAAACCACTTCCACACTTGTGCTGGCGTTGAAAACAACTTTTCTCACTTTTGCAAGTGTTGCAAAACCACTTTTCATACCTGTTTTGGCATTGAAAACCACTTTTTGCACTTGTGTTGGTGTTGCAAAACCACTTTTCGCACTTGTGCGAGCATTGAAAACGATTTTTTGCACTTGTGCTTGTGTTGCAAAACCACTTTTCCCACTTGTGTTGGTGCTAATAATCCACTTTCCACACCTGCGCTCGTGTTGCAAATCCACTTTTCACACTTGTGCTGGCGTTGAAAACCACTTTTCGCACTTTTGCAAGTGTTGCAAAACCACTTTCCACAATTGTGTTGGCATTGAAAACCACTTATCGCACTTGTGTTAGTGTTTCAAAACCACTTTTCGCACTTGTGTTGGTATTGACAAACCACTTTTCACACTTGTGTTGGTGTTGTAGAATCACTTTCTGCACCTGCGCTCGTGTTGCAAAGCAACTCTTCGCACTTGTGTTGGAGATGCAAAACCTCTTTCCGCACCTGTGCTGGCATTGAAAACCACTTTTCGCACTTGTCTTAGTGTTGCAAAACCAATTTCGACACTTGTGTTAGTACTGCTAAACCACTTTCCACACTTGTGCTGGCGTTGAAAACAACTTTTCACACTTTTGCAAGTGTTGCAAAACCACTTTTCATACCTGTGTTGGCATTGAAAACCACTTTTTGCACTTGTGTTGGTGTTGCAAAACCACTTTTCGCACTTGTGCGAGCATTGAAAACGATTTTTTGCACTGGTGCTTGTGTTGCAAAACCACTTTTCGCACTTGTGTTGGTGTTGAAAACCACTTTTTGCACTTGTTTTGGTGTTGCAAAACCACTTTTCGCACTTGTGCTAACATTGAAAGTGACTTTTTGCACTTGTGCTTGTGTTGCAAAACCACTTTTTGAACTTGTGTTAGCGTTACAAAACCACTTTTCCCAATTGTGTTGATGTTACTAATCCACTTTCCACACCTGCGCTCGTTTTGCAAATCCACTTTTCACACTTGTGTTGGCGTTGAAAACCACTTTTTGCACTTGTTTTGGTGTTGCAAAACCATTTTTCGCACTTGTGCTAACATTGAAAGTGACTTTTTGCACTTGTGCTTGTGTTGCAAAACCACTTTTCGCACTTGTGTTAGTGTTGCAAAACCAATTTCGACACTTGTGTTAGTATTGCTAAACCACTTTCCGCACTTGTGCTGGGGTAAAAAACCACTTTTCGCACTTGTGCTCGTGTTGATAACCACTTTTTGCGCTCTTGTTATTGTTCAAAACCACTTTTAGCACTTCTCTTAGTGGTGCAAAACCACTTTTCGCACTTGTGTTAGTGTTGCCATACCATTTTCTGCACTTGTGCTGGCGTTGAAAACCACTTTTCGCACATGTGTTGGTGTTGAAAAACCATTTTCCGCACTCGTGCTCGTGTTGATAACCACTTTTCGCGCTCTTGTTCATGTTCAAAACCACTTTCCACACTTGTGCTGGCGTTGAAAACAACTTTTCTCACATTTGCAAGTGTTGCAAAACCACTTTTCATTACTGTGTTGGCATTGAAAACCACTTTTTGCACTTGTGTTGGTGTTGCAAAACCACTTTTCGCACTTGTGCGAGCATTGAAAACGACTTTTTGCACTTGTGCTTGTGTTGCAAAACCACTTTCCGCACTTGTGTTGGCGTTGAAAACCACTTTTTGCACTTGTTTTGGTGTTGCAAAACCACTTTTCGCACTTGTGTTAGCGTTGCAAAACCACTTTTCCCACTTGTGTTGGCGTTACTAATCCACTTTCCACACCTGCGCTCATGTTGCAAAACCACTTTTCGCACTTGTGCGAGCATTGAAAACGACTTTTTGCACTTGTGCTTGTGTTGCAAAACCACTTTCCGCACTTGTGTTGGCGTTGAAAACCACTTTTTGCACTTGTTTTGGTGTTGCAAAACCACTTTTCGCACTTGTGTTAGCGTTGCAAAACCACTTTTCCCACTTGTGTTGGCGTTACTAATCCACTTTCCACACCTGCGCTCATGTTGCAAAACCACTTTTCGCACTTGTGCTAGCATTGAAAGCGACTTTTTGCACTTCTGCTTGTGTTGCAAAACCACTTTTCGCACTTGTGTTAGTGTTGCAAAACCAATTTCGACACTTGTGTTAGTATTGCTAAACCACTTTCCGCACTTGTGCTGGGGTAGAAAACCACTTTTCGCACTTGTGCTCGTGTTGATAACCACTTTTTGCGCTCTTGTTATTGTTCAAAACCACTTTTAGCACTTCTCTTAGTGGTGCAAAACCACTTTTCGCACTTGAGTTAGTGTTGCCATACCATTTTCTGCAATTGTGCTGGCGTTGAAAACCACTTTTCGCACATGTGTTGGTTTTGCAAAACCACTTTTTGCACTTGTGTTAGCGTTGAAAACCTCTTTTCGCACATGTGTTAGTGTTGAAAAACCATTTTCCGCACTCGGGCTGGTGTTGATAACCACTTTTCGCGCTCTTGTTCGTGTTCAAAACAACTTTTCGCACATGTCTTAGTGTTGAAAAACCATTTTCCGCACTCGTGCTCGTGTTGATAACCACTTTTCGCGCTCTTGTTCATGTTCAAAACCACTTCCACACTTGTGCTGGCGTTGAAAACAACTTTTCTCACTTTTGCAAGTGTTGCAAAACCACTTTTCATACCTGTGTTGGCATTGAAAACCACTTTTTGAACTTGTGTTGGTGTTGCAAAACCACTTTTCGCACTTGTGCGAGCATTGAAAACGACTTTCTGCACTTGTGCTTGTGTTGCAAAACCACTTTTCGCACTTGTGTTGGCGTTGAAAACCACTTTTTGCACTTGTGCTTGTGTTGCAAAACCACTTTTTGCACTTGTGTTAACGTTGCAAAACCACTTTTCCCACTTGTGTTGGTGCTAATAATCCACTTTCCACACCTGCGCTCGTGTTGCAAAACCACTTTTCACACTTGTGCTGGCGTTGAAAACCACTTTTCGCACTTTTGCATGTGTTGCAAAACCACTTTCCACAATTGTGCTGGCATTGAAAACCACTTATCGCACTTGTGTTAGTGTTGCAAAACCACTTTTCGCACTTGTGTTGGTATTGATAAACCACTTTTCACACTTGTGTTGGTGTTGTAAAATCACTTTCTGCACCTGCGCTCGTGTTGCAAAGCAACTCTTCGCACTTGTGTTGGAGATGCAAAACCTCTTTCCGCACCTGTGCTGGCATTGAAAACCACTTTTCGCACTTGTGTTAGTGTTGCAAAACCAATTTCGACACTTGCGTTAGTATTGCTAAACCACTTTCCACACTTGTGCTGGCGTTGAAACAACTTTTCGCACTTTTGCAAGTGTTGCACAACCACTTTTCACACCTGTGTTGGCATTGAAAACCACTTTTTGCACTTGTGTTGGTGTTGCAAAACGACTTTCGCACTTGTGCTAGCATTGAAAACGACTTTTCGCACTTGTGTTCGCGTTCAAAACCACTTTTAGCACATGTGTTAGTGTTCAAAAACCATTTTCCACACTCGGGCTGGTGTTGATAACAACTTTTCGCGCTCTTGTTCGTGTTCAAAACAACTTTTCGCACATGTGTTAGTGTTGAAAAACCATTTTCCGCACTCGTGCTCGTGTTGATAACCACTTTTCGCGCTCTTGTTCGTGTTCAAAACCTCTTTCCGCACCCGTGCTGGCATTGAAAACCACTTTTCGCACTTGTGTTAGTGTTGCAAAACCAATTTCGACACTTGTGTTAGTATTGCTAAACCACTTTCCGCAGTTGTGCTGGGGTAGAAAACCACTTTTCGCAATTGTGCTCGTGTTGAAAAACACTTTTTGCGCTCCTGTTAGTGTTGCAAATCCACTTTTCGCACTTGTGTTAACGTTGCAAAACCACTTTTCCCACTTGTGTTGGTGCTAATAATCCACTTTCCACACCTGCGCTCGTGTTGCAAATCCACTTTTCACACTTGTGCTGGCGTTGAAAACCACTTTTCGCACTTTTGCATGTGTTGCAAAACCACTTTCCACAATTGTGCTGGCATTGAAAACCACTTATCGCACTTGTGTTAGTGTTGCAAAACCACTTTTCGCACTTGTGTTGGTATTGATAAACCACTTTTCACACTTGTGTTGGTGTTGTAAAATCACTTTCTGCACCTGCGCTCGTGTTGCAAAGCAACTCTTCGCACTTGTGTTGGAGATGCAAAACCTCTTTCCGCACCTGTGCTGGCATTGAAAACCACTTTTCGCACTTGTGTTAGTGTTGCAAAACCAATTTCGACACTTGCGTTAGTATTGCTAAACCACTTTCCACACTTGTGCTGGCGTTGAAACAACTTTTCGCACTTTTGCAAGTGTTGCACAACCACTTTTCACACATGTGTTGGCATTGAAAACCACTTTTTGCACTTGTGTTGGTGTTGCAAAACGACTTTCGCACTTGTGCTAGCATTGAAAACGACTTTTCGCACTTGTGTTCGCGTTCAAAACCACTTTTAGCACATGTGTTAGTGTTCAAAAACCATTTTCCACACTCGGGCTGGTGTTGATAACAACTTTTCGCGCTCTTGTTCGTGTTCAAAACAACTTTTCGCACATGTGTTAGTGTTGAAAAACCATTTTCCGCACTCGTGCTCGTGTTGATAACCACTTTTCGCGCTCTTGTTCGTGTTCAAAACCTCTTTCCGCACCCGTGCTGGCATTGAAAACCACTTTTCGCACCTGTGCTGGCATTGAAAACCACTTTTCGCACTTGTGTTAGTGTTGCAAAACCAATTTCGACACTTGTGTTAGTATTGCTAAACCACTTTCCGCAGTTGTGCTGGGGTAGAAAACCACTTTCGCAATTGTTCTCGTGTTGAAAAACACTTTTTGCGCTCCTGTTAGTGTTGCAAATCCACTTTTCGCACTGTGTTAGTGTTGCAAAACCACTTGTCGCACTTGTGTGAGTGTTGCAAAACCATTTTCCGCACTCGTGCTGGTGTTGATAACCACTTTTTGCGCTCTTGTTATTGTTCAAAACCACTTTTAGCACTTCTCTTAGTGTTGCAAAACCACTTTTCGCACTTGTGTTAGTGTTGCCATGCCATTTTCTGCACTTGTGCTAGAGTTGAAAACCACTTTTTGCACATGTGTTGGTGTTGCAAAAACACTTTTTGTACTTGTGTTAGCGTTGAAAACCACTTTTCGCACATGAGTTAGTGTTGAAACACCATTTTCCACACTCGGGCTGGTGTTGATAACCACTTTTCGCGCTCTTGTTCGTGTTCAAAACCACTTTTCGCACTTGTGTTAGTGTTGAAAAACCATTTTCCGCACTCGTGCTCGTCTTGATAACCACTTTTCGCGCTCTTGTTCACGTTCAAAACCACTTTCCACACTTGTGCTGGTGTTGAAAACCACTTTTCGCACTTTTGCAAGTGTTGCAAAACCACTTTTCATACCTGTGTTGGCATTGAAAACCACTTTTTGCACTTGTGTTGGTGTTGCAAAACCACTTTTCGCACTTGTGTTGGCGTTGAAAACCACTTTTTGCACTTGTTTTGGTGTTGCAAAACCACTTTTCGCACTTGTGCTAGCATTGAAAGCGACTTTTTGCACTTGTGCTTGTGTTGCAAAACCACTTTTTGCACTTGTGTTAGCGTTGCAAAACCACTTTTCCCACTTGTGTTGGCGTTGAAAACCACTTTTCGCACTTTTGCAAGTGTTGCAAAACCACTTTCTACAAATGTGCTGGCGTTGAAAACCACTTATCGCACTTGTGTGAGTGTTGCAAAACCACTTTTCGCACTTGTGTTGGTGTTCGCAAACCACTTTTCACACTTGTGTTGGTGTTGTAAAACCACTTTTCACACTTGTGCTGGTGTTGAAAACCACTTTTCGCACTTTTGCAAGTGTTGCAAAACCACGCTCCACAATTGTGCTGGAGTTGAAAACCACTTATCGCACTTGTGTTAGTGTTGCAAAACCATTTTCCACACTCGTGCTGGTGTTGATAACCACTTTTTGCGCTCTTGGTATTGTTCAAAACCACTTTTAGCACTTCTCTTAGTGTTGCAAAACCACTTTTCGCACTTGTGTTAGTGTTGCCATACCATTTTCTGCACTTGTGCTGGCGTTGAAAACCACTTTCCGCACATGTGCTCGTGTTGATAACCACTTTTTGCGCTCTTGTTATTGTTCAAAACCACTTTTAGCACTTATCTTAGTGGTGCAAAACCACTTTTCGCACTTCTCTTAGTGTTGCAAAACCACTTTTCGCACTTGTGTTAGTGTTGCCATACTATTTTCTGCACTTGTGCTGGCGTTGAAAACCACTTTTCGCACATGTGTTGGTGTTGCAACACCACGTTTTGCACTTGTGTTAGCGTTGAAAACCACTTTTCGCACATGTGTTAGTGTTGAAAAACCATTTTCAGCACTCGGGCCGGTGTTGATAACCACTTTTCGCGCTCTTGTTCGTGTTCAAAACAACTTTTCGCACATGTGTTTGTGTTGAAAAACCATTTTCCGCACTCGTGCTCGTGTTGATAACCACTTTTCGCGCTCTTGTTCATGTTCAAAACCACTTTCCACACTTGTGCTGGCGTTGAAAACAACTTTTCTCACATTTGCAAGTGTTGCAAAACCACTTTTCATACCTGTGTTGGCATTGAAAACGACTTTTTGCACTTGTGCTTGTGCTGCAAAACCAGTTTTCGCACTTGTGTTGGCGTTGAAAACCACTTTTTGCACTTGTGTTAGCGTTGCAAAACCACTTTTCCCACCTGTGTTGGTGTTACTAATCCACTTTCCACACCTGCGCTCGTGTTGCAAATCCACTTTTCACACTTGTGTTGGCGTTGAAAACCACTTTTCGCACTTGTGTTAGTGTTGCCATACCACTTTCTGCACTTGTGCTGGCGTTGAAAACCACTTTTCGCACATGTGTTGGTGTTGCAAAACCACTTTTTGCACTTGTGTTAGCGTTGAAAACCACTTTTCGCACATGTGTTAGTGTTGAAAAACCATTTTGCACACTCGGGCTGGTGTTGATAACCACTTTTCGCGCTCTTGTTCGTGTTCAAAACAACTTTTCGCACATGTGTTAGTGTTGAAAAACCATTTTCCGCACTCGTGCTCGTGTTGATAACCACTTTTCGCGCTCTTGTTCATGTTCAAAACCACTTCCACACTTGTGCTGGCATTGAAAACAACTTTTCTCACTTTTGCAAGTGTTGCAAAACCACTTTTCATACCTGTGTTGGCATTGAAAACCACTTTTTGCACTTGTGTTGGTGTTGCAAAACCACTTTTCGCACTTGTGCGAGCATGGAAAACGATTTTTTGCACTTGTGCTTGTGTGCAAAACCACTTTTCGCACTTGTGTTGGCGTTGAAAACCACTTTTTGCACTTGTTTTGGTGTTGCAAAACCACTTTTCGCACTTGTGCTAGCATTGAAAGTGACTTTTTGCACTTGTGCTTGTGTTGCAAAACCACTTTTTGAACTTGTGTTAGCGTTGCAAAACCACTTTTCCTAATTGTGTTGGTGTTACTAATCCACTTTCCACACCTGCGCTCGTGTTGGCGTTGAAAACCACTTTTTGCACTTGTGTTGGTGTTGCAAAACCACTTTTCGCACTTGTGTTAGTGTTGCAAAACCATTTTCCGCACTCGTGCTCGTGTTGATAACCACTTTTCGCGCTCTTGTTCATGTTCAAAACCACTTCCACACTTGTGCTGGCGTTGAAAACAACTTTTCTCACTTTTGCAAGTGTTGCAAAACCACTTTTCATTCCTGTGTTAGCATTGAAAACCACTTTTTGCACTTGTGTTGGTGCTGCAAAACCACTTTTCGCACTTGTGCGAGCATTGAAAACGATTTTTTGCACTTGTGCTTGTGTTGCAAAACCACTTTTCGCACTTGTGTTAGTGTTGCAAAACCATTTTCCGCACTCGTGCTCGTGTTGATAACCACTTTTCGCGCTCTTGTTCATGTTCAAAACCACTTCCACACTTGTGCTGGCGTTGAAAACAACTTTTCTCACTTTTGCAAGTGTTGCAAAACCACTTTTCATTCCTGTGTTAGCATTGAAAACCACTTTTTGCACTTGTGTTGGTGCTGCAAAACCACTTTTCGCACTTGTGCGAGCATTGAAATCGATTTTTTGCACTTGTGCTTGTGTTGCAAAACCACTTTTCGCACTTGTGCTCGTGTTGATAACCACTTTTTGCGCTCTTGTTATTGTTCAAAACCACTTTTAGCACTTCTCTTAGTGGTGCAAAACCACTTTTCGCACTTGAGTTAGTGTTGCCATACCATTTTCTGCACTTGTTCTGGCGTTGAAAACCACTTTTCGCGCTCTTGTTCATGTTCAAAACCACTTCCACACTTGTGCTGGCGTTGAAAACAACTTTTCTCACTTTTGCAAGTGTTGCAAAACCACTTTTCATACCTGTGTTGGCATTGAAAACCACTTTTTGAACTTGTGTTGGTGTTGCAAAACCACTTTTCGCACTTGTGCGAGCATTGAAAACGACTTTCTGCACTTGTGCTTGTGTTGCAAAACCACTTTTCGCACTTGTGTTGGCGTTGAAAACCACTTTTTGCACTTGTGCTTGTGTTGCAAAACCACTTTTTGCACTTGAGTTAGTGTTGCCATACCATTTTCCGCACCTGTGCTGGCATTGAAAACCACTTTTCGCACTTGTGTTAGTGTTGCAAAACCAATTTCGACACTTGGGTTAGTATTGCTAAACCACTTTCCACACTTGTGCTGGCGTTGAAAACAACTTTTCGCACTTTTGCAAGTGTTGCAAAACCACTTTTCACACCTGTGTTGGCATTGAAAACCACTTTTTGCACTTGTGTTGGTGATGCAAAACGACTTTCGCACTTGTGCCAGCATTGAAAACGACTTTTTGCACTTGTGCTTGTGTTGCAAAACCAATTTTCGCACTTGTGTTCGCGTTCAAAACCACTTTTAGCACATGTGTTAGTGTTGAAAAACCATTTTCCGCACTCGGGCTGGTGTTGATAACCACTTTTCGCGCTCTTGTTCGTGTTCAAAACAACTTTTCGCACATGTGTTAGTGTTGAAAAACCATTTTCCGCACTCGTGCTCGTGTTGATAACCACTTTTCGCGCTCTTGTTCGTGTTCAAAACCTCTTTCCGCACCCGTGCTGGCATTGAAAACCACTTTTCGCACTTGTGTTAGTGTTGCAAAACCAATTTCGACACTTGTGTTAGTATTGCTAAACCACTTTCCGCACTTGTGCTGGGGTAGAAAACCACTTTTCGCAATTGTGCTCGTGTTGAAAAACACTTTTTGCACTCCTGTTCGTGTTGCAAATCCACTTTTCGCACTGTGTTAGTGTTGCAAAACCACTCTTCGCACTTGTGTGAGTGTTGCAAAACCATTTTCCGCACTCGTGCTGGTGTTGATAACCACTTTTTGCGCTCTTGTTATTGTTCAAAACCACTTTTAGCACTTCTCTTAGTGTTGCAAAACCACTTTTCGCACTTGTGTTAGTGTTGCCATGCCATTTTCTGCACTTGTGCTGGAGTTGAAAACCACTTTTTGCACATGTGTTGGTGTTGCAAAACCACTTTTTGCACTTGTGTTAGCGTTGAAAACCACTTTTCGCACATGTGTTAGTGTTGAAAAACCATTTTCCGCACTCGGGCTGGTGTTGATAACCACTTTTCGCGCTCTTGTTCGTGTTCAAAACCACTTTTCGCACATGTGTTAGTGTTGAAAAACCATTTTCCGCACTCGGGCTGGTGTTGATAACCACTTTTCGCGCTCTTGTTCGTGTTCAAAACCACTTTTCGCACTTGTGTTAGTGTTGAAAAACCATTTTCCGCACTCGTGCTCGTGTTGATAACCACTTTTCGCGCTCTTGTTCACGTTCAAAACCACTTTCCACACTTGTGCTGGCGTTGAAAACAACTTTTCTCACTTTTGCAAGTGTTGCAAAACCACTTTTCATACCTGTGTTGGCATTGAAAACCACTTTTTGCACTTGTGTTGGTGTTGCAAAACCACTTTTCGCACTTGTTTTGGCGTTGAAAACCACTTTTTGCACTTGTTTTGGTGTTGCAAAACCACTTTTCGCACTTGTGCTAGCATTGAAAGCGACTTTATGCACTTGTGCTTGTGTTGCAAAACCACTTTTTGCACTTGTGTTAGCGTTGCAAAACCACTTTTCCCACTTGTGTTGGCATTGAAAACCACTTTTCGCACTTTTGCAAGTGTTGCAAAACCACTTTCTACAATTGTGCTGGCGTTGAAAACCACTTATCGCAATTGTGTGAGTGTTGCAAAACCACTTTTCGCACTTGTGTTAGTGTTGCCATACCATTTTCTGCACTTGTGTTGGCGTTGAAAACCACTTTTCGCATATGTGTTGGTGTTGCAAAACCACTTTTTGCACTTGTGTTAGCATTGAAAACCACTTTTCGCACATGTGTTAGTGTTGAAAAACCATTTTGCACACTCGGGCTGTTGTTGATAACCACTTTTCGCGCTCTTGTTCGTGTTCAAAACAACTTTTCGCACATGTGTTAGTGTTGAAAAACCATTTTCCGCACTCGTGCTCGTGTTGATAACCACTGTTCGCGCTCTTGTTCATGTTCAAAACCACTTCCACACTTGTGCTGGCGTTGAAAACAACTTTTCTCACTTTTGCAAGTGTTGCAAAACCACTTTTCATACCTGTGTTGGCATTGAAAACCACTTTTTGCACTTGTGTTGGTGTTGCAAAACCACTTTTCGCACTTGTGCGAGCATTGAAAACGATTTTTTGCACTTGTGCTTGTGTTGCAAAACCACTTTTTGCACTTGTGTTAGTGTTGCCATACCATTTTCTGCACTTGTGCTGGCGTTGAAAACCACTTTTCGCACATGTGTTGGTGTTGCAAAACCACTTTTTGCACTTGTGTTAGCATTGAAAACCACTTTTCGCACATGTGTTAGTGTTGAAAAACCATTTTCCGCACTCGTGCTCGTGTTGATAACCACTTTTCGCGCTCTTGTTCATGTTCAAAACCACTTTCCACACTTGTGCTGGCGTTGAAAACAACTTTTTCTCACATTTGCAAGTGTTGCAAAAGCACTTTTCATCCCTGTGTTGGCATTGAAAACCACTTTTTGCACTTGTGTTGGTGTTGCAAAACCACTTTTCGCACTTGTGCGAGCATTGAAAACGACTTTTTGCACTTGTGCTTGTGTTGCAAAACCACTTTTCGCACTTGTGTTGGCGTTGAAAACCACTTTTTGCACTTGTTTTGGTGTTGCAAAACCACTTTTCGCACTTGTGCTAGCATTGAAAGTGACTTTTTGCACTTCTGCTTGTGTTGCAAAACCACTTTTTGCACTTGTGTTAGCGTTGCAAAACCACTTTTCCCACCTGTGTTGGTGTTACTAATCCACTTTCCACACCTGCGCTCGTGTTGCAAATCCACCTTTCACACTTGTGTTGGCGTTGAAAACCAATTTTCGCACTTGTGTTAGTGTTGCCATACCATTTTCTGCACTTGTGCTGGCGTTGAAAACCACTTTTCGCACATGTGTTGGTGTTGCAAAACCACTTTTTGCACTTGTGTTAGCGTTGAAAACCACTTTTCGCACATGTGTTAGTGTTGAAAAACCATTTTGCACACTCGGGCTGGTGTTGATAACCACTTTTCGCGCTCTTGTTCGTGTTCAAAACAACTTTTCGCACATGTGTTAGTGTTGAAAAACCATTTTCCGCACTCGTGCTCGTGTTGATAACCACTTTTCGCGCTCTTGTTCATGTTCAAAACCACTTCCACACTTGTGCTGGCGTTGAAAACAACTTTTCTCACTTTTGCAAGTGTTGCAAAACCACTTTTCATACCTGTTTTGGCATTGAAAACCACTTTTTGCACTTGTGTTGGTGTTGCAAAACCACTTTTCGCACTTGTGCGAGCATTGAAAACGATTTTTTGCACTTGTGCTTGTGTTGCAAAACCACTTTTCCCACTTGTGTTGGTGCTAATAATCCACTTTCCACACCTGCGCTCGTGTTGCAAATCCACTTTTCACACTTGTGCTGGCGTTGAAAACCACTTTTCGCACTTTTGCAAGTGTTGCAAAACCACTTTCCACAATTGTGTTGGCATTGAAAACCACTTATCGCACTTGTGTTAGTGTTTCAAAACCACTTTTCGCACTTGTGTTGGTATTGACAAACCACTTTTCACACTTGTGTTGGTGTTGTAGAATCACTTTCTGCACCTGCGCTCGTGTTGCAAAGCAACTCTTCGCACTTGTGTTGGAGATGCAAAACCTCTTTCCGCACCTGTGCTGGCATTGAAAACCACTTTTCGCACTTGTCTTAGTGTTGCAAAACCAATTTCGACACTTGTGTTAGTACTGCTAAACCACTTTCCACACTTGTGCTGGCGTTGAAAACAACTTTTCACACTTTTGCAAGTGTTGCAAAACCACTTTTCATACCTGTGTTGGCATTGAAAACCACTTTTTGCACTTGTGTTGGTGTTGCAAAACCACTTTTCGCACTTGTGCGAGCATTGAAAACGATTTTTTGCACTGGTGCTTGTGTTGCAAAACCACTTTTCGCACTTGTGTTGGTGTTGAAAACCACTTTTTGCACTTGTTTTGGTGTTGCAAAACCACTTTTCGCACTTGTGCTAACATTGAAAGTGACTTTTTGCACTTGTGCTTGTGTTGCAAAACCACTTTTTGAACTTGTGTTAGCGTTACAAAACCACTTTTCCCAATTGTGTTGATGTTACTAATCCACTTTCCACACCTGCGCTCGTTTTGCAAATCCACTTTTCACACTTGTGTTGGCGTTGAAAACCACTTTTTGCACTTGTTTTGGTGTTGCAAAACCATTTTTCGCACTTGTGCTAACATTGAAAGTGACTTTTTGCACTTGTGCTTGTGTTGCAAAACCACTTTTCGCACTTGTGTTAGTGTTGCAAAACCAATTTCGACACTTGTGTTAGTATTGCTAAACCACTTTCCGCACTTGTGCTGGGGTAAAAAACCACTTTTCGCACTTGTGCTCGTGTTGATAACCACTTTTTGCGCTCTTGTTATTGTTCAAAACCACTTTTAGCACTTCTCTTAGTGGTGCAAAACCACTTTTCGCACTTGTGTTAGTGTTGCCATACCATTTTCTGCACTTGTGCTGGCGTTGAAAACCACTTTTCGCACATGTGTTGGTGTTGAAAAACCATTTTCCGCACTCGTGCTCGTGTTGATAACCACTTTTCGCGCTCTTGTTCATGTTCAAAACCACTTTCCACACTTGTGCTGGCGTTGAAAACAACTTTTCTCACATTTGCAAGTGTTGCAAAACCACTTTTCATTACTGTGTTGGCATTGAAAACCACTTTTTGCACTTGTGTTGGTGTTGCAAAACCACTTTTCGCACTTGTGCGAGCATTGAAAACGACTTTTTGCACTTGTGCTTGTGTTGCAAAACCACTTTCCGCACTTGTGTTGGCGTTGAAAACCACTTTTTGCACTTGTTTTGGTGTTGCAAAACCACTTTTCGCACTTGTGTTAGCGTTGCAAAACCACTTTTCCCACTTGTGTTGGCGTTACTAATCCACTTTCCACACCTGCGCTCATGTTGCAAAACCACTTTTCGCACTTGTGCGAGCATTGAAAACGACTTTTTCCACTTGTGCTTGTGTTGCAAAACCACTTTCCGCACTTGTGTTGGCGTTGAAAACCACTTTTTGCACTTGTTTTGGTGTTGCAAAACCACTTTTCGCACTTGTGTTAGCGTTGCAAAACCACTTTTCCCACTTGTGTTGGCGTTACTAATCCACTTTCCACACCTGCGCTCATGTTGCAAAACCACTTTTCGCACTTGTGCTAGCATTGAAAGCGACTTTTTGCACTTCTGCTTGTGTTGCAAAACCACTTTTCGCACTTGTCTTAGTGTTGCAAAACCAATTTCGACACTTGTGTTAGTATTGCTAAACCACTTTCCGCACTTGTGCTGGGGAAGAAAACCACTTTTCGCACTTGTGCTCGTGTTGATAACCACTTTTTGCGCTCTTGTTATTGTTCAAAACCACTTTTAGCACTTCTCTTAGTGGTGCAAAACCACTTTTCGCACTTGAGTTAGTGTTGCCATACCATTTTCTGCAATTGTGCTGGCGTTGAAAACCACTTTTCGCACATGTGTTGGTTTTGCAAAACCACTTTTTGCACTTGTGTTAGCGTTGAAAACCTCTTTTCGCACATGTGTTAGTGTTGAAAAACCATTTTCCGCACTCGGGCTGGTGTTGATAACCACTTTTCGCGCTCTTGTTCGTGTTCAAAACAACTTTTCGCACATGTCTTAGTGTTGAAAAACCATTTTCCGCACTCGTGCTCGTGTTGATAACCACTTTTCGCGCTCTTGTTCATGTTCAAAACCACTTCCACACTTGTGCTGGCGTTGAAAACAACTTTTCTCACTTTTGCAAGTGTTGCAAAACCACTTTTCATACCTGTGTTGGCATTGAAAACCACTTTTTGAACTTGTGTTGGTGTTGCAAAACCACTTTTCGCACTTGTGCGAGCATTGAAAACGACTTTCTGCACTTGTGCTTGTGTTGCAAAACCACTTTTCGCACTTGTGTTGGCGTTGAAAACCACTTTTTGCACTTGTGCTTGTGTTGCAAAACCACTTTTTGCACTTGTGTTAACGTTGCAAAACCACTTTTCCCACTTGTGTTGGTGCTAATAATCCACTTTCCACACCTGCGCTCGTGTTGCAAAACCACTTTTCACACTTGTGCTGGCGTTGAAAACCACTTTTCGCACTTTTGCATGTGTTGCAAAACCACTTTCCACAATTGTGCTGGCATTGAAAACCACTTATCGCACTTGTGTTAGTGTTGCAAAACCACTTTTCGCACTTGTGTTGGTATTGATAAACCACTTTTCACACTTGTGTTGGTGTTGTAAAATCACTTTCTGCACCTGCGCTCGTGTTGCAAAGCAACTCTTCGCACTTGTGTTGGAGATGCAAAACCTCTTTCCGCACCTGTGCTGGCATTGAAAACCACTTTTCGCACTTGTGTTAGTGTTGCAAAACCAATTTCGACACTTGCGTTAGTATTGCTAAACCACTTTCCACACTTGTGCTGGCGTTGAAACAACTTTTCGCACTTTTGCAAGTGTTGCACAACCACTTTTCACACCTGTGTTGGCATTGAAAACCACTTTTTGCACTTGTGTTGGTGTTGCAAAACGACTTTCGCACTTGTGCTAGCATTGAAAACGACTTTTCGCACTTGTGTTCGCGTTCAAAACCACTTTTAGCACATGTGTTAGTGTTCAAAAACCATTTTCCACACTCGGGCTGGTGTTGATAACAACTTTTCGCGCTCTTGTTCGTGTTCAAAACAACTTTTCGCACATGTGTTAGTGTTGAAAAACCATTTTCCGCACTCGTGCTCGTGTTGATAACCACTTTTCGCGCTCTTGTTCGTGTTCAAAACCTCTTTCCGCACCCGTGCTGGCATTGAAAACCACTTTTCGCACTTGTGTTAGTGTTGCAAAACCAATTTCGACACTTGTGTTAGTATTGCTAAACCACTTTCCGCAGTTGTGCTGGGGTAGAAAACCACTTTTCGCAATTGTGCTCGTGTTGAAAAACACTTTTTGCGCTCCTGTTAGTGTTGCAAATCCACTTTTCGCACTTGTGTTAACGTTGCAAAACCACTTTTCCCACTTGTGTTGGTGCTAATAATCCACTTTCCACACCTGCGCTCGTGTTGCAAATCCACTTTTCACACTTGTGCTGGCGTTGAAAACCACTTTTCGCACTTTTGCATGTGTTGCAAAACCACTTTCCACAATTGTGCTGGCATTGAAAACCACTTATCGCACTTGTGTTAGTGTTGCAAAACCACTTTTCGCACTTGTGTTGGTATTGATAAACCACTTTTCACACTTGTGTTGGTGTTGTAAAATCACTTTCTGCACCTGCGCTCGTGTTGCAAAGCAACTCTTCGCACTTGTGTTGGAGATGCAAAACCTCTTTCCGCACCTGTGCTGGCATTGAAAACCACTTTTCGCACTTGTGTTAGTGTTGCAAAACCAATTTCGACACTTGCGTTAGTATTGCTAAACCACTTTCCACACTTGTGCTGGCGTTGAAACAACTTTTCGCACTTTTGCAAGTGTTGCACAACCACTTTTCACACCTGTGTTGGCATTGAAAACCACTTTTTGCACTTGTGTTGGTGTTGCAAAACGACTTTCGCACTTGTGCTAGCATTGAAAACGACTTTTCGCACTTGTGTTCGCGTTCAAAACCACTTTTAGCACATGTGTTAGTGTTCAAAAACCATTTTCCACACTCGGGCTGGTGTTGATAACAACTTTTCGCGCTCTTGTTCGTGTTCAAAACAACTTTTCGCACATGTGTTAGTGTTGAAAAACCATTTTCCGCACTCGTGCTCGTGTTGATAACCACTTTTCGCGCTCTTGTTCGTGTTCAAAACCTCTTTCCGCACCCGTGCTGGCATTGAAAACCACTTTTCGCACCTGTGCTGGCATTGAAAACCACTTTTCGCACTTGTGTTAGTGTTGCAAAACCAATTTCGACACTTGTGTTAGTATTGCTAAACCACTTTCCGCAGTTGTGCTGGGGTAGAAAACCACTTTCGCAATTGTGCTCGTGTTGAAAAACACTTTTTGCGCTCCTGTTAGTGTTGCAAATCCACTTTTCGCACTGTGTTAGTGTTGCAAAACCACTTGTCGCACTTGTGTGAGTGTTGCGAAACCATTTTCCGCGCTCGTGCTGGTGTTGATAACCACTTTTTGCGCTCTTGTTATTGTTCAAAACCACTTTTAGCACTTCTCTTAGTGTTGCAAAACCACTTTTCGCACTTGTGTTAGTGTTGCCATGCCATTTTCTGCACTTGTGCTAGAGTTGAAAACCACTTTTTGCACATGTGTTGGTGTTGCAAAAACACTTTTTGTACTTGTGTTAGCGTTGAAAACCACTTTTCGCACATGAGTTAGTGTTGAAACACCATTTTCCGCACTCGGGCTGGTGTTGATAACCACTTTTCGCGCTCTTGTTCGTGTTCAAAACCACTTTTCGCACTTGTGTTAGTGTTGAAAAACCATTTTCCGCACTCGTGCTCGTCTTGATAACCACTTTTCGCGCTCTTGTTCACGTTCAAAACCACTTTCCACACTTGTGCTGGTGTTGAAAACCACTTTTCGCACTTTTGCAAGTGTTGCAAAACCACTTTTCATACCTGTGTTGGCATTGAAAACCACTTTTTGCACTTGTGTTGGTGTTGCAAAACCACTTTTCGCACTTGTGTTGGCGTTGAAAACCACTTTTTGCACTTGTTTTGGTGTTGCAAAACCACTTTTCGCACTTGTGCTAGCATTGAAAGCGACTTTTTGCACTTGTGCTTGTGTTGCAAAACCACTTTTTGCACTTGTGTTAGCGTTGCAAAACCACTTTTCCCACTTGTGCTAGCATTGAAAACGACTTTTCGCACTTGTGTTCGCGTTCAAAACCACTTTTAGCACATGTGTTAGTGTTCAAAAACCATTTTCCACACTCGGGCTGGTGTTGATAACAACTTTTCGCGCTCTTGTTCGTGTTCAAAACAACTTTTCGCACATGTGTTAGTGTTGAAAAACCATTTTCCGCACTCGTGCTCGTGTTGATAACCACTTTTCGCGCTCTTGTTCGTGTTCAAAACCTCTTTCCGCACCCGTGCTGGCATTGAAAACCACTTTTCGCACCTGTGCTGGCATTGAAAACCACTTTTCGCACTTGTGTTAGTGTTGCAAAACCAATTTCGACACTTGTGTTAGTATTGCTAAACCACTTTCCGCAGTTGTGCTGGGGTAGAAAACCACTTTCGCAATTGTTCTCGTGTTGAAAAACACTTTTTGCGCTCCTGTTAGTGTTGCAAATCCACTTTTCGCACTGTGTTAGTGTTGCAAAACCACTTGTCGCACTTGTGTGAGTGTTGCAAAACCATTTTCCGCACTCGTGCTGGTGTTGATAACCACTTTTTGCGCTCTTGTTATTGTTCAAAACCACTTTTAGCACTTCTCTTAGTGTTGCAAAACCACTTTTCGCACTTGTGTTAGTGTTGCCATGCCATTTTCTGCACTTGTGCTAGAGTTGAAAACCACTTTTTGCACATGTGTTGGTGTTGCAAAAACACTTTTTGTACTTGTGTTAGCGTTGAAAACCACTTTTCGCACATGAGTTAGTGTTGAAACACCATTTTCCGCACTCGGGCTGGTGTTGATAACCACTTTTCGCGCTCTTGTTCGTGTTCAAAACCACTTTTCGCACTTGTGTTAGTGTTGAAAAACCATTTTCCGCACTCGTGCTCGTCTTGATAACCACTTTTCGCGCTCTTGTTCACGTTCAAAACCACTTTCCACACTTGTGCTGGTGTTGAAAACCACTTTTCGCACTTTTGCAAGTGTTGCAAAACCACTTTTCATACCTGTGTTGGCATTGAAAACCACTTTTTGCACTTGTGTTGGTGTTGCAAAACCACTTTTCGCACTTGTGTTGGCGTTGAAAACCACTTTTTGCACTTGTTTTGGTGTTGCAAAACCACTTTTCGCACTTGTGCTAGCATTGAAAGCGACTTTTTGCACTTGTGCTTGTGTTGCAAAACCACTTTTTGCACTTGTGTTAGCGTTGCAAAACCACTTTTCCCACTTGTGTTGGCGTTGAAAACCACTTTTCGCACTTTTGCAAGTGTTGCAAAACCACTTTCTACAAATGTGCTGGCGTTGAAAACCACTTATCGCACTTGTGTGAGTGTTGCAAAACCACTTTTCGCACTTGTGTTGGTGTTCGCAAACCACTTTTCACACTTGTGTTGGTGTTGTAAAACCACTTTTCACACTTGTGCTGGTGTTGAAAACCACTTTTCGCACTTTTGCAAGTGTTGCAAAACCACGCTCCACAATTGTGCTGGAGTTGAAAACCACTTATCGCACTTGTGTTAGTGTTGCAAAACCATTTTCCACACTCGTGCTGGTGTTGATAACCACTTTTTGCGCTCTTGGTATTGTTCAAAACCACTTTTAGCACTTCTCTTAGTGTTGCAAAACCACTTTTCGCACTTGTGTTAGTGTTGCCATACCATTTTCTGCACTTGTGCTGGCGTTGAAAACCACTTTCCGCACATGTGCTCGTGTTGATAACCACTTTTTGCGCTCTTGTTATTGTTCAAAACCACTTTTAGCACTTATCTTAGTGGTGCAAAACCACTTTTCGCACTTCTCTTAGTGTTGCAAAACCACTTTTCGCACTTGTGTTAGTGTTGCCATACTATTTTCTGCACTTGTGCTGGCGTTGAAAACCACTTTTCGCACATGTGTTGGTGTTGCAACACCACGTTTTGCACTTGTGTTAGCGTTGAAAACCACTTTTCGCACATGTGTTAGTGTTGAAAAACCATTTTCAGCACTCGGGCCGGTGTTGATAACCACTTTTCGCGCTCTTGTTCGTGTTCAAAACAACTTTTCGCACATGTGTTTGTGTTGAAAAACCATTTTCCGCACTCGTGCTCGTGTTGATAACCACTTTCGCGCTCTTGTTCATGTTCAAAACCACTTTCCACACTTGTGCTGGCGTTGAAAACCACTTTTTGCACTTGTGTTGGTGTTGCAAAACCACTTTTCGCACTTGTGTTGGCGTTGAAAACCACTTTTTGCACTTGTTTTGGTGTTGCAAAACCACTTTTCGCACTTGTGCTAACATTGAAAGTGACTTTTTGCACTTGTGCTTGTGTTGCAAAACCACTTTTTGAACTTGTGTTAGCGTTACAAAACCACTTTTCCCAATTGTGTTGATGTTACTAATCCACTTTCCACACCTGCGCTCGTTTTGCAAATCCACTTTTCACACTTGTGTTGGCGTTGAAAACCACTTTTTGCACTTGTTTTGGTGTTGCAAAACCATTTTTCGCACTTGTGCTAACATTGAAAGTGACTTTTTGCACTTGTGCTTGTGTTGCAAAACCACTTTTCGCACTTGTGATAGTGTTGCAAAACCAATTTCGACACTTGTGTTAGTATTGCTAAACCACTTTCCGCACTTGTGCTGGGGTAAAAAACCACTTTTCGCACTTGTGCTCGTGTTGATAACCACTTTTTGCGCTCTTGTTATTGTTCAAAACCACTTTTAGCACTTCTCTTAGTGGTGCAAAACCACTTTTCGCACTTGTGTTAGTGTTGCCATACCATTTTCTGCACTTGTGCTGGCGTTGAAAACCACTTTTCGCACATGTGTTGGTGTTGAAAAACCATTTTCCGCACTCGTGCTCGTGTTGATAACCACTTTTCGCGCTCTTGTTCATGTTCAAAACCACTTTCCACACTTGTGCTGGCGTTGAAAACAACTTTTCTCACATTTGCAAGTGTTGCAAAACCACTTTTCATTACTGTGTTGGCATTGAAAACCACTTTTTGCACTTGTGTTGGTGTTGCAAAACCACTTTTCGCACTTGTGCGAGCATTGAAAACGACTTTTTGCACTTGTGCTTGTGTTGCAAAACCACTTTCCGCACTTGTGTTGGCGTTGAAAACCACTTTTTGCACTTGTTTTGGTGTTGCAAAACCACTTTTCGCACTTGTGTTAGCGTTGCAAAACCACTTTTCCCACTTGTGTTGGCGTTACTAATCCACTTTCCACACCTGCGCTCATGTTGCAAAACCACTTTTCGCACTTGTGCGAGCATTGAAAACGACTTTTTGCACTTGTGCTTGTGTTGCAAAACCACTTTCCGCACTTGTGTTGGCGTTGAAAACCACTTTTTGCACTTGTTTTGGTGTTGCAAAACCACTTTTCGCACTTGTGTTAGCGTTGCAAAACCACTTTTCCCACTTGTGTTGGCGTTACTAATCCACTTTCCACACCTGCGCTCATGTTGCAAAACCACTTTTCGCACTTGTGCTAGCATTGAAAGCGACTTTTTGCACTTCTGCTTGTGTTGCAAAACCACTTTTCGCACTTGTGTTAGTGTTGCAAAACCAATTTCGACACTTGTGTTAGTATTGCTAAACCACTTTCCGCACTTGTGCTGGGGTAGAAAACCACTTTTCGCACTTGTGCTCGTGTTGATAACCACTTTTTGCGCTCTTGTTATTGTTCAAAACCACTTTTAGCACTTCTCTTAGTGGTGCAAAACCACTTTTCGCACTTGAGTTAGTGTTGCCATACCATTTTCTGCAATTGTGCTGGCGTTGAAAACCACTTTTCGCACATGTGTTGGTTTTGCAAAACCACTTTTTGCACTTGTGTTAGCGTTGAAAACCTCTTTTCGCACATGTGTTAGTGTTGAAAAACCATTTTCCGCACTCGGGCTGGTGTTGATAACCACTTTTCGCGCTCTTGTTCGTGTTCAAAACAACTTTTCGCACATGTCTTAGTGTTGAAAAACCATTTTCCGCACTCGTGCTCGTGTTGATAACCACTTTTCGCGCTCTTGTTCATGTTCAAAACCACTTCCACACTTGTGCTGGCGTTGAAAACAACTTTTCTCACTTTTGCAAGTGTTGCAAAACCACTTTTCATACCTGTGTTGGCATTGAAAACCACTTTTTGAACTTGTGTTGGTGTTGCAAAACCACTTTTCGCACTTGTGCGAGCATTGAAAACGACTTTCTGCACTTGTGCTTGTGTTGCAAAACCACTTTTCGCACTTGTGTTGGCGTTGAAAACCACTTTTTGCACTTGTGCTTGTGTTGCAAAACCACTTTTTGCACTTGTGTTAACGTTGCAAAACCACTTTTCCCACTTGTGTTGGTGCTAATAATCCACTTTCCACACCTGCGCTCGTGTTGCAAAACCACTTTTCACACTTGTGCTGGCGTTGAAAACCACTTTTCGCACTTTTGCATGTGTTGCAAAACCACTTTCCACAATTGTGCTGGCATTGAAAACCACTTATCGCACTTGTGTTAGTGTTGCAAAACCACTTTTCGCACTTGTGTTGGTATTGATAAACCACTTTTCACACTTGTGTTGGTGTTGTAAAATCACTTTCTGCACCTGCGCTCGTGTTGCAAAGCAACTCTTCGCACTTGTGTTGGAGATGCAAAACCTCTTTCCGCACCTGTGCTGGCATTGAAAACCACTTTTCGCACTTGTGTTAGTGTTGCAAAACCAATTTCGACACTTGCGTTAGTATTGCTAAACCACTTTCCACACTTGTGCTGGCGTTGAAACAACTTTTCGCACTTTTGCAAGTGTTGCACAACCACTTTTCACACCTGTGTTGGCATTGAAAACCACTTTTTGCACTTGTGTTGGTGTTGCAAAACGACTTTCGCACTTGTGCTAGCATTGAAAACGACTTTTCGCACTTGTGTTCGCGTTCAAAACCACTTTTAGCACATGTGTTAGTGTTCAAAAACCATTTTCCACACTCGGGCTGGTGTTGATAACAACTTTTCGCGCTCTTGTTCGTGTTCAAAACAACTTTTCGCACATGTGTTAGTGTTGAAAAACCATTTTCCGCACTCGTGCTCGTGTTGATAACCACTTTTCGCGCTCTTGTTCGTGTTCAAAACCTCTTTCCGCACCCGTGCTGGCATTGAAAACCACTTTTCGCACTTGTGTTAGTGTTGCAAAACCAATTTCGACACTTGTGTTAGTATTGCTAAACCACTTTCCGCAGTTGTGCTGGGGGTAGAAAACCACTTTTCGCAATTGTGCTCGTGTTGAAAAACACTTTTTGCGCTCCTGTTGGTGTTGCAAATCCACTTTTCGCACTTGTGTTAACGTTGCAAAACCACTTTTCCCACTTGTGTTGGTGCTAATAATCCACTTTCCACACCTGCGCTCGTGTTGCAAATCCACTTTTCACACTTGTGCTGGCGTTGAAAACCACTTTTCGCACTTTTGCATGTGTTGCAAAACCACTTTCCACAATTGTACTGGCATTGAAAACCACTTATCGCACTTGTGTTAGTGTTGCAAAACCACTTTTCGCACTTGTGTTGGTATTGATAAACCACTTTTCACACTTGTGTTGGTGTTGTAAAATCACTTTCTGCACCTGCGCTCGTGTTGCAAAGCAACTCTTCGCACTTGTGTTGGAGATGCAAAACCTCTTTCCGCACCTGTGCTGGCATTGAAAACCACTTTTCGCACTTGTGTTAGTGTTGCAAAACCAATTTCGACACTTGCGTTAGTATTGCTAAACCACTTTCCACACTTGTGCTGGCGTTGAAACAACTTTTCGCACTTTTGCAAGTGTTGCACAACCACTTTTCACACCTGTGTTGGCATTGAAAACCACTTTTTGCACTTGTGTTGGTGTTGCAAAACGACTTTCGCACTTGTGCTAGCATTGAAAACGACTTTTCGCACTTGTGTTCGCGTTCAAAACCACTTTTAGCACATGTGTTAGTGTTCAAAAACCATTTTCCACACTCGGGCTGGTGTTGATAACAACTTTTCGCGCTCTTGTTCGTGTTCAAAACAACTTTTCGCACATGTGTTAGTGTTGAAAAACCATTTTCCGCACTCGTGCTCGTGTTGATAACCACTTTTCGCGCTCTTGTTCGTGTTCAAAACCTCTTTCCGCACCCGTGCTGGCATTGAAAACCACTTTTCGCACCTGTGCTGGCATTGAAAACCACTTTTCGCACTTGTGTTAGTGTTGCAAAACCAATTTCGACACTTGTGTTAGTATTGCTAAACCACTTTCCGCAGTTGTGCTGGGGTAGAAAACCACTTTCGCAATTGTTCTCGTGTTGAAAAACACTTTTTGCGCTCCTGTTAGTGTTGCAAATCCACTTTTCGCACTGTGTTAGTGTTGCAAAACCACTTGTCGCACTTGTGTGAGTGTTGCAAAACCATTTTCCGCGCTCGTGCTGGTGTTGATAACCACTTTTTGCGCTCTTGTTATTGTTCAAAACCACTTTTAGCACTTCTCTTAGTGTTGCAAAACCACTTTTCGCACTTGTGTTAGTGTTGCCATGCCATTTTCTGCACTTGTGCTAGAGTTGAAAACCACTTTTTGCACATGTGTTGGTGTTGCAAAAACACTTTTTGTACTTGTGTTAGCGTTGAAAACCACTTTTCGCACATGAGTTAGTGTTGAAACACCATTTTCCGCACTCGGGCTGGTGTTGATAACCACTTTTCGCGCTCTTGTTCGTGTTCAAAACCACTTTTCGCACTTGTGTTAGTGTTGAAAAACCATTTTCCGCACTCGTGCTCGTCTTGATAACCACTTTTCGCGCTCTTGTTCACGTTCAAAACCACTTTCCACACTTGTGCTGGTGTTGAAAACCACTTTTCGCACTTTTGCAAGTGTTGCAAAACCACTTTTCATACCTGTGTTGGCATTGAAAACCACTTTTTGCACTTGTGTTGGTGTTGCAAAACCACTTTTCGCACTTGTGTTGGCGTTGAAAACCACTTTTTGCACTTGTTTTGGTGTTGCAAAACCACTTTTCGCACTTGTGCTAGCATTGAAAGCGACTTTTTGCACTTGTGCTTGTGTTGCAAAACCACTTTTTGCACTTGTGTTAGCGTTGCAAAACCACTTTTCCCACTTGTGTTGGCGTTGAAAACCACTTTTCGCACTTTTGCAAGTGTTGCAAAACCACTTTCTACAAATGTGCTGGCGTTGAAAACCACTTATCGCACTTGTGTGAGTGTTGCAAAACCACTTTTCGCACTTGTGTTGGTGTTCGCAAACCACTTTTCACACTTGTGTTGGTGTTGTAAAACCACTTTTCACACTTGTGCTGGTGTTGAAAACCACTTTTCGCACTTTTGCAAGTGTTGCAAAACCACGCTCCACAATTGTGCTGGAGTTGAAAACCACTTATCGCACTTGTGTTAGTGTTGCAAAACCATTTTCCACACTCGTGCTGGTGTTGATAACCACTTTTTGCGCTCTTGGTATTGTTCAAAACCACTTTTAGCACTTCTCTTAGTGTTGCAAAACCACTTTTCGCACTTGTGTTAGTGTTGCCATACCATTTTCTGCACTTGTGCTGGCGTTGAAAACCACTTTCCGCACATGTGCTCGTGTTGATAACCACTTTTTGCGCTCTTGTTATTGTTCAAAACCACTTTTAGCACTTATCTTAGTGGTGCAAAACCACTTTTCGCACTTCTCTTAGTGTTGCAAAACCACTTTTCGCACTTGTGTTAGTGTTGCCATACTATTTTCTGCACTTGTGCTGGCGTTGAAAACCACTTTTCGCACATGTGTTGGTGTTGCAACACCACGTTTTGCACTTGTGTTAGCGTTGAAAACCACTTTTCGCACATGTGTTAGTGTTGAAAAACCATTTTCAGCACTCGGGCCGGTGTTGATAACCACTTTTCGCGCTCTTGTTCGTGTTCAAAACAACTTTTCGCACATGTGTTTGTGTTGAAAAACCATTTTCCGCACTCGTGCTCGTGTTGATAACCACTTTTCGCGCTCTTGTTCATGTTCAAAACCACTTTCCACACTTGTGCTGGCGTTGAAAACAACTTTTCTCACATTTGCAAGTGTTGCAAAACCACTTTTCATACCTGTGTTGGCATTGAAAACGACTTTTTGCACTTGTGCTTGTGCTGCAAAACCAGTTTTCGCACTTGTGTTGGCGTTGAAAACCACTTTTTGCACTTGTGTTAGCGTTGCAAAACCACTTTTCCCACCTGTGTTGGTGTTAGTAATCCACTTTCCACACCTGCGCTCGTGTTGCAAATCCACTTTTCACACTTGTGTTGGCGTTGAAAACCACTTTTCGCACTTGTGTTAGTGTTGCCATACCACTTTCTGCACTTGTGCTGGCGTTGAAAACCACTTTTCGCACATGTGTTGGTGTTGCAAAACCACTTTTTGCACTTGTGTTAGCGTTGAAAACCACTTTTCGCACATGTGTTAGTGTTGAAAAACCATTTTGCACACTCGGGCTGGTGTTGATAACCACTTTTCGCGCTCTTGTTCGTGTTCAAAACAACTTTTCGCACATGTGTTAGTGTTGAAAAACCATTTTCCGCACTCGTGCTCGTGTTGATAACCACTTTTCGCGCTCTTGTTCATGTTCAAAACCACTTCCACACTTGTGCTGGCATTGAAAACAACTTTTCTCACTTTTGCAAGTGTTGCAAAACCACTTTTCATACCTGTGTTGGCATTGAAAACCACTTTTTGCACTTGTGTTGGTGTTGCAAAACCACTTTTCGCACTTGTGCGAGCATGGAAAACGATTTTTTGCACTTGTGCTTGTGTGCAAAACCACTTTTCGCACTTGTGTTGGCGTTGAAAACCACTTTTTGCACTTGTTTTGGTGTTGCAAAACCACTTTTCGCACTTGTGCTAGCATTGAAAGTGACTTTTTGCACTTGTGCTTGTGTTGCAAAACCACTTTTTGAACTTGTGTTAGCGTTGCAAAACCACTTTTCCTAATTGTGTTGGTGTTACTAATCCACTTTCCACACCTGCGCTCGTGTTGGCGTTGAAAACCACTTTTTGCACTTGTGTTGGTGTTGCAAAACCACTTTTCGCACTTGTGTTAGTGTTGCAAAACCATTTTCCGCACTCGTGCTCGTGTTGATAACCACTTTTCGCGCTCTTGTTCATGTTCAAAACCACTTCCACACTTGTGCTGGCGTTGAAAACAACTTTTCTCACTTTTGCAAGTGTTGCAAAACCACTTTTCATTCCTGTGTTAGCATTGAAAACCACTTTTTGCACTTGTGTTGGTGCTGCAAAACCACTTTTCGCACTTGTGCGAGCATTGAAAACGATTTTTTGCACTTGTGCTTGTGTTGCAAAACCACTTTTCGCACTTGTGTTAGTGTTGCAAAACCATTTTCCGCACTCGTGCTCGTGTTGATAACCACTTTTCGCGCTCTTGTTCATGTTCAAAACCACTTCCACACTTGTGCTGGCGTTGAAAACAACTTTTCTCACTTTTGCAAGTGTTGCAAAACCACTTTTCATTCCTGTGTTAGCATTGAAAACCACTTTTTGCACTTGTGTTGGTGCTGCAAAACCACTTTTCGCACTTGTGCGAGCATTGAAAACAACTTTTCGCACTTTTGCAAGTGTTGCAAAACCACTTTTCACACCTGTGTTGGCATTGAAAACCACTTTTTGCACTTGTGTTGGTGATGCAAAACGACTTTCGCACTTGTGCTAGCATTGAAAACGACTTTTTGCACTTGTGCTTGTGTTGCAAAACCACTTTTCGCACTTGTGTTCGCGTTCAAAACCACTTTTAGCACATGTGTTAGTGTTGAAAAACCATTTTCCGCACTCGGGCTGGTGTTGATAACCACTTTTCGCGCTCTTGTTCGTGTTCAAAACAACTTTTCGCACATGTGTTAGTGTTGAAAAACCATTTTCCGCACTCGTGCTCGTGTTGAT
Organism: Myxine glutinosa; assembly: GCF_964187855.1. Taxonomy (NCBI): domain Eukaryota; kingdom Metazoa; phylum Chordata; class Myxini; order Myxiniformes; family Myxinidae; genus Myxine; species Myxine glutinosa. The sequence continues at coordinate 146,009,602 of NC_136264.1, forward strand.
AACCACTTTTCGCGCTCTTGTTCGTGTTCAAAACCTCTTTCCGCACCCGTGCTGGCATTGAAAACCACTTTTCGCACTTGTGTTAGTGTTGCAAAACCAATTTCGACACTTGTGTTAGTATTGCTAAACCACTTTCCGCACTTGTGCTGGGGTAGAAAACCACTTTTCGCAATTGTGCTCGTGTTGAAAAACACTTTTTGCACTCCTGTTCGTGTTGCAAATCCACTTTTCGCACTGTGTTAGTGTTGCAAAACCACTTTTCGCACTTGTGTGAGTGTTGCAAAACCATTTTCCGCACTCGTGCTGGTGTTGATAACCACTTTTTGCGCTCTTGTTATTGTTCAAAACCACTTTTAGCACTTCTCTTAGTGTTGCAAAACCACTTTTCGCACTTGTGTTAGTGTTGCCATGCCATTTTCTGCACTTGTGCTGGAGTTGAAAACCACTTTTTGCACATGTGTTGGTGTTGCAAAACCACTTTTTGCACTTGTGTTAGCGTTGAAAACCACTTTTCGCACATGTGTTAGTGTTGAAAAACCATTTTCCGCACTCGGGCTGGTGTTGATAACCACTTTTCGCGCTCTTGTTCGTGTTCAAAACCACTTTTCGCACTTGTGTTAGTGTTGAAAAACCATTTTCCGCACTCGTGCTCGTGTTGATAACCACTTTTCGCGCTCTTGTTCACGTTCAAAACCACTTTCCACACTTGTGCTGGCGTTGAAAACAACTTTTCTCACTTTTGCAAGTGTTGCAAAACCACTTTTCATACCTGTGTTGGCATTGAAAACCACTTTTTGCACTTGTGTTGGTGTTGCAAAACCACTTTTCGCACTTGTTTTGGCGTTGAAAACCACTTTTTGCACTTGTTTTGGTGTTGCAAAACCACTTTTCGCACTTGTGCTAGCATTGAAAGCGACTTTATGCACTTGTGCTTGTGTTGCAAAACCACTTTTTGCACTTGTGTTAGCGTTGCAAAACCACTTTTCCCACTTGTGTTGGCATTGAAAACCACTTTTCGCACTTTTGCAAGTGTTGCAAAACCACTTTCTACAATTGTGCTGGCGTTGAAAACCACTTATCGCAATTGTGTGAGTGTTGCAAAACCACTTCTCGCACTTGTGTTAGTGTTGCCATACCATTTTCTGCACTTGTGCTGGCGTTGAAAACCACTTTTCGCATATGTGTTGGTGTTGCAAAACCACTTTTTGCACTTGTGATAGCATTGAAAACCACTTTTCGCACATGTGTTAGTGTTGAAAAACCATTTTGCACACTCGGGCTGTTGTTGATAACCACTTTTCGCGCTCTTGTTCGTGTTCAAAACAACTTTTCGCACATGTGTTAGTGTTGAAAAACCATTTTCCGCACTCGTGCTCGTGTTGATAACCACTTTTCGCGCTCTTGTTCATGTTCAAAACCACTTCCACACTTGTGCTGGCATTGAAAACAACTTTTCTCACTTTTGCAAGTGTTGCAAAACCACTTTTCATACCTGTGTTGGCATTGAAAACCACTTTTTGCACTTGTGTTGGTGTTGCAAAACCACTTTTCGCACTTGTGCGAGCATTGAAAACGATTTTTTGCACTTGTGCTTGTGTTGCAAAACCACTTTTTGCACTTGTGTTAGTGTTGCCATACCATTTTCTGCACTTGTGCTGGCGTTGAAAACCACTTTTCGCACATGTGTTGGTGTTGCAAAACCACTTTTTGCACTTGTGTTAGCATTGAAAACCACTTTTCGCACATGTGTTAGTGTTGAAAAACCATTTTCCGCACTCGTGCTCGTGTTGATAACCACTTTTCGCGCTCTTGTTCATGTTCAAAACCACTTTCCACACTTGTGCTGGCGTTGAAAACAACTTTTTCTCACATTTGCAAGTGTTGCAAAACCACTTTTCATCCCTGTGTTGGCATTGAAAACCACTTTTTGCACTTGTGTTGGTGTTGCAAAACCACTTTTCGCACTTGTGCGAGCATTGAAAACGACTTTTTGCACTTGTGCTTGTGTTGCAAAACCACTTTTCGCACTTGTGTTGGCGTTGAAAACCACTTTTTGCACTTGTTTTGGTGTTGCAAAACCACTTTTCGCACTTGTGCTAGCATTGAAAGTGACTTTTTGCACTTCTGCTTGTGTTGCAAAACCACTTTTTGCACTTGTGTTAGCGTTGCAAAACCACTTTTCCCACCTGTGTTGGTGTTACTAATCCACTTTCCACACCTGCGCTCGTGTTGCAAATCCACTTTTCACACTTGTGTTGGCGTTGAAAACCAATTTTCGCACTTGTGTTAGTGTTGCCATACCATTTTCTGCACTTGTGCTGGCGTTGAAAACCACTTTTCGCACATGTGTTGGTGTTGCAAAACCACTTTTTGCACTTGTGTTAGCGTTGAAAACCACTTTTCGCACATGTGTTAGTGTTTAAAAACCATTTTGCACACTCGGGCTGGTGTTGATAACCACTTTTCGCGCTCTTGTTCGTGTTCAAAACAACTTTTCGCACATGTGTTAGTGTTGAAAAACCATTTTCCGCACTCGTGCTCGTGTTGATAACCACTTTTCGCGCTCTTGTTCATGTTCAAAACCACTTCCACACTTGTGCTGGCGTTGAAAACAACTTTTCTCACTTTTGCAAGTGTTGCAAAACCACTTTTCATACCTGTTTTGGCATTGAAAACCACTTTTTGCACTTGTGTTGGTGTTGCAAAACCACTTTTCGCACTTGTGCGAGCATTGAAAACGATTTTTTGCACTTGTGCTTGTGTTGCAAAACCACTTTTCCCACTTGTGTTGGTGCTAATAATCCACTTTCCACACCTGCGCTCGTGTTGCAAATCCACTTTTCACACTTGTGCTGGCGTTGAAAACCACTTTTCGCACTTTTGCAAGTGTTGCAAAACCACTTTCCACAATTGTGTTGGCATTGAAAACCACTTATCGCACTTGTGTTAGTGTTTCAAAACCACTTTTCGCACTTGTGTTGGTATTGACAAACCACTTTTCACACTTGTGTTGGTGTTGTAGAATCACTTTCTGCACCTGCGCTCGTGTTGCAAAGCAACTCTTCGCACTTGTGTTGGAGATGCAAAACCTCTTTCCGCACCTGTGCTGGCATTGAAAACCACTTTTCGCACTTGTCTTAGTGTTGCAAAACCAATTTCGACACTTGTGTTAGTACTGCTAAACCACTTTCCACACTTGTGCTGGCGTTGAAAACAACTTTTCACACTTTTGCAAGTGTTGCAAAACCACTTTTCATACCTGTGTTGGCATTGAAAACCACTTTTTGCACTTGTGTTGGTGTTGCAAAACCACTTTTCGCACTTGTGCGAGCATTGAAAACGATTTTTTGCACTGGTGCTTGTGTTGCAAAACCACTTTTCGCACTTGTGTTGGTGTTGAAAACCACTTTTTGCACTTGTTTTGGTGTTGCAAAACCACTTTTCGCACTTGTGCTAACATTGAAAGTGACTTTTTGCACTTGTGCTTGTGTTGCAAAACCACTTTTTGAACTTGTGTTAGCGTTACAAAACCACTTTTCCCAATTGTGTTGATGTTACTAATCCACTTTCCACACCTGCGCTCGTTTTGCAAATCCACTTTTCACACTTGTGTTGGCGTTGAAAACCACTTTTTGCACTTGTTTTGGTGTTGCAAAACCATTTTTCGCACTTGTGCTAACATTGAAAGTGACTTTTTGCACTTGTGCTTGTGTTGCAAAACCACTTTTCGCACTTGTGTTAGTGTTGCAAAACCAATTTCGACACTTGTGTTAGTATTGCTAAACCACTTTCCGCACTTGTGCTGGGGTAAAAAACCACTTTTCGCACTTGTGCTCGTGTTGATAACCACTTTTTGCGCTCTTGTTATTGTTCAAAACCACTTTTAGCACTTCTCTTAGTGGTGCAAAACCACTTTTCGCACTTGTGTTAGTGTTGCCATACCATTTTCTGCACTTGTGCTGGCGTTGAAAACCACTTTTCGCACATGTGTTGGTGTTGAAAAACCATTTTCCGCACTCGTGCTCGTGTTGATAACCACTTTTCGCGCTCTTGTTCATGTTCAAAACCACTTTCCACACTTGTGCTGGCGTTGAAAACAACTTTTCTCACATTTGCAAGTGTTGCAAAACCACTTTTCATTACTGTGTTGGCATTGAAAACCACTTTTTGCACTTGTGTTGGTGTTGCAAAACCACTTTTCGCACTTGTGCGAGCATTGAAAACGACTTTTTGCACTTGTGCTTGTGTTGCAAAACCACTTTCCGCACTTGTGTTGGCGTTGAAAACCACTTTTTGCACTTGTTTTGGTGTTGCAAAACCACTTTTCGCACTTGTGTTAGCGTTGCAAAACCACTTTTCCCACTTGTGTTGGCGTTACTAATCCACTTTCCACACCTGCGCTCATGTTGCAAATCCACTTTTCACACTTGTGTTGGCGTTGAAAACCACTTTTTGCACTTGTTTTGGTGTTGCAAAACCATTTTTTGCACTTGTGCTAGCATTGAAAGCGACTTTTTGCACTTCTGCTTGTGTTGCAAAACCACTTTTCGCACTTGTGTTAGTGTTGCAAAACCAATTTCGACACTTGTGTTAGTATTGCTAAACCACTTTCCGCACTTGTGCTGGGGTAGAAAACCACTTTTCGCACTTGTGCTCGTGTTGATAACCACTTTTTGCGCTCTTGTTATTGTTCAAAACCACTTTTAGCACTTCTCTTAGTGGTGCAAAACCACTTTTCGCACTTGAGTTAGTGTTGCCATACCATTTTCTGCAATTGTGCTGGCGTTGAAAACCACTTTTCGCACATGTGTTGGTTTTGCAAAACCACTTTTTGCACTTGTGTTAGCGTTGAAAACCTCTTTTCGCACATGTGTTAGTGTTGAAAAACCATTTTCCGCACTCGGGCTGGTGTTGATAACCACTTTTCGCGCTCTTGTTCGTGTTCAAAACAACTTTTCGCACATGTCTTAGTGTTGAAAAACCATTTTCCGCACTCGTGCTCGTGTTGATAACCACTTTTCGCGCTCTTGTTCATGTTCAAAACCACTTCCACACTTGTGCTGGCGTTGAAAACAACTTTTCTCACTTTTGCAAGTGTTGCAAAACCACTTTTCATACCTGTGTTGGCATTGAAAACCACTTTTTGAACTTGTGTTGGTGTTGCAAAACCACTTTTCGCACTTGTGCGAGCATTGAAAACGACTTTCTGCACTTGTGCTTGTGTTGCAAAACCACTTTTCGCACTTGTGTTGGCGTTGAAAACCACTTTTTGCACTTGTGCTTGTGTTGCAAAACCACTTTTTGCACTTGTGTTAACGTTGCAAAACCACTTTTCCCACTTGTGTTGGTGCTAATAATCCACTTTCCACACCTGCGCTCGTGTTGCAAATCCACTTTTCACACTTGTGCTGGCGTTGAAAACCACTTTTCGCACTTTTGCATGTGTTGCAAAACCACTTTCCACAATTGTGCTGGCATTGAAAACCACTTATCGCACTTGTGTTAGTGTTGCAAAACCACTTTTCGCACTTGTGTTGGTATTGATAAACCACTTTTCACACTTGTGTTGGTGTTGTAAAATCACTTTCTGCACCTGCGCTCGTGTTGCAAAGCAACTCTTCGCACTTGTGTTGGAGATGCAAAACCTCTTTCCGCACCTGTGCTGGCATTGAAAACCACTTTTCGCACTTGTGTTAGTGTTGCAAAACCAATTTCGACACTTGCGTTAGTATTGCTAAACCACTTTCCACACTTGTGCTGGCGTTGAAACAACTTTTCGCACTTTTGCAAGTGTTGCACAACCACTTTTCACACCTGTGTTGGCATTGAAAACCACTTTTTGCACTTGTGTTGGTGTTGCAAAACGACTTTCGCACTTGTGCTAGCATTGAAAACGACTTTTCGCACTTGTGTTCGCGTTCAAAACCACTTTTAGCACATGTGTTAGTGTTCAAAAACCATTTTACACACTCGGGCTGGTGTTGATAACAACTTTTCGCGCTCTTGTTCGTGTTCAAAACAACTTTTCGCACATGTGTTAGTGTTGAAAAACCATTTTCCGCACTCGTGCTCGTGTTGATAACCACTTTTCGCGCTCTTGTTCGTGTTCAAAACCTCTTTCCGCACCCGTGCTGGCATTGAAAACCACTTTTCGCACTTGTGTTAGTGTTGCAAAACCAATTTCGACACTTGTGTTAGTATTGCTAAACCACTTTCCGCAGTTGTGCTGGGGTAGAAAACCACTTTTCGCAATTGTGCTCGTGTTGAAAAACACTTTTTGCGCTCCTGTTAGTGTTGCAAATCCACTTTTCGCACTTGTGTTAACGTTGCAAAACCACTTTTCCCACTTGTGTTGGTGCTAATAATCCACTTTCCACACCTGCGCTCGTGTTGCAAATCCACTTTTCACACTTGTGCTGGCGTTGAAAACCACTTTTCGCACTTTTGCATGTGTTGCAAAACCACTTTCCACAATTGTGCTGGCATTGAAAACCACTTATCGCACTTGTGTTAGTGTTGCAAAACCACTTTTCGCACTTGTGTTGGTATTGATAAACCACTTTTCACACTTGTGTTGGTGTTGTAAAATCACTTTCTGCACCTGCGCTCGTGTTGCAAAGCAACTCTTCGCACTTGTGTTGGAGATGCAAAACCTCTTTCCGCACCTGTGCTGGCATTGAAAACCACTTTTCGCACTTGTGTTAGTGTTGCAAAACCAATTTCGACACTTGCGTTAGTATTGCTAAACCACTTTCCACACTTGTGCTGGCGTTGAAACAACTTTTCGCACTTTTGCAAGTGTTGCACAACCACTTTTCACACCTGTGTTGGCATTGAAAACCACTTTTTGCACTTGTGTTGGTGTTGCAAAACGACTTTCGCACTTGTGCTAGCATTGAAAACGACTTTTCGCACTTGTGTTCGCGTTCAAAACCACTTTTAGCACATGTGTTAGTGTTGAAAAACCATTTTCCGCACTCGTGCTCGTGTTGATAACCACTTTTCGCGCTCTTGTTCGTGTTCAAAACCTCTTTCCGCACCCGTGCTGGCATTGAAAACCACTTTTCGCACCTGTGCTGGCATTGAAAACCACTTTTCGCACTTGTGTTAGTGTTGCAAAACCAATTTCGACACTTGTGTTAGTATTGCTAAACCACTTTCCGCAGTTGTGCTGGGGTAGAAAACCACTTTTCGCAATTGTTCTCGTGTTGAAAAACACTTTTTGCGCTCCTGTTAGTGTTGCAAATCCACTTTTCGCACTGTGTTAGTGTTGCAAAACCACTTGTCGCACTTGTGTGAGTGTTGCAAAACCATTTTCCGCACTCGTGCTGGTGTTGATAACCACTTTTTGCGCTCTTGTTATTGTTCAAAACCACTTTTAGCACTTCTCTTAGTGTTGCAAAACCACTTTTCGCACTTGTGTTAGTGTTGCCATGCCATTTTCTGCACTTGTGCTAGAGTTGAAAACCACTTTTTGCACATGTGTTGGTGTTGCAAAAACACTTTTTGTACTTGTGTTAGCGTTGAAAACCACTTTTCGCACATGAGTTAGTGTTGAAACACCATTTTCCGCACTCGGGCTGGTGTTGATAACCACTTTTCGCGCTCTTGTTCGTGTTCAAAACCACTTTTCGCACTTGTGTTAGTGTTGAAAAACCATTTTCCGCACTCGTGCTCGTCTTGATAACCACTTTTCGCGCTCTTGTTCACGTTCAAAACCACTTTCCACACTTGTGCTGGTGTTGAAAACCACTTTTCGCACTTTTGCAAGTGTTGCAAAACCACTTTTCATACCTGTGTTGGCATTGAAAACCACTTTTTGCACTTGTGTTGGTGTTGCAAAACCACTTTTCGCACTTGTGTTGGCGTTGAAAACCACTTTTTGCACTTGTTTTGGTGTTGCAAAACCACTTTTCGCACTTGTGCTAGCATTGAAAGCGACTTTTTGCACTTGTGCTTGTGTTGCAAAACCACTTTTTGCACTTGTGTTAGCGTTGCAAAACCACTTTTCCCACTTGTGTTGGCGTTGAAAACCACTTTTCGCACTTTTGCAAGTGTTGCAAAACCACTTTCTACAAATGTGCTGGCGTTGAAAACCACTTATCGCACTTGCGTGAGTGTTGCAAAACCACTTTTCGCACTTGTGTTGGTGTTCACAAACCACTTTTCACACTTGTGTTGGTGTTGTAAAACCACTTTTCACACTTGTGCTGGTGTTGAAAACCACTTTTCGCACTTTTGCAAGTGTTGCAAAACCACGCTCCACAATTGTGCTGGAGTTGAAAACCACTTATCGCACTTGTGTTAGTGTTGCAAAACCATTTTCCACACTCGTGCTGGTGTTGATAACCACTTTTTGCGCTCTTGGTATTGTTCAAAACCACTTTTAGCACTTCTCTTAGTGTTGCAAAACCACTTTTCGCACTTGTGTTAGTGTTGCCATACCATTTTCTGCACTTGTGCTGGCGTTGAAAACCACTTTTCCCACATGTGTTGGTGTTGATAACCACTTTTCGCGCTCTTGTTCATGTTCAAAACCACTTTCCACACTTGTGCTGGTGTTGAAAACAACTTTTCTCACATTTGCAAGTGTTGCAAAACCACTTTTCATTACTGTGTTGGCATTGAAAACCACTTTTTGCACTTGTGTTGGTGTTGCAAAACCACTTTTCGCACTTGTGCAAGCATTGAAAACGACTTTTTGCACTTGTGCTTGTGTTGCAAAAGCACTTTCCGCACTTGTGTTGGCGTTGAAAACCACTTTTTGCACTTGTTTTGGTGTTGCAAAACCCCTTTTCGCACTTGTGCTAGCATTGAAAGCGACTTTTTGCACTTGTGCTTGTGTTACAAAACCACTTTTTGCACTTGTGTTAGCGTTGCAAAACCACTTTTCCCACTTGTGTTGGCGTTACTAATCCACTTTCCACACCTGCGCTCATGTTGCAAATCCACTTTTCACACTTGTGTTGGCGTTGAAAACCACTTTTTGCAATTGTTTTGGTGTTGCAAAACCATTTTCCGCACTTGTGCTGGCATTGAAAGCGACTTTTTGCACTTGTGCTTGTGTTGCAAAACCACTTTTCCCACTTGTGTTAGTGTTGCAAAACCAATTTCGACACTTGTGTTAGTATTGCTAAACCACTTTCCGCACTTGTGCTGGGGTAGAAAAACACTTTTCGCACTTGTGCTCGTGTTGATAACCACTTTTTGCGCTCTTGTTATTGTTCAAAACCACTTTTAGCACTTCTCTTAGTGGTGCAAAACCACTTTTCGCGCTTGAGTTAGTGTTGCCGTACCATTTTCTGCACTTGTGCTGGCGTTGAAAACCACTTTTCGCACATGTGTTGGTTTTGCAAAACCACTTTTTGCACTTGTGTTAGCGTTGAAAACCACTTATCGCACTTGTGTTAGTGTTGCAAAACCACTTTTCGCACTTGTGTTGGTATTGATAAACCACTTTTCACACTTGTGTTGGTGTTGTAAAATCACTTTCTGCACCTGCGCTCGTGTTGCAAAGCAACTCTTCGCACTTGTGTTGGAGATGCAAAACCTCTTTCCGCACCTGCGCTGGCATTGAAAACCACTTTTCGCACTTGTGTTAGTGTTGCAAAACCAATTTCGACACTTGCGTTAGTATTGCTAAACCACTTTCCACACTTGTGCTGGCGTTGAAACAACTTTTCGCACTTTTGCAAGTGTTGCACAACCACTTTTCACACCTGTGTTGGCATTGAAAACCACTTTTTGCACTTGTGTTGGTGTTGCAAAACGACTTTCGCACTTGTGCTAGCATTGAAAACGACTTTTCGCACTTGTGTTCGCGTTCAAAACCACTTTTAGCACATGTGTTAGTGTTCAAAAACCATTTTCCACACTCGGGCTGGTGTTGATAACAACTTTTCGCGCTCTTGTTCGTGTTCAAAACAACTTTTCGCACATGTGTTAGTGTTGAAAAACCATTTTCCGCACTCGTGCTCGTGTTGATAACCACTTTTCGCGCTCTTGTTCGTGTTCAAAACCTCTTTCCGCACCCGTGCTGGCATTGAAAACCACTTTTCGCACCTGTGCTGGCATTGAAAACCACTTTTCGCACTTGTGTTAGTGTTGCAAAACCAATTTCGACACTTGTGTTAGTATTGCTAAACCACTTTCCGCAGTTGTGCTGGGGTAGAAAACCACTTTTCGCAATTGTTCTCGTGTTGAAAAACACTTTTTGCGCTCCTGTTAGTGTTGCAAATCCACTTTTCGCACTGTGTTAGTGTTGCAAAACCACTTGTCGCACTTGTGTGAGTGTTGCAAAACCATTTTCCGCACTCGTGCTGGTGTTGATAACCACTTTTTGCGCTCTTGTTATTGTTCAAAACCACTTTTAGCACTTCTCTTAGTGTTGCAAAACCACTTTTCGCACTTGTGTTAGTGTTGCCATGCCATTTTCTGCACTTGTGCTAGAGTTGAAAACCACTTTTTGCACATGTGTTGGTGTTGCAAAAACACTTTTTGTACTTGTGTTAGCGCTGAAAACCACTTTTCGCACATGAGTTAGTGTTGAAACACCATTTTCCGCACTCGGGCTGGTGTTGATAACCACTTTTCGCGCTCTTGTTCGTGTTCAAAACCACTTTTCGCACTTGTGTTAGTGTTGAAAAACCATTTTCCGCACTCGTGCTCGTCTTGATAACCACTTTTCGCGCTCTTGTTCACGTTCAAAACCACTTTCCACACTTGTGCTGGTGTTGAAAACCACTTTTCGCACTTTTGCAAGTGTTGCAAAACCACTTTTCATACCTGTGTTGGCATTGAAAACCACTTTTTGCACTTGTGTTGGTGTTGCAAAACCACTTTTCGCACTTGTGTTGGCGTTGAAAACCACTTTTTGCACTTGTTTTGGTGTTGCAAAACCACTTTTCGCACTTGTGTTAGCGTTGCAAAACCACTTTTCCCACTTGTGTTGGCGTTGAAAACCACTTTTCGCACTTTTGCAAGTGTTGCAAAACCACTTTCTACAAATGTGCTGGCGTTGAAAACCACTTATCGCACTTGTGTGAGTGTTGCAAAACCACTTTTCGCACTTGTGTTGGTGTTCACAAACCACTTTTCACACTTGTGTTGGTGTTGTAAAACCACTTTTCACACTTGTGCTGGTGTTGAAAACCACTTTTCGCACTTTTGCAAGTGTTGCAAAACCACGCTCCACAATTGTGCTGGAGTTGAAAACCACTTATCGCACTTGTGTTAGTGTTGCAAAACCATTTTCCACACTCGTGCTGGTGTTGATAACCACTTTTTGCGCTCTTGGTATTGTTCAAAACCACTTTTAGCACTTCTCTTAGTGTTGCAAAACCACTTTTCGCACTTGTGTTAGTGTTGCCATACCATTTTCTGCACTTGTGCTGGCGTTGAAAACCACTTTTCGCACATGTGTTGGTGTTGATAACCACTTTTCGCGCTCTTGTTCATGTTCAAAACCACTTTCCACACTTGTGCTGGCGTTGAAAACAACTTTTCTCACATTTGCAAGTGTTGCAAAACCACTTTTCATTACTGTGTTGGCATTGAAAACCACTTTTTGCACTTGTGTTGGTGTTGCAAAACCACTTTTCGCACTTGTGCAAGCATTGAAAACGACTTTTTGCACTTGTGCTTGTGTTGCAAAAGCACTTTCCGCACTTGTGTTGGCGTTGAAAACCACTTTTTGCACTTGTTTTGGTGTTGCAAAACCCCTTTTCGCACTTGTGCTAGCATTGAAAGCGACTTTTTGCACTTGTGCTTGTGTTACAAAACCACTTTTTGCACTTGTGTTAGCGTTGCAAAACCACTTTTCCCACTTGTGTTGGCGTTACTAATCCACTTTCCACACCTGCGCTCATGTTGCAAATCCACTTTTCACACTTGTGTTGGCGTTGAAAACCACTTTTTGCACTTGTTTTGGTGTTGCAAAACCATTTTCCGCACTTGTGCTGGCATTGAAAGCGACTTTTTGCACTTGTGCTTGTGTTGCAAAACCACTTTTCGCACTTGTGTTAGTGTTGCAAAACCAATTTCGACACTTGTGTTAGTATTGCTAAACCACTTTCCGCACTTGTGCTGGGGTAGAAAAACACTTTTCGCACTTGTGCTCGTGTTGATAACCACTTTTTGCGCTCTTGTTATTGTTCAAAACCACTTTTAGCACTTCTCTTAGTGGTGCAAAACCACTTTTCGCGCTTGAGTTAGTGTTGCCGTACCATTTTCTGCACTTGTGCTGGCGTTGAAAACCACTTTTCGCACATGTGTTGGTTTTGCAAAACCACTTTTTGCACTTGTGTTAGCGTTGAAAACCACTTTTCGCACATGTGTTAGTGTTGAAAAACCATTTTCCGCACTCGGGCTGGTGTTGATAACCACTTTTCGCGCTCTTGTTCGTGTTCAAAACAACTTTTCGCACATGTCTTAGTGTTGAAAAACCATTTTCCGCACTCGTGCTCGTGTTGATAACCACTTTTCGCGCTCTTGTTCATGTTCAAAACCACTTCCACACTTGTGCTGGCGTTGAAAACAACTTTTCTCACTTTTGCAAGTGTTGCAAAACCACTTTTCATACCTGTGTTGGCATTGAAAACCACTTTTTGAACTTGTGTTGGTGTTGCAAAACCACTTTTCGCACTTGTGCGAGCATTGAAAACGACTTTCTGCACTTGTGCTTGTGTTGCAAAACCACTTTTCGCACTTGTGTTGGCGTTGAAAACCACTTTTTGCACTTGTGCTTGTGTTGCAAAACCACTTTTTGCACTTGTGTTAGCGTTGCAAAACCACTTTTCCCACTTGTGTTGGTGCTAATAATCCACTTTCCACACCTGCGCTCGTGTTGCAAATCCACTTTTCACACTTGTGCTGGCGTTGAAAACCACTTTTCGCACTTTTGCAAGTGTTGCAAAACCACTTTCCACAATTGTGCTGGCATTGAAAACCACTATCGCACTTGTGTTAGTGTTGCAAAACCACTTTTCGCACTTGTGTTGGTATTGATAAACCACTTTTCACACTTGTGTTGGTGTTGTAAAATCACTTTCTGCACCTGCGCTCGTGTTGCAAAGCAACTCTTCGCACTTGTGTTGGAGATGCAAAACCTCTTTCCGCACCTGTGCTGGCATTGAAAACCACTTTTCACACCTGTGTTGGCATTGAAAACCACTTTTTGCACTTGTGCTTGTGTTGCAAAAGCACTTTCCGCACTTGTGTTGGCGTTGAAAACCACTTTTTGCACTTGTTTTGGTGTTGCAAAACCCCTTTTCGCACTTGTGCTAGCATTGAAAGCGACTTTTTGCACTTGTGCTTGTGTTACAAAACCACTTTTTGCACTTGTGTTAGCGTTGCAAAACCACTTTTCCCACTTGTGTTGGCGTTACTAATCCACTTTCCACACCTGCGCTCATGTTGCAAATCCACTTTTCACACTTGTGTTGGCGTTGAAAACCACTTTTTGCACTTGTTTTGGTGTTGCAAAACCATTTTCCGCACTTGTGCTGGCATTGAAAGCGACTTTTTGCACTTGTGCTTGTGTTGCAAAACCACTTTTCGCACTTGTGTTAGTGTTGCAAAACCAATTTCGACACTTGTGTTAGTATTGCTAAACCACTTTCCGCACTTGTGCTGGGGTAGAAAAACACTTTTCGCACTTGTGCTCGTGTTGATAACCACTTTTTGCGCTCTTGTTATTGTTCAAAACCACTTTTAGCACTTCTCTTAGTGGTGCAAAACCACTTTTCGCGCTTGAGTTAGTGTTGCCGTACCATTTTCTGCATTTGTGTTAGCGTTGAAAACCACTTTTCGCACATGTGTTAGTGTTGAAAAACCATTTTCCGCACTCGGGCTGGTGTTGATAACCACTTTTCGCGCTCTTGTTCGTGTTCAAAACAACTTTTCGCACATGTCTTAGTGTTGAAAAACCATTTTCCGCACTCGTGCTCGTGTTGATAACCACTTTTCGCGCTCTTGTTCATGTTCAAAACCACTTCCACACTTGTGCTGGCGTTGAAAACAACTTTTCGCACTTTTGCAAGTGTTGCAAAACCACTTTTCACACCTGTGTTGGCATTGAAAACCACTTTTTGCACTTGTGTTGGTGATGCAAAACGACTTTCGCACTTGTGCTAGCATTGAAAACGACTTTTTGCACTTGTGCTTGTGTTGCAAAACCACTTTTCGCACTTGTGTTCGCGTTCAAAACCACTTTTAGCACATGTGTTAGTGTTGAAAAACCATTTTCCGCACTCGGGCTGGTGTTGATAACCACTTTTCGCGCTCTTGTTCGTGTTCAAAACAACTTTTCGCACATGTGTTAGTGTTGAAAAACCATTTTCCGCACTCGTGCTCGTGTTGATAACCACTTTTCGCGCTCTTGTTCGTGTTCAAAACCTCTTTCCGCACCCGTGCTGGCATTGAAAACCACTTTTCGCACTTGTGTTAGTGTTGCAAAACCAATTTCGACACTTGTGTTAGTATTGCTAAACCACTTTCCGCACTTGTGCTGGGGTAGAAAACCACTTTTCGCAATTGTGCTCGTGTTGAAAAACACTTTTTGCACTCCTGTTCGTGTTGCAAATCCACTTTTCGCACTGTGTTAGTGTTGCAAAACCACTTTTCGCACTTGTGTGAGTGTTGCAAAACCATTTTCCGCACTCGTGCTGGTGTTGATAACCACTTTTTGCGCTCTTGTTATTGTTCAAAACCACTTTTAGCACTTCTCTTAGTGTTGCAAAACCACTTTTCGCACTTGTGTTAGTGTTGCCATGCCATTTTCTGCACTTGTGCTGGAGTTGAAAACCACTTTTTGCACATGTGTTGGTGTTGCAAAACCACTTTTTGCACTTGTGTTAGCGTTGAAAACCACTTTTCGCACATGTGTTAGTGTTGAAAAACCATTTTCCGCACTCGGGCTGGTGTTGATAACCACTTTTCGCGCTCTTGTTCGTGTTCAAAACCACTTTTCGCACTTGTGTTAGTGTTGAAAAACCATTTTCCGCACTCGTGCTCGTGTTGATAACCACTTTTCGCGCTCTTGTTCACGTTCAAAACCACTTTCCACACTTGTGCTGGCGTTGAAAACAACTTTTCTCACTTTTGCAAGTGTTGCAAAACCACTTTTCATACCTGTGTTGGCATTGAAAACCACTTTTTGCACTTGTGTTGGTGTTGCAAAACCACTTTTCGCACTTGTTTTGGCGTTGAAAACCACTTTTTGCACTTGTTTTGGTGTTGCAAAACCACTTTTCGCACTTGTGCTAGCATTGAAAGCGACTTTATGCACTTGTGCTTGTGTTGCAAAACCACTTTTTGCACTTGTGTTAGCGTTGCAAAACCACTTTTCCCACTTGTGTTGGCATTGAAAACCACTTTTCGCACTTTTGCAAGTGTTGCAAAACCACTTTCTACAATTGTGCTGGCGTTGAAAACCACTTATCGCAATTGTGTGAGTGTTGCAAAACCACTTCTCGCACTTGTGTTAGTGTTGCCATACCATTTTCTGCACTTGTGCTGGCGTTGAAAACCACTTTTCGCATATGTGTTGGTGTTGCAAAACCACTTTTTGCACTTGTGATAGCATTGAAAACCACTTTTCGCACATGTGTTAGTGTTGAAAAACCATTTTGCACACTCGGGCTGTTGTTGATAACCACTTTTCGCGCTCTTGTTCGTGTTCAAAACAACTTTTCGCACATGTGTTAGTGTTGAAAAACCATTTTCCGCACTCGTGCTCGTGTTGATAACCACTTTTCGCGCTCTTGTTCATGTTCAAAACCACTTCCACACTTGTGCTGGCATTGAAAACAACTTTTCTCACTTTTGCAAGTGTTGCAAAACCACTTTTCATACCTGTGTTGGCATTGAAAACCACTTTTTGCACTTGTGTTGGTGTTGCAAAACCACTTTTCGCACTTGTGCGAGCATTGAAAACGATTTTTTGCACTTGTGCTTGTGTTGCAAAACCACTTTTTGCACTTGTGTTAGTGTTGCCATACCATTTTCTGCACTTGTGCTGGCGTTGAAAACCACTTTTCGCACATGTGTTGGTGTTGCAAAACCACTTTTTGCACTTGTGTTAGCATTGAAAACCACTTTTCGCACATGTGTTAGTGTTGAAAAACCATTTTCCGCACTCGTGCTCGTGTTGATAACCACTTTTCGCGCTCTTGTTCATGTTCAAAACCACTTTCCACACTTGTGCTGGCGTTGAAAACAACTTTTTCTCACATTTGCAAGTGTTGCAAAACCACTTTTCATCCCTGTGTTGGCATTGAAAACCACTTTTTGCACTTGTGTTGGTGTTGCAAAACCACTTTTCGCACTTGTGCGAGCATTGAAAACGACTTTTTGCACTTGTGCTTGTGTTGCAAAACCACTTTTCGCACTTGTGTTGGCGTTGAAAACCACTTTTTGCACTTGTTTTGGTGTTGCAAAACCACTTTTCGCACTTGTGCTAGCATTGAAAGTGACTTTTTGCACTTCTGCTTGTGTTGCAAAACCACTTTTTGCACTTGTGTTAGCGTTGCAAAACCACTTTTCCCACCTGTGTTGGTGTTACTAATCCACTTTCCACACCTGCGCTCGTGTTGCAAATCCACTTTTCACACTTGTGTTGGCGTTGAAAACCAATTTTCGCACTTGTGTTAGTGTTGCCATACCATTTTCTGCACTTGTGCTGGCGTTGAAAACCACTTTTCGCACATGTGTTGGTGTTGCAAAACCACTTTTTGCACTTGTGTTAGCGTTGAAAACCACTTTTCGCACATGTGTTAGTGTTTAAAAACCATTTTGCACACTCGGGCTGGTGTTGATAACCACTTTTCGCGCTCTTGTTCGTGTTCAAAACAACTTTTCGCACATGTGTTAGTGTTGAAAAACCATTTTCCGCACTCGTGCTCGTGTTGATAACCACTTTTCGCGCTCTTGTTCATGTTCAAAACCACTTCCACACTTGTGCTGGCGTTGAAAACAACTTTTCTCACTTTTGCAAGTGTTGCAAAACCACTTTTCATACCTGTTTTGGCATTGAAAACCACTTTTTGCACTTGTGTTGGTGTTGCAAAACCACTTTTCGCACTTGTGCGAGCATTGAAAACGATTTTTTGCACTTGTGCTTGTGTTGCAAAACCACTTTTCCCACTTGTGTTGGTGCTAATAATCCACTTTCCACACCTGCGCTCGTGTTGCAAATCCACTTTTCACACTTGTGCTGGCGTTGAAAACCACTTTTCGCACTTTTGCAAGTGTTGCAAAACCACTTTCCACAATTGTGTTGGCATTGAAAACCACTTATCGCACTTGTGTTAGTGTTTCAAAACCACTTTTCGCACTTGTGTTGGTATTGACAAACCACTTTTCACACTTGTGTTGGTGTTGTAGAATCACTTTCTGCACCTGCGCTCGTGTTGCAAAGCAACTCTTCGCACTTGTGTTGGAGATGCAAAACCTCTTTCCGCACCTGTGCTGGCATTGAAAACCACTTTTCGCACTTGTCTTAGTGTTGCAAAACCAATTTCGACACTTGTGTTAGTACTGCTAAACCACTTTCCACACTTGTGCTGGCGTTGAAAACAACTTTTCACACTTTTGCAAGTGTTGCAAAACCACTTTTCATACCTGTGTTGGCATTGAAAACCACTTTTTGCACTTGTGTTGGTGTTGCAAAACCACTTTTCGCACTTGTGCGAGCATTGAAAACGATTTTTTGCACTGGTGCTTGTGTTGCAAAACCACTTTTCGCACTTGTGTTGGTGTTGAAAACCACTTTTTGCACTTGTTTTGGTGTTGCAAAACCACTTTTCGCACTTGTGCTAACATTGAAAGTGACTTTTTGCACTTGTGCTTGTGTTGCAAAACCACTTTTTGAACTTGTGTTAGCGTTACAAAACCACTTTTCCCAATTGTGTTGATGTTACTAATCCACTTTCCACACCTGCGCTCGTTTTGCAAATCCACTTTTCACACTTGTGTTGGCGTTGAAAACCACTTTTTGCACTTGTTTTGGTGTTGCAAAACCATTTTTCGCACTTGTGCTAACATTGAAAGTGACTTTTTGCACTTGTGCTTGTGTTGCAAAACCACTTTTCGCACTTGTGTTAGTGTTGCAAAACCAATTTCGACACTTGTGTTAGTATTGCTAAACCACTTTCCGCACTTGTGCTGGGGTAAAAAACCACTTTTCGCACTTGTGCTCGTGTTGATAACCACTTTTTGCGCTCTTGTTATTGTTCAAAACCACTTTTAGCACTTCTCTTAGTGGTGCAAAACCACTTTTCGCACTTGTGTTAGTGTTGCCATACCATTTTCTGCACTTGTGCTGGCGTTGAAAACCACTTTTCGCACATGTGTTGGTGTTGAAAAACCATTTTCCGCACTCGTGCTCGTGTTGATAACCACTTTTCGCGCTCTTGTTCATGTTCAAAACCACTTTCCACACTTGTGCTGGCGTTGAAAACAACTTTTCTCACATTTGCAAGTGTTGCAAAACCACTTTTCATTACTGTGTTGGCATTGAAAACCACTTTTTGCACTTGTGTTGGTGTTGCAAAACCACTTTTCGCACTTGTGCGAGCATTGAAAACGACTTTTTGCACTTGTGCTTGTGTTGCAAAACCACTTTCCGCACTTGTGTTGGCGTTGAAAACCACTTTTTGCACTTGTTTTGGTGTTGCAAAACCACTTTTCGCACTTGTGTTAGCGTTGCAAAACCACTTTTCCCACTTGTGTTGGCGTTACTAATCCACTTTCCACACCTGCGCTCATGTTGCAAATCCACTTTTCACACTTGTGTTGGCGTTGAAAACCACTTTTTGCACTTGTTTTGGTGTTGCAAAACCATTTTTTGCACTTGTGCTAGCATTGAAAGCGACTTTTTGCACTTCTGCTTGTGTTGCAAAACCACTTTTCGCACTTGTGTTAGTGTTGCAAAACCAATTTCGACACTTGTGTTAGTATTGCTAAACCACTTTCCGCACTTGTGCTGGGGTAGAAAACCACTTTTCGCACTTGTGCTCGTGTTGATAACCACTTTTTGCGCTCTTGTTATTGTTCAAAACCACTTTTAGCACTTCTCTTAGTGGTGCAAAACCACTTTTCGCACTTGAGTTAGTGTTGCCATACCATTTTCTGCAATTGTGCTGGCGTTGAAAACCACTTTTCGCACATGTGTTGGTTTTGCAAAACCACTTTTTGCACTTGTGTTAGCGTTGAAAACCTCTTTTCGCACATGTGTTAGTGTTGAAAAACCATTTTCCGCACTCGGGCTGGTGTTGATAACCACTTTTCGCGCTCTTGTTCGTGTTCAAAACAACTTTTCGCACATGTCTTAGTGTTGAAAAACCATTTTCCGCACTCGTGCTCGTGTTGATAACCACTTTTCGCGCTCTTGTTCATGTTCAAAACCACTTCCACACTTGTGCTGGCGTTGAAAACAACTTTTCTCACTTTTGCAAGTGTTGCAAAACCACTTTTCATACCTGTGTTGGCATTGAAAACCACTTTTTGAACTTGTGTTGGTGTTGCAAAACCACTTTTCGCACTTGTGCGAGCATTGAAAACGACTTTCTGCACTTGTGCTTGTGTTGCAAAACCACTTTTCGCACTTGTGTTGGCGTTGAAAACCACTTTTTGCACTTGTGCTTGTGTTGCAAAACCACTTTTTGCACTTGTGTTAACGTTGCAAAACCACTTTTCCCACTTGTGTTGGTGCTAATAATCCACTTTCCACACCTGCGCTCGTGTTGCAAATCCACTTTTCACACTTGTGCTGGCGTTGAAAACCACTTTTCGCACTTTTGCATGTGTTGCAAAACCACTTTCCACAATTGTGCTGGCATTGAAAACCACTTATCGCACTTGTGTTAGTGTTGCAAAACCACTTTTCGCACTTGTGTTGGTATTGATAAACCACTTTTCACACTTGTGTTGGTGTTGTAAAATCACTTTCTGCACCTGCGCTCGTGTTGCAAAGCAACTCTTCACACTTGTGTTGGAGATGCAAAACCTCTTTCCGCACCTGTGCTGGCATTGAAAACCACTTTTCGCACTTGTGTTAGTGTTGCAAAACCAATTTCGACACTTGCGTTAGTATTGCTAAACCACTTTCCACACTTGTGCTGGCGTTGAAACAACTTTTCGCACTTTTGCAAGTGTTGCACAACCACTTTTCACACCTGTGTTGGCATTGAAAACCACTTTTTGCACTTGTGTTGGTGTTGCAAAACGACTTTCGCACTTGTGCTAGCATTGAAAACGACTTTTCGCACTTGTGTTCGCGTTCAAAACCACTTTTAGCACATGTGTTAGTGTTCAAAAACCATTTTACACACTCGGGCTGGTGTTGATAACAACTTTTCGCGCTCTTGTTCGTGTTCAAAACAACTTTTCGCACATGTGTTAGTGTTGAAAAACCATTTTCCGCACTCGTGCTCGTGTTGATAACCACTTTTCGCGCTCTTGTTCGTGTTCAAAACCTCTTTCCGCACCCGTGCTGGCATTGAAAATCACTTTTCGCACTTGTGTTAGTGTTGCAAAACCAATTTCGACACTTGTGTTAGTATTGCTAAACCACTTTCCGCAGTTGTGCTGGGGTAGAAAACCACTTTTCGCAATTGTGCTCGTGTTGAAAAACACTTTTTGCGCTCCTGTTAGTGTTGCAAATCCACTTTTCGCACTTGTGTTAACGTTGCAAAACCACTTTTCCCACTTGTGTTGGTGCTAATAATCCACTTTCCACACCTGCGCTCGTGTTGCAAATCCACTTTTCACACTTGTGCTGGCGTTGAAAACCACTTTTCGCACTTTTGCATGTGTTGCAAAACCACTTTCCACAATTGTGCTGGCATTGAAAACCACTTATCGCACTTGTGTTAGTGTTGCAAAACCACTTTTCGCACTTGTGTTGGTATTGATAAACCACTTTTCACACTTGTGTTGGTGTTGTAAAATCACTTTCTGCACCTGCGCTCGTGTTGCAAAGCAACTCTTCGCACTTGTGTTGGAGATGCAAAACCTCTTTCCGCACCTGTGCTGGCATTGAAAACCACTTTTCGCACTTGTGTTAGTGTTGCAAAACCAATTTCGACACTTGCGTTAGTATTGCTAAACCACTTTCCACACTTGTGCTGGCGTTGAAACAACTTTTCGCACTTTTGCAAGTGTTGCACAACCACTTTTCACACCTGTGTTGGCATTGAAAACCACTTTTTGCACTTGTGTTGGTGTTGCAAAACGACTTTCGCACTTGTGCTAGCATTGAAAACGACTTTTCGCACTTGTGTTCGCGTTCAAAACCACTTTTAGCACATGTGTTAGTGTTGAAAAACCATTTTCCGCACTCGTGCTCGTGTTGATAACCACTTTTCGCGCTCTTGTTCGTGTTCAAAACCTCTTTCCGCACCCGTGCTGGCATTGAAAACCACTTTTCGCACCTGTGCTGGCATTGAAAACCACTTTTCGCACTTGTGTTAGTGTTGCAAAACCAATTTCGACACTTGTGTTAGTATTGCTAAACCACTTTCCGCAGTTGTGCTGGGGTAGAAAACCACTTTTCGCAATTGTTCTCGTGTTGAAAAACACTTTTTGCGCTCCTGTTAGTGTTGCAAATCCACTTTTCGCACTGTGTTAGTGTTGCAAAACCACTTGTCGCACTTGTGTGAGTGTTGCAAAACCATTTTCCGCACTCGTGCTGGTGTTGATAACCACTTTTTGCGCTCTTGTTATTGTTCAAAACCACTTTTAGCACTTCTCTTAGTGTTGCAAAACCACTTTTCGCACTTGTGTTAGTGTTGCCATGCCATTTTCTGCACTTGTGCTAGAGTTGAAAACCACTTTTTGCACATGTGTTGGTGTTGCAAAAACACTTTTTGTACTTGTGTTAGCGTTGAAAACCACTTTTCGCACATGAGTTAGTGTTGAAACACCATTTTCCGCACTCGGGCTGGTGTTGATAACCACTTTTCGCGCTCTTGTTCGTGTTCAAAACCACTTTTCGCACTTGTGTTAGTGTTGAAAAACCATTTTCCGCACTCGTGCTCGTCTTGATAACCACTTTTCGCGCTCTTGTTCACGTTCAAAACCACTTTCCACACTTGTGCTGGTGTTGAAAACCACTTTTCGCACTTTTGCAAGTGTTGCAAAACCACTTTTCATACCTGTGTTGGCATTGAAAACCACTTTTTGCACTTGTGTTGGTGTTGCAAAACCACTTTTCGCACTTGTGTTGGCGTTGAAAACCACTTTTTGCACTTGTTTTGGTGTTGCAAAACCACTTTTCGCACTTGTGCTAGCATTGAAAGCGACTTTTTGCACTTGTGCTTGTGTTGCAAAACCACTTTTTGCACTTGTGTTAGCGTTGCAAAACCACTTTTCCCACTTGTGTTGGCGTTGAAAACCACTTTTCGCACTTTTGCAAGTGTTGCAAAACCACTTTCTACAAATGTGCTGGCGTTGAAAACCACTTATCGCACTTGTGTGAGTGTTGCAAAACCACTTTTCGCACTTGTGTTGGTGTTCACAAACCACTTTTCACACTTGTGTTGGTGTTGTAAAACCACTTTTCACACTTGTGCTGGTGTTGAAAACCACTTTTCGCACTTTTGCAAGTGTTGCAAAACCACGCTCCACAATTGTGCTGGAGTTGAAAACCACTTATCGCACTTGTGTTAGTGTTGCAAAACCATTTTCCACACTCGTGCTGGTGTTGATAACCACTTTTTGCGCTCTTGGTATTGTTCAAAACCACTTTTAGCACTTCTCTTAGTGTTGCAAAACCACTTTTCGCACTTGTGTTAGTGTTGCCATACCATTTTCTGCACTTGTGCTGGCGTTGAAAACCACTTTTCCCACATGTGTTGGTGTTGATAACCACTTTTCGCGCTCTTGTTCATGTTCAAAACCACTTTCCACACTTGTGCTGGTGTTGAAAACAACTTTTCTCACATTTGCAAGTGTTGCAAAACCACTTTTCATTACTGTGTTGGCATTGAAAACCACTTTTTGCACTTGTGTTGGTGTTGCAAAACCACTTTTCGCACTTGTGCAAGCATTGAAAACGACTTTTTGCACTTGTGCTTGTGTTGCAAAAGCACTTTCCGCACTTGTGTTGGCGTTGAAAACCACTTTTTGCACTTGTTTTGGTGTTGCAAAACCCCTTTTCGCACTTGTGCTAGCATTGAAAGCGACTTTTTGCACTTGTGCTTGTGTTACAAAACCACTTTTTGCACTTGTGTTAGCGTTGCAAAACCACTTTTCCCACTTGTGTTGGCGTTACTAATCCACTTTCCACACCTGCGCTCATGTTGCAAATCCACTTTTCACACTTGTGTTGGCGTTGAAAACCACTTTTTGCAATTGTTTTGGTGTTGCAAAACCATTTTCCGCACTTGTGCTGGCATTGAAAGCGACTTTTTGCACTTGTGCTTGTGTTGCAAAACCACTTTTCCCACTTATGTTAGTGTTGCAAAACCAATTTCGACACTTGTGTTAGTATTGCTAAACCACTTTCCGCACTTGTGCTGGGGTAGAAAAACACTTTTCGCACTTGTGCTCGTGTTGATAACCACTTTTTGCGCTCTTGTTATTGTTCAAAACCACTTTTAGCACTTCTCTTAGTGGTGCAAAACCACTTTTCGCGCTTGAGTTAGTGTTGCCGTACCATTTTCTGCACTTGTGCTGGCGTTGAAAACCACTTTTCGCACATGTGTTGGTTTTGCAAAACCACTTTTTGCACTTGTGTTAGCGTTGAAAACCACTTATCGCACTTGTGTTAGTGTTGCAAAACCACTTTTCGCACTTGTGTTGGTATTGATAAACCACTTTTCACACTTGTGTTGGTGTTGTAAAATCACTTTCTGCACCTGCGCTCGTGTTGCAAAGCAACTCTTCGCACTTGTGTTGGAGATGCAAAACCTCTTTCCGCACCTGCGCTGGCATTGAAAACCACTTTTCGCACTTGTGTTAGTGTTGCAAAACCAATTTCGACACTTGCGTTAGTATTGCTAAACCACTTTCCACACTTGTGCTGGCGTTGAAACAACTTTTCGCACTTTTGCAAGTGTTGCACAACCACTTTTCACACCTGTGTTGGCATTGAAAACCACTTTTTGCACTTGTGTTGGTGTTGCAAAACGACTTTCGCACTTGTGCTAGCATTGAAAACGACTTTTCGCACTTGTGTTCGCGTTCAAAACCACTTTTAGCACATGTGTTAGTGTTCAAAAACCATTTTCCACACTCGGGCTGGTGTTGATAACAACTTTTCGCGCTCTTGTTCGTGTTCAAAACAACTTTTCGCACATGTGTTAGTGTTGAAAAACCATTTTCCGCACTCGTGCTCGTGTTGATAACCACTTTTCGCGCTCTTGTTCGTGTTCAAAACCTCTTTCCGCACCCGTGCTGGCATTGAAAACCACTTTTCGCACCTGTGCTGGCATTGAAAACCACTTTTCGCACTTGTGTTAGTGTTGCAAAACCAATTTCGACACTTGTGTTAGTATTGCTAAACCACTTTCCGCAGTTGTGCTGGGGTAGAAAACCACTTTTCGCAATTGTTCTCGTGTTGAAAAACACTTTTTGCGCTCCTGTTAGTGTTGCAAATCCACTTTTCGCACTGTGTTAGTGTTGCAAAACCACTTGTCGCACTTGTGTGAGTGTTGCAAAACCATTTTCCGCACTCGTGCTGGTGTTGATAACCACTTTTTGCGCTCTTGTTATTGTTCAAAACCACTTTTAGCACTTCTCTTAGTGTTGCAAAACCACTTTTCGCACTTGTGTTAGTGTTGCCATGCCATTTTCTGCACTTGTGCTAGAGTTGAAAACCACTTTTTGCACATGTGTTGGTGTTGCAAAAACACTTTTTGTACTTGTGTTAGCGCTGAAAACCACTTTTCGCACATGAGTTAGTGTTGAAACACCATTTTCCGCACTCGGGCTGGTGTTGATAACCACTTTTCGCGCTCTTGTTCGTGTTCAAAACCACTTTTCGCACTTGTGTTAGTGTTGAAAAACCATTTTCCGCACTCGTGCTCGTCTTGATAACCACTTTTCGCGCTCTTGTTCACGTTCAAAACCACTTTCCACACTTGTGCTGGTGTTGAAAACCACTTTTCGCACTTTTGCAAGTGTTGCAAAACCACTTTTCATACCTGTGTTGGCATTGAAAACCACTTTTTGCACTTGTGTTGGTGTTGCAAAACCACTTTTCGCACTTGTGTTGGCGTTGAAAACCACTTTTTGCACTTGTTTTGGTGTTGCAAAACCACTTTTCGCACTTGTGTTAGCGTTGCAAAACCACTTTTCCCACTTGTGTTGGCGTTGAAAACCACTTTTCGCACTTTTGCAAGTGTTGCAAAACCACTTTCTACAAATGTGCTGGCGTTGAAAACCACTTATCGCACTTGTGTGAGTGTTGCAAAACCACTTTTCGCACTTGTGTTGGTGTTCACAAACCACTTTTCACACTTGTGTTGGTGTTGTAAAACCACTTTTCACACTTGTGCTGGTGTTGAAAACCACTTTTCGCACTTTTGCAAGTGTTGCAAAACCACGCTCCACAATTGTGCTGGAGTTGAAAACCACTTATCGCACTTGTGTTAGTGTTGCAAAACCATTTTCCACACTCGTGCTGGTGTTGATAACCACTTTTTGCGCTCTTGGTATTGTTCAAAACCACTTTTAGCACTTCTCTTAGTGTTGCAAAACCACTTTTCGCACTTGTGTTAGTGTTGCCATACCATTTTCTGCACTTGTGCTGGCGTTGAAAACCACTTTTCGCACATGTGTTGGTGTTGATAACCACTTTTCGCGCTCTTGTTCATGTTCAAAACCACTTTCCACACTTGTGCTGGCGTTGAAAACAACTTTTCTCACATTTGCAAGTGTTGCAAAACCACTTTTCATTACTGTGTTGGCATTGAAAACCACTTTTTGCACTTGTGTTGGTGTTGCAAAACCACTTTTCGCACTTGTGCAAGCATTGAAAACGACTTTTTGCACTTGTGCTTGTGTTGCAAAAGCACTTTCCGCACTTGTGTTGGCGTTGAAAACCACTTTTTGCACTTGTTTTGGTGTTGCAAAACCCCTTTTCGCACTTGTGCTAGCATTGAAAGCGACTTTTTGCACTTGTGCTTGTGTTACAAAACCACTTTTTGCACTTGTGTTAGCGTTGCAAAACCACTTTTCCCACTTGTGTTGGCGTTACTAATCCACTTTCCACACCTGCGCTCATGTTGCAAATCCACTTTTCACACTTGTGTTGGCGTTGAAAACCACTTTTTGCACTTGTTTTGGTGTTGCAAAACCATTTTCCGCACTTGTGCTGGCATTGAAAGCGACTTTTTGCACTTGTGCTTGTGTTGCAAAACCACTTTTCGCACTTGTGTTAGTGTTGCAAAACCAATTTCGACACTTGTGTTAGTATTGCTAAACCACTTTCCGCACTTGTGCTGGGGTAGAAAAACACTTTTCGCACTTGTGCTCGTGTTGATAACCACTTTTTGCGCTCTTGTTATTGTTCAAAACCACTTTTAGCACTTCTCTTAGTGGTGCAAAACCACTTTTCGCGCTTGAGTTAGTGTTGCCGTACCATTTTCTGCACTTGTGCTGGCGTTGAAAACCACTTTTCGCACATGTGTTGGTTTTGCAAAACCACTTTTTGCACTTGTGTTAGCGTTGAAAACCACTTTTCGCACATGTGTTAGTGTTGAAAAACCATTTTCCGCACTCGGGCTGGTGTTGATAACCACTTTTCGCGCTCTTGTTCGTGTTCAAAACAACTTTTCGCACATGTCTTAGTGTTGAAAAACCATTTTCCGCACTCGTGCTCGTGTTGATAACCACTTTTCGCGCTCTTGTTCATGTTCAAAACCACTTCCACACTTGTGCTGGCGTTGAAAACAACTTTTCTCACTTTTGCAAGTGTTGCAAAACCACTTTTCATACCTGTGTTGGCATTGAAAACCACTTTTTGAACTTGTGTTGGTGTTGCAAAACCACTTTTCGCACTTGTGCGAGCATTGAAAACGACTTTCTGCACTTGTGCTTGTGTTGCAAAACCACTTTTCGCACTTGTGTTGGCGTTGAAAACCACTTTTTGCACTTGTGCTTGTGTTGCAAAACCACTTTTTGCACTTGTGTTAGCGTTGCAAAACCACTTTTCCCACTTGTGTTGGTGCTAATAATCCACTTTCCACACCTGCGCTCGTGTTGCAAATCCACTTTTCACACTTGTGCTGGCGTTGAAAACCACTTTTCGCACTTTTGCAAGTGTTGCAAAACCACTTTCCACAATTGTGCTGGCATTGAAAACCACTTATCGCACTTGTGTTAGTGTTGCAAAACCACTTTTCGCACTTGTGTTGGTATTGATAAACCACTTTTCACACTTGTGTTGGTGTTGTAAAATCACTTTCTGCACCTGCGCTCGTGTTGCAAAGCAACTCTTCGCACTTGTGTTGGAGATGCAAAACCTCTTTCCGCACCTGTGCTGGCATTGAAAACCACTTTTCACACCTGTGTTGGCATTGAAAACCACTTTTTGCACTTGTGCTTGTGTTGCAAAAGCACTTTCCGCACTTGTGTTGGCGTTGAAAACCACTTTTTGCACTTGTTTTGGTGTTGCAAAACCCCTTTTCGCACTTGTGCTAGCATTGAAAGCGACTTTTTGCACTTGTGCTTGTGTTACAAAACCACTTTTTGCACTTGTGTTAGCGTTGCAAAACCACTTTTCCCACTTGTGTTGGCGTTACTAATCCACTTTCCACACCTGCGCTCATGTTGCAAATCCACTTTTCACACTTGTGTTGGCGTTGAAAACCACTTTTTGCACTTGTTTTGGTGTTGCAAAACCATTTTCCGCACTTGTGCTGGCATTGAAAGCGACTTTTTGCACTTGTGCTTGTGTTGCAAAACCACTTTTCGCACTTGTGTTAGTGTTGCAAAACCAATTTCGACACTTGTGTTAGTATTGCTAAACCACTTTCCGCACTTGTGCTGGGGTAGAAAAACACTTTTCGCACTTGTGCTCGTGTTGATAACCACTTTTTGCGCTCTTGTTATTGTTCAAAACCACTTTTAGCACTTCTCTTAGTGGTGCAAAACCACTTTTCGCGCTTGAGTTAGTGTTGCCGTACCATTTTCTGCACTTGTGTTAGCGTTGAAAACCACTTTTCGCACATGTGTTAGTGTTGAAAAACCATTTTCCGCACTCGGGCTGGTGTTGATAACCACTTTTCGCGCTCTTGTTCGTGTTCAAAACAACTTTTCGCACATGTCTTAGTGTTGAAAAACCATTTTCCGCACTCGTGCTCGTGTTGATAACCACTTTTCGCGCTCTTGTTCATGTTCAAAACCACTTCCACACTTGTGCTGGCGTTGAAAACAACTTTTCTCACTTTTGCAAGTGTTGCAAAACCACTTTTCATACCTGTGTTGGCATTGAAAACCACTTTTTGAACTTGTGTTGGTATTGATAAACCACTTTTCACACTTGTGTTGGTGTTGTAAAATCACTTTCTGCACCTGCGCTCGTGTTGCAAAGCAACTCTTCGCACTTGTGTTGGAGATGCAAAACCTCTTTCCGCACCTGTGCTGGCATTGAAAACCACTTTTCGCACTTGTGTTAGTGTTGCAAAACCAATTTCGACACTTGCGTTAGTATTGCTAAACCACTTTCCACACTTGTGCTGGCGTTGAAACAACTTTTCGCACTTTTGCAAGTGTTGCACAACCACTTTTCACACCTGTGTTGGCATTGAAAACCACTTTTTGCACTTGTGTTGGTGTTGCAAAACGACTTTCGCACTTGTGCTAGCATTGAAAACGACTTTTCGCACTTGTGTTCGCGTTCAAAACCACTTTTAGCACATGTGTTAGTGTTCAAAAACCATTTTCCACACTCGGGCTGGTGTTGATAACAACTTTTCGCGCTCTTGTTCGTGTTCAAAACAACTTTTCGCACATGTGTTAGTGTTGAAAAACCATTTTCCGCACTCGTGCTCGTGTTGATAACCACTTTTCGCGCTCTTCTTCGTGTTCAAAACCTCTTTCTGCACCCGTGCTGGCATTGAAAACCACTTTTCGCACCTGTGCTGGCATTGAAAACCACTTTTCGCACTTGTGTTAGTGTTGCAAAACCAATTTCGACACTTGTGTTAGTATTGCTAAACCACTTTCCGCAGTTGTGCTGGGGTAGAAAACCACTTTTCGCAATTGTTCTCGTGTTGAAAAACACTTTTTGCGCTCCTGTTAGTGTTGCAAATCCACTTTTCGCACTGTGTTAGTGTTGCAAAACCAATTTCGACACTTGTGTTAGTATTGCTAAACCACTTTCCGCAGTTGTGCTGGGGTAGAAAACCACTTTTCGCAATTGTTCTCGTGTTGAAAAACACTTTTTGCGCTCCTGTTAGTGTTGCAAATCCACTTTTCGCACTGTGTTAGTGTTGCAAAACCACTTGTCGCACTTGTGTGAGTGTTGCAAAACCATTTTCCGCACTCGTGCTGGTGTTGATAACCACTTTTTGCGCTCTTGTTATTGTTCAAAACCACTTTTAGCACTTCTCTTAGTGTTGCAAAACCACTTTTCGCACTTGTGTTAGTGTTGCCATGCCATTTTCTGCACTTGTGCTAGAGTTGAAAACCACTTTTTGCACATGTGTTGGTGTTGCAAAAACACTTTTTGTACTTGTGTTAGCGCTGAAAACCACTTTTCGCACATGAGTTAGTGTTGAAACACCATTTTCCGCACTCGGGCTGGTGTTGATAACCACTTTTCGCGCTCTTGTTCGTGTTCAAAACCACTTTTCGCACTTGTGTTAGTGTTGAAAAACCATTTTCCGCACTCGTGCTCGTCTTGATAACCACTTTTCGCGCTCTTGTTCACGTTCAAAACCACTTTCCACACTTGTGCTGGTGTTGAAAACCACTTTTCGCACTTTTGCAAGTGTTGCAAAACCACTTTTCATACCTGTGTTGGCATTGAAAACCACTTTTTGCACTTGTGTTGGTGTTGCAAAACCACTTTTCGCACTTGTGTTGGCGTTGAAAACCACTTTTTGCACTTGTGCTAGCATTGAAAGCGACTTTTTGCACTTGTGCTTGTGTTGCAAAACCACTTTTCGCACTTGTGCTAGCATTGAAAGCGACTTTTTGCACTTGTGCTTGTGTTGCAAAACCACTTTTTGCACTTGTGTTAGCGTTGCAAAACCACTTTTCCCACTTGTGTTGGCGTTGAAAACCACTTTTCGCACTTTTGCAAGTGTTGCAAAACCACTTTCTACAAATGTGCTGGCGTTGAAAACCACTTATCGCACTTGTGTGAGTGTTGCAAAACCACTTTTCGCACTTGTGTTGGTGTTCACAAACCACTTTTCACACTTGTGTTGGTGTTGTAAAACCACTTTTCACACTTGTGCTGGTGTTGAAAACCACTTTTCGCACTTTTGCAAGTGTTGCAAAACCACGCTCCACAATTGTGCTGGAGTTGAAAACCACTTATCGCACTTGTGTTAGTGTTGCAAAACCATTTTCCACACTCGTGCTGGTGTTGATAACCACTTTTTGCGCTCTTGGTATTGTTCAAAACCACTTTTAGCACTTCTCTTAGTGTTGCAAAACCACTTTTCGCACTTGTGTTAGTGTTGCCATATCATTTTCTGCACTTGTGCTGGCGTTGAAAACCACTTTTCGCACATGTGTTGGTGTTGATAACCACTTTTCGCGCTCTTGTTCATGTTCAAAACCACTTTCCACACTTGTGCTGGCGTTGAAAACAACTTTTCTCACATTTGCAAGTGTTGCAAAACCACTTTTCATTACTGTGTTGGCATTGAAAACCACTTTTTGCACTTGTGTTGGTGTTGCAAAACCACTTTTCGCACTTGTGCAAGCATTGAAAACGACTTTTTGCACTTGTGCTTGTGTTGCAAAAGCACTTTCCGCACTTGTGTTGGCGTTGAAAACCACTTTTTGCACTTGTTTTGGTGTTGCAAAACCCCTTTTCGCACTTGTGCTAGCATTGAAAGCGACTTTTTGCACTTGTGCTTGTGTTACAAAACCACTTTTTGCACTTGTGTTAGCGTTGCAAAACCACTTTTCCCACTTGTGTTGGCGTTACTAATCCACTTTCCACACCTGCGCTCATGTTGCAAATCCACTTTTCACACTTGTGTTGGCGTTGAAAACCACTTTTTGCAATTGTTTTGGTGTTGCAAAACCATTTTCCGCACTTGTGCTGGCATTGAAAGCGACTTTTTGCACTTGTGCTTGTGTTGCAAAACCACTTTTCCCACTTGTGTTAGTGTTGCAAAACCAATTTCGACACTTGTGTTAGTATTGCTAAACCACTTTCCGCACTTGTGCTGGGGTAGAAAAACACTTTTCGCACTTGTGCTCGTGTTGATAACCACTTTTTGCGCTCTTGTTATTGTTCAAAACCACTTTTAGCACTTCTCTTAGTGGTGCAAAACCACTTTTCGCGCTTGAGTTAGTGTTGCCGTACCATTTTCTGCACTTGTGCTGGCGTTGAAAACCACTTTTCGCACATGTGTTGGTTTTGCAAAACCACTTTTTGCACTTGTGTTAGCGTTGAAAACCACTTATCGCACTTGTGTTAGTGTTGCAAAACCACTTTTCGCACTTGTGTTGGTATTGATAAACCACTTTTCACACTTGTGTTGGTGTTGTAAAATCACTTTCTGCACCTGCGCTCGTGTTGCAAAGCAACTCTTCGCACTTGTGTTGGAGATGCAAAACCTCTTTCCGCACCTGTGCTGGCATTGAAAACCACTTTTCGCACTTGTGTTAGTGTTGCAAAACCAATTTCGACACTTGCGTTAGTATTGCTAAACCACTTTCCACACTTGTGCTGGCGTTGAAACAACTTTTCGCACTTTTGCAAGTGTTGCACAACCACTTTTCACACCTGTGTTGGCATTGAAAACCACTTTTTGCACTTGTGTTGGTGTTGCAAAACGACTTTCGCACTTGTGCTAGCATTGAAAACGACTTTTCGCACTTGTGTTCGCGTTCAAAACCACTTTTAGCACATGTGTTAGTGTTCAAAAACCATTTTCCACACTCGGGCTGGTGTTGATAACAACTTTTCGCGCTCTTGTTCGTGTTCAAAACAACTTTTCGCACATGTGTTAGTGTTGAAAAACCATTTTCCGCACTCGTGCTCGTGTTGATAACCACTTTTCGCGCTCTTGTTCGTGTTCAAAACCTCTTTCCGCACCCGTGCTGGCATTGAAAACCACTTTTCGCACCTGTGCTGGCATTGAAAACCACTTTTCGCACTTGTGTTAGTGTTGCAAAACCAATTTCGACACTTGTGTTAGTATTGCTAAACCACTTTCCGCAGTTGTGCTGGGGTAGAAAACCACTTTTCGCAATTGTTCTCGTGTTGAAAAACACTTTTTGCGCTCCTGTTAGTGTTGCAAATCCACTTTTCGCACTGTGTTAGTGTTGCAAAACCACTTGTCGCACTTGTGTGAGTGTTGCAAAACCATTTTCCGCACTCGTGCTGGTGTTGATAACCACTTTTTGCGCTCTTGTTATTGTTCAAAACCACTTTTAGCACTTCTCTTAGTGTTGCAAAACCACTTTTCGCACTTGTGTTAGTGTTGCCATGCCATTTTCTGCACTTGTGCTAGAGTTGAAAACCACTTTTTGCACATGTGTTGGTGTTGCAAAAACACTTTTTGTACTTGTGTTAGCGCTGAAAACCACTTTTCGCACATGAGTTAGTGTTGAAACACCATTTTCCGCACTCGGGCTGGTGTTGATAACCACTTTTCGCGCTCTTGTTCGTGTTCAAAACCACTTTTCGCACTTGTGTTAGTGTTGAAAAACCATTTTCCGCACTCGTGCTCGTCTTGATAACCACTTTTCGCGCTCTTGTTCACGTTCAAAACCACTTTCCACACTTGTGCTGGTGTTGAAAACCACTTTTCGCACTTTTGCAAGTGTTGCAAAACCACTTTTCATACCTGTGTTGGCACATTAAAACCACTTTTTGCACTTGTGTTGGTGTTGCAAAACCACTTTTCGCACTTGTGTTGGCGTTGAAAACCACTTTTTGCACTTGTTTTGGTGTTGCAAAACCACTTTTCGCACTTGTGTTAGCGTTGCAAAACCACTTTTCCCACTTGTGTTGGCGTTGAAAACCACTTTTCGCACTTTTGCAAGTGTTGCAAAACCACTTTCTACAAATGTGCTGGCGTTGAAAACCACTTATCGCACTTGTGTGAGTGTTGCAAAACCACTTTTCGCACTTGTGTTGGTGTTCACAAACCACTTTTCACACTTGTGTTGGTGTTGTAAAACCACTTTTCACACTTGTGCTGGTGTTGAAAACCACTTTTCGCACTTTTGCAAGTGTTGCAAAACCACGCTCCA
This sequence comes from Myxine glutinosa, assembly GCF_964187855.1. Classification (NCBI taxonomy): domain Eukaryota; kingdom Metazoa; phylum Chordata; class Myxini; order Myxiniformes; family Myxinidae; genus Myxine; species Myxine glutinosa. Next base: position 146,042,995 of record NC_136264.1, read on the forward strand.
CAATTGTGCTGGAGTTGAAAACCACTTACCGCACTTGTGTTAGTGTTGCAAAACCATTTTCCACACTCGTGCTGGTGTTGATAACCACTTTTTGCGCTCTTGGTATTGTTCAAAACCACTTTTAGCACTTCTCTTAGTGTTGCAAAACCACTTTTCGCACTTGTGTTAGTGTTGCCATACCATTTTCTGCACTTGTGCTGGCGTTGAAAACCACTTTTCGCACATGTGTTGGTGTTGATAACCACTTTTCGCGCTCTTGTTCATGTTCAAAACCACTTTCCACACTTGTGCTGGCGTTGAAAACAACTTTTCTCACATTTGCAAGTGTTGCAAAACCACTTTTCATTACTGTGTTGGCATTGAAAACCACTTTTTGCACTTGTGTTGGTGTTGCAAAACCACTTTTCGCACTTGTGCAAGCATTGAAAACGACTTTTTGCACTTGTGCTTGTGTTGCAAAAGCACTTTCCGCACTTGTGTTGGCGTTGAAAACCACTTTTTGCACTTGTTTTGGTGTTGCAAAACCCCTTTTCGCACTTGTGCTAGCATTGAAAGCGACTTTTTGCACTTGTGCTTGTGTTACAAAACCACTTTTTGCACTTGTGTTAGCGTTGCAAAACCACTTTTCCCACTTGTGTTGGCGTTACTAATCCACTTTCCACACCTGCGCTCATGTTGCAAATCCACTTTTCACACTTGTGTTGGCGTTGAAAACCACTTTTTGCACTTGTTTTGGTGTTGCAAAACCATTTTCCGCACTTGTGCTGGCATTGAAAGCGACTTTTTGCACTTGTGCTTGTGTTGCAAAACCACTTTTCGCACTTGTGTTAGTGTTGCAAAACCAATTTCGACACTTGTGTTAGTATTGCTAAACCACTTTCCGCACTTGTGCTGGGGTAGAAAAACACTTTTCGCACTTGTGCTCGTGTTGATAACCACTTTTTGCGCTCTTGTTATTGTTCAAAACCACTTTTAGCACTTCTCTTAGTGGTGCAAAACCACTTTTCGCGCTTGAGTTAGTGTTGCCGTACCATTTTCTGCACTTGTGCTGGCGTTGATAACCACTTTTTGCGCTCTTGTTATTGTTCAAAACCACTTTTAGCACTTCTCTTAGTGTTGCAAAACCACTTTTCGCACTTGTGTTAGTGTTGCCATGCCATTTTCTGCACTTGTGCTAGAGTTGAAAACCACTTTTTGCACATGTGTTGGTGTTGCAAAAACACTTTTTGTACTTGTGTTAGCGCTGAAAACCACTTTTCGCACATGAGTTAGTGTTGAAACACCATTTTCCGCACTCGGGCTGGTGTTGATAACCACTTTTCGCGCTCTTGTTCGTGTTCAAAACCACTTTTCGCACTTGTGTTAGTGTTGAAAAACCATTTTCCGCACTCGTGCTCGTCTTGATAACCACTTTTCGCGCTCTTGTTCACGTTCAAAACCACTTTCCACACTTGTGCTGGTGTTGAAAACCACTTTTCGCACTTTTGCAAGTGTTGCAAAACCACTTTTCATACCTGTGTTGGCACATTAAAACCACTTTTTGCACTTGTGTTGGTGTTGCAAAACCACTTTTCGCACTTGTGTTGGCGTTGAAAACCACTTTTTGCACTTGTTTTGGTGTTGCAAAACCACTTTTCGCACTTGTGTTAGCGTTGCAAAACCACTTTTCCCACTTGTGTTGGCGTTGAAAACCACTTTTCGCACTTTTGCAAGTGTTGCAAAACCACTTTCTACAAATGTGCTGGCGTTGAAAACCACTTATCGCACTTGTGTGAGTGTTGCAAAACCACTTTTCGCACTTGTGTTGGTGTTCACAAACCACTTTTCACACTTGTGTTGGTGTTGTAAAACCACTTTTCACACTTGTGCTGGTGTTGAAAACCACTTTTCGCACTTTTGCAAGTGTTGCAAAACCACGCTCCACAATTGTGCTGGAGTTGAAAACCACTTACCGCACTTGTGTTAGTGTTGCAAAACCATTTTCCACACTCGTGCTGGTGTTGATAACCACTTTTTGCGCTCTTGGTATTGTTCAAAACCACTTTTAGCACTTCTCTTAGTGTTGCAAAACCACTTTTCGCACTTGTGTTAGTGTTGCCATACCATTTTCTGCACTTGTGCTGGCGTTGAAAACCACTTTTCGCACATGTGTTGGTGTTGATAACCACTTTTCGCGCTCTTGTTCATGTTCAAAACCACTTTCCACACTTGTGCTGGCGTTGAAAACAACTTTTCTCACATTTGCAAGTGTTGCAAAACCACTTTTCATTACTGTGTTGGCATTGAAAACCACTTTTTGCACTTGTGTTGGTGTTGCAAAACCACTTTTCGCACTTGTGCAAGCATTGAAAACGACTTTTTGCACTTGTGCTTGTGTTGCAAAAGCACTTTCCGCACTTGTGTTGGCGTTGAAAACCACTTTTTGCACTTGTTTTGGTGTTGCAAAACCCCTTTTCGCACTTGTGCTAGCATTGAAAGCGACTTTTTGCACTTGTGCTTGTGTTACAAAACCACTTTTTGCACTTGTGTTAGCGTTGCAAAACCACTTTTCCCACTTGTGTTGGCGTTACTAATCCACTTTCCACACCTGCGCTCATGTTGCAAATCCACTTTTCACACTTGTGTTGGCGTTGAAAACCACTTTTTGCACTTGTTTTGGTGTTGCAAAACCATTTTCCGCACTTGTGCTGGCATTGAAAGCGACTTTTTGCACTTGTGCTTGTGTTGCAAAACCACTTTTCGCACTTGTGTTAGTGTTGCAAAACCAATTTCGACACTTGTGTTAGTATTGCTAAACCACTTTCCGCACTTGTGCTGGGGTAGAAAAACACTTTTCGCACTTGTGCTCGTGTTGATAACCACTTTTTGCGCTCTTGTTATTGTTCAAAACCACTTTTAGCACTTCTCTTAGTGGTGCAAAACCACTTTTCGCGCTTGAGTTAGTGTTGCCGTACCATTTTCTGCACTTGTGCTGGCGTTGAAAACCACTTTTCGCACATGTGTTGGTTTTGCAAAACCACTTTTTGCACTTGTGTTAGCGTTGAAAACCACTTTTCGCACATGTGTTAGTGTTGAAAAACCATTTTCCGCACTCGGGCTGGTGTTGATAACCACTTTTCGCGCTCTTGTTCGTGTTCAAAACAACTTTTCGCACATGTCTTAGTGTTGAAAAACCATTTTCCGCACTCGTGCTCGTGTTGATAACCACTTTTCGCGCTCTTGTTCATGTTCAAAACCACTTCCACACTTGTGCTGGCGTTGAAAACAACTTTTCTCACTTTTGCAAGTGTTGCAAAACCACTTTTCATACCTGTGTTGGCATTGAAAACCACTTTTTGAACTTGTGTTGGTGTTGCAAAACCACTTTTCGCACTTGTGCGAGCATTGAAAACGACTTTCTGCACTTGTGCTTGTGTTGCAAAACCACTTTTCGCACTTGTGTTGGCGTTGAAAACCACTTTTTGCACTTGTGCTTGTGTTGCAAAACCACTTTTTGCACTTGTGTTAGCGTTGCAAAACCACTTTTCCCACTTGTGTTGGTGCTAATAATCCACTTTCCACACCTGCGCTCGTGTTGCAAATCCACTTTTCACACTTGTGCTGGCGTTGAAAACCACTTTTCGCACTTTTGCAAGTGTTGCAAAACCACTTTCCACAATTGTGCTGGCATTGAAAACCACTTATCGCACTTGTGTTAGTGTTGCAAAACCACTTTTCGCACTTGTGTTGGTATTGATAAACCACTTTTCACACTTGTGTTGGTGTTGTAAAATCACTTTCTGCACCTGCGCTCGTGTTGCAAAGCAACTCTTCGCACTTGTGTTGGAGATGCAAAACCTCTTTCCGCACCTGTGCTGGCATTGAAAACCACTTTTCACACCTGTGTTGGCATTGAAAACCACTTTTTGCACTTGTGCTTGTGTTGCAAAAGCACTTTCCGCACTTGTGTTGGCGTTGAAAACCACTTTTTGCACTTGTTTTGGTGTTGCAAAACCCCTTTTCGCACTTGTGCTAGCATTGAAAGCGACTTTTTGCACTTGTGCTTGTGTTACAAAACCACTTTTTGCACTTGTGTTAGCGTTGCAAAACCACTTTTCCCACTTGTGTTGGCGTTACTAATCCACTTTCCACACCTGCGCTCATGTTGCAAATCCACTTTTCACACTTGTGTTGGCGTTGAAGACCACTTTTTGCACTTGTTTTGGTGTTGCAAAACCATTTTCCGCACTTGTGCTGGCATTGAAAGCGACTTTTTGCACTTGTGCTTGTGTTGCAAAACCACTTTTCGCACTTGTGTTAGTGTTGCAAAACCAATTTCGACACTTGTGTTAGTATTGCTAAACCACTTTCCGCACTTGTGCTGGGGTAGAAAAACACTTTTCGCACTTGTGCTCGTGTTGATAACCACTTTTTGCGCTCTTGTTATTGTTCAAAACCACTTTTAGCACTTCTCTTAGTGGTGCAAAACCACTTTTCGCGCTTGAGTTAGTGTTGCCGTACCATTTTCTGCACTTGTGTTAGCGTTGAAAACCACTTTTCGCACATGTGTTAGTGTTGAAAAACCATTTTCCGCACTCGGGCTGGTGTTGATAACCACTTTTCGCGCTCTTGTTCGTGTTCAAAACAACTTTTCGCACATGTCTTAGTGTTGAAAAACCATTTTCCGCACTCGTGCTCGTGTTGATAACCACTTTTCGCGCTCTTGTTCATGTTCAAAACCACTTCCACACTTGTGCTGGCGTTGAAAACAACTTTTCTCACTTTTGCAAGTGTTGCAAAACCACTTTTCATACCTGTGTTGGCATTGAAAACCACTTTTTGAACTTGTGTTGGTATTGATAAACCACTTTTCACACTTGTGTTGGTGTTGTAAAATCACTTTCTGCACCTGCGCTCGTGTTGCAAAGCAACTCTTCGCACTTGTGTTGGAGATGCAAAACCTCTTTCCGCACCTGTGCTGGCATTGAAAACCACTTTTCGCACTTGTGTTAGTGTTGCAAAACCAATTTCGACACTTGTGTTGGCGTTGAAAACCACTTTTCACACTTGTGCTGGTGTTGAAAACCACTTTTCGCACTTTTGCAAGTGTTGCAAAACCACTTTTCATACCTGTGTTGGCATTGAAAACCACTTTTTGCACTTGTGTTGGTGTTGCAAAACCACTTTTCGCACTTGTGTTGGCGTTGAAAACCACTTTTTGCACTTGTGCTAGCATTGAAAGCGACTTTTTGCACTTGTGCTTGTGTTGCAAAACCACTTTTCGCACTTGTGCTAGCATTGAAAGCGACTTTTTGCACTTGTGCTTGTGTTGCAAAACCACTTTTTGCACTTGTGTTAGCGTTGCAAAACCACTTTTCCCACTTGTGTTGGCGTTGAAAACCACTTTTCGCACTTTTGCAAGTGTTGCAAAACCACTTTCTACAAATGTGCTGGCGTTGAAAACCACTTATCGCACTTGTGTGAGTGTTGCAAAACCACTTTTCGCACTTGTGTTGGTGTTCACAAACCACTTTTCACACTTGTGTTGGTGTTGTAAAACCACTTTTCACACTTGTGCTGGTGTTGAAAACCACTTTTCGCACTTTTGCAAGTGTTGCAAAACCACGCTCCACAATTGTGCTGGAGTTGAAAACCACTTATCGCACTTGTGTTAGTGTTGCAAAACCATTTTCCACACTCGTGCTGGTGTTGATAACCACTTTTTGCGCTCTTGGTATTGTTCAAAACCACTTTTAGCACTTCTCTTAGTGTTGCAAAACCACTTTTCGCACTTGTGTTAGTGTTGCCATATCATTTTCTGCACTTGTGCTGGCGTTGAAAACCACTTTTCGCACATGTGTTGGTGTTGATAACCACTTTTCGCGCTCTTGTTCATGTTCAAAACCACTTTCCACACTTGTGCTGGCGTTGAAAACAACTTTTCTCACATTTGCAAGTGTTGCAAAACCACTTTTCATTACTGTGTTGGCATTGAAAACCACTTTTTGCACTTGTGTTGGTGTTGCAAAACCACTTTTCGCACTTGTGCAAGCATTGAAAACGACTTTTTGCACTTGTGCTTGTGTTGCAAAAGCACTTTTTGCACTTGTTTTGGTGTTGCAAAACCCCTTTTCGCACTTGTGCTAGCATTGAAAGCGACTTTTTGCACTTGTGCTTGTGTTACAAAACCACTTTTTGCACTTGTGTTAGCGTTGCAAAACCACTTTTCCCACTTGTGTTGGCGTTACTAATCCACTTTCCACACCTGCGCTCATGTTGCAAATCCACTTTTCACACTTGTGTTGGTGTTGAAAACCACTTTTTGCACTTGTTTTGGTGTTGCAAAACCATTTTCCGCACTTGTGCTGGCATTGAAAGCGACTTTTTGCACTTGTGCTTGTGTTGCAAAACCACTTTTCGCACTTGTGTTAGTGTTGCAAAACCAATTTCGACACTTGTGTTAGTATTGCTAAACCACTTTCCGCACTTGTGCTGGGGTAGAAAAACACTTTTCGCACTTGTGCTCGTGTTGATAACCACTTTTTGCGCTCTTGTTATTGTTCAAAACCACTTTTAGCACTTCTCTTAGTGGTGCAAAACCACTTTTCGCACTTGAGTTAGTGTTGCCGTACCATTTTCTGCACTTGTGCTGGCGTTGAAAACCACTTTTCGCACATGTGTTGGTTTTGCAAAACCACTTTTTGCACTTGTGTTAGCGTTGAAAACCACTTTTCGCACATGTGTTAGTGTTGAAAAACCATTTTCCGCACTCGGGCTGGTGTTGATAACCACTTTTCGCGCTCTTGTTCGTGTTCAAAACAACTTTTCGCACATGTCTTAGTGTTGAAAAACCATTTTCCGCACTCGTGCTCGTGTTGATAACCACTTTTCGCGCTCTTGTTCATGTTCAAAACCACTTCCACACTTGTGCTGGCGTTGAAAACAACTTTTCTCACTTTTGCAAGTGTTGCAAAACCACTTTTCATACCTGTGTTGGCATTGAAAACCACTTTTTGAACTTGTGTTGGTGTTGCAAAACCACTTTTCGCACTTGTGCGAGCATTGAAAACGACTTTCTGCACTTGTGCTTGTGTTGCAAAACCACTTTTCGCACTTGTGTTGGCGTTGAAAACCACTTTTTGCACTTGTGCTTGTGTTGCAAAACCACTTTTTGCACTTGTGTTAGCGTTGCAAAACCACTTTTCCCACTTGTGTTGGTGCTAATAATCCACTTTCCACACCTGCGCTCGTGTTGCAAATCCACTTTTCACACTTGTGCTGGCGTTGAAAACCACTTTTCGCACTTTTGCAAGTGTTGCAAAACCACTTTCCACAATTGTGCTGGCATTGAAAACCACTTATCGCACTTGTGTTAGTGTTGCAAAACCACTTTTCGCACTTGTGTTGGTATTGATAAACCACTTTTCACACTTGTGTTGGTGTTGTAAAATCACTTTCTGCACCTGCGCTCGTGTTGCAAAGCAACTCTTCGCACTTGTGTTGGAGATGCAAAACCTCTTTCCGCACCTGTGTTGGCATTGAAAACCACTTTTTGCACGTGTGCTTGTGTTGCAAAAGCACTTTCCGCACTTGTGTTGGCGTTGAAAACCACTTTTTGCACTTGTTTTGGTGTTGCAAAACCCTTTTTCGCACTTGTGCTAGCATTGAAAGCGACTTTTTGCACTTGTGCTTGTGTTACAAAACCACTTTTTGCACTTGTGTTAGCGTTGCAAAACCACTTTTCCCACTTGTGTTGGCGTTACTAATCCACTTTCCACACCTGCGCTCATGTTGCAAATCCACTTTTCACACTTGTGTTGGCGTTGAAAACCACTTTTTGCACTTGTTTTGGTGTTGCAAAACCATTTTCCGCACTTGTGCTGGCATTGAAAGCGACTTTTTGCACTTGTGCTTGTGTTGCAAAACCACTTTTCGCACTTGTGTTAGTGTTGCAAAACCAATTTCGACACTTGTGTTAGTATTGCTAAACCACTTTCCGCACTTGTGCTGGGGTAGAAAAACACTTTTCGCACTTGTGCTCGTGTTGATAACCACTTTTTGCGCTCTTGTTATGGTTCAAAACCACTTTTAGCACTTCTCTTAGTGGTGCAAAACCACTTTTCGCGCTTGAGTTAGTGTTGCCGTACCATTTTCTGCACTTGTGCTGGCGTTGAAAACCACTTTTCGCACATGTGTTGGTTTTGCAAAACCACTTTTTGCACTTGTGTTAGCGTTGAAAACCACTTTTCGCACATGTGTTAGTGTTGAAAAACCATTTTCCGCACTCGGGCTGGTGTTGATAACCACTTTTCGCGCTCTTGTTCGTGTTCAAAACAACTTTTCGCACATGTCTTAGTGTTGAAAAACCATTTTCCGCACTCGTGCTCGTGTTGATAACCACTTTTCGCGCTCTTGTTCATGTTCAAAACCACTTCCACACTTGTGCTGGCGTTGAAAACAACTTTTCTCACTTTTGCAAGTGTTGCAAAACCACTTTTCATACCTGTGTTGGCATTGAAAACCACTTTTTGAACTTGTGTTGGTGTTGCAAAACCACTTTTCGCACTTGTGCGAGCATTGAAAACGACTTTCTGCACTTGTGCTTGTGTTGCAAAACCACTTTTCGCACTTGTGTTGGCGTTGAAAACCACTTTTTGCACTTGTGCTTGTGTTGCAAAACCACTTTTTGCACTTGTGTTAGCGTTGCAAAACCACTTTTCCCACTTGTGTTGGTGCTAATAATCCACTTTCCACACCTGCGCTCGTGTTGCAAATCCACTTTTCACACTTGTGCTGGCGTTGAAAACCACTTTTCGCACTTTTGCAAGTGTTGCAAAACCACTTTCCACAATTGTGCTGGCATTGAAAACCACTTATCGCACTTGTGTTAGTGTTGCAAAACCACTTTTCGCACTTGTGTTGGTATTGATAAACCACTTTTCACACTTGTGTTGGTGTTGTAAAATCACTTTCTGCACCTGCGCTCGTGTTGCAAAGCAACTCTTCGCACTTGTGTTGGAGATGCAAAACCTCTTTCCGCACCTGTGCTGGCATTGAAAACCACTTTTCACACCTGTGTTGGCATTGAAAACCACTTTTTGCACTTGTGTTGGTGTTGCAAAACGACTTTCGCACTTGTGCTAGCATTGAAAACGACTTTTTGCACTTGTGCTTGTGTTGCAAAACCACTTTTCGCACTTGTGTTCACGTCCAAAACCACTTTTAGCACATGTGTTAGTGTTCAAAAACCATTTTCCGCACTCGGGCTGGTGTTGATAACCACTTTTCGCGCTCTTGTTCGTGTTCAAAACAACTTTTCGCACATGTGTTAGTGTTGAAAAACCATTTTCCGCACTCGTTCTCGTATTGATAACCACTTTTCGCGCTCTTGTTCATGTTCAAAACCTCTTTCCGCTCCCGTGCTGGCATTGAAAACCACTTTTCGCACTTGTGTTAGTGTTGCAAAACCAATTTCGACACTTGTGTTAGTATTGCTAAACCACTTTCCGCAGTTGTGCTGGGGTAGAAAACCACTTTTCGCAATTGTGCTCGTGTTGAAAAACACTTTTTGCGCTCCTGTTAGTGTTGCAAATCCACTTTTCGCACTGTGTTAGTGTTGCAAAACCACTTTTCGCACTTGTGTGAGTGTTGCAAAACCATTTTCCGCACTCGTGCTGGTGTTGATAACACTTAGTGTGCTCTTGTTATTGTTCAAAACCACTTTTAGCACTTCTCTTAGTGTTGCAAAACCACTTTTCGCACTTGTGTTAGTGTTGCCATGCCATTTTCTGCACTTGTGCTAGAGTTGAAAACCACTTTTCATACCTGTGTTGGCATTGAAAACCACTTTTTGCACTTGTGTTGGTGTTGCAAAAGCACTTTTCGCACTTGTGTTGGCGTTGAAAACCACTTTTTGCACTTGTTTTGGTGTTGCAAAACCACTTTTCGCACTTGTGCTAGCATTGAAAGCAACTTTTTGCACTTGTGCTTGTGTTGCAAAACCACTTTTTGCACTTGTGTTAGCGTTGCAAAACCACATTTCCCACTTGTGTTGGCGTTGAAAACCACTTTTCGCACTTTTGCAAATGTTGCAAAACCACTTTCTGCAATTGTGCTGGCGTTGAAAACCACTTTTCGCACTTGTGTGAGTGTTGCAAAACCACTTTTCGCACTTGTGTTGGTGTTCACAAACCACTTTTCACACTTGTGTTGGTGTTGTAAAACCACTTTTCACACTTGTGCTGGTGTTGAAAACCACTTTTCGCACTTTTGCAAGTGTTGCAAAACCACGCTCCACAATTGTGCTGGAGTTGAAAACCACTTATCGCACTTGTGTTAGTGTTGCAAAACCATTTTCCACACTCGTGCTGGTGTTGATAACCACTTTTTGCGCACTTGGTATTGTTCAAAACCACTTTTAGCACTTCTCTTAGTGTTGCAAAACCACTTTTCGCACTTGTGTTAGTGTTGCCATACCATTTTCTGCACTTGTGCTGGCGTTGAAAACCACTTTTCGCACATGTGTTGGTGTTGATAACCACTTTTCGCGCTCTTGTTCATGTTCAAAACCACTTTCCACACTTGTGCTGGCGTTGAAAACAACTTTTCTCACATTTGCAAGTGTTGCAAAACCACTTTTCATTACTGTGTTGGCATTGAAAACCACTTTTTGCACTTGTGTTGGTGTTGCAAAACCACTTTTCGCACTTGTGCAAGCATTGAAAACGACTTTTTGCACTTGTGCTTGTGTTGCAAAACCACTTTCCGCACTTGTGTTGGCGTTGAAAACCACTTTTTGCACTTGTTTTGGTGTTGCAAAACCACTTTTCGCACTTGTGCTAGCATTGAAAGCGACTTTTTGCACTTGTGCTTGTGTTACAAAACCACTTTTTGCACTTGTGTTAGCGTTGCAAAACCACTTTTCCCACTTGTGTTGGCGTTACTAATCCACTTTCCACACCTGCGCTCATGTTGCAAATCCACTTTTCACACTTGTGTTGGCGTTGAAAACCACTTTTTGCACTTGTTTTGGTGTTGCAAAACCATTTTCCGCACTTGTGCTGGCATTGAAAGCGACTTTTTGCACTTGTGCTTGTATTGCAAAACCACTTTTCGCACTTGTGCGAGCATTGAAAACGACTTTCTGCACTTGTACTTGTGTTGCAAAACCACTTTTCGCACTTGTGTTGGCGTTGAAAACCACTTTTTGCACTTGTGCTTGTGTTGCAAAACCACTTTTTGCACTTGTGTTAACGTTGCAAAACCACTTTTCCCACTTGTGTTGGTGCTAATAATCCACTTTCCACACCTGCGCTCGTGTTGCAAATCCACTTTTCACACTTGTGCTGGCGTTGAAAACCACTTTTCGCACTTTTGCATGTGTTGCAAAACCACTTTCCACAATTGTGCTGGCATTGAAAACCACTTATCGCACTTGTGTTAGTGTTGCAAAACCACTTTTCGCACTTGTGTTGGTATTGATAAACCACTTTTCACACTTGTGTTGGTGTTGTAAAATCACTTTCTGCACCTGCGCTCGTGTTGCAAAGCAACTCTTCGCACTTGTGTTGGAGATGCAAAACCTCTTTCCGCACCTGTGCTGGCATTGAAAACCACTTTTCGCACTTGTGTTAGTGTTGCAAAACCAATTTCGACACTTGCGTTAGTATTGCTAAACCACTTTCCACACTTGTGCTGGCGTTGAAACAACTTTTCGCACTTTTGCAAGTGTTGCACAACCACTTTTCACACCTGTGTTGGCATTGAAAACCACTTTTTGCACTTGTGTTGGTGTTGCAAAACGACTTTCGCACTTGTGCTAGCATTGAAAACGACTTTTCGCACTTGTGTTTGCGTTCAAAACCACTTTTAGCACATGTGTTAGTGTTCAAAAACCATTTTCCACACTCGGGCTGGTGTTGATAACAACTTTTCGCGCTCTTGTTCGTGTTCAAAACAACTTTTCGCACATGTGTTAGTGTTGAAAAACCATTTTCCGCACTCGTGCTCGTGTTAATAACCACTTTTCGCGCTCTTGTTCATGTTCAAAACCTCTTTCCGCACCCGTGCTGGCATTGAAAACCACTTTTCGCACTTGTGTTAGTGTTGCAAAACCAATTTCGACACTTGTGTTAGTATTGCTAAACCACTTTCCGCAGTTGTGCTGGGGTAGAAAACCACTTTTCGCAATTGTGCTCGTGTTGAAAAACACTTTTTGCGCTCCTGTTAGTGTTGCAAATCCACTTTTCGCACTGTGTTAGTGTTGCAAAACCACTTTTAGCACTTCTCTTAGTGTTGCAAAACCACTTTTCGCACTTGTGTTAGTGTTGCCATGCCATTTTCTGCACTTGTGCTAGAGTTGAAAACCACTTTTTGCACATGTGTTGGTGTTGCAAAAACACTTTTTGCACTTGTGTTAGCGTTGAAAACCACTTTTCGCACATGAGTTAGTGTTGAAACACCATTTTCCGCACTCGGGCTGGTGTTGATAACCACTTTTCGCGCTCTTGTTCGTGTTCAAAACCACTTTTCGCACTTGTGCTAGTGTTGAAAAACCATTTTCCGCACTCGTGCTCGTCTTGATAACCACTTTTCGCGCTCCTGTTCACGTTCAAAACCACTTTCCACACTTGTGCTGGCGGTGAAAACAACTTTTCTCACTTTTGCAAGTGTTGCAAAACCACTTTTCATACCTGTGTTGGCATTGAAAACCACTTTTTGCACTTGTGTTGGTGTTGCAAAACCACTTTTCGCACTTGTGTTGGCGTTGAAAACCACTTTTTGCACTTGTTTTGGTGTTGCAAAACCACTTTTCGCACTTGTGCTAGCATTGAAAGCGACTTTTTGCACTTGTGTTAGCGTTGCAAAACCACTTTTCCCACTTGTGTTGGCGTTGAAAACCACTTTTCGCACTTTTGCAAGTGTTGCAAAACCACTTTCTACAAATGTGCTGGCGTTGAAAACCACTTATCGCACTTGTGTGAGTGTTGCAAAACCACTTTTCGCACTTGTGTTGGTGTTCACAAACCACTTTTCACACTTGTGTTGGTGTTGTAAAACCACTTTTCACACTTGTGCTGGTGTTGAAAACCACTTTTCGCACTTTGCAAGTGTTGCAAAACCACGCTCCACACTTGTGCTGGTGTTGAAAACCACTTTTCTCACATTTGCAAGTGTTGCAAAACCACTTTTCATTACTGTGTTGGCATTGAAAACCACTTTTTGCACTTGTGTTGGTGTTGCAAAACCACTTTTCGCACTTGTGCGAGCATTGAAAACGACTTTTTGCACTTGTGCTTGTGTTGCAAAACCACTTTCCGCACTTGTGTTGGCGTTGAAAACCACTTTTTGCACTTGTTTTGGTGTTGCAAAACCACTTTTCGCACTTGTGTTAGCGTTGCAAAACCACTTTTCCCACTTGTGTTGGCGTTACTAATCCACTTTCCACACCTGCGCTCATGTTGCAAATCCACTTTTCACACTTGTGTTGGCGTTGAAAACCACTTTTTGCACTTGTTTTGGTGTTGCAAAACCATTTTTTGCACTTGTGCTAGCATTGAAAGCGACTTTTTGCACTTCTGCTTGTGTTGCAAAACCACTTTTCGCACTTGTGTTAGTGTTGCAAAACCAATTTCGACACTTGTGTTAGTATTGCTAAACCACTTTCCGCACTTGTGCTGGGGTAGAAAACCACTTTTCGCACTTGTGCTCGTGTTGATAACCACTTTTTGCGCTCTTGTTATTGTTCAAAACCACTTTTAGCACTTCTCTTAGTGGTGCAAAACCACTTTTCGCACTTGAGTTAGTGTTGCCATACCATTTTCTGCAATTGTGCTGGCGTTGAAAACCACTTTTCGCACATGTGTTGGTTTTGCAAAACCACTTTTTGCACTTGTGTTAGCGTTGAAAACCTCTTTTCGCACATGTGTTAGTGTTGAAAAACCATTTTCCGCACTCGGGCTGGTGTTGATAACCACTTTTCGCGCTCTTGTTCGTGTTCAAAACAACTTTTCGCACATGTCTTAGTGTTGAAAAACCATTTTCCGCACTCGTGCTCGTGTTGATAACCACTTTTCGCGCTCTTGTTCATGTTCAAAACCACTTCCACACTTGTGCTGGCGTTGAAAACAACTTTTCTCACTTTTGCAAGTGTTGCAAAACCACTTTTCATACCTGTGTTGGCATTGAAAACCACTTTTTGAACTTGTGTTGGTGTTGCAAAACCACTTTTCGCACTTGTGCGAGCATTGAAAACGACTTTCTGCACTTGTGCTTGTGTTGCAAAACCACTTTTCGCACTTGTGTTGGCGTTGAAAACCACTTTTTGCACTTGTGCTTGTGTTGCAAAACCACTTTTTGCACTTGTGTTAACGTTGCAAAACCACTTTTCCCACTTGTGTTGGTGCTAATAATCCACTTTCCACACTTGCGCTCGTGTTGCAAATCCACTTTTCACACTTGTGCTGGCGTTGAAAACCACTTTTCGCACTTTTGCATGTGTTGCAAAACCACTTTCCACAATTGTGCTGGCATTGAAAACCACTTATCGCACTTGTGTTAGTGTTGCAAAACCACTTTTCGCACTTGTGTTGGTATTGATAAACCACTTTTCACACTTGTGTTGGTGTTGTAAAATCACTTTCTGCACCTGCGCTCGTGTTGCAAAGCAACTCTTCGCACTTGTGTTGGAGATGCAAAACCTCTTTCCGCACCTGTGCTGGCATTGAAAACCACTTTTCGCACTTGTGTTAGTGTTGCAAAACCAATTTCGACACTTGCGTTAGTATTGCTAAACCACTTTCCACACTTGTGCTGGCGTTGAAACAACTTTTCGCACTTTTGCAAGTGTTGCACAACCACTTTTCACACCTGTGTTGGCATTGAAAACCACTTTTTGCACTTGTGTTGGTGTTGCAAAACGACTTTCGCACTCGTGCTAGCATTGAAAACGACTTTTCGCACTTGTGTTCGCGTTCAAAACCACTTTTAGCACATGTGTTAGTGTTCAAAAACCATTTTCCACACTCGGGCTGGTGTTGATAACAACTTTTCGCGCTCTTGTTCGTGTTCAAAACAACTTTTCGCACATGTGTTAGTGTTGAAAAACCATTTTCCGCACTCGTGCTCGTGTTGATAACCACTTTTCGCGCTCTTGTTCGTGTTCAAAACCTCTTTCCGCACCCGTGCTGGCATTGAAAACCACTTTTCGCACTTGTGTTAGTGTTGCAAAACCAATTTCGACACTTGTGTTAGTATTGCTAAACCACTTTCCGCAGTTGTGCTGGGGTAGAAAACCACTTTTCGCAATTGTGCTCGTGTTGAAAAACACTTTTTGCGCTCCTGTTAGTGTTGCAAATCCACTTTTCGCACTTGTGTTAACGTTGCAAAACCACTTTTCCCACTTGTGTTGGTGCTAATAATCCACTTTCCACACCTGCGCTCGTGTTGCAAATCCACTTTTCACACTTGTGCTGGCGTTGAAAACCACTTTTCGCACTTTTGCATGTGTTGCAAAACCACTTTCCACAATTGTGCTGGCATTGAAAACCACTTATCGCACTTGTGTTAGTGTTGCAAAACCACTTTTCGCACTTGTGTTGGTATTGATAAACCACTTTTCACACTTGTGTTGGTGTTGTAAAATCACTTTCTGCACCTGCGCTCGTGTTGCAAAGCAACTCTTCGCACTTGTGTTGGAGATGCAAAACCTCTTTCCGCACCTGTGCTGGCATTGAAAACCACTTTTCGCACTTGTGTTAGTGTTGCAAAACCAATTTCGACACTTGCGTTAGTATTGCTAAACCACTTTCCACACTTGTGCTGGCGTTGAAACAACTTTTCGCACTTTTGCAAGTGTTGCACAACCACTTTTCACACCTGTGTTGGCATTGAAAACCACTTTTTGCACTTGTGTTGGTGTTGCAAAACGACTTTCGCACTTGTGCTAGCATTGAAAACGACTTTTCGCACTTGTGTTCGCGTTCAAAACCACTTTTAGCACATGTGTTAGTGTTCAAAAACCATTTTCCACACTCGGGCTGGTGTTGATAACAACTTTTCGCGCTCTTGTTCGTGTTCAAAACAACTTTTCGCACATGTGTTAGTGTTGAAAAACCATTTTCCGCACTCGTGCTCGTGTTGATAACCACTTTTCGCGCTCTTGTTCGTGTTCAAAACCTCTTTCCGCACCCGTGCTGGCATTGAAAACCACTTTTCGCACCTGTGCTGGCATTGAAAACCACTTTTCGCACTTGTGTTAGTGTTGCAAAACCAATTTCGACACTTGTGTTAGTATTGCTAAACCACTTTCCGCAGTTGTGCTGGGGTAGAAAACCACTTTTCGCAATTGTTCTCGTGTTGAAAAACACTTTTTGCGCTCCTGTTAGTGTTGCAAATCCACTTTTCGCACTGTGTTAGTGTTGCAAAACCACTTGTCGCACTTGTGTGAGTGTTGCAAAACCATTTTCCGCACTCGTGCTGGTGTTGATAACCACTTTTTGCGCTCTTGTTATTGTTCAAAACCACTTTTAGCACTTCTCTTAGTGTTGCAAAACCACTTTTCGCACTTGTGTTAGTGTTGCCATGCCATTTTCTGCACTTGTGCTAGAGTTGAAAACCACTTTTTGCACATGTGTTGGTGTTGCAAAAACACTTTTTGTACTTGTGTTAGCGTTGAAAACCACTTTTCGCACATGAGTTAGTGTTGAAACACCATTTTCCGCACTCGGGCTGGTGTTGATAACCACTTTTCGCGCTCTTGTTCGTGTTCAAAACCACTTTTCGCACTTGTGTTAGTGTTGAAAAACCATTTTCCGCACTCGTGCTCGTCTTGATAACCACTTTTCGCGCTCTTGTTCACGTTCAAAACCACTTTCCACACTTGTGCTGGTGTTGAAAACCACTTTTCGCACTTTTGCAAGTGTTGCAAAACCACTTTTCATACCTGTGTTGGCATTGAAAACCACTTTTTGCACTTGTGTTGGTGTTGCAAAACCACTTTTCGCACTTGTGTTGGCGTTGAAAACCACTTTTTGCACTTGTTTTGGTGTTGCAAAACCACTTTTCGCACTTGTGCTAGCATTGAAAGCGACTTTTTGCACTTGTGCTTGTGTTGCAAAACCACTTTTTGCACTTGTGTTAGCGTTGCAAAACCACTTTTCCCACTTGTGTTGGCGTTGAAAACCACTTTTCGCACTTTTGCAAGTGTTGCAAAACCACTTTCTACAAATGTGCTGGCGTTGAAAACCACTTATCGCACTTGTGTGAGTGTTGCAAAACCACTTTTCGCACTTGTGTTGGTGTTCACAAACCACTTTTCACACTTGTGTTGGTGTTGTAAAACCACTTTTCACACTTGTGCTGGTGTTGAAAACCACTTTTCGCACTTTTGCAAGTGTTGCAAAACCACGCTCCACAATTGTGCTGGAGTTGAAAACCACTTATCGCACTTGTGTTAGTGTTGCAAAACCATTTTCCACACTCGTGCTGGTGTTGATAACCACTTTTTGCGCTCTTGGTATTGTTCAAAACCACTTTTAGCACTTCTCTTAGTGTTGCAAAACCACTTTTCGCACTTGTGTTAGTGTTGCCATACCATTTTCTGCACTTGTGCTGGCGTTGAAAACCACTTTTCGCACATGTGTTGGTGTTGATAACCACTTTTCGCGCTCTTGTTCATGTTCAAAACCACTTTCCACACTTGTGCTGGCGTTGAAAACAACTTTTCTCACATTTGCAAGTGTTGCAAAACCACTTTTCATTACTGTGTTGGCATTGAAAACCACTTTTTGCACTTGTGTTGGTGTTGCAAAACCACTTTTCGCACTTGTGTTAGTGTTGAAAAACCATTTTCCGCACTCGTGCTCGTCTTGATAACCACTTTTCGCGCTCTTGTTCACGTTCAAAACCACTTTCCACACTTGTGCTGGTGTTGAAAACCACTTTTCGCACTTTTGCAAGTGTTGCAAAACCACTTTTCATACCTGTGTTGGCATTGAAAACCACTTTTTGCACTTGTGTTGGTGTTGCAAAACCACTTTTCGCACTTGTGTTGGCGTTGAAAACCACTTTTTGCACTTGTTTTGGTGTTGCAAAACCACTTTTCGCACTTGTGCTAGCATTGAAAGCGACTTTTTGCACTTGTGCTTGTGTTGCAAAACCACTTTTTGCACTTGTGTTAGCGTTGCAAAACCACTTTTCCCACTTGTGTTGGCGTTGAAAACCACTTTTCGCACTTTTGCAAGTGTTGCAAAACCACTTTCTACAAATGTGCTGGCGTTGAAAACCACTTATCGCACTTGTGTGAGTGTTGCAAAACCACTTTTCGCACTTGTGTTGGTGTTCACAAACCACTTTTCACACTTGTGTTGGTGTTGTAAAACCACTTTTCACACTTGTGCTGGTGTTGAAAACCACTTTTCGCACTTTTGCAAGTGTTGCAAAACCACGCTCCACAATTGTGCTGGAGTTGAAAACCACTTATCGCACTTGTGTTAGTGTTGCAAAACCATTTTCCACACTCGTGCTGGTGTTGATAACCACTTTTTGCGCTCTTGGTATTGTTCAAAACCACTTTTAGCACTTCTCTTAGTGTTGCAAAACCACTTTTCGCACTTGTGTTAGTGTTGCCATACCATTTTCTGCACTTGTGCTGGCGTTGAAAACCACTTTTCGCACATGTGTTGGTGTTGATAACCACTTTTCGCGCTCTTGTTCATGTTCAAAACCACTTTCCACACTTGTGCTGGCGTTGAAAACAACTTTTCTCACATTTGCAAGTGTTGCAAAACCACTTTTCATTACTGTGTTGGCATTGAAAACCACTTTTTGCACTTGTGTTGGTGTTGCAAAACCACTTTTCGCACTTGTGCAAGCATTGAAAACGACTTTTTGCACTTGTGCTTGTGTTGCAAAAGCACTTTCCGCACTTGTGTTGGCGTTGAAAACCACTTTTTGCACTTGTTTTGGTGTTGCAAAACCCCTTTTCGCACTTGTGCTAGCATTGAAAGCGACTTTTTGCACTTGTGCTTGTGTTACAAAACCACTTTTTGCACTTGTGTTAGCGTTGCAAAACCACTTTTCCCACTTGTGTTGGCGTTACTAATCCACTTTCCACACCTGCGCTCATGTTGCAAATCCACTTTTCACACTTGTGTTGGCGTTGAAAACCACTTTTTGCAATTGTTTTGGTGTTGCAAAACCATTTTCCGCACTTGTGCTGGCATTGAAAGCGACTTTTTGCACTTGTGCTTGTGTTGCAAAACCACTTTTCGCACTTGTGTTAGTGTTGCAAAACCAATTTCGACACTTGTGTTAGTATTGCTAAACCACTTTCCGCACTTGTGCTGGGGTAGAAAAACACTTTTCGCACTTGTGCTCGTGTTGATAACCACTTTTTGCGCTCTTGTTATTGTTCAAAACCACTTTTAGCACTTCTCTTAGTGGTGCAAAACCACTTTTCGCGCTTGAGTTAGTGTTGCCGTACCATTTTCTGCACTTGTGCTGGCGTTTAAAACCACTTTTCGCACATGTGTTGGTTTTGCAAAACCACTTTTTGCACTTGTGTTAGCGTTGAAAACCACTTTTCGCACATGTGTTAGTGTTGAAAAACCATTTTCCGCACTCGGGCTGGTGTTGATAACCACTTTTCGCGCTCTTGTTCGTGTTCAAAACAACTTTTCGCACATGTCTTAGTGTTGAAAAACCATTTTCCGCACTCGTGCTCGTGTTGATAACCACTTTTCGCGCTCTTGTTCATGTTCAAAACCACTTCCACACTTGTGCTGGCGTTGAAAACAACTTTTCTCACTTTTGCAAGTGTTGCAAAACCACTTTTCATACCTGTGTTGGCATTGAAAACCACTTTTTGAACTTGTGCTGGCGTTGAAAACAACTTTTCTCACTTTTGCAAGTGTTGCAAAACCACTTTTCGCACTTGTGCGAGCATTGAAAACGACTTTCTGCACTTGTGCTTGTGTTGCAAAACCACTTTTCGCACTTGTGTTGGCGTTGAAAACCACTTTTTGCACTTGTGCTTGTGTTGCAAAACCACTTTTTGCACTTGTGTTAGCGTTGCAAAACCACTTTTCCCACTTGTGTTGGTGCTAATAATCCACTTTCCACACCTGCGCTCGTGTTGCAAATCCACTTTTCACACTTGTGCTGGCGTTGAAAACCACTTTTCGCACTTTTGCAAGTGTTGCAAAACCACTTTCCACAATTGTGCTGGCATTGAAAACCACTTATCGCACTTGTGTTAGTGTTGCAAAACCACTTTTCGCACTTGTGTTGGTATTGATAAACCACTTTTCACACTTGTGTTGGTGTTGTAAAATCACTTTCTGCACCTGCGCTCGTGTTGCAAAGCAACTCTTCGCACTTGTGTTGGAGATGCAAAACCTCTTTCCGCACCTGTGCTGGCATTGAAAACCACTTTTCACACCTGTGTTGGCATTGAAAACCACTTTTTGCACATGTGTTAGTGTTGCAAAACCACTTTCGCACTTGTGCTAGCATTGAAAACGACTTTTTGCACTTGTGCTTGTGTTGCAAAACCACTTTTCGCACTTGTGTTCACGTTCAAAACCACTTTTAGCACATGTGTTAGTGTTCAAAAACCATTTTCCGCACTCGGGCTGGTGTTGATAACCACTTTTCGCGCTCTTGTTCGTGTTCAAAACAACTTTTCGCACATGTGTTAGTGTTGAAAAACCATTTTCCGCACTCGTTCTCGTGTTGATAACCACTTTTCGCGCTCTTGTTCGTGTTCAAAACCTCTTTCCGCTCCCGTGCTGGCATTGAAAACCACTTTTCGCACTTGTGTTAGTGTTGCAAAACCAATTTCGACACTTGTGTTAGTATTGCTAAACCACTTTCCGCAGTTGTGCTGGGGTAGAAAACCACTTTTCGCAATTGTGCTCGTGTTGAAAAACACTTTTTGCGCTCCTGTTAGTGTTGCAAATCCACTTTTCGCACTGTGTTAGTGTTGCAAAACCACTTTTCGCACTTGTGTGAGTGTTGCAAAACCATTTTCCGCACTCGTGCTGGTGTTGATAACCACTTAGTGCGCTCTTGTTATTGTTCAAAACCACTTTTAGCACTTCTCTTAGTGTTGCAAAACCACTTTTCGCACTTGTGTTAGTGTTGCCATGCCATTTTCTGCACTTGTGCTAGAGTTGAAAACCACTTTTCATACCTGTGTTGGCATTGAAAACCACTTTTTGCACTTGTGTTGGTGTTGCAAAAGCACTTTTCGCACTTGTGTTGGCGTTGAAAACCACTTTTTGCACTTGTTTTGGTGTTGCAAAACCACTTTTCGCACTTGTGCTAGCATTGAAAGCAGCTTTTTGCACTTGTGCTTGTGTTGCAAAACCACTTTTTGTACTTGTGTTAGCGTTGCAAAACCACATTTCCCACTTGTGTTGGCGTTGAAAACCACTTTTCGCACTTTTGCAAGTGTTGCAAAACCACTTTCTGCAATTGTGCTGGCGTTGAAAACCACTTATCGCACTTGTGTGAGTGTTGCAAAACCACTTTTCGCACTTGTGTTGGTGTTCACAAACCACTTTTCACACTTGTGTTGGTGTTGTAAAACCACTTTTCACACTTGTGCTGGTGTTGAAAACCACTTTTCGCACTTTTGCAAGTGTTGCAAAACCACGCTCCACAATTGTGCTGGAGTTGAAAACCACTTATCGCACTTGTGTTAGTGTTGCAAAACCATTTTCCACACTCGTGCTGGTGTTGATAACCACTTTTTGCGCTCTTGGTATTGTTCAAAACCACTTTTAGCACTTCTCTTAGTGTTGCAAAACCACTTTTCGCACTTGTGTTAGTGTTGCCATACCATTTTCTGCACTTGTGCTGGCGTTGAAAACCACTTTTCGCACATGTGTTGGTGTTGATAACCACTTTTCACGCTCTTGTTCATGTTCAAAACCACTTTCCACACTTGTGCTGGCGTTGAAAACAACTTTTCTCACATTTGCAAGTGTTGCAAAACCACTTTTCATACCTGTGTTGGCATTGAAAACCACTTTTTGCACTTGTGTTGGTGTTGCAAAACCACTTTTCGCACTTGTGCAAGCATTGAAAACGACTTTTTGCACTTGTGCTTGTGTTGCAAAACCACTTTCCGCACTTGTGTTGGCGTTGAAAACCACTTTTTGCACTTGTTTTGGTGTTGCAAAACCACTTTTCGCACTTGTGCTAGCATTGAAAGCGACTTTTTGCACTTGTGCTTGTGTTACAAAACCACTTTTTGCACTTGTGTTAGCGTTGCAAAACCACTTTTCCCACTTGTGTTGGCGTTACTAATCCACTTTCCACACCTGCGCTCATGTTGCAAATCCACTTTTCACACTTGTGTTGGCGTTGAAAACCACTTTTTGCACTTGTTTTGGTGTTGCAAAACCATTTTCCGCACTTGTGCTGGCATTGAAAGCGACTTTTTGCACTTGTGCTTGTGTTGCAAAACCACTTTTCGCACTTGTGTTGGTGCTAATAATCCACTTTCCACACCTGCGCTCGTGTTGCAAATCCACTTTTCACACTTGTGCTGGCGTTGAAAACCACTTTTCGCACTTTTGCTAGTGTTGCAAAACCACGTTCCACAATTGTGCTGGCATTGAAAACCACTTATCGCACTTGTGTTAGTGTTGCAAAACCACTTTTCGCACTTGTGTTGGTATTGATAAACCACTTTTCACACTTGTGTTGGTGTTGTAAAATCACTTTCTGCACCTGCGCTCGTGTTGCAAAGCAACTCTTCGCACTTGTGTTGGAGATGCAAAACCTCTTTCCGCACCTGTGCTGGCATTGAAAACCACTTTTCACACCTGTGTTGGCATTGAAAACCACTTTTTGCACTTGTGTTGGTGTTGCAAAACGACTTTCGCACTTGTGCTAGCATTGAAAACGACTTTTTGCACTTGTGCTTGTGTTGCAAAACCACTTTTCGCACTTGTGTTCACGTTCAAAACCACTTTTAGCACATGTGTTAGTGTTCAAAAACCATTTTCCGCACTCGGGCTGGTGTTGATAACCACTTTTCGCGCTCTTGTTCGTGTTCAAAACAACTTTTCGCACATGTGTTAGTGTTGAAAAACCATTTTCCGCACTCGTTCTCGTGTTGATAACCACTTTTCGCGCTCTTGTTCGTGTTCAAAACCTCTTTCCGCTCCCGTGCTGGCATTGAAAACCACTTTTCGCACTTGTTTTAGTGTTGCAAAACCAATTTCGACACTTGTGTTAGTATTGCTAAACCACTTTCCGCAGTTGTGCTGGGGTAGAAAACCACTTTTCGCAATTGTGCTCGTGTTGAAAAACACTTTTTGCGCTCCTGTTAGTGTTGCAAATCCACTTTTCGCACTGTGTTAGTGTTGCAAAACCACTTTTCGCACTTGTGTGAGTGTTGCAAAACCATTTTCCGCACTCGTGCTGGTGTTGATAACCACTTTTTGCGCTCTTGTTATTGTTCAAAACCACTTTTAGCACTTCTCTTAGTGTTGCAAAACCACTTTTCGCACTTGTGTTAGTGTTGCCATGCCATTTTCTGCACTTGTGCTAGAGTTGAAAACCACTTTTCATACCTGTGTTGGCATTGAAAACCACTTTTTCCACTTGTGTTGGTGTTGCAAAACCACTTTTCGCACTTGTGTTGGCGTTGAAAACCACTTTTTGCACTTGTTTTGGTGTTGCAAAACCACTTTTCGCACTTGTGCTCGCACTGAATGCGACTTTTTGCACTTGTGCTTGTGTTGCAAAACCACTTTTCTCATTTGTGTTAGTGTTGCAAAACCAATTTCGACACTTGTGTTAGTGTTGAAAAACCATTTTCAGCACTCGGGCTGGTGTTGATAACCACTTTTCGCGCTCTTGTTCATGTTGAAAACAACTTTTCGCACATGTGTTAGCGTTGCAAAACCATTTTCCGCACTCGTGCTCGTGTTGATAACCACTTTTCGCGCTCTTGTTCATGTTCAAAACCACTTTCTACAATTGTGCTGGCGTTGAAAACCACTTATCGCACTTGTGTGAGTGTTGCAAAACCACTTTTCGCACTTGTGTTGGTGTTCACAAACCACTTTTCACACTTGTGTTGGTGTTGTAAAACCACTTTTCACACTTGTGCTGGTGTTGAAAACCACTTTTCGCACTTTTGCAAGTGTTGCAAAACCACGCTCCACAATTGTGCTGGAGTTGAAAACCACTTATCGCACTTGTGTTAGTGTTGCAAAACCATTTTCCACACTCGTGCTGGTGTTGATAACCACTTTTTGCGCTCTTGGTATTGTTCAAAACCACTTTTAGCACTTCTCTTAGTGTTGCAAAACCACTTTTCGCACTTGTGTTAGTGTTGCCATACCATTTTCTGCACTTGTGCTGGCGTTGAAAACCACTTTTCGCACATGTGTTGGTGTTGATAACCACTTTTCGCGCTCTTGTTCATGTTCAAAACCACTTTCCACACTTGTGCTGGCGTTGAAAACAACTTTTCGCACTTTTGCAAGTATTGCAAAACCACTTTTCACACCTGTGTTGGCATTGAAAACCACGTTTTGCACTTGTGTTGGGGTTGCAAAACCACTTTTCGCACTTGTGCTAGCATTGAAAACGACTTTTTGCACTTGTGCTTGTGTTGCAAAACCACTTTTCACACTTGTGTTGGCGTTGAAAACCACTTTTTACACTTGTTTTGGTGTTGCAAAACCACTTTTCGCACTTGTGCTAGCACTGAATGCGACTTTTTGCACTTGTGCTTGTGTTGCAAAACCACTTTTCGCACTTGTGTTAGTGTTGCAAAACCAATTTCGACACTTGTGTTAGTATTGCTAAACCACTTTCCGCACATGTGCTCGTGTTGATAACCACTTTTTGCGCTCTTGTTATTGTTCAAAACCACTTTTAGCACTTCTCTTAGTGGTGCAAAACCACTTTTCGCACTTGTGTTAGTGTTGCCATACTATTTTCTGCACTTGTGCTGGCGTTGAAAACCACTTTTCGCACATGTGTTGGTGTTGCAACACCACGTTTTGCACTTGTGTTAGCGTTGAAAACCACTTTTCGCACATGTGTTAGTGTTGAAAAACCATTTTCAGCACTCGGGCCGGTGTTGATAACCACTTTTCGCGCTCTTGTTCGTGTTCAAAACAACTTTTCGCACATGTGTTTGTGTTGAAAAACCATTTTCCGCACTCGTGCTCGTGTTGATAACCACTTTTCGCGCTCTTGTTCATGTTCAAAACCACTTTCCACACTTGTGCTGGCGTTGAAAACAACTTTTCTCACATTTGCAAGTGTTGCAAAACCACTTTTCATACCTGTGTTGGCATTGAAAACGACTTTTTGCACTTGTGCTTGTGCTGCAAAACCAGTTTTCGCACTTGTGTTGGCGTTGAAAACCACTTTTTGCACTTGTGTTAGCGTTGCAAAACCACTTTTCCCACCTGTGTTGGTGTTACTAATCCACTTTCCACACCTGCGCTCGTGTTGCAAATCCACTTTTCACACTTGTGTTGGCGTTGAAAACCACTTTTCGCACTTGTGTTAGTGTTGCCATACCACTTTCTGCACTTGTGCTGGCGTTGAAAACCACTTTTCGCACATGTGTTGGTGTTGCAAAACCACTTTTTGCACTTGTGTTAGCGTTGAAAACCACTTTTCGCACATGTGTTAGTGTTGAAAAACCATTTTGCACACTCGGGCTGGTGTTGATAACCACTTTTCGCGCTCTTGTTCGTGTTCAAAACAACTTTTCGCACATGTGTTAGTGTTGAAAAACCATTTTCCGCACTCGTGCTCGTGTTGATAACCACTTTTCGCGCTCTTGTTCATGTTCAAAACCACTTCCACACTTGTGCTGGCATTGAAAACAACTTTTCTCACTTTTGCAAGTGTTGCAAAACCACTTTTCATACCTGTGTTGGCATTGAAAACCACTTTTTGCACTTGTGTTGGTGTTGCAAAACCACTTTTCGCACTTGTGCGAGCATGGAAAACGATTTTTTGCACTTGTGCTTGTGTGCAAAACCACTTTTCGCACTTGTGTTGGCGTTGAAAACCACATTTTGCACTTGTTTTGGTGTTGCAAAACCACTTTTCGCACTTGTGCTAGCATTGAAAGTGACTTTTTGCACTTGTGCTTGTGTTGCAAAACCACTTTTTGAACTTGTGTTAGCGTTGCAAAACCACTTTTCCTAATTGTGTTGGTGTTACTAATCCACTTTCCACACCTGCGCTCGTGTTGGCGTTGAAAACCACTTTTTGCACTTGTGTTGGTGTTGCAAAACCACTTTCCACACTTGTGCTGGCGTTGAAAACAACTTTTCTCACTTTTGCAAGTGTTGCAAAATCACTTTTCATTCCTGTGTTAGCATTGAAAACCACTTTTTGCACTTGTGTTGGTGCTGCAAAACCACTTTTCGCACTTGTGCGAGCATTGAAAACGATTTTTTGCACTTGTGCTTGTGTTGCAAAACCACTTTTCGCACTTGTGCTCGTGTTGATAACCACTTTTTGCGCTCTTGTTATTGTTCAAAACCACTTTTAGCACTTCTCTTAGTGGTGCAAAACCACTTTTCGCACTTGAGTTAGTGTTGCCATACCATTTTCTGCACTTGTTCTGGCGTTGAAAACCACTTTTCGCGCTCTTGTTCATGTTCAAAACCACTTCCACACTTGTGCTGGCGTTGAAAACAACTTTTCTCACTTTTGCAAGTGTTGCAAAACCACTTTTCATACCTGTGTTGGCATTGAAAACCACTTTTTGAACTTGTGTTGGTGTTGCAAAACCACTTTTCGCACTTGTGCGAGCATTGAAAACGACTTTCTGCACTTGTGCTTGTGTTGCAAAACCACTTTTCGCACTTGTGTTGGCGTTGAAAACCACTTTTAGCACTTGTGCTTGTGTTGCAAAACCACTTTTTGCACTTGTGTTAGCGTTGCAAAACCACTTTTCCCACTTGTGTTGGTGCTAATAATCCACTTTCCACACCTGCGCTCGTGTTGCAAATCCACTTTTCACACTTGTCCTGGCGTTGAAAACCACTTTTCGCACTTTTGCAAGTGTTGCAAAACCACTTTCCACAATTGTGCTGGCATTGAAAACCACTTATCGCACTTGTGTTAGTGTTGCAAAACCACTTTTCGCACTTGTGTTGGTATTGATAAACCACTTTTCACACTTGTGTTGGTGTTGTGAAATCACTTTCTGCACCTGCGCTCGTGTTGCAAAGCAACTCTTCGCACTTGTGTTGGAGATGCAAAACCTCTTTCCGCACCTGTGCTGGCATTGAAAACCACTTTTCACACCTGTGTTGGCATTGAAAACCACTTTTTGCACTTGTGTTGGTGTTGCAAAACGACTTTCGCACTTGTGCTAGCATTGAAAACGACTTTTTGCACTTGTGCTTGTGTTGCAAAACCACTTTTCGCACTTGTGTTCACGTTCAAAACCACTTTTAGCACATGTGTTAGTGTTCAAAAACCATTTTCCGCACTCGGGCTGGTGTTGATAACCACTTTTCGCGCTCTTGTTCGTGTTCAAAACAACTTTTCGCACATGTGTTAGTGTTGAAAAACCATTTTCCGCACTCGTGCTCGTGTTGATAACCACTTTTCGCGCTCTTGTTCGTGTTCAAAACCTCTTTCCGCTCCCGTGCTGGCATTGAAAACCACTTTTCGCACTTGTGTTAGTGTTGCAAAACCAATTTCGACACTTGTGTTAGTATTGCTAAACCACTTTCCGCAGTTGTGCTGGGGTAGAAAACCACTTTTCGCAATTGTGCTCGTGTTGAAAAACACTTTTTGCGCTCCTGTTAGTGTTGCAAATCCACTTTTCGCACTGTGTTAGTGTTGCAAAACCACTTTTCGCACTTGTGTGAGTGTTGCAAAACCATTTTCCGCACTCGTGCTGGTGTTGATAACCACTTTTTGCGCTCTTGTTATTGTTCAAAACCACTTTTAGCACTTCTCTTAGTGTTGCAAAACCACTTTTCGCACTTGTGTTAGTGTTGCCATGCCATTTTCTGCACTTGTGCTAGAGTTGAAAACCACTTTTCATACCTGTGTTGGCATTGAAAACCACTTTTTGCACTTGTGTTGGTGTTGCAAAACCACTTTTCGCACTTGTGTTGGCATTGAAAACCACTTTTCGCACATGTGTTAGTGTTGAAAAACCATTTTGCACACTCGGGCTGGTGTTGATAACCACTTTTTGCGCTCTTGTTCGTGTTCAAAACAACTTTTCGCACATGTGTTAGTGTTGAAAAACCATTTTCCGCACTCGTGCTCGTGTTGATAACCACTTTTCGCGCTCTTGTTCATGTTCAAAACCACTTCCACACTTGTGCTGGCATTGAAAACAACTTTTCTCACTTTTGCAAGTGTTGCAAAACCACTTTTCATACCTGTGTTGGCATTGAAAACCACTTTTTGCACTTGTGTTGGTGTTGCAAAACCACTTTTCGCACTTGTGCGAGCATGGAAAACGATTTTTTGCACTTGTGCTTGTGTGCAAAACCACTTTTCGCACTTGTGTTGGCGTTGAAAACCACTTTTTGCACTTGTTTTGGTGTTGCAAAACCACTTTTCGCACTTGTGCTAGCATTGAAAGTGACTTTTTGCACTTGTGCTTGTGTTGCAAAACCACTTTTTGAACTTGTGTTAGCGTTGCAAAACCACTTTTCCTAATTGTGTTGGTGTTACTAATCCACTTTCCACACCTGCGCTCGTGTTGGCGTTGAAAACCACTTTTTGCACTTGTGTTGGTGTTGCAAAACCACTTTTCGCACTTGTGCGAGCATTGAAAACGATTTTTTGCACTTGTGCTTGTGTTGCAAAACCACTTTTCGCACTTGTGTTAGTGTTGCAAAACCATTTTCCGCACTCGTGCTCGTGTTGATAACCACTTTTCGCGCTCTTCTTCATGTTCAAAACCACTTCCACACTTGTGCTGGCGTTGAAAACAACTTTTCTCACTTTTGCAAGTGTTGCAAAACCACTTTTCATTCCTGTGTTAGCATTGAAAACCACTTTTTGCACTTGTGTTGGTGCTGCAAAACCACTTTTCGCACTTGTGCGAGCATTGAAAACGATTTTTTGCACTTGTGCTTGTGTTGCAAAACCACTTTTCGCACTTGTGCTCGTGTTGATAACCACTTTTTGCGCTCTTGTTATTGTTCAAAACCACTTTTAGCACTTCTCTTAGTGGTGCAAAACCACTTTTCGCACTTGAGTTAGTGTTGCCATACCATTTTCTGCACTTGTGCTGGCGTTGAAAACCACTTTTCGCGCTCTTGTTCATGTTCAAAACCACTTCCACACTTGTGCTGGCGTTGAAAACAACTTTTCTCACTTTTGCAAGTGTTGCAAACCCACTTTTCATACCTGTGTTGGCATTGAAAACCACTTTTTGAACTTGTGTTGGTGTTGCAAAACCACTTTTCGCACTTGTGCGAGCATTGAAAACGACTTTCTGCACTTGTGCTTGTGTTGCAAAACCACTTTTCGCACTTGTGTTGGCGTTGAAAACCACTTTTTGCACTTGTGCTTGTGTTGCAAAACCACTTTTTGCACTTGTGTTAGCGTTGCAAAACCACTTTTCCCACTTGTGTTGGTGCTAATAATCCACTTTCCACACCTGCGCTCGTGTTGCAAATCCACTTTTCACACTTGTGCTGGCGTTGAAAACCACTTTTCGCACTTTTGCAAGTGTTGCAAAACCACTTTCCACAATTGTGCTGGCATTGAAAACCACTTATCGCACTTGTGTTAGTGTTGCAAAACCACTTTTCGCACTTGTGTTGGTATTGATAAACCACTTTTCACACTTGTGTTGGTGTTGTAAAATCACTTTCTGCACCTGCGCTCGTGTTGCAAAGCAACTCTTCGCACTTGTGTTGGAGATGCAAAACCTCTTTCCGCACCTGTGCTGGCATTGAAAACCACTTTTCACACCTGTGTTGGCATTGAAAACCACTTTTTGCACTTGTGTTGTTGTTGCAAAACGACTTTCGCACTTGTGCTAGCATTGAAAACGACTTTTTGCACTTGTGCTTGTGTTGCAAAACCACTTTTCGCACTTGTGTTCACGTTCAAAACCACTTTTAGCACATGTGTTAGTGTTCAAAAACCATTTTCCGCACTCGGGCTGGTGTTGATAACCACTTTTCGCGCTCTTGTTCGTGTTCAAAACAACTTTTCGCACATGTGTTAGTGTTGAAAAACCATTTTCCGCACTCGTGCTCGTGTTGATAACCACTTTTCGCGCTCTTGTTCGTGTTCAAAACCTCTTTCCGCTCCCGTGCTGGCATTGAAAACCACTTTTCGCACTTGTGTTAGTGTTGCAAAACCAATTTCGACACTTGTGTTAGTATTGCTAAACCACTTTCCGCAGTTGTGCTGGGGTAGAAAACCACTTTTCGCAATTGTGCTCGTGTTGAAAAACACTTTTTGCGCTCCTGTTAGTGTTGCAAATCCACTTTTCGCACTGTGTTAGTGTTGCAAAACCACTTTTCGCACTTGTGTGAGTGTTGCAAAACCATTTTCCGCACTCGTGCTGGTGTTGATAACCACTTTTTGCGCTCTTGTTATTGTTCAAAACCACTTTTAGCACTTCTCTTAGTGTTGCAAAACCACTTTTCGCACTTGTGTTAGTGTTGCCATGCCATTTTCTGCACTTGTGCTAGAGTTGAAAACCACTTTTCATACCTGTGTTGGCATTGAAAACCACTTTTTGCACTTGTGTTGGTGTTGCAAAACCACTTTTCGCACTTGTGTTGGCGTTGAAAACCACTTTTTGCACTTGTTTTGGTGTTGCAAAACCACTTTTCGCACTTGTGCTAGCATTGAAAGCAACTTTTTGCACTTGTGCTTGTGTTGCAAAACCACTTTTTGCACTTGTGTTAGCGTTGCAAAACCACATTTCCCACTTGTGTTGGCGTTGAAAACCACTTTTCGCACTTTTGCAAGTGTTGCAAAACCACTTTCTGCAATTGTGCTGGCGTTGAAAACCACTTATCGCACTTGTGTGAGTGTTGCAAAACCACTTTTCGCACTTGTGTTGGTGTTCACAAACCACTTTTCACACTTGTGTTGGTGTTGTAAAACCACTTTTCACACTTGTGCTGGTGTTGAAAACCACTTTTCGCACTTTTGCAAGTGTTGCAAAACCACGCTCCACAATTGTGCTGGAGTTGAAAACCACTTATCGCACTTGTGTTAGTGTTGCAAAACCATTTTCCACACTCGTGCTGGTGTTGATAACCACTTTTTGCGCTCTTGGTATTGTTCAAAACCACTTTTAGCACTTCTCTTAGTGTTGCAAAACCACTTTTCGCACTTGTGTTTGTGTTGCCATACCATTTTCTGCACTTGTGCTGGCGTTGAAAACCACTTTTCGCACATGTGTTGGTGTTGATAACCACTTTTCGCGCTCTTGTTCATGTTCAAAACCACTTTCCACACTTGTGCTGGCGTTGAAAACAACTTTTCGCACTTTTGCAAGTATTGCAAAACCACTTTTCACACCTGTGTGTTGGCATTGAAAACCACTTTTTGCACTTGTGTTGGTGTTGCAAAACCACTTTTCGCACTTGTGCAAGCATTGAAAACGACTTTTTGCACTTGTGCTTGTGTTGCAAAACCACTTTCCGCACTTGTGTTGGCGTTGAAAACCACTTTTTGCACTTGTTTTGGTGTTGCAAAACCACTTTTCGCACTTGTGCTAGCATTGAAAGTGACTTTTTGCACTTGTGCTTGTGTTACAAAACCACTTTTTGCACTTGTGTTAGCGTTGCAAAACCACTTTTCCCACTTGTGTTGGCGTTACTAATCCACTTTCCACACCTGCGCTCATGTTGCAAATCCACTTTTCACACTTGTGTTGGCGTTGAAAACCACTTTTTGCACTTGTTTTGGTGTTGCAAAACCATTTTCCGCACTTGTGCTGGCATTGAAAGCGACTTTTTGCACTTCTGCTTGTGTTGCAAAACCACTTTTCGCACTTGTGTTAGTGTTGCAAAACCAATTTCGACACTTGTGTTAGTATTGCTAAACCACTTTCCGCACTTGTGCTGGGGTAGAAAAACACTTTTCGCACTTGTGCTCGTGTTGATAACCACTTTTTGCGCTCTTGTTATTGTTCAAAACCACTTTTAGCACTTCTCTCAGTGGTGCAAAACCACTTTTCGCGCTTGAGTTAGTGTTGCCATACAATTTTCTGCACTTGTGCTGGCGTTGAAAACCACTTTTCGCACATGTGTTGGTTTTGCAAAACCACTTTTTGCACTTGTGTTAGCGTTGAAAACCACTTTTCGCACATGTGTTAGTGTTGAAAAACCATTTTCCGCACTCGGGCTGGTGTTGATAACCACTTTTCGCACTCTTGTTCGTGTTCAAAACAACTTTTCGCACATGTCTTAGTGTTGAAAAACCATTTTCCGCACTCGTGCTCGTGTTGATAACCACTTTTCGCGCTCTTGTCCATGTTCAAAACCACTTCCACACTTGTGCTGGCGTTGAAAACAACTTTTCTCACTTTTGCAAGTGTTGCAAAACCACTTTTCATACCTGTGTTGGCATTGAAAACCACTTTTTGAACTTGTGTTGGTGTTGCAAAACCACTTTTCGCACTTGTGCGAGCATTGAAAACGACTTTCTGCACTTGTGCTTGTGTTGCAAAACCACTTTTCGCACTTGTGTTGGCGTTGAAAACCACTTTTTGCACTTGTGCTTGTGTTGCAAAACCACTTTTTGCACTTGTGTTAGCGTTGCAAAACCACTTTTCCCACTTGTGTTGGTGCTAATAATCCACTTTCCACACCTGCGCTCGTGTTGCAAATCCACTTTTCACACTTGTGCTGGCGTTGAAAACCACTTTTCGCACTTTTGCAAGTGTTGCAAAACCACGTTCCACAATTGTGCTGGCATTGAAAACCACTTATCGCACTTGTGTTAGTGTTGCAAAACCACGTTTCGCACTTGTGTTGGTATTGATAAACCACTTTTCACACTTGTGTTGGTGTTGTAAAATCACTTTCTGCACCTGCGCTCGTGTTGCAAAGCAACTCTTCGCACTTGTGTTGGAGATGCAAAACCTCTTTCCGCACCTGTGCTGGCATTGAAAACCACTTTTCACACCTCTGTTGGCATTGAAAACCACTTTTTGCACTTGTGTTGGTGTTGCAAAACGACTTTCGCACTTGTGCTAGCATTGAAAACCACTTTTCGCACTTGTGTTAGTGTTGCAAAACCAATTTCGACACTTGTGTTAGTATTGCTAAACCACTTTCCGCAGTTGTGCTGGGGGTAGAAAACCACTTTTCGCAATTGTGCTCGTGTTGAAAAACACTTTTTGCGCTCCTGTTAGTGTTGCAAATCCACTTTTCGCACTGTGTTAGTGTTGCAAAACCACTTTTCGCACTTGTGTGAGTGTTGCAAAACCATTTTCCGCACTCGTGCTGGTGTTGATAACCACTTTTTGCGCTCTTGTTATTGTTCAAAACCACTTTTAGCACTTCTCTTAGTGTTGCAAAACCACTTTTCGCACTTGTGTTAGTGTTGCCATGCCATTTTCTGCACTTGTGCTAGAGTTGAAAACCACTTTTCATACCTGTGTTGGCATTGAAAACCACTTTTTCCACTTGTGTTGGTGTTGCAAAACCACTTTTCGCACTTGTGTTGGCGTTGAAAACCACTTTTTGCACTTGTTTTGGTGTTGCAAAACCACTTTTCGCACTTGTGCTAGCATTGAAAGCAACTTTTTGCACTTGTGCTTGTGTTGCAAAACCACTTTTTGCACTTGTGTTAGCGATGCAAAACCACATTTCCCACTTGTGTTGGCGTTGAAAACCACTTTTCGCACTTTTGCAAGTGTTGCAAAACCACTTTCTGCAATTGTGCTGGCGTTGAAAACCACTTATCGCACTTGTGTGAGTGTTGCAAAACCACTTTTCGCACTTGTGTTGGTGTTCACAAACCACTTTTCACACTTGTGTTGGTGTTGTAAAACCACTTTTCACACTTGTGCTGGTGTTGAAAACCACTTTTCGCACTTGTGTTAGTGTTGCAAAACCATTTTCCACACTCGTGCTGGTGTTGATAACCACTTTTTGCGCTCTTGGTATTGTTCAAAACCACTTTTAGCACTTCTCTTAGTGTTGCAAAACCACTTTTCGCACTTGTGTTTGTGTTGCCAAACCATTTTCTGCACTTGTGCTGGCGTTGAAAACCACTTTTCGCACATGTGTTGGTGTTGATAACCACTTTTCGCGCTCTTGTTCATGTTCAAAACCACTTTCCACACTTGTGCTGGCGTTGAAAACAACTTTTCGCACTTTTGCAAGTATTGCAAAACCACTTTTCACACCTGTGTTGGCATTGAAAACCACGTTTTGCACTTGTGTTGGTGTTGCAAAACCACTTTTCGCAATTGTGCTAGCATTGAAAACGACTTTTTGCACTTGTGCTTGTGTTGCAAAACCACTTTTCACACTTGTGTTGGCGTTGAAAACCACTTTTTACACTTGTTTTGGTGTTGCAAAACCACTTTTCGCACTTGTGCTAGCACTGAATGCGACTTTTTGCACTTGTGCTTGTGTTGCAAAACCACTTTTCTCATTTGTGTTAGTGTTGCAAAACCAATTTCGACACTTGTGTTAGTGTTGAAAAACCATTTTCAGCACTCGGGCTGGTGTTGATAACCACTTTTCGCGCTCTTGTTCATGTTGAAAACAACTTTTCGCACATGTGTTAGCGTTGCAAAACCATTTTCCGCACTCGTGCTCGTGTTGATAACCACTTTTCGCGCTCTTGTTCATGTTCAAAACCACTTTCTACAATTGTGCTGGCGTTGAAAACCACTTATCGCACTTGTGTGAGTGTTGCAAAACCACTTTTCACACTTGTGTTGGTGTTGTAAAACCACTTTTCACACTTGTGCTGGTGTTGAAAACCACTTTTCGCACTTTTGCAAGTGTTGCAAAACCACGCTCCACAATGGTGCTGGAGTTGAAAACCACTTATCGCACTTGTGTTAGTGTTGCAAAACCATTTTCCACACTCGTGCTGGTGTTGATAACCACTTTTTGCGCTCTTGGTATTGTTCAAAACCACTTTTAGCACTTCTCTTAGTGTTGCAAAACCACTTTTCGCACTTGTGTTAGTGTTGCCATACCATTTTCTGCACTTGTGCTGGCGTTGAAAACCACTTTTCGCACATGTGTTGGTGTTGATAACCACTTTTCGCGCTCTTGTTCATGTTCAAAACCACTTTCCACACTTGTGCTGGCGTTGAAAACAACTTTTCGCACTTTTGCAAGTATTGCAAAACCACTTTTCACACCTGTGTTGGCATTGAAAACCACGTTTTGCACTTGTGTTGGTGTTGCAAAACCACTTTTCGCACTTGTGCTAGCATTGAAAACGACTTTTTGCACTTGTGCTTGTGTTGCAAAACCACTTTTCGCACTTGTGTTAGTGTTGCAAAACCAATTTCGACACTTGTGTTAGTATTGCTAAACCACTTTCCGCACATGTGCTCGTGTTGATAACCACTTTTTGCGCTCTTGTTATTGTTCAAAACCACTTTTAGCACTTCTCTTAGTGGTGCAAAACCACTTTTCGCACTTGTGTTAGTGTTGCCATACTATTTTCTGCACTTGTGCTGGCGTTGAAAACCACTTTTTGCACATGTGTTGGTGTTGCAACACCACGTTTTGCACTTGTGTTAGCGTTGAAAACCACTTTTCGCACATGTGTTAGTGTTGAAAAACCATTTTCAGCACTCGGGCCGGTGTTGATAACCACTTTTCGCGCTCTTGTTCGTGTTCAAAACAACTTTTCGCACATGTGTTTGTGTTGAAAAACCATTTTCCGCACTCGTGCTCGTGTTGATAACCACTTTTCGCGCTCTTGTTCATGTTCAAAACCACTTTCCACACTTGTGCTGGCGTTGAAAACAACTTTTCTCACATTTGCAAGTGTTGCAAAACCACTTTTCATACCTGTGTTGGCATTGAAAACGACTTTTTGCACTTGTGCTTGTGCTGCAAAACCAGTTTTCGCACTTGTGTTGGCGTTGAAAACCAGTTTTTGCACTTGTGTTAGCGTTGCAAAACCACTTTTCCCACCTGTGTTGGTGTTACTAATCCACTTTCCACACCTGCGCTCGTGTTGCAAATCCACTTTTCACACTTGTGTTGGCGTTGAAAACCACTTTTCGCACTTGTGTTAGTGTTGCCATACCACTTTCTGCACTTGTGCTGGCGTTGAAAACCACTTTTCGCACATGTGTTGGTGTTGCAAAACCACTTTTTGCACTTGTGTTAGCGTTGAAAACCACTTTTCGCACATGTGTTAGTGTTGAAAAGCAATTTTGCACACTCGGGCTGGTGTTGATAACCACTTTTCGCGCTCTTGTTCGTGTTCAAAACAACTTTTCGCACATGTATTAGTGTTGAAAAACCATTTTCCGCACTCGTGCTCGTGTTGATAACCACTTTTCGCGCTCTTGTTCATGTTCAAAACCACTTCCACACTTGTGCTGGCATTGAAAACAACTTTTCTCACTTTTGCAAGTGTTGCAAAACCACTTTTCATACCTGTGTTGGCATTGAAAACCACTTTTTGCACTTGTGTTGGTGTTGCAAAACCACTTTTCGCACTTGTGCGAGCATGGAAAACGATTTTTTGCACTTGTGCTTGTGTGCAAAACCACTTTTCGCACTTGTGTTGGCGTTGAAAACCACTTTTTGCACTTGTTTTGGTGTTGCAAAACCACTTTTCGCACTTGTGCTAGCATTGAAAGTGACTTTTTGCACT
Source organism: Myxine glutinosa (assembly GCF_964187855.1). NCBI lineage: Eukaryota > Metazoa > Chordata > Myxini > Myxiniformes > Myxinidae > Myxine > Myxine glutinosa. Next base: position 146,079,793 of record NC_136264.1, read on the forward strand.
TGTGCTTGTGTTGCAAAACCACTTTTTGCACTTGTGCTTGTGTTGCAAAACCACTTTTCGCACTTGTGTTAGTGTTGCAAAACCATTTTCCGCACTCGTGCTCGTGTTGATAACCACTTTTCGCGCTCTTGTTCATGTTCAAAACCACTTCCACACTTGTGCTGGCGTTGAAAACAACTTTTCTCACTTTTGCAAGTGTTGCAAAACCACTTTTCATTCCTGTGTTAGCATTGAAAACCACTTTTTGCACTTGTGTTGGTGCTGCAAAACCACTTTTCGCACTTGTGTGAGCATTGAAAACGATTTTTTGCACTTGTGCTTGTGTTGCAAAACCACTTTTCGCACTTGTGCTCGTGTTGATAACCACTTTTTGCGCTCTTGTTATTGTTCAAAACCACTTTTAGCACTTCTCTTAGTGGTGCAAAACCACTTTTCGCACTTGAGTTAGTGTTGCCATACCATTTTCTGCACTTGTGCTGGCGTTGAAAACCACTTTTCGCGCTCTTGTTCATGTTCAAAACCACTTCCACACTTGTGCTGGCGTTGAAAACAACTTTTCTCACTTTTGCAAGTGTTGCAAAACCACTTTTCATACCTGTGTTGGCATTGAAAACCACTTTTTGAACTTGTGTTGGTGTTGCAAAACCACTTTTCGCACTTGTGCGAGCATTGAAAACGACTTTCTGCACTTGTGCTTGTGTTGCAAAACCACTTTTCGCACTTGTGTTGGCGTTGAAAACCACTTTTTGCACTTGTGCTTGTGTTGCAAAACCACTTTTTGCACTTGTGCTTGTGTTGCAAAACCACTTTTCCCACTTGTGTTGGTGCTAATAATCCACTTTCCACACCTGCGCTCGTGTTGCAAATCCACTTTTCACACTTGTGCTGGCGTTGAAAACCACTTTTCGCACTTTTGCAAGTGTTGCAAAACCACTTTCCACAATTGTGCTGGCATTGAAAACCACTTATCGCACTTGTGTTAGTGTTGCAAAACCACTTTTCGCACTTGTGTTGGTATTGATAAACCACTTTTCACACTTGTGTTGGTGTTGTAAAATCACTTTTGCACCTGCGCTCGTGTTGCAAAGCAACTCTTCGCACTTGTGTTGGAGATGCAAAACCTCTTTCCGCACCTGTGCTGGCATTGAAAACCACTTTTCACACCTGTGTTGGCATTGAAAACCACTTTTTGCACTTGTGTTGGTGTTGCAAAACGACTTTCGCACTTGTGCTAGCATTGAAAACGACTTTTTGCACTTGTGCTTGTGTTGCAAAACCACTTTTCGCACTTGTGTTCACGTTCAAAACCACTTTTAGCACATGTGTTAGTGTTCAAAAACCATTTTCCGCACTCGGGCTGGTGTTGAAAACCACTTTTTGAACTTGTGATGGTGTTGCAAAACAACTTTTCGCACATGTGTTAGTGTTGAAAAACCATTTTCCGCACTCGTGCTCGTGTTGATAACCACTTTTCGCACTCTTGTTCGTGTTCAAAACCTCCTTCCGCTCCCGTGCTGGCATTGAAAACCACTTTTCGCACTTGTGTTAGTGTTGCAAAACCAATTTCGACACTTGTGTTAGTATTGCTAAACCACTTTCCGCAGTTGTGCTGGGGTAGAAAACCACTTTTCGCAATTGTGCTCGTGTTGAAAAACACTTTTTGCGCTCCTGTTAGTGTTGCAAATCCACTTTTCGCACTGTGTTAGTGTTGCAAAACCACTTTTCGCACTTGTGTGAGTGTTGCAAAACCATTTTCCGCACTCGTGCTGGTGTTGATAACCACTTTTTGCGCTCTTGTTATTGTTCAAAACCACTTTTAGCACTTCTCTTAGTGTTGCAAAACCACTTTTTGCACTTGTGTTGGTGTTGCAAAACCACTTTTCGCACTTGTGCGAGCATGGAAAACGATTTTTTGCACTTGTGCTTGTGTGCAAAACCACTTTTCGCACTTGTGTTGGCGTTGAAAACCACTTTTTGCACTTGTTTTGGTGTTGCAAAACCACTTTTCGCACTTGTGCTAGCATTGAAAGTGACTTTTTGCACTTGTGCTTGTGTTGCAAAACCACTTTTTGAACTTGTGTTAGCGTTGCAAAACCACTTTTCCTAATTGTGTTGGTGTTACTAATCCACTTTCCACACCTGCGCTCGTGTTGGCGTTGAAAACCACTTTTTGCACTTGTGTTGGTGTTGCAAAACCACTTTTCGCACTTGTGCGAGCATTGAAAACGATTTTTTGCACTTGTGCTTGTGTTGCAAAATCACTTTTCGCACTTGTGTTAGTGTTGCAAAACCATTTTCCGCACTCGTGCTCGTGTTGATAACCACTTTTCGCGCTCTTGTTCATGTTCAAAACCACTTCCACACTTGTGCTGGCGTTGAAAACAACTTTTCTCACTTTTGCAAGTGTTGCAAAACCACTTTTCATTCCTGTGTTAGCATTGAAAACCACTTTTTGCACTTGTGTTGGTGCTGCAAAACCACTTTTCGCACTTGTGCGAGCATTGAAAACGATTTTTTGCACTTGTGCTTGTGTTGCAAAACCACTTTTCACACTTGTGCTCGTGTTGATAACCACTTTTTGCGCTCTTGTTATTGTTCAAAACCACTTTTAGCACTTCTCTTAGTGGTGCAAAACCACTTTTCGCACTTGAGTTAGTGTTGCCATACCATTTTCTGCACTTGTGCTGGCGTTGAAAACCACTTTTCGCACATGTGTTGGTGTTGCAACACCACGTTTTGCACTTGTGTTAGCGTTGAAAACCACTTTTCGCACATGTGTTAGTGTTGAAAAACCATTTTCAGCACTCGGGCTGGTGTTGATAACCACTTTTCGCGCTCTTGTTCATGTTGAAAACAACTTTTCGCACATGTGTTAGCGTTGCAAAACCATTTTCCGCACTCGTGCTCGTGTTGATAACCAATTTTCGCGCTCTTGTTCATGTTCAAAACCACTTTCTACAATTGTGCTGGCGTTGAAAACCACTTATCGCACTTGTGTGAGTGTTGCAAAACCACTTTTCGCACTTGTGTTGGTGTTCACAAACCACTTTTCACACTTGTGTTGGTGTTGTAAAACCACTTTTCACACTTGTGTTGGTGTTGAAAACCACTTTTCGCACTTTTGCAAGTGTTGCAAAACCACGCTCCACAATTGTGCTGGAGTTGAAAACCACTTATCGCACTTGTGTTAGTGTTGCAAAACCATTTTCCACACTCGTGCTGGTGTTGATAACCACTTTTTGCACTCTTGGTATTGTTCAAAACCACTTTTAGCACTTCTCTTAGTGTTGCAAAACCACTTTTCGCACTTGTGTTAGTGTTGCCATACCATTTTCTGCACTTGTGCTGGCGTTGAAAACCACTTTTCGCACATGTGTTGGTGTTGATAACCACTTTTCGCGCTCTTGTTCATGTTCAAAACCACTTTCCACACTTGTGCTGGCGTTGAAAACAACTTTTCGCACTTTTGCAAGTATTGCAAAACCACTTTTCACACCTGTGTTGGCATTGAAAACCACGTTTTGCACTTGTGTTGGTGTTGCAAAACCACTTTTCGCACTTGTGCTAGCATTGAAAACGACTTTTTGCACTTGTGCTTGTGTTGCAAAACCACTTTTCACACTTGTGTTGGCGTTGAAAACCACTTTTTACACTTGTTTTGGTGTTGCAAAACCACTTTTCGCACTTGTGCTAGCACTGAATGCGACTTTTTGCACTTGTGCTTGTGTTGCAAAACCACTTTTCGCACTTGTGTTAGTGTTGCAAAACCAATTTCGACACTTGTGTTAGTATTGCTAAACCACTTTCCGCACTTGTGCTCGTGTTGATAACCACTTTTTGCGCTCTTGTTATTGTTCAAAACCACTTTTAGCACTTCTCTTAGTGGTGCAAAACCACTTTTCGCACTTGTGTTAGTGTTGCCATACTATTTTCTGCATTTGTGCTGGCGTTGAAAACCACTTTTCGCACATGTGGTGGTGTTGCAACACCACGTTTTGCACTTGTGTTAGCGTTGAAAACCACTTTTCGCACATGTGTTAGTGTTGAAAAACCATTTTCAGCACTCGGGCCGGTGTTGATAACCACTTTCCGCGCTCTTGTTCGTGTTCAAAACAACTTTTCGCACATGTGTTTATGTTGAAAAACCATTTTCCGCACTCGTGCTCGTGTTGATAACCACTTTTCGCGCTCTTGTTCATGTTCAAAACCACTTTCCACACTTGTGCTGGCGTTTAAAACAACTTTTCTCACATTTGCAAGTGTTGCAAAACCACTTTTCATACCTGTGTTGGCATTGAAAACGACTTTTTGCACTTGTGCTTGTGCTGCAAAACCACTTTTCGCACTTGTGTTGGCATTGAAAACCACTTTTTGCACTTGTGTTAGCGTTGCAAAACCACTTTTCCCACCTGTGTTGGTGTTACTAATCCACTTTCCACACCTGCGCTCGTGTTGCAAATCCACTTTTCACACTTGTGTTGGCGTTGAAAACCACTTTTCGCACTTGTGTTAGTGTTGCCATACCACTTTCTGCACTTGTGCTGGCGTTGAAAACCACTTTTCGCACATGTGTTGGTGTTGCAAAACCACTTTTTGCACTTGTGTTAGCGTTGAAAACCACTTTTCGCACATGTGTTAGTGTTGAAAAACCATTTTGCACACTCGGTCTGGTGTTGATAACCACTTTTTGCGCTCTTGTTCGTGTTCAAAACAACTTTTCGCACATGTGTTAGTGTTGAAAAACCATTTTCCGCACTCGTGCTCGTGTTGATAACCACTTTTCGCGCTCTTGTTCATGTTCAAAACCACTTCCACACTTGTGCTGGCGTTGAAAACAACTTTTCTCACTTTTGCAAGTGTTGCAAAACCACTTTTCATACCTGTGTTGGCATTGAAAACCACTTTTTGCACTTGTGTTGGTGTTGCAAAACCACTTTTCGCACTTGTGCGAGCATTGAAAACGATTTTTTGCACTTGTGCTTGTGTGCAAAACCACTTTTCGCACTTGTGTTGGCGTTGAAAACCACTTTTTGCACTTGTTTTGGTGTTGCAAAACCACTTTTCGCACTTGTGCTAGCATTGAAAGTGACTTTTTGCACTTGTGCTTGTGTTGCAAAACCACTTTTTGAACTTGTGTTAGCGTTGCAAAACCACTTTTCCTAATTGTGTTGGTGTTACTAATCCACTTTCCACACCTGCGCTCGTGTTGCAAATCCACTTTTCACACTTGTGTTGGCGTTGAAAACCACTTTTTGCATTTGTGTTGGTGTTGCAAAACCACTTTTAGCACTTGTGCGAGCATTGAAAACGATTTTTTGCACCTGTGCTTGTGTTGCAAAACCACTTTTCGCACTTGTGTTAGTGTTGCAAAACCATTTTCCGCACTCGTGCTCGTGTTGATAACCACTTTTCGCGCTCTTGTTCATGTTCAAAACCACTTCCACACTTGTGCTGGCGTTGAAAACAACTTTTCTCACTTTTGCAAGTGTTGCAAAACCACTTTTCATTCCTGTGTTAGCATTGAAAACCACTTTTTGCACTTGTGTTGGTGCTGCAAAACCACTTTTCGCACTTGTGCGAGCATTGAAAACGATTTTTTGCACTTGTGCTTGTGTTGCAAAACCACTTTTCGCACTTGTGTTAGTGTTGCAAAACCAATTTCGACACTTGTGTTAGTATTGCTAAACCACTTTCCGCACTTGTGCTCGTGTTGATAACCACTTTTTGCGCTCTTGTTATTGTTCAAAACCACTTTTAGCACTTCTCTTAGTGGTGCAAAACCACTTTTCGCACTTGAGTTAGTGTTGCCATACCATTTTCTGCACTTGTGCTGGCGTTGAAAACCACTTTTCGCACATGTGTTGGTTTTGCAAAACCACTTTTTGCACTTGTGTTAGCGTTGAAAACCTCTTTTCGCACATGTGTTAGTGTTGAAAAACCATTTTCCGCACACGGGCTGGTGTTGATAACCACTTTTCGCGCTCTTGTTCGTGTTCAAAACAACTTTTCGCACATGTCTTAGTGTTGAAAAACCATTTTCCGCACTCGTGCTCGTGTTGATAACCACTTTTCGCGCTCTTGTTCATGTTCAAAACCACTTCCACACTTGTGCTGGCGTTGAAAACAACTTTTCTCACTTTTGCAAGTGTTGCAAAACCACTTTTCATACCTGTGTTGGCATTGAAAACCACTTTTTGAACTTGTGTTGGTGTTGCAAAACCACTTTTCCCACTTGTGCGAGCATTGAAAACGACTTTCTGCACTTGTGCTTGTGTTGCAAAACCACTTTTCGCACTTGTGTTGGCGTTGAAAACCACTTTTTGCACCTGTGCTTGTGTTGCAAAACCACTTTTTGCACTTGTGTTAGCGTTGCAAAACCACTTTTCCCACTTGTGTTGGTGCTAATAATCCACTTTCCACACCTGCGCTCGTGTTGCAAATCCACTTTTCACACTTGTGCTGGCGTTGAAAACCACTTTTCGCACTTTTGCAAGTGTTGCAAAACCACTTTCCACAATTGTGCTGGCATTGAAAACCACTTTTCGCACTTTTGCAAGTGTTGCAAAACCACTTTTCGCACTTGTGCGAGCATTGAAAACTATTTTTTGAACTTGTGCTTGTGTTGCAAAACCACTTTTCACACTTGTGTTGGCGTTGAAAACCACTTTTTGCACTTGTTTTGGTGTTGCAAAACCACTTTTCGCACTTGTGCTGGCATTGAAAGCGACTTTTTGCACTTGTGCTTGTGTTGCAAAACCACTTTTTGCACTTGTGTTAGCGTTGCAAAACCACTTTTCCCACTTGTGTTGGTGCTAATAATCCACTTTCCACACCTGCGCTCGTGTTGCAAATCCACTTTTCACACTTGTGCTGGCGTTGAAAACCACTTTTCGCACTTTTGCAAGTGTTGCAAAACCACTTTCCACAATTGTGCTGGCATTGAAAACCACTTATCGCACTTGTGTTAGTGTTACAAAACCACTTTTCGCACTTGTGTTGGTATTGACAAACCACTTTTCACACTTGTGTTGGTGTTGTAGAATCACTTTCTGCACCTGCGCTCGTGTTGCAAAGCAACTCTTCGCACTTGTGTTGGAGATGCAAAACCTCTTTCCGCACCTGTGCTGGCATTGAAAACCACTTTTCGCACTTGTCTTAGTGTTGCAAAACCAATTTCGACACTTGTGTTAGTACTGCTAAACCACTTTCCACACTTGTGCTGGCGTTGAAAACAACTTTTCACACTTTTGCAAGTGTTGCAAAACCACTTTTCATACTTGTGTTGGCATTGAAAACCACTTTTTGCACTTGTGTTGGTGTTGCAAAACCACTTTTCGCACTTGTGCGAGCATTGAAAACGATTTTTTGCACTTGTGCTTGTGTTGCAAAACCACTTTTCGCACTTGTGTTGGTGTTGAAAACCACTTTTTGCACTTGTTTTGGTGTTGCAAAACCACTTTTCGCACTTGTGCTAGCATTGAAAGTGACTTTTTGCACTTGTGCTTGTGTTGCAAAACCACTTTTCGCACTTGTGTTAGTGTTGCAAAACCAATTTCGACACTTGTGTTAGTATTGCTAAACCATTTTCCGCACTTGTGCTGGGGTAAAAAACCACTTTTCGCACTTGTGCTCGTGTTGATAACCACTTTTTGCGCTCTTGTTATTGTTCAAAACCACTTTTAGCACTTCTCTTAGTGGTGCAAAACCACTTTTCGCACTTGTGTTAGTGTTGCCATACCATTTTCTGCACTTGTGCTGGCGTTGAAAACCACTTTTCGCACATGTGTTGGTGTTGCAAAACCACTTTTTGCACTTGTGTTAGCATTGAAAACCACTTTTCGCACATGTGTTAGTGTTGAAAAACCATTTTCCGCACTCGTGCTCGTGTTGATAACCACTTTTCGCGCTCTTGTTCATGTTCAAAACCACTTTCCACACATGTGCTGGCGTTGAAAACAACTTTGTCTCACATTTGCAAGTGTTGCAAAACCAATTTTTATACCTGTGTTGGCATTGAAAACCACTTTTTGCACTTGTGTTGGTGTTGCAAAACCACTTTTCGCACTTGTGCGAGCATTGAAAACGACTTTTTGCACTTGTGCTTGTGTTGTAAAACCACTTTTCGCACTTGTGTTGGCGTTGAAAACCACTTTTTGCACTTGTTTTGGTGTTGCAAGACCACTTTTCGCACTTGTGCTAGCATTGAAAGCGACTTTTTGCAGTTGTGCTTGTGTTGCAAAACCACTTTTTGCACTTGTGTTAGCGTTGCAAAACCACTTTTCCCACCTGTGTTGGTGTTACTAATCCACTTTCCACACCTGCGCTCGTGTTGCAAATCCACTTTTCACACTTGTGTTGGCGTTGAAAACCAATTTTCGCACTTGTGTTAGTGTTGCCATACCATTTTCTGCACTTGTGCTGGCGTTGAAAACCACTTTTCGCACATGTGTTGGTGTTGCAAAACCACTTTTTGCACTTGTGTTAGCGTTGAAAACCACATTTCGCACATGTGTTAGTGTTGAAAAACCATTTTGCACACTTGGGCTGGTGTTGATAACCACTTTTCGCGCTCTTGTTCGTGTTCAAAACAACTTTTCGCACATGTGTTCGTGTTGAAAAACCATTTTCCGCACTCGTGCTCGTGTTGATAACCACTTTTCGCGCTCTTGTTCATGTTCAAAACCACTTTCCACACTTGTGCTGGCGTTGAAAACAACTTTTTCTTACATTTGCAAGTGTTGCAAAACCACTTTTCATACCTGTGTTGGCATTGAAAACCACTTTTTGCACTTGTGTTGGTGTTGCAAAACCACTTTTCGCACTTGTGCGAGCATTGAAAACGACTTTTTGCACTTGTGCTTGTGTTGTAAAACCACTTTTCGCACTTGTGTTGGCGTTGAAAACCACTTTTTGCACTTGTTTTGGTGTTGCAAGACCACTTTTCGCACTTGTGCTAGCATTGAAAGCGACTTTTTGCACTTGTGCCTGTGTTGCAAAACCACTTTTTGCACTTGTGTTAGCGTTGCAAAACCACTTTTCCCACCTGTGTTGGTGTTACTAATCCACTTTCCACACCTGCGCTCGTGTTGCAAATCCACTTTTCACACTTGTGCTGGCGTTGAAAACCACTTTTCGCACTTTTGCAAGTGTTGCAAAACCACTTTCCACAATTGTGCTGGCATTGAAAACCACTTATCGCACTTGTGTTAGTGTTGCAAAACCACTTTTCGCACTTGTGTTGGTATTGATAAACCACTTTTCCCACTTGTGTTGGTGTTGTAAAATCACTTTCTGCACCTGCGCTCGTGTTGCAAAGCAACTCTTCGCACTTGTGTTGGAGATGCAAAACCTCTTTCCGCACCTGTGCTGGCATTGAAAACCACTTTTCGCACTTGTGTTAGTGTTGCAAAACCAATTTCGACATATGCGTTAGTATTGCTAAACCACTTTCCACACTTGTGCTGGCGTTGAAACAACTTTTCGCACTTTTGCAAGTGTTGCAAAACCACTTTTCATACCTGTGTTGGCATTGAAAACCACTTTTTGCACTTGTGTTGGTGTTGCAAAACCACTTTTCGCACTTGTGTTGGCGTTGAAAACCACTTTTTGCACTTGTTTTGGTGTTGCAAAACCACTTTTCGCACTTGTGCTAGCATTGAAAGCGACTTTTTGCACTTGTGCTTGTGTTGCAAAACCACTTTTTGCACTTGTGTTAGCGTTGCAAAACCACTTTTCCCACTTGTGTTGGCGTTGAAAACCACTTTTCGCACTTTTGCAAGTGTTGCAAAACCACTTTCTACAAATGTGCTGGCGTTGAAAACCACTTATCGCACTTGTGTGAGTGTTGCAAAACCACTTTTCGCACTTGTGTTGGTGTTCACAAACCACTTTTCACACTTGTGTTGGTGTTGTAAAACCACTTTTCACACTTGTGCTGGTGTTGAAAACCACTTTTCGCACTTTTGCAAGTGTTGCAAAACCACGCTCCACAATTGTGCTGGAGTTGAAAACCACTTATCGCACTTGTGTTAGTGTTGCAAAACCATTTTCCACACTCGTGCTGGTGTTGATAACCACTTTTTGCGCTCTTGGTATTGTTCAAAACCACTTTTAGCACTTCTCTTAGTGTTGCAAAACCACTTTTCGCACTTGTGTTAGTGTTGCCATACCATTTTCTGCACTTGTGCTGGCGTTGAAAACCACTTTTCACACATGTGTTGGTGTTGATAACCACATTTCGCGCTCTTGTTCATGTTCAAAACCACTTTCCACACTTGTGCTGGCGTTGAAAACAACTTTTCTCACATTTGCAAGTGTTGCAAAACCACTTTTCATTACTGTGTTGGCATTGAAAACCACTTTTTGCACTTGTGTTGGTGTTGCAAAACCACTTTTCGCACTTGTGCAAGCATTGAAAACGACTTTTTGCACTTGTGCTTGTGTTGCAAAACCACTTTCCGCACATGTGTTGGCGTTGAAAACCACTTTTTGCACTTGTTTTGGTGTTGCAAAACCACTTTTCGCACTTGTGCTAGCATTGATAGCGACTTTTTGCACTTGTGCTTGTGATAAAAAACCACTTTTTGCACTTGTGTTAGCGTTGCAAAACCACTTTTCCCACTTGTGTTGGCGTTACTAATCCACTTTCCACACCTGCGCTCATGTTGCAAATCCACTTTTCACACTTGTGTTGGCGTTGAAAACCACTTTTTGCACTTGTTTTGGTGTTGCAAAACCATTTTCGCACTTGTGCTAGCATTGAAAGCGACTTTTTGCACTTGTGCTTGTGTTGCAAAACCACTTTTCGCACTTGTGTTAGTGTTGCAAAACCAATTTCGACACTTGTGTTAGTATTGCTAAACCACTTTCCGCACTTGTGCTGGGGTAGAAAAACACTTTTCGCACTTGTGCTCGTGTTGACAACCACTTTTTGCACTCTTGTTATTGTTCAAAACCACTTTTAGCACTTCTCTTAGTGGTGCAAAACCACTTTTCGCGCTTGAGTTAGTGTTGCCATACCATTTTCTGCACTTGTGCTGGCGTTGAAAACCACTTTTCGCACATGTGTTGGTTTTGCAAAACCACTTTTTGCACTTGTGTTAGTGTTGAAAACCACTTTTCGCACATGTGTTAGTGTTGAAAAACCATTTTCCGCACTCGTGCTCGTGTTGATAACCACTTTTCGCGCTCTTGTTCATGTTCAAAACCACTTCCACACTTGTGCTGGCGTTGAAAACAACTTTTCTCACTTTTGCAAGTGTTGCAAAACCACTTTTCATACCTGTGTTGGCATTGAAAACCACTTTTTGAACTTGTGTTGGTGTTGCAAAACCACTTTTCGCACTTGTGCGAGCATTGAAAACGACTTTCTGCACTTGTGCTTGTGTTGCAAAACCACTTTTCGCACTTGTGTTGCCGTTGAAAACCACTTTTTGCACTTGTGCTTGTGTTGCAAAACCACTTTTTGCACTTGTGTTAGCGTTGCAAAACCACTTTTCCCACTTGTGTTGGTGCTAATAATCCACTTTCCACACCTGCGCTCGTGTTGCAAATCCACTTTTCACACTTGTGCTGGCGTTGAAAACCACTTTTCGCACTTTTGCAAGTGTTGCAAAACCACTTTCCACAATTGTGCTGGCATTGAAAACCACTTATCGCACTTGTGTTAGTGTTGCAAAACCACTTTTCGCATTTGTGTTGGCGTTGAAAACCACTTTTTGCACTTGTTTTGGTGTTGCAAGACCACTTTTCGCACTTGTGCTAGCATTGAAAGCGACTTTTTGCACTTGTGCCTGTGTTGCAAAACCACTTTTTGCACTTGTGTTAGCGTTGCAAAACCACTTTTCCCACCTGTGTTGGTGTTACTAATCCACTTTCCACACCTGCGCTCGTGTTGCAAATCCACTTTTCACACTTGTGCTGGCGTTGAAAACCACTTTTCGCACTTTTGCAAGTGTTGCAAAACCACTTTCCACAATTGTGCTGGCATTGAAAACCACTTATCGCACTTGTGTTAGTCTTGCAAAACCACTTTTCGCACTTGTGTTGGTATTGATAAACCACTTTTCCCACTTGTGTTGGTGTTGTAAAATCACTTTCTGCACCTGCGCTCGTGTTGCAAAGCAACTCTTCGCACTTGTGTTGGAGATGCAAAACCTCTTTCCGCACCTGTGCTGGCATTGAAAACCACTTTTCGCACTTGTGTTAGTGTTGCAAAACCAATTTCGACATATGCGTTAGTATTGCTAAACCACTTTCCACACTTGTGCTGGCGTTGAAACAACTTTTCGCACTTTTGCAAGTGTTGCAAAACCACTTTTCATACCTGTGTTGGCATTGAAAACCACTTTTTGCACTTGTGTTGGTGTTGCAAAACCACTTTTCGCACTTGTGTTGGCGTTGAAAACCACTTTTTGCACTTGTTTTGGTGTTGCAAAACCACTTTTCGCACTTGTGCTAGCATTGAAAGCGACTTTTTGCACTTGTGCTTGTGTTGCAAAACCACTTTTTGCACTTGTGTTAGCGTTGCAAAACCACTTTTCCCACTTGTGTTGGCGTTGAAAACCACTTTTCGCACTTTTGCAAGTGTTGCAAAACCACTTTCTACAAATGTGCTGGCGTTGAAAACCACTTATCGCACTTGTGTGAGTGTTGCAAAACCACTTTTCGCACTTGTGTTGGTGTTCACAAACCACTTTTCACACTTGTGTTGGTGTTGTAAAACCACTTTTCACACTTGTGCTGGTGTTGAAAACCACTTTTCGCACTTTTGCAAGTGTTGCAAAACCACGCTCCACAATTGTGCTGGAGTTGAAAACCACTTATCGCACTTGTGTTAGTGTTGCAAAACCATTTTCCACACTCGTGCTGGTGTTGATAACCACTTTTTGCGCTCTTGGTATTGTTCAAAACCACTTTTAGCACTTCTCTTAGTGTTGCAAAACCACTTTTCGCACTTGTGTTAGTGTTGCCATACCATTTTCTGCACTTGTGCTGGCGTTGAAAACCACTTTTCACACATGTGTTGGTGTTGATAACCACATTTCGCGCTCTTGTTCATGTTCAAAACCACTTTCCACACTTGTGCTGGCGTTGAAAACAACTTTTCTCACATTTGCAAGTGTTGCAAAACCACTTTTCATTACTGTGTTGGCATTGAAAACCACTTTTTGCACTTGTGTTGGTGTTGCAAAACCACTTTTCGCACTTGTGCAAGCATTGAAAACGACTTTTTGCACTTGTGCTTGTGTTGCAAAACCACTTTCCGCACATGTGTTGGCGTTGAAAACCACTTTTTGCACTTGTTTTGGTGTTGCAAAACCACTTTTCGCACTTGTGCTAGCATTGATAGCGACTTTTTGCACTTGTGCTTGTGATAAAAAACCACTTTTTGCACTTGTGTTAGCGTTGCAAAACCACTTTTCCCACTTGTGTTGGCGTTACTAATCCACTTTCCACACCTGCGCTCATGTTGCAAATCCACTTTTCACACTTGTGTTGGCGTTGAAAACCACTTTTTGCACTTGTTTTGGTGTTGCAAAACCATTTTCGCACTTGTGCTAGCATTGAAAGCGACTTTTTGCACTTGTGCTTGTGTTGCAAAACCACTTTTCGCACTTGTGTTAGTGTTGCAAAACCAATTTCGACACTTGTGTTAGTATTGCTAAACCACTTTCCGCACTTGTGCTGGGGTAGAAAAACACTTTTCGCACTTGTGCTCGTGTTGACAACCACTTTTTGCACTCTTGTTATTGTTCAAAACCACTTTTAGCACTTCTCTTAGTGGTGCAAAACCACTTTTCGCGCTTGAGTTAGTGTTGCCATACCATTTTCTGCACTTGTGCTGGCGTTGAAAACCACTTTTCGCACATGTGTTGGTTTTGCAAAACCACTTTTTGCACTTGTGTTAGCGTTGAAAACCACTTTTCGCACATGTGTTAGTGTTGAAAAACCATTTTCCGCACTCGTGCTCGTGTTGATAACCACTTTTCGCGCTCTTGTTCATGTTCAAAACCACTTCCACACTTGTGCTGGCGTTGAAAACAACTTTTCTCACTTTTGCAAGTGTTGCAAAACCACTTTTCATACCTGTGTTGGCATTGAAAACCACTTTTTGAACTTGTGTTGGTGTTGCAAAACCACTTTTCGCACTTGTGCGAGCATTGAAAACGACTTTCTGCACTTGTGCTTGTGTTGCAAAACCACTTTTCGCACTTGTGTTGCCGTTGAAAACCACTTTTTGCACTTGTGCTTGTGTTGCAAAACCACTTTTTGCACTTGTGTTAGCGTTGCAAAACCACTTTTCCCACTTGTGTTGGTGCTAATAATCCACTTTCCACACCTGCGCTCGTGTTGCAAATCCACTTTTCACACTTGTGCTGGCGTTGAAAACCACTTTTCGCACTTTTGCAAGTGTTGCAAAACCACTTTCCACAATTGTGCTGGCATTGAAAACCACTTATCGCACTTGTGTTAGTGTTGCAAAACCACTTTTCGCATTTGTGTTGGTATTGATAAACCACTTTTCACACTTGTGTTGGTGTTGTAAAATCACTTTCTGCACCTGCGCTCGTGTTGCAAAGCAACTCTTTGCACTTGTGTTGGAGATGCAAAACCTCTTTCAGCACCTGTGCTGGCATTGAAAACCACTTTTCACACCTGTGTTGGCATTGAAAACCACTTTTTGCACTTGTGTTGGTGTTGCAAAACGACTTTCGCACTTGTGCTAGCATTGAAAACGACTTTTTGCACTTGTGCTTGTGTTGCAAAACCACTTTTCGCACTTGTGTTCGCGTTCAAAACCACTTTTAGCACATGTGTTAGTGTTCAAAAACCATTTTCCGCACTCGGGCTGGTGTTGATAACCAATTTTCGCGCTCTTGTTCGTATTCAAAACAACTTTTCGCACATGTGTTAGTGTTGAAAAACCATTTTCCGCACTCGTGCTCGTGTTGATAACCACTTTTCGCGCTCTTGTTCGTGTTCAAAACCTCTTTCCGCTCCCGTGCTGACATTGAAAACCACTTTTCGCACTTGTGTTAGTGTTGCAAAACCAATTTCGACACTTGTGTTAGTATTGCTAAACCACTTTCCGCAGTCGTGCTGGGGTAGAAAACCACTTTTCGCAATTGTGCTCGTGTTGAAAAACACTTTTTGCGCTCCTGTTAGTGTTGCAAATCCACTTTTCGCACTGTGTTAGTGTTGCAAAACCACTTTTCGCACTTGTGTGAGTGTTGCAAAACCATTTTCCGCACTCGTGCTGGTGTTGATAACCACTTTTTGCGCTCTTGTTATTGTTCAAAACCACTTTTAGCACTTCTCTTAGTGTTGCAAAACCACTTTTCGCACTTGTGTTAGTGTTGCCATGCCATTTTCTGCACTTGTGCTAGAGTTGAAAACCACTTTTCATACCTGTGTTGGCATTGAAAACCACTTTTTGCACTTGTGTTGGTGTTGCAAAACCACTTTTCGCACTTGTGTTGGCGTTGAAAACCACTTTTTGCACTTGTTTTGGTGTTGCAAAACCACTTTTCGCACTTGTGCTAGCATTGAAAGCAACTTTTTGCACTTGTGCTTGTGTTGCAAAACCACTTTTTGCACTTGTGTTAGCGTTGCAAAACCACTTTTCCCACTTGTGTTGGCGTTGAAAACCACTTTTCGCACTTTTGCAAGTGTTGCAAAACCACTTTCTGCAATTGTGCTGGCGTTGAAAACCACTTATCGCACTTGTGTGAGTGTTGCAAAACCACTTTTCGCACTTGTGTTGGTGTTCACAAACCACTTTTCACACTTGTGTTGGTGTTGTAAAACCACTTTTCACACTTGTGCTGGTGTTGAAAACCACTTTTCGCACTTTTGCAAGTGTTGCAAAACCACGCTCCACAATTGTGCTGGAGTTGAAAACCACTTATCGCACTTGTGTTAGTGTTGCAAAACCATTTTCCACACTCGTGCTGGTGTTGATAACCACTTTTTGCGCTCTTGGTATTGTTCAAAACCACTTTTAGCACTTCTCTTAGTGTTGCAAAACCACTTTTCGCACTTGTGTTAGTGTTGCCATACCATTTTCTGCACTTGTGCTGGCGTTGAAAACCACTTTTCGCACATGTGTTGGTGTTGATAACCACTTTTCGCGCTCTTGTTCATGTTCAAAACCACTTTCCACACTTGTGCTGGCGTTGAAAACAACTTTTCGCACTTTTGCAAGTATTGCAAAACCACTTTTCACACCTGTGTTGGCGTTGAAAACCACGTTTTGCACTTGTGTTGGTGTTGCAAAACCACTTTTCGCACTTGTGCTAGCATTGAAAACGACTTTTTGCACTTGTGCTTGTGTTGCAAAACCACTTTTCACACTTGTGTTGGCGTTGAAAACCACTTTTTACACTTGTTTTGGTGTTGCAAAACCACATTTCGCACTTGTGCTAGCACTGAATGCGACTTTTTGCACTTGTGCTTGTGTTGCAAAACCACTTTTCGCATTTGTGTTAGTGTTGCAAAACCAATTTCGACACTTGTGTTAGTATTGCTAAACCACTTTCCGCACTTTTGCTCGTGTTGATAACCACTTTTTGCGCTCTTGTTATTGTTCAAAACCACTTTTAGCACTTCTCTTAGTGGTGCAAAACCACTTTTCGCACTTGTGTTAGTGTTGCCATACCATTTTCTGCACTTGTGCTGGCGTTGAAAACCACTTTTCGCACATGTGTTGGTGTTGCAACACCACGTTTTGCACTTGTGTTAGCGTTGAAAACCACTTTTCGCACATGTGTTAGTGTTGAAAAACCATTTTCAGCACTCGGGCTGGTGTTGATAACCACATTTCGCGCTCTTGTTCATGTTCAAAACAACTTTTCGCACATGTGTTAGCGTTGTAAAACCATTTTCCGCACTCGTGCTCGTGTTGATAACCACTTTTCGCGCTCTTGTTCATGTTCAAAACCACTTTCTACAATTGTGCTGGCGTTGAAAACCACTTATCGCACTTGTGTGAGTGTTGCAAAACCACTTCTCGCACTTGCGTTGGTGTTCACAAACCACTTTTCACACTTGTGTTGGTGTTGTAAAACCACTTTTCACACTTGTGCTGGTGTTGAAAACCACTTTTCGCACTTTTGCAAGTGTTGCAAAACCACGCTCCACAATTGTGCTGGAGTTGAAAACCACATCGCACTTGTGTTAGTGTTGCAAAACCATTTTCCACACTCGTGCTGGTGTTGATAACCACTTTTTGCGCTCTTGGTATTGTTCAAAACCACTTTTAGCACTTCTCTTAGTGTTGCAAAACCACTTTTCGCACTTGTGTTAGTGTTGCCATACCATTTTCTGCACTTGTGCTGGCGTTGAAAACCACTTTTCGCACATGTGTTGGTGTTGATAACCACTTTTCGCGCTCTTGTTCATGTTCAAAACCACTTTCCACACTTGTGCTGGCGTTGAAAACAACTTTTCGCACTTTTGCAAGTATTGCAAAACCACTTTTCACACCTGTGTTGGCATTGAAAACCACGTTTTGCACTTGTGTTGGTGTTGCAAAACCACTTTTCGCACTTGTGCTAGCATTGAAAACGACTTTTTGCACTTGTGCTTGTGTTGCAAAACCACTTTTCACACTTGTGTTGGCGTTGAAAACCACTTTTTACACTTGTTTTGGTGTTGCAAAACCACTTTTCGCACTTGTGCTAGCACTGAATGCGACTTTTTGCACTTGTGCTTGTGTTGCAAAACCAATTTCGACACTTGTGTTAGTATTGCTAAACCACTTTCCGCACTTGTGCTGGCGTTGAAAACCACGTGACGAGTTCAAAGGGCATCAAGTGATTTTGCGACGAAGGTTGAGAGCAGGGCAACGTGACGTCTCCTCCGATCTCCACATTCACCTGCACAAGAGCTGAGAGAACAATACGAATCATTAAAATATGAGGTAGTAGGGACAATAGAGATAAGTGGGACATTGCCCATCATGCTGCCAACTTTGTCCATTGAATTGCATGTTGGCTTACAGTGAAAAAAAAAACGTCTCTTATACCACCCAAAAGACCGTTATCTGAGTTCTACCGTCATTCGGTCAGCTGTGACATTGGCATGAGCTCCCCTTACGTGTGTAGCTCTCAGACATGGTGTCACGGACGAGCTGAATAGACTCAAAATCGAGGCTCAAATACGTCATCAGCATTTTAGGAAGCAAAACGGAAAAGCATGACTGCTGAATTGCAGAATTTAAACGAACATGTGATATAGTAGGGATTTTTCAAGAATATAATTCCATTGGATCTTTCACATCTACAGAAAACTACATATTGTGGGAACAGCAAGACTATATACCAAAGCTTCCAATGAGAATGTTAAGGTCAGAAAGCAAGTACAAAGATTTAAGTAGAAACAGGTGGGGAGAGTGTTTAGCATATTCAATTCTAGTTTCCTACTTGGTGAGGGTATACACACATAATACTTACTAGGGGGTACCGATACGCACTGGGACCATTGCTATTTGAAAATAATAACCGTGTGCTTGACTCACACAAAACGAAGATTAAATACGAGCATGAACAGCTCATTGGAAAGGTTGGATGGAAATTTCCTAGAATATGTTTACAAGTAATGTTTATTGTTATTGTCTGAGATCGTATTGATTGGAGCAGCCCCGAAAAAAGACTTCGATAAGGAGAACTCGAGTTTGGCCCATATCTTTGGAGGCCAGCCAAGGCAATTGCACACCACAAATTGTAATTACTGGTAGAACTGACGGACGCGAATTATTGTATCAAATATAATCATGTAACATGACTTAGAAAAGAAGATGCACACCGACCAATTAAATGTTATGTGGTTGGTATGGGCTTCTAGCTGAATGGCATATTGTCTACATCTTCCAGCATAGCAGGTCTCCTGGACTCCTGAAACCTTTTCACAATATTGTTTTCCAAACCTATCATTATGAATTATTTTTTTAACCTTTGATATTTTCCCCTCTGCTATTTTCTTATTATATTGTGGCATCCATCGCGTGCATCCAGTTTCCCTGTCCGAATACTGACAAACCGCGTCAAAGCGGTCAAGCCGGCCAGCTGATTTGATTGTTCCGAGTCAGATTACGGGCCTGTCTGCCACAATACCATACTCCAATGTAACCAATGTAATTGATGCATCATGCTGATTGGTACCATGCGCCAGTTCTTGAATGGCGACCAAGTGGAGTCGCCAGGCACAGGCACTGTCTTGTACTGGGCGCCACCCAAACACAATCTGTCCTATAATGGACGTGTATAACTAAAACTCGCGATAAGAGACACTCAAATCACCCGGAGACCAAGTGGTTTTAGAATGTATTTGAAGAGAAATGGCGGGAATACAAATGAAGAAGAATTGCAATACTAACTAGATGCTCAATTTATAACTGTGAGCAGTGATGGCGGGTCCAAGCTGCTCTGCACTTAACCTATCGATGCAAAACATTAAGTATGCCATCGATGGGGATAAAAACTAAAATGTCATCGGTCCCGTAGTGTGGCAGCCATATTGGTTTCAAGGTTAAATATTAAAAATAAATAATTTCTCTGAAACCGCTTAACCTATTGATGTGATATTTTACATACATGATTGACTCCGCTTGGGATATATAGTATGATAATGACGTCATCCATCACGTGGTATGGCAGCCATATTGTATTGAAGGAAAACTTTAACATTTGTTAGCTCTGAAATGGCTCAATGAAAATAAACTAAATTTTACATGTCATTGACTCCCCATAGGGAACATAGTTTGATAATGATGACATCATCAGTGACTCAATCTGGCAGATAAAAATATGTTCTAAAGTTTTCCTTCAATCTAATATGGCTGCAAAAGCACATGTCTGATAACGTTTTAATTACCAAACTTTTGTCCACTTGGGTAGTTAATGTCATACTTAAAGTTTTGCAACAATTGGTTGGGCGGGATGAGAGGAGGTTTTTATAGGTTTCAGCAAAAATCCAATATGGCTGCCAAACTGCGTGACCTATGTTTTAGTTATCAAACCTTATTTAGCATGGGTAGTTGATCATATGTTTAAGGTTTCGCATCGATTGGTTAAGTTGTTTTGGGGAAGATTTTTAGAAGATTATTTTTTCAAAGTGATATGGTTGTCCAACCACGTGACTTGTGAAATCATAATTTTACAATCCAACTCAGACGTCAGACTGGGTAGTCAATCACATTTATGAAGTTTAGTATTGATCAGATAAGGTTGGTTTTTCTATTCAATACGGCTGCCACACCACTGTAAAGATGATGCCATTGTTATCAAATTATATGCCCCAACAATAGTGGATCATTTGTGTAACGTTTGGCATCGATAGGTGAAGCAGTTTCCGAGAAAGTTAAAAAAAAAGAAGATTTTCCATCGAACCAATATAGCTGCCACACCCTGTGTTGATGACATGGCTAGTTGATGACATGCATACAGTTTTGTGTTCATAGGTTTGGCAGTTGCAGAGAAGATGTTTTTTACAAGTTTTACCTAAAATCCAATATGGCTGCCAAATCTGTGACTGATGATATCATCGTTATCATATATATATATATATATATATATATATATATATATATTATATATATATATATATATATATATATATATATATATATATATATATATATATATATATTATATATATATATAAAAGAAAGTTTTTGTTTGTTTGTTTGTCTGCACACGCGAATCTCCTGAACAGTGAAAGAAAGGAAGAAACCTCTGTTACGGATTCGTCACTTCCGTTGTTGTGGTTTTCATCCACTGTAAACATTTCTGATTCCATGCACTATTATTGTTTTCAAAAGGTTTATTGTGTATGAACTGTTTTCAAAAGGTGAAAAAGTTAGTGTTAAAAGAAACCGGAAACCGGATCGGAAAACGGACGACGACGAAGAAGAGGAAGAGGAAAAAGAAGGCGGAGCGAGTGGAGTCGGACAAGAAGCATAGTTGCTTTGCGGTCTGGAGCGAACATTGGCGAGCAAGAGTCACGAGTGAACTTTGGGTTTCCCAGGAAAGGGATTCATGCGACAGAGTTGTTATCGCTGTGACAGATTTACCTGCGTGTCAGGTTTTGCGAATGATTCACAAGAGAATCCTCGTCGTGCCGTTACGTCTCGAGTACGGGCCGTCGGCCATTTTGACTCGCGCGCTTTGTGCGTCGAGCAAGGTTTCTTTGCTTCGCTTCAGCCGTTCTCACCGCATTCAGACGTTTATCTGGTGTGTGTGTGTGCAACGCGGATTTTGAAGGTAAATCTGAGGTTCGCCGACTGTGAGCCGTGAAACGTCTATACCTGAGGGTGTGATTTCCCAGTCCCAGTCCCAGTCGCCTGGTGGGCGCCTTTGGATTTCCCAGTCGCCTTGAGGGCGCCTTGGTGCATCTTTGGCCGTGTGGCTTGGACCGTCATCCAAACGGGATTCTGGTCTCGATTAGACATCGTTCTGACGATCGCTGGAGGGGATCGACTTCGGCTTGAAACCAGAATCAACTTTGGTTTGAAGCAGAGAAAGCGACATTGGGAATGTTCTTGGTTCACTCACTTGGAGCACAGTGAGTTATATGTTACAAAACTGATGGTACCATCATAGGATATATATTGATTGTACTTTTGATTACTATTATTGTTGTACTGTTATTCTTGTGTGATCTTAATACAATATTTGTTTGTTGGTAACAATTGGTGTGGCTTCACCATTGATCTTTGACATACAGAATAACACATTCTTCTGCCGTCACTCCTCTCGGGGCTCGGAGGTACACCGTGACCAGGGGGTTGGGGAGGAGCACATAACAGAAATTGGGGGCTCGTCCAAAATTGGCCCAAATTGAAATTGGGGGCTCGTCTTTGCTGACAAAATTCCTAAAATTCGTCCAGGATAGAATTCCCTAACATTCCCAAAATTCCCAAATTTGGAATTTTTCTAACATTCCCAAATTTTTCAAAAAATTTGAAAATTTTTGTGTGAAGGTTAACAGGTGCTAACTAATAGTCACCATGGTGTTTGATGCAGAAAAGTTTGCGGCGTCCCCTAATGAGGCACAGTTACAAGCGTTAAAAAGATCGGAACTCTTGATATTGGCCAAACATTTTAACTTGGAGGTCCGAGCTCATATGAAGAAAGCAGAGATGCAGACATTGGTGGTAGAATCTCTGGTGGGACAAGGAACATGGACAGAGGTAGCCTTGGATTGGTTACCCGAGGAAAAAGAAAATGTGGAGCTCTGGAAAATGGAGATGCAACTGCAGAGCCAGGAAAGGTTAAAAGAGTTGGAATGGAAAGCCGAGGAGAGAAGAGCAGAGGAAAGGAGAGCTGAAAGAGAACTCGAGGAAAGAAGAGTAGAACAGGAATGAGAACTCGAGGAAAGAAGAACAGAGGAAAGGAGAACTGAAAGGGAACTCGAAGAAAGAAGAGCAGGGGAAAGAGCAGAGGAAAGGAGAGCCGAAAGGGAGTTAAAGGAACGTGATATGGAGTATCAGAAGGAACTTAAACTCAAGGAGCTAGAATTAATGGGAGAACGGAGAGAAGTAGTATCCATGCCGGCTAGTTTGACAACTTGTCAGAACACTTGGGATGTTGGTAGGCATGTGAGGCTGGTTCCACCCTTCAATGAAAAAGAGGTAGCCAAGATTTTTTTTACACTTTGAGAAAGTGGCTCAAATGCTAAAATGGCCTGTGGGGTCCTGGACTATGTTAGTGCAAAGTGTTTTGGTGGGTAAAGCTCAGGATATCTATTTGGCCTAACCGATTGACCAATGTGCAGATTATGAGATAGTGAAGAAAACCATTCTCAAAGCCTATGAATTGGTCCCTGAAGCTTACCGGCAAAAATTCAGGAATGCCAGGAAGAGGGAGAGTGGGACCCATGTGGAGTTTGCCAGAATGAAGGAAACCATCTTTTATCGGTGGTGTGATTCGAAGGGGAATGGGAAAGACTTCAAACTGTTGCAACAATTGATCTTGGTGGAGGAATTCAAACAGTGTGTCCACGCGGACATTAAAGTACATCTGGATGAAAAGAAAGTACCAGAGTTGTATGAGGCAGCCACCGTGGCAGATGACTATGCCTTCACACACAGGATGGGGTTCCACAATCCTAACTTCCCGCCTAGAGTTAGCCAGGGGAGTTATGGTAAATCAGGTTCGGAGAACAAATATTCATGGAGGCGGCCTCGAGATGACTATGAGGACAAATCTGATACCGCGACTTTTAGGGATCAGAAGACTACAGTTCCAAGACAGACTTATCTTCCGGGGGGGGAGGGGGGGGCTCGAGGCAGACCACGAGTTTTTCCTCCGGGCCTACTTGCGCTTTTTGCAAGAAATCTTGGCATTTGATGTCCCAATGTTATGCCCTGAAAAGGAAAAATCAGGAGCGGAGTCAGACTAGTACAACTCCGAATGCGTTGGCCAATGCGAGAAATCGTCCTTGGAGGACAGTGTCTTGTGAAGGTTCCCATGCCAAAGTTACAGCATCACAGAACGACCTTGTTCAAGAGGGTTACAAACCTTTTATTTCAGAGGGGTTTGTGTCACTGGATGGGGACTTAACGAACCAGAGACCTGTTAGGGTATTGAGGGACACAGGAGCACATCAATCTTTGATGCTTGAAGGCATTTTGCCATTGTCAGAGAAGACGGCAACTGGTGTTAGTGTTCTTTTACAGGGGGTTGGTGGCTATGTTAAAGCTCCACTTCATGTCATCCATTTGAAGTCTGATTTGGTGTCAGGACCGGTCACCGTAGGTTTACAAGCCACTCTTCCTGTAGAAGGAATCTCTTTTATTATCGGGAATGATTTGGCCGGTGGTCGAGTTTCTGGTAATCCGATGTTTGTTGAAAAGCCTAGTATGGAAAATAACACCACACAGTTAGAGCAGGAGATTCCGGGTATCTTTCCATCCTGTGCTGCGACTCGTGCTATGGGTAGGAAACGCTCTGAAGAAAAGGAGAAGGTACGGACGTCACGCTTTGCACAGGCACGTCTTGTCAAATATCCTGAAACTAAGTGTCAGCACACACGAGTCATGAATGGAGGCAATGTTGGCAAGCTCTTTGTAGGTGGATTGAACTTTGACACAAGTGAAGATGTTCTGGACTCTATCTTTGGCAAATATGGACCACTCTTGGAAGTGCATTCTGATAAAAGACAGGGAGACGCAACAGTCGAGAGGGATTGGGTTTGTCACGTTTGAAAACACAAAGGACGCCAAAGATGCAGAAAAGGATTTGAATGGCAAGGATTTGGATGGTCGGACCATAACAGTAGAGAAGGCAGGCCATGGGCGTCGAGGGGACTACAGAGGAGGAAAACGTGGAGGTAGTTTCAAGGGGTGGCTATGGCTCCCGGGGTGGGAGTAGTAGGTTTGGTGGCAGACGCAGTCGTGATTACTACGGAGGCTCCCAGCAGCAGCAGTGCAGTTTTGGCAACTCTGGACGGGATGACTATTACGGTGGTAGCCGAGATGGGGACCGCTACTCACGTGACTACAGCACCCGACTCTTCAACTGTGATTATGATTTTTATGATCAAGAGAAGAGTTGGAAGCACTGAGTGCTCAGGAGCAGCCGAGCCAAGATTCCTACACTGATTAACCGTGAACTCCACGTTCCTAAAGGCGTCCATGTAGTGAATACTTCCAGGCCTCACCACCCAACCACCATGAAACCTGGCTCTCAGCTCGGCCTCCTTCAAAAAGTGCTATAGATTTGTTTTGCTTTGGATTCACTGATCACAACCCCTTAACCTTCATTCAAAAAATGAAAAATAAAAACCAGAGGTTGATGAGATGGAGTTTGGCTTTGCAGGGGTTCAACTTGGAAATTGAGCATGTAAAGGGCAGGGACAATGTCGTTGCTGATGCTTTGTCCAGAGTGAACTAACTTTGGAAATTTCTGCAGGTTGTTTGGAAGTTTTGTTGCTTTATTTTGGGAAATATTGATTATCGTTGCTCACGGGAATTGGTGATTTGGTTGTGAGTTTTACTTTTGTTTGTTAAAAGAGTTTTTGCCTGCAAAGAAAGTTTTCACTATGTTCAAACTTTCTTTCCTGAGGGGGGCAAGTGTTACGGATTCGTCACTTCCGTTGTTGTGGTTTTCATCCACTGTAAACATTTTTGATTCCATGTACTATTATTGTTTTCAAAAGGTTTATTGTGTATGAACTGTTTTCAAAAGGTGAAAAAGTTAGTGTTAAAAGAAATCGGAAACCGGATCGGGAACCGGACGACGATGAAGAAGAGGAAGAGGAAAAAGAAGGTGGAGCGAGTGGAGTCGGACAAGAAGCATAGTTGCTTTGCGGTCTGGAGCGAACATTGGCGAGCAAGAGTCACGAGTGAACTTTGGGTTTCCCAGGAAAGGGATTCCTGCAACAGAGTTGTTATTGCTGTGACAGATTCACCTGCGTGTCAGGTTTTGCGAATGATTCCGAAGAGAATCCTCGTCGTGCTGTTACGTCTCGAGTACGGGCCGTCGGCCATGTTGACTCGCGCGCTTTGTGCGTCGAGCAAGGTTTCTTTGCTTCGCTTCAGCCGTTCTCACCGCATTCAGACATTTATCTGGTGTGTGTGTGTGCAATGCGGATTTTGAAGGTAAATCTGAGGTTCGCCGACTGTGAGCTGTGAAACGTCCATACCCGAGGGTGTGATTTCCCAGTCCCAGTCCCAGTCGCCTGGAGGGCGCCTTTGGATTTCCCAGTCACCTTGAGGGCGCCTTGGTGCAGCTTTGGCCGTGTGGCTGTGACCGTCATCCGAACGGGATTCTGGTCTCGATTAGGCATCGTTCTGACGATCGCTGGAGGGGATCGACTTCGGCTTGAAACCGGAATCAACTTTGGTTTGAAGCAGGGAAAGAGACATTGGGAATGTT
Organism: Myxine glutinosa; assembly: GCF_964187855.1. Lineage (NCBI taxonomy): Eukaryota > Metazoa > Chordata > Myxini > Myxiniformes > Myxinidae > Myxine > Myxine glutinosa. The sequence continues at coordinate 146,105,673 of NC_136264.1, forward strand.
CTTGGTTCACTCACTTGGAGCACAGTGAGTTATATGTTTCGAAACTGATGGTACCATCATAGGATATATATTGATTGTACTTTTGATTACTATAATTGTTGTGCTGTTATTCTTGTGTGATCTTAATACAATATTTGTTTGTTGGTAACAATTGGTGTGGCTTCACCATTGATCTTTGACATACAGAATAACACATTTTTCTGCTGTGACTCCTCTCGGGGCTTGGAGGTACACCGTGACCAGTGGGTTGGGGAGGAGCACGTAACACCTCTGAAACAAAAAATGTCGGGACAGGCCCCGGGAAGGTTATAGGCCACCTCGGCCGTGCTAGGCCCATTTTGCAATTAAAAGCTGAGCTGAATTATAGTAGTCAATCTTCTATGGCCGCGAGTAAAAGCTGAATCATAGTAGTAAATTCATTCAAAAAGAACCAAAACTGTCGGGGCGGCCCCCGTGAAGGTTATAGGCTAGGTGGTGAGGACGGTCTAGGCCGCCTCGTCCGGGCTGGTCCCATTTCATAATTAAAAGCTGAGCTGAATTATTGTAGTCAATCTTATATTGTCTGCGAGTAAAAGCTGAATTATAGTAGTAAATTCATTCAAAAAGAACCCGGGCAACGCCGGGTGCCTTTGGCTAGTCTACTATATAAGAGAGATGTCTGTCTGTCTGTCACGACTTTTCTCAGAGTAGGCTGAACGGATCTTCGTCAAACTTTCAGAGGTTCATCAGTGAGTGCCTGGGAGTGTTTTCGGAAGAAAAAAAAATTGAAAAAAAAATCGGTTTTTTAGAGTTAACAAACAAAAAAAAAACGCTCGATATTGCCTCAGCCTTTTAAAATTAATGACAGTTATATACAAGTACACATTTGCATAAATAAATACAAAACAATCACATGCATTCTCCTTCCCCCGCCTCCCCTCTCCCTCCTCCTCCCCATCCCCCACCCGGCAACGCCAGGTACTTCTACTAGTACTATATATATATATATATATATATATATATATATATATATATATATATATATATATACTGTATATATATATATATCTCAAGGGTAATCAGATCAGTTGTATGAAGTATCGCATCGATCTCTAAAGCGGTTTGGCAGAAGAAGATTTTAAAAGCTTTTTTTTTCAATCCAATATGGCTGCCATACCATGTGATTTATGACATCATAATTAAATTTTAGCTGGATCAGCCAAGCAGTTAGTTTGGCTGGAAAAGTCAAAATAGGCGACAGACGGACAGATGGACGTTTTGCATGATGACGGATGTGCACGATGACAATACCTTATCTGGATTTCCAATTCCAGATAAGCTAATAATAATCTGACCAAAAATCAATAGGATACCAGCCAGAATAATGGCCGGGTCCCCTAATTAACCATCTACACACATATGCACCCACGACTCAATGAACAAACAGAACGTCCTTAATTACCAAAGTTCTTAAGGCCTCACGCATACCACAGGAATAAAGACCAGAAGAAATGACAAGACAATTATTCGGGCTGCAGGACACATGAAGGCTTAAGTGGAGATATTTCCTGGCGGGAAAACCGTTTGTGCTGCTGACTGAGCCTGGCTTGAGAGGAGAGGTGGGGGCGTGGCCTGCTATGGCGGTGGGGGAAGCCATGGCTGGAACTGCATCATTTTGAGGAAGCACCCGTTGTATATTGTGTCTAGCTTCCCATATAAGCTGTATGCTCCTCACACCCTGCTGGTCACATCAGCGCTATTTATCTATTTATATCCGTGCACCCACAACAAAGCTGCGATGTCACTAGCTCCTCCCTGCTCAGCCACTATTGACTCGTACACAGTTTGTGGGTGGGGCATTCCCCCTTCTCGACCTGTCACTCAGTGCTTTTGACTGGTGTTGCGTCATGATGGTTCTCCCGCATAAACTAGCACATAACTGCCTTTCGGATGCTTCAAAAACACATTTAGGAGAGATTACAAGGGTAGGAACATTAAAAGGGTATGAAGGGATGGCGGTTTTAGACACACACATTAGTGAAGGTAAGATGATCGCTTTTTTCACTTAAAACAAAATGACGCATATTCTATATCACAATTAAATTACCTCACACTTACACAAAAACATGCAATATGGGAAATAATTACCACTATACTATGCAAAGTTACCCCCTATGAGGCATTCCCACAACACTATACTGTACTCTTAGGGCTAACAGGATGGCATACGCCCTTGAGATATGCACACTCACCTCTGAGCTGTCGAGTCTGAGTTTGAATCCCAACCCAGCTACAAACTGTCATCCAGTTCTTTCACATGCAGGATGACTCATCAATGCGTGTGCTTACTCGAATGGACATGAAACTCCCGTCTGCTGGCATTAGTTGGTGGACTTTAAACATCCCACGGAGTCCTTCGTGAAGAGTATGCGAGGGATTGCCGGCACCAGGAACAAATTACAAATTACAGCCCTAACTACTGCTGGGAGAGGAATGGCGAACTACATAGTATGGCTCTTGCCAAGAAACTGCTTTGGCAGAACAAACACCATGTAACAGAGTATGGATATCAGAACCAAGACCCTGTAGCAGAGTATGTAACAGAGTATGGATATCGGATCGATATACTCTTATGAGTTTCATTCAAAATATTCTAGGAATTGAGTGGTTTTTTTGGAAAATGAGAGCAGTGATTATTTGGTCTTTCCAAACCTGTAAAAAGAGTAGATAAATAAAAACAAGAAAAACGTCATGCAGAGCACGATACTTGCAAAATCCACCCAACCCCCCTCAAAAAATAGTTGCCATGGATACATCAACTTATCCATTTCATCAAGATTAAAATTAACGTTCTTAATCAATGCTCAGGTCAATCGGATGAAAATTGATGATTTTAGAAGTTTGACCTTGAGTTGACCTTTGACCTTTTGACCTTAAAAATAGTTGGCTTCCCAATTTCGTGACTCAATAAGCAAATGGTGTTCAATTTTCAAGTCAATCGGATGAAAAATGACACCTTTTAAAAAGAAATTTGACCTCAAGATGACCTTTGACCTCAAAATCAATAGGCTTCTTCCTTAGAACCAACTCCATACCATCTGGTGAAGTTTTGTGAAAATCGGTTTAAAATTATGACCTGTAGATGATTGACAAACAGAGTAACGTACAAGACCAACCAATGTACTTGAAAAAAATCATCGATTTTGCAAGTAATAAATAAATTTTATATTTATATATTGAAAAATAACACGTCAGCGTGTAGTGGCCTGTTGTGAATAGTAGTATCTCATTCGCTGCACCGATTGCGAATGAATTCCCATATTGTTTGAATGTTTTCTGTTCCCCTACTTTTTGTAGACAAATACATATAGGCTCATGGAAGAGCAGAAAAATGGAGCATACAATACTGGGAAGAGGAAAGGAAGGTGAAATATATATGGAAGCAATAATACTCACCCAAGGTGAAGGGAAGCAAGTAGAGCCAGGAGAAGCCTGATAGGAATATCCGTTGAACTGTAGAGAAGTGAATATGCATCTTGAATCCGTTGTTTAATGTCTACAGGAAAACTCCGTCTTTCTCTCCATCCACATCCCTTTCTCCCTTCTTCACTGATTTCACCTCTTTTTTATCCACCATCTCCAGTTCCACCTCCACCCTTCTCTCATGGATTCAGATTAGGATCAGGAGACTATCGGTACCTGGATTAATGTCATGTTACAGGTCAATAGACAATAATACATTCTCACGTGATCTGTCACTGCAGGTCCACGTAGTGTTTAAACTGAAAACCGTTTATAAAGTTTGAAACTGCGACGCAAATATATATAATCTTATATATCTATATATCGTTGATGTTTCACACCAATGGGAAATAACATAATTCTGATTTCTAGGAAATCGGTTACACTGTCAACGGCTCCTTACAAATGTGAATAAACCCAACAAGCATCGCCTTGGCATTATAGGAATTCATTGTTAAATACAAATTCCAACAGTAGTTATTTTTAAAGTTGTCACCGAATTTCATGGAATATTGATATACATCGGACATTCAAAAACTTGTACGAACGAGATACTCACAATAGTGCAAGAATCGCCGTTTTGTACTTTCCAATATATATATCATCGATTTTGATATATCCAGTGAGCCAGAAATGATATATATACTGTATATTAAAGATGTGCTGCTGCTGCTACTACTACTACTACTACTACTACTACTACTACTACTACTACTACTACTACTACTACTACTACTACTACTACTACTACTACTACTACTACTACTACTACTACTTTAGCGACTCCAGTTATTCCCACCTCTTTGTGGGATTGGCCGGGGAACGTTTTTGATCCAAGTCTTTCACGAACCGGCTCGCCATGTCTGATGACTTTCGACTGTAGGTGAAAGGAATTTGTAAAAAAAAATTCAGGGTGCCGGGAATAACTCGCCTACGTTTTGCGAAGGACGCCGTTGGACCGTTATGCTTTAGTGTCCACTAACTAACGCTAGCAAATGCCCCGCCCAATTTAACGTCCATCAGAGGGATGGCACACAAATAGATGCCCCGCCCTGTGTACAAAATGCTAGGTCGAGGTTCGAACCCAGGCCAGACAGCTCAAAGAGGAGAGAGTATAACTCGAAGCTAACCTGAACTATTATTTTCCAAAACATACAAATAAATGATGAGAAAGGCCAATCAAAATATTCATTCATTATTTACATAAATCTCCGTTTGTCCATATGTCCTTGTTAACCTCGCCTGAGGAGAGGGTATTGCATTCGAGTCCGTTTGTCTGTCTGTCTGTCTGTCTGTTTATTTGTCCGCACAGAATAAATATGATTTTCTCTGCAACTGTTGGTCCGATTGACAGGAAATTTTCACCATAGGTGTAAACTCCACCTGTATAATTTTTTTTAATGATAATTATGACGTCATAGCTCACGTGGTGTGGCCGCCATCTTGGAAAAACTGAAAAACTTTGCACCTCCATATCTCTGAAAGCGCTGAATAGAAAAAAAATTGAGACATGGCTCATTGTAAAGAACTCTCCATGGGGAATAAAATATGTTAATGATGATGTCATAGGTGCCTCCATTATGACGTCATAATTCGACGAGTACAAAACGTCATCCTGTCAAGATGAAATTTTTTGAGCATAATCTAGGGATAAATTGGTGGAGAAAAAAAATAATGATGAGGTCATCGGTCACGTGGTTTGGCCGCCATATTTGTTTTAACACAAAAGCCTTAAAAACCACTGAAAACATCCTGGTGATGGTCTGCAATCTCTGATTGCTCATTCTTGTTTTGGATGATTTGTCTCACTTTTGTGTCAAGTTAATCCCAAAGAAGTTCCAAAAGTGGAGTCTTCTGCGTATTGAGCTGGCCAAATAAAGTTCATTGCTTCATATGTAGCTACTGTCCGTATATGTAAAACTGATTTAAACTCTCACCATGCCAAATGGCCGGGTGTTGTTACCCCTTCAATCAGCCATGGTATTGCAGCAAAGGACTTCTGTGCCTCCTCCATGGGCCTCACCCAATCAGTGAATTTCCCAACCCGAATTTCTCCCAATGGTACGTCTTCCTGTCTGAATCTGTTCATAATTTTTTTTTTTTTACTAATGTCTCTTGTTATTCTTGTAGTCCAATTGGTTCGTCTGATCATGTGGTTGTGAGAGGCAACGTCTGTCTCACTATTGTCAGAGAGCACCCTCAGCACCGTAGAGTCTTTTGCAGTTCACTCAAGATAACTGGCAGGGACTGAAATACCCTCTTATGTCAAGACTGGTCATTCATTTCCACCTCTCCGAACATTAATACTGCCTGGGAATCCTTTTGCTTTCCCTTATGTACAGATGTACACCATCTCGTCTGCATTTATCATAGCCATCCTCTCTGGAAAACAGAATCCTGTGGTGAAGCAGTTGCCTTGAAACAACGTGTCTTCTCTTCCTGGAAGGAAAATCCAACCAAAGGCAACCGGGGATCATTCCACAAAGCCCGGAATAAGTGTGTCCACGATGAGGAAAGTCAGAAAACAACATCGAGACAACAATAAGGCTGAAATCTACAACTTGCCTCCTTCTTCAAAGACCTGGTGGTGCCTTGCCAAGTCTTTCTCTGGTGCAGGCTGCCCCTCTATCTTTCCCCTCACTTCAAATGGCACCACAGCTGACTGCTCATGCTAACACATGCGCCAAACCAACACATGCGCCAAACTAACACAAGCGCCAAACCAACCCATTCGCCAAACTAACACATTTGCCAAACCAACACATTCACCAAACTAACGCATGTGCCAAACCAAAACATCTGCCAAACTAACACATGTGCCAAACCAACACACATGCCAAACCAACACACCCGCCAAACTAACACATTGGCCAAACCAACACATTCGCCAAACCAACACATTTGCAAAACCAACATATTCACCAAACTAAGGCATGTGCCAAACCAACACATCTGCCAAACTAACGCGTGTGCCAAACCAACACACATGCCAAACCAACACATGCGCCAAACCAACACATTCGCCAAACTAACACATGCGCCAAGCCGACACATTCGCCAAACTAACGCATGTGCCAAACCAACATAACCGCCAAACTAACATATGCGCCAAACCAACACATTCGCCAAACCAACACATTCGCCAAACCAACACATGCGCCAAACCAACACATTCGCCAAGCTAACACATGCGCCAAGCCAACACATTCGCCAAAATAACACATGCGCAAAGCTAACACTTGCGCCAAACCAACACATCTGCCAAATTAACAAATCCGCGAAACTAACACATGTGCCAAACCAAAACATCCGCCAAACCAACACATTTGCCAAACCAACACATTCACCAAACTAACATGTGCCAAACCAACACATCCGCCAAACTAACACATACGCCAAGCCAACACATTCGCCAAAATAACACATGCGCCAAACTAACACATGCGCCAAACTAACACATTCGCCAAACGAACAGATGCGCTGTGGAAGTGTAACTCAGTGTAACTTATTGATTGGCACTGGTAACTCATTGATTAAGACTGGTAACGAAGCAGATAGACGATTTCGTAAATGAATGCCAAGAATGTGCACGAACATGGTAATCTCTTGTCCACCTGGTCACAGCCCCAGGCTGGAGCACCCCCCTATTGTTTGGTAAATGGAACTCGCAGCAGGAGGGGAGCAAGCTGGTGCCAGTGGGGCGAGCATGCATGACCTCGGGGCATTAGCGGAGAAGGGATTAGCGCGACAAGGCCCATATAAACCAGAGCAAACTATGAGTCAGGAGACTTGTCACCAGAAGCTCTGACCTACGGAACGGAACGGAACCCTGTGAACAGCGCTGAGAGAGGACCGGCCGAAGAAGAAGAACCAACGACTTGAATTAACAATCCGTTTAGCTATTGTAGTCTTTATTGAATTGAAACAAGTGACTTAGTAATTATAATAAATCCTTACTTTATAAAGCTGTTTCGGTCATATTGGAGTCTCCTGAGTCTTAACACATTCTCCAACAACTTGGTGGCTACTGTACATGGATCAAGTGGACATCGCTAAGGTAAGCATGGCTTCTTGTGGATTGACCATTATGATATACGAACCTGTGTATAGTTATTTTGTATGTATATGGAGAAAGTGGTGTTTGGGCTTCTCCACGCACTATTGGTGCAGGAGAGCCCTCAGAAGGAAGATATAGATGAGACCTTTTGGCTCCGGTGATGTGCTCGCGACACAGAGATCCATTTGAGTTGGTCTAGGGTGCTGGGTAGTGGATCACAAAGAACCATTGCTGAGCTGGTACTCCCGGGTGCTGTGGCTACTACCCAAAGAACCATTTTTTGTATGATTAAGATGTAACGATTTTAACGATCGTCCGAGGTAACGTCCTACAAAATGTCTGCTCGTTCTTTTTCCTTTGAGTCGTAATCCTGTTGAAATCTCATTTACAAAAGCGGAGGTTAGTACGCCGGGGAATGATCGAGGTCCTTGATGGCAAATCAGGAATAGTGAATAAGCGGACAAAGTCATGGATGGAACGTTTTAAATGATTGTAGCTATTATTCGTGTTTTTCTAAATGATTTCTGAAAATACTTATTTTTGCGCTGTCTAAATAAAATGCGCCAGGTCGACGCTGGTCATTAAGGGCCTTACTGTGACCTGGGAGCAAACGGGGCATGAGTGCACCATGCGACCATTTGCTCCCAAGTCTTGTAAGGCCGGTACATTTGTTTAGCACTTGAAAACGTACCCCTGAGCTGTCCGCTCAGGGTGTGCGATTAAGACGACAGGTCCACAGAATGTTTTTTTAGATAAATTAAACGAAATTGTGTAGGACCAAAGCCGTGGGTACAAGGTTTCCCGCCATTTTCTAAAACACCTAAAACTCGTTCGATCAACAAATAAATTCATGACAGACAACCCCATCTCATACCGGTCCAGAATTATTATGAAAGATGGCGATTGGATGAAAATTGCATCAAATTTTGTCCAGGTCCATCACTAAGCCTTTGAGACATGCTTCACGGTTGAATGAAAGACAATAATTAAGTGCTTTTGTGGAAAAGCAATGGCAAACCACCCAATGTCACCACTTTCATGAGCTCAGAGAAATAATAATTCCAAATTCCACTCTGATGGCTCAATGGAAATCGGCAGCAGAATGAAAATCAACAGACAATGGAACAGCTAGCGACGAGTGTTTGTGAGTAACAACCACCCTCTGGTCGAGGCTCATAGGAAAAGTGATACTTATTGATTCGGCACGCTTACAATAGATATTAATGGCGAAGGTTGTGGTTGGTTCGATTTTGCGAAATGAACGTTCTTTGAACAAGTTAAATGGAAAAATAATGAAAAAGTATATAATTGTTTACTCTCTGAAACTGCGTATTGTATAGAACTCTGGGTATAGTTCTCAAATCACTCTGGGTTGTGCCTTGAAGAATGAATTGGAGTTGTGACAAGGTATAGACAGATGGGAGGTTGCGATGCTGGTACTGTGGATTCTATGAGACAAAGTACAGACAAATTTTGTTTCACTTCTAAAAAGATTTGTGGACAAAAGTGGGTGTAAGGATGTAAGGATGTAAGGATGTAACGATGTGAGGTAATATTGAGTTATGGAATTAATTGCTTTCAACAATGCAAAGGGTGACAAGATATGGGATTTTAATGGGATTTTAATGGGATAAATATAGAAGATGTTTGTTTTTGTCAAGAGAAAGTGACAATTGGCTGAGAAGTCACAGAGGCCGGGTTTTGGGCCTTTGACAGCAGAGAAAGTGTGTTTTGACAGCAAAAGACTTCCAAATAATGTTGTTGTAAGACGTTTCCACAACGTCGCTACAACGTTTCACTTTCGTTGTTGCAACGTTTTGCTCCAACGTTTTGGGAACATTCAAATGTTGTGGTTTGCTGACGTTTCCACAACGTCACTACAACGTTTCACTTTCGTTGTTGCAACGTTTTGCTCCAACGTTTTGGGAACATTCAAATGTTGTGGTTTGCTGACGTTTCCACAACGTCGCTACAACGTTTCACTTTCGTTGTTGCAACGTTTTGCTCCAACGTTTTGGGAACATTCAAATGTTGTGGTTTGCTGACGTTTCCACAACGTCGCTACAACGTTTCACTTTCGTTGTTGCAACGTTTTGCTCCAACGTTTTGGGAACATTCAAATGTTGTGTTTTGCTGACGTTTCCACAACGTCGCTACAATGTTTCACTTTCGTTGTTGCAACGTTTTGCTCCAACGTTTTGGGAACATTCAAATGTTGTGTTTTGCTGACGTTTCCACAACGTCGCTACAACGTTTCACTTTCGTTGTTGCAACGTTTTGCTCCAACGTTTTGGGAACATTCAAATGTTGTGGTTTGCTGACGTTTCCACAACATCGCTACAACGTTTCACTTTCGTTGTTGCAACGTTTTGCTCCAACGTTTTGGGAACATTCAAATGTTGTGTTTTGCTGACGTTTCCACAACGTCGCTACAACGTTTCACTTTCGTTGTTGCAACGTTTTGCTCCAACGTTTTGGGGACACTCAAATGTTAAGTAAATCGGATAAGAATTCACGAGTTATTTAATTATTAGCGATTAATGAAGTACTTATTTAATTAATTACATTTCTTATTAAATTACAGTAATTACATTACAGTAATTACCTGAGGTAATTACAGTAATTACAGTTCCGGTAATTACAGTAATTACAGTAATCATTACAGTAATTGCAGTAATCTTATTACAGTAATTACATTACATTAACTCAGGCACCTTTTGAGTAAGGAAGCTGATATTTGGACATGACACTGACCAAGTGATGTGGCTGTCAAGGAAAATTTTGATTTATTGATTAATCATTTAATAAATTAACTCGTTGATTTATAAATGACTTATTTAATTAAAAGTCCTCAGAGATACATCATTTTTCGATCGATTGAGTTGAAATTTTGAACAATCGGATCTGGACTGTCGTTGTTAACGACTCTAGCACGCACTCGTCCAATCAGGATGGAGCGGTATGGTCCCCGGATTATCACTGCCCGCAGTTTTAATTAGTTTTACTTTTTCTCTTGGTCATATAATTTTGAAGACATGCATGTCATGATATAGGAAATGTTTGTTCTGTTGAACGGAATAAATGTTGTTTATTTTTGTGGGTGTGTATTTTTGTGTATTTTGGATATATTTTCACGACTAATTCCAGTTAACATCCTGCAAAATTTGCTCGTTTGCTGGCCGAGTCGAAATTGCGTTGAGTTCCTATGGCATGCGCCATTAAAAGCGCTGTGTAATGGTTGAGCTCCCTTTATTTCGTTTTGGTCATGCGGATGAGCAGACAAAGTGACGAATGCTGCGGCTGGAGCAGTAGAAGCGATGTTTTTAATTGAAACGATGTAATGAGTAATTAAAAGTGGGAGGGGGCAACACCACGCATACCTCTTTTAAGGTGTGTATAAACCCTGGAATAAACGTGGGAGGGGGCAACACCACGCATACCTCTTTTAAGGTGTGTATAAACCCTGGAATATTTCAGCAATCAATACAATGCTGAAACTATGTAAGTTAAGATAATGAGTAATTTAATGAGTAATTTAATGAGTAATTTAATGAGTAATTTAATGAGTAATTTAATAAGTAATTTAATGAGTAATTTAATAAGTAATTTAATGAGTAATTTAATGAGTAATTTAATGAGTAATTTAATGAGTAATTTAATGAGTAATCTAATGAGGAATTTAATGAGGAATTAAAAGTGGGAGGGGGCAACACCACGCATACCTCTTTTAAGGTGTGTATAAACCCTGGAATATTTCAGCAATCGATACGATGCTGAAATGATGTAATTTACTGTGTAAGATGGTCGACCTTGGGTTTGTTTGGGTTTTGTTGTTTATTTTTTGTGGGTGTGTATTTTTGTATATTTTGGATATATTTTCACGACTAATTCCAGTTAACATCCTGCAAAATTTGCTCGTTTTCTGGCCGAGTCGAAATTGCGTTGAGTTCCTATGGCATGCGCCATTAAAAGCGCTGTGCAATGGTTGAGCTCCCTTTATTTCGTTTTGGTCACGCGGATGAGCAGACAAAATGACGAATGCTGCGGCTGGAGCAGTGGAAGCGATTTTTTAATTGTTCAATGATTATTCGATATTGTTATGACTTATTGTCAATAGGTATACTAAGTGGCCATGAGGTAGCCTGTTGCTATGTACAGTTTTATTCTATTGTTGATTATACCACATAGCTGTGGTGATAAAGGAAATGTTCGTTTTAAATAGATGATTATGATAGGACCATGACTATAAAATCATGATGATTATTATGAATGATATCATAGGGTTCAAATGCAGAATGATTGCATGAACTTGGGAAAGAACTTTCAAGCCCTATGGGATAAATTGGGTGTTACAAGCGATGGAGTTTCAAAATTTAGCATGATTGAAGGAATTTTACAGTCTTATTTCAGGAGTTTTACGAAATTTATATTGCCAAGAGATTTTGGGTACTATTAAAAAAAAAAAAAATGATGAGATATTTTTCCCAATGAACTTTAATATCTGCCATCCATTTTGGCTGTCTCACGAATGAAGGATGAGTTGCCTTTAGTGGTTGCAAAGAAAATTTGTGGAGACCAGGCAAAATGGGGAAATATGTCAGATATGACCCAAGGACAGGACGGTGATTCATCAATTGACATGAGGTATGAACCAGAGGTGACGACCGATGAGATTCGATCTCAGTCAATGGATGGACCTGTCCTGACATCATTGGGGAAAGGGCTTATGCAAGGAGTCATCCAAAATGATTAATTTGATTTATTGATGAATATTGATGAATTAATTGAAATTGAATAATTGATTGAATTGTTGATTGATTGAATCTAATTGATTGAATTTAATTGAATAAATTTAACTGGATAAATTGAATTGAATAAATTAAATTGAATATATTGATCGTTTGATTGATGAAAATGCGGTCTCAAGAAAGAAGCTTTAATATCTTTGTGAGATATTATCAATGTGAAGACAACCTTGGAAAATTGAGCAAGGTGGTGAGTTTATATATAGATATATATGTGCGGTTACCATTGTGTGATTTCCCCTTCAACAGAGCGGACACCTGAGGATTCACCCATTTCATACTGACCCTCTGGCTCATCTGCAAATACTGATCTGTGAGATTGGATTGTGCAAAAGCCACAGGTGAGAGAGATTCTCTGGAAATCACCGTTTGAACAGGTGGAGAGATCCTTCCTGGAGGTACGAGTGAAGCTTTAGAGGAACAAACTACAACACATCCAACGCTACTTTGATAAAAGGCAAAATGGGAAATGGAGCCTGCAAGAATACACAAGGACAACCAGAGATTCCACAAAAAGGTACTTGTACACATCATATGTACGACCGTTATGGTGCCGAAGCTATAAGGCAGGTCGAGAATTGGTATTTGTGGACAAAGGGACATGATGAGGAGTTTCCAAGAGATGGTACATTTGAGCGAAGTCGATTGGAAAGATTAGAACAAAGATTGAAAACCAGGAAGAGACAGAATCTAACGGTAGACTGGCTTGCATTCCATCTTTGGGATGGTGAATCCAGACAACGGGAACAGCAAGAACGGATAACGGATCTAGAACTTAAAATAAAAAGGATACAGGATACAGTGGAGGAGCCAAATGCACAACTGCCCTCGAAATTAGGAATGAAAGTGACAGTTGTCCCATCTGATTTCCAGTTGTCTCCCCAAAAAGGACGGTACAGAGAATTTTTTCGTGTTTCAGGAGATAACGAGAGATTGCAGTGGCAACTCAGGGATGTAGTGATGCAGCCCAGCAATACAAGTGCACAGGTGCACAGACCAGGCAACGACAGAAACCGGTGTTTCAAGTGTGGACGGATGGGACATTGGAAAAGAGGATGTCCGTATACCAAAAGGAAGACAAGTTAATAGGGTAAACCAAGATCAAGGGTACCAGTGCTGACCGATACCTCAGACAATGATTAGGCCTTCATTGCGACAAATCCCAAATGACGATTGGCCTCAACAAATTAGATTACTGGACAAACATGAATAACTGTCGATGATTCTTGGGTCTGAAAAGTTTTCGGAGCAAGAATTATTCATTTTTTCTTTTGCTTGTAAGCAAATTGATAATTAATTGATCAAATGCCGAAATTGGATCTTTTATGTTGGGCACAAAATTTTAAATTTACAAAGTTTGGAACAATTGCTTTGCAATTTTTTTGGCAAACCAAGTGACAAGAGTCACATCATGATCAGGTGGGAATTTCGGACTATTGTTCCACACGATTGATAGGTCAGTGGTCGACTGACATACAAATGGGTGGGTAGTCAAATTTGGATAAATTATTGTGGGAACTGAAAGGGTAATGTCAATGTGACGTCATAGGGGTTTTCTAAGAATAAACTTTTTGGTCCATTTGTGTATTAGCGCTTATAAAATTGAAGGACAAATTTTGAGAAATTGAAATAAAGTTGACACCCAGCCGGATCTGTAAATAAGGGTTCCAACGCAAACAAATACGCATAATGCACGTGTGTGTGGGTATTTTGTGTGTCAATGTTAGTGTTTTTTGTGTATCAATCTTACAAGATTGTTGACACCGACAGTGTGCCTTGTCTGGAAAATAGATAGTTCCATGGGGATGGGATCGCATATCGAGAGAATTCGTAAAACAAAATTAAAAAAAATAGAAATATAATTTGATTATGAAAATTATCACTTTTGTCAAGGGAGATGGAGAATAAAGATTTGATTTGCTGAGTTATGAGCAGCTATTCATTAATAGTAAAAAATTGGAAGTAATCTTGGGATTCCATTGTGATCGAATTTATATGAGAATCAAAGCTATTTATGGATATGAGCTTCATAAAAATGTGGGAGTACAAAATTAGCCAAATTTTGGAGAGGTCTTACACTGACTTCCCAGAGTACTCTGCTCACGGATTTTTATATATATAATTGAATTTTATCAGCATATAAATTGTGCTGTATGTATGGATGTGGTTTAGGCATAGATGATATGGGATTTTAGTAAAGAAAATTTTGCTGGTTTGAACTATTGTGGGTTTTCAGTTCTGGAGTTCAAACAAAGTCACTGGTTAACAGATGAGAAAGAATAGTAAATAAATTATTCGATGCTGGGCAAATTAAGTACGATATTACTAAGACTTATGAGAGCTATTGTTCTTCCTTACAGCAGTGGAAAATTATTGGAAAAAATTAGATCCAACATAATGAATCTATAAAAGAATGTGATAGGGATAATATCCTCAATTTGTACTAATTATTTGATTGTGGGTAAAGGAATTAATTTATCGTAGTGGATTGTTAACAGCAGCCTGAAAATGTCCTGAGAGTGTGCATCCATGTAATCAGAAATCCCAGATTTGTTTTTACAAACAACATTTTGGTAGAGGTCTTGTGTGGACGAGCACTTCCTTGGTAGATAAAGAATGGTACTGCATGCTGGCAGCCACTTTTGCGGCCAGCTAGGCCAAACAAATTGAGAGGAAATTGTAGTTAAATACGTAAGTTACACATGGCTATTTGTAAAAAGGAAATTTGTTGAGATGGGAAACATTTTTCGAAGGTTTATTAAAGTGTTATAATATGACATGTGGCAAGGCAAACTATTGGATGGGAAAATTAGATCTGGCTATAGAATAAATTTATTGACCCCTTGAAGTTAATTCTTCGAATCATTGTTTCACTGGCATTTTTTTTTGTTCAAATTGGAAATAGTTTGGTAGAGCTTTGGTTAAAACCTTTGGTTGCGGTATCTTGGAACGAAATGATAAACCATAGGAGATTGATAAGAATAGAAACAAATATGGACCCAAAATAGAACGTTGGATTCATGCCTCTCATTACAAGCAAGCACATGGGGCTAAGGTGGACGATCCCACAGAAAATGAGGCTGCACCTAGCAGCCCAGCAGAACATTCAGTGGCAGATAAATGATAGTCGTGATTTACAGTCATTTGAATTACATTTTAACACCCCTTGCATTGATAAACATTACATTTTCAACATGTGATATTCCTACTTGGGATAGTGACATTTATTTGCCTACATGACATACAATTACCTGCTGATATTAATACAACACTAGGGCATGCCCGTACTATATATAAGCTAGGACGTGCCCGTACGTGGGTGCCCGTTCCTTGCCAAAAAAAAAAAAAAAAAAAATTTGTGTAGGGGTGTGTGTGTGTAAACATCCTAGGGCGTGCCCGTACGTGGGTGCAAAAAAACATGCGTGCAAACAACAACAACAAAAAAAAACTTTGAAACCACGTGGCAGTAACGACCACAGAACCCCCCCCCCCTCTATTTACATGAATGGTTTGGTCCATTCGCAACGACCACAGAACCCCCCCCTCTATTTACATGCAATGGTTTGGTCCAAAGCGAACGGCTTGCAGTGTTTGGTAAAGAAATCGCCATAGCTCGGTAAGTACTTGTCCGATTAATATGAAACCTTGAAAAGGCACATCCTCGGGTCCCCAGCAATATACCTGGCAAGTTTAAAGTATATCGGACCCGTGGTTGTCGAGAAACAGCGGTCACAGACAAACATACACACATACACACATACACACAGAGATTAATGGAATTATAGATAGACTAGGGCATGCCCGTACTATATCTATATCTAAAATTATATCCCCCCCTCTATTTACATGAAATGGTTTGGTTCATGAAATGTTTTGGTCCATTCGCAACGCCAAAGCGAACGGCGAACGCTTTACATGAAATGGTTTGGTGCATGAAATGTTTTGGTCCATTCGCAACGCCAAAGCGAACGGCGAACGGCTTGCGAGTACAGTGACAATCCCCCCGGGGTTTTAATTAGTTTTAAAACATCGTTTAACGCCAACATAGCGCCAACATAGTTTGCCGACGGGAAATAAATGAATACGCTCTCAAATGTGCCATCCGAGGCAGAGTGTGTCCGCCACGTTCGGCACACGCGATAGCTCGCTGCTCTCTGATTGGTTGAATCGTTTTTTGGACATAGCTCGGTAAGTAATTGTCCGATTAATATGAAACCTTGAAAAGGCACATCCTCGGGTCCCCAGCAATATACCTGGCAAGTTTAAAGTATATCGGACCCGTGGTTGTCGAGAAACAGCGGTCACAGACAAACGTACAAACAAACAAACACACAGAGATTACTGGAATTATAGATAGATGAGTGAAAAATGTATCACAACTACACTCATGATCAGGGGATTGAGTTCAACCCCGGGAGATAGGGGGATCAGGGTAAGACAAATAATCTGATTTATGTTACATATTAAGGGATTTTCTTTATTTACCTTTTAGGAAGCTTGTTAGTTTGGTATATAATGTTGAATGTCATCGACATATAATTATGTCATAGGTATGAATATATACAAGGAGTAGCAGACTTGTTTGTTGGTTTAGTAGTTATATTGGCAATTGTTTTAGTGGTGGCTTGCTTGAAAGCCTTAGTGACGGTGTGTTTGAATAAGGTAACCAACAACACGATGATAACGCATGAAGTGACAAATGAGGAAAGAAATGTGGAACCAGAAAAGGAAGACTTTTATGGCGACATAAATACTGAGATTAAAAGATTAAATCAAGTGATGTTGCAAATTAATACAGTAGAATTAAGATAATGGCATAACGACAATGTTATGAGTTGTGTCAATTACAATATCAGTGAACTCATATCACCACGAGTGACACACTGTTAGGAAAAAAAAAAAAAGGGGAAAGAAAAAGTGGAGAGGAATTATGGTAATAATACATTATGCTTAATTTGTTGGTTTGGGAAAATTTTTGTTTGGAATTAGATATTCCTGTTTGTGATTGTAATCATATACAATTTATTTTCTTAGAGTAGTGCTAAAATACCTGCACAAGTTAATTTTTGAACTATATTAACCTGAAAGCAATTCTGGATGCTATTCTTAGTTTAGTAGTGAAATACATACCTGATTGAATATTATTTGTGTGACGCATATAAATGAATATAACCTTTTGAATGTTGTAAGGGAAAACAACAAATTGTTGAATGTGAAACTGTCGGAAGATATACATGATTATGCTGATTTCATGGTAAGATGTACCCTATCTGATTCAGTGTGTGTGGAAAGCAGATTCAGATGTGACTGAGCATAAGGATAAGACGAGATCACATTTTGAAGGGAGTGCTAACGGAATTGGGAAGAAGTTCGAGAAAGAAAATTTGTGGCTAAAAAATGAAGTTAATCGTGGCATACACCCTCTTTCTCAAAGAATGATGAAGACATTCTCCCATGTAACTTGGAGATGAATGCTTACCTTCACCAAGGAAATTTATGTGACCATTTGCCTGGATCACACTGCAACATAATGTTGCGAATATGGAATTTGGCCTCCATATCCGCTTGTAAATATTCCCCTATTTTCTCCAATACTCCCCAACTTTCCCCAATCCCCCATTCCCTAGTCCCATTGCATGTAAATAACAATCAGTAGAGCCGACCTTCCCCTTATTCCCCCATTAAATGTCGTGCCCAGGTCCACCGCACCACACGTAGACAACTTTCGGACATCTTCCTAGTTATTCTTATTCTATGTCAGTTAAGGCCTCGTTTCCATTAATTATGACTCTTCGTTGCACCAGAATGTGATTATATGGCATCAGTAGTGAGTTTAGGACCTTTCCCATACCTCCTCCCATCTTCTTCCCCAAACAACAACAATAACAACAACTACAACAACAATTACAACTACAACAACAATTACAATTACAACTACAACTACGACTACAACAACAGAGGGGCGGGGAGTGTGCGTCCTCACACCGGCTCGGTTACCCGCCATGACCATGCGCTCCACGGCGTTACCCCGAAGGGGCTGGCTGTCAGCTCCTCGTCAGGGGCGGAGCCAGTAACCCCCCCACGCACCCAATGAGAAGCAACGTGCCGATTCCATCTGGGGCGGCGCTAACGAGCCGAGGGCGTGTCACTCCCCGCCGGATATACGCGGCCCCGCGCCGGATGTGACGTCAGATGCGCCTCAGCTTGGAGAGAGAAGCCACCGCCACCCCCAGCGCGACGAGACCTCCCCGCATCTTTGGACCGGACCGGACCGTACTGTACCCTGCCCCGAGCCCAGGAGGACCTGGAGCCATCGATACCCGCTTTCCTGTCATCAACCCCCGTGTGAGTCAGCCGTTGTCCCGTTTGTCTGTCGTCTGTCCGGGGTTAATATAAGAGTGTGTCTAAGTGCCTGTCTTTCTGTGATTATACCTCTAGCCCCTGTAATCTGACCTTTCCGTACGAATATAATCTCCTCCGGAGGTCTTGAGAATTGAAACATTGGTGTCGTATTGTGTTATTGTAATCCAGCCGGGTGTCTTCTTTTTCTTATTGAGCCAGCATCGCGCGACTAGTCAACGTTCGGGCACAATCGGGTAACTTGTGCAGACGTGGTCATACCATAAAACCGCTCGGTAAATAACATCCAAGCCACGTCTGTAACAATTGGTGTCAGGAGTGGGATTCGAGGCCCGACCAAATTTAAAAAAAAAAAAAAACGAATAGAGGAAAAAAAAAAAAATTTGGTCAAAATTTGGAGCGGCCGAAATTCGTTTTGTTTTACAAAACCCGAATTTTGAAAGTCGCGCTATGGCGGATCAAGACGGCTGGGGTCCGGTAGGGGAGAGTGAAGCAGGGTCGGTCCAGGACCAAATTGAGACACGTGAGGAGAGCGAAACAGCGGGGGTAGCAAACGCACAAAATGGCGCCTCGCTGGTCACCGCGCCCGCGACCGTAGCAGCGCCGCCGATGGATTGGGGCCTATTTATGGAACAAATAAAGGCGCTCATGGTCCAGACAAGTGAAGACCTGAGGAATGACTTGGGAAACCAAATGGGGGTAATGGGGAACCGGATGGATGCTCAGGGTGAGCGATTGGAGGGCCAAATGAGGGTTGATAGTGAGCGATTGGAGGGCCAAATGAGGGTTGATAGTGGGCGATTAGAGGGCCAAATGAGGGGTACCGGTGAGGGATTAGAAAAGAAATTTGAGGGGTTAGACAACGGGATAAAAGAGGTGAAACATGGGTTAGAGGGGGTAGAAAATAGAATGGCTGCCCAGGAGAATCAGATAGAGGGAGTGAAAAATGGGTTAGAGGGGTTAGAAAACAGTATGGAAGGCAAATTGAGGGACATGAGGGACCAAGCGGAAAGGGAAGTTAAACAAATGGAGCAGCAGATAGAGGGGGTCAGAATGGGGGTAGAAACCAAACTGGATGCTCACAGGGAGGAAATGGAGCAGATGAGGGTGGCATCTGGGCAGGAGATGCAAATGATGGGAGAGGAGATCAGAAGAGGAGTGAGTGAGGAGGTCGGAGGAGTGCGCGAGGAGGTGAGGCACTGTAAGGAGCGCATGGAGAAAGAGGTGAGAAAGGGGACTGTAAAATTGCAAGGTGGTATAGAGGAGTTGACGCTGGGAGTAGAACAACTGACAGTGGGACAAAAGGAGTTGGGGGACCAGGTAAAGAAGAACACAGCGGTAATAGAGGGTTTAAAATCGACACAGAAGGAGATGAAAAAGGACGTAGGGGTAATTAAAAAAGAGTGTCAGACGGTACATGAGGACCTGACGAGGAAAATGGACAAGGTGGTAGAGGTAATGGAGAGGAAGGACCGGCAGGTGAGGACGCACATGGAAACGGTCAAGGTAGCCTTAGAGGATGAGCTTGAGGAGACGTACCGGGGAATAAAAGAGGTGAAGCACAAATTAGAAGAAGTGGAAGAAGGGATGAGTGAAATTAAGAAGCGACGGAGAGGGGATAAGAAAGAGATAAAGGAGGAAGTAAAAGAATTGGTCCAAAGTCTGTGTTCGGATCGTGATGATGTGCTCATTAACCGGATGAGGGATTCGCAGGTGATGGAGGAGAAGCGAAGAGGAAGAGGACCCGGTGTAAGTGGTGACCAATATGGTCGTGCGTATTGTTACAGACGTGGCTTGGATGTTATTTACCGAGCGGTTTTATGGTATGACCACGTCTGCACAAGTTACCCGATTGTGCCCGAACGTTGACTAGTCGCGCGATGCTGGCTCAATAAGAAAAAGAAGACACCCGGCTGGATTACAATAACACAATACGACACCAATGTTTCAATTCTCAAGACCTCCGGAGGAGATTATATTCGTACGGAAAGGTCAGATTACAGGGGCTAGAGGTATAATCACAGAAAGACAGGCACTTAGACACACTCTTATATTAACCCCGTGGTTCAACGTGTCCCTCCTCAAAACTCCCCTAATGTCTTCACTCCAGGCCTCGTTCCTCCGACTCTTCCTCTTTATCCTTCCTCGCCTCGCGTCCGTTTGCGAATGACAAAACCGTCCTGAAGAGCGCGTCCTCCTCAATCGCGTTTGAACGCGGGGGGGGGGGGGGGGGGGTCGTCGCGGGGGGGGGGGGGTGGAGGCGTCGTGGTGCACCGGGCTAAGGCGGGCCACGATGACGTATCAACGATGAGATCGAGAGCTGCAAACTGCTAAAGGTTCGAACCCTCGATCCTGGGCCCCCGCAGGTGTTGCGCCGCGGAAAATGAGCCATCAAGCTAAAGACGTCCGGACGGACGCCCCGGGCACCCGGGCCTCCACCCTAAGTGGTGACCAATATGGTCGTGCGTATGATGCGCCAGGGGATTTAATGAGCTTGGGGGTCGAAATAGACCCGGGTGTTCGTGAGAGGCCACTGGTGAAGTGTGTGACAGGTCTGGTGTGCGAAAGAGGAGGTGTGCGAGAAAGTCCGACTCTGGGGTGTGTGAGGAAAAAGTGTGTGCCAAGGAGTGAGGGTGTTGGCGAGAATGAGTCGGTCGTAGCGCGTGTGCGAGGGAGCACATGGAAGCGTGCTGTGGTAAGTGTTACAGAGGGTGTGACGGGAGAGTGTGCGCGAGGAAGGTGTGTGACGGACAGGTGCATGGGGAAAGAGTGCGCTGTCAAAGGCAAGGAAGAATGCACACCTGTGGTGAGTGTTACAGAGGGTGTAACTGGAGAGTGTGCGCGAGAAAGGTGTGTGACGGACAGGTGCATGGGGAAAGAGTGCGCTGTCAGAAGAAAGGAAGAGTGTCCACCTGTGGTGAGTGTTACAGAGGGTGTAACGGGAGAGTGTGCGCGAGAAAGGTGTGTGATGGGCAGGTGCATGGGGAAAGAGTGCGCTGTCAAGAGTAAGGGTGAGTGCGTTGTCAGGAATGGAGGTGAAAGTAGTGAGAGTGACATGGAGCGTGAGTTAGTTGTGACAGGTGAGCGAGGATGTACACCTGGGATGGCAGGATGCACACCTGGAATGGTAGAGCGTGAGTGGGAATGCACGCTGGAGTTGGTGGTGAGGCACGTGGTTGGGTGTGCGAATGAGGGCACACCTGTGATTGTCACAGAGGAGGTGACCAAGGAGGGGGCGCGAAGAGGTGTATTGGTGAGGTGTGCGAGCAACGAATGTGTGCCAAGGTGTTCGGTGGTCAGGTGTGTGACCAAGGCTGTGAGTGGAATGGGTGTACCTGGGTGTGTAAGGAAAGGTACGAGGAGCATGGGCACGGCTGGATGTGTGAGCAAGGAACGGGCTGCGGGATGTAAGCATGCAGGTGAAGCATCGACGTTAGACGGGGTAGAGTTTAGAACGACTTATAGCCGAATCGGGCCCTCGGTGCGTGCTGGGCCTCGCTTTGAACGGCCGCGTCCGTGCTCCACTAGGCGGAGCTGGCAGCCCGATAGAAAGGGTCGTCATGGCGACCACTTTTTGGTGAGACGTGCCGGCAGGTCTAGATCGGGGCATTGGATGGCTCCACGCCGAGGTGGTGCGTGGGATCTCGGCACGGGTAAGCCCCCGTCCCTGCACCGAGTGCCGGACGCATCCAGCCGCTGGCACAAAACAACCAGCATCCATTGCTTGGCTTTACGAAGCCGGGCTTTGGACAGGAATTGGCGCACCGAGAGGCAGTAGTGAGTAGACTGGGTGATGAGGTTAGTGTTTTGGACCCAAAATTAGAGAAAAACAAAATTTGATGATTGGCAAGGGATTGGCAGTAGTGATTGGCAGATGATGGGCAGTGATTGGCAAATTTTTAATTTGTTGAAATTTGATGTGCAAAATTGGTAGTGAGAGACCCCCGATGTGGTGGGATGGCAAATCCACCATCCCTCACAGGTGGGGGGCAAAGGAGCAATAGCTTATGGGGTGTATGGCAGTGAAAACTAGCCCGGGTGGGTTAGGATATGGTGTGTAGGGATCTAGCGAGGATTGACATTAGGTGACGTTAAGTTTAGTTAGTGACTGATACCTGTAGTAGGGACGCAGGTAGATTAGTGTGGATGATAATGACGAGGGAGCGCAATAGTTTAAAGGGACGACTGGGAAGCGCAAGTTTCAGAAGGGAGTAGTTAGCTGAGATGATGCCGTGTTTGTGAGAATTGAACAGGTGTGATTGCACAGGTGTGCAACTGGACAGGTGTGTGGAGCAGTGTATGAGTAGTGAGTGTGTGGATCAGCGCGAATGCGCTTGGGGAGAGAAGGGTGCAGGTGGCACCAGGTGTGAGAGCACAGGTGTGCAAGTACAGGGGTGTGGAGAGAGTTGGAGTAAGTGGTACGGAGTGGTGTGCATGGTGCGAAGGTGTGGATGGGGGAAGAGTGGACCCCTTTCACGAGTACCCGGGGCGGGTAGTGTAAGTGTTAGGTAGAGGGTACAGGTAAATTGTGCTTGGATATTGGCATCTGTGGTGCGGTTGCAGAATGGTGTTGTGGATGGGTGCATTAGTGTTGTGGAAATGGCGGGGCGTGTAGCCTGTTAGTGTGTGTAGTTGGTTGGGCACTCCACCACTGTGAGGATGTCGGCCAGGTGAGGCCGCAGGTGGGCTCTGGGAGCCGGTAGAGTTGTGGATGGGGCCCGAGGATCCGGAGGATGGACCCGGGTAGCCCAGTGCCAGAGAGGGCACCGAGTGGGGAGAGTGCCAGAGGGCCTTCCCCTGGTAGTTAGGTTAGGGTAAGGAGCAGGTAAGCTCGGAGGCAACTGCAGTGGTGGAGGTGTGCAGGTGGGTAGACCCACTGGGAGAGGTACACGTCGCAGCCCAGAAATTGTACGAGGGCACCGGGAGATGAATCGGGGGAGCGAGACCCCAAATTGAAGCGCACCACAGTTTGGCCAATGGGAATTGGTTTTTAGAACCCATAGTGTAAGGGGGCCAATGGTTTGGCCGGAGAAAGACCCCGGGTAGTGTAAAGTTGTTAAAGTCATTTAGGAGATAGTTAGGATTGATGAACCTGTCGCACCATATGCAGCCACTTACCTGTGGTGATGATGATGACTCCACACCTGTGTTTTCTTTGTTTTGTTGCAGGAAATGAGATTGCTGTGGATTTGTGAGACGCATCACGACGTGGATGAGACATTGGGGTGATTCCATCTCTCCCTCCCTAGGAGGGACTGATGATGAATTGGTAATGGCAAATTTTGATGTGCAGTTGGAGATGGCAAATTTTGATGAGAGTTGAAAATGGCAAATTTGATTGGTTAGGAGGGAGAGAAGACGAATTTGGTTTATGGGAGGAACGAGGAAGACAGTAGGGATGTTTGTTGATTTGTAAAGTAGATGTTTATGGGTAGTGTTGTGTTGTGTGGATACAGTAAGGGGTAAGGGAGGGGCCATGTAGGTTACCTGGTGGGGGGGGGCGTACGATAGGAACGTACCTGTCTCACCTGGTTCCCATGTGCCCCCAGTGTGCATCACCTTACATTGCGTGCACTTTTGCGCCCTTACCACCTGACTCACTTGTCTGCTTCTTTTGTCTCCCACCTCCGAGGATCTGGCTTTGGGGTAGAGAGAGAGGAAAGAGAGGTGCTGGCTGCGCAGTTGTGGGCCTGCACTTTCGCTGTTTGCTGCCGGGATCGATACACCATATGGACCGCAATGTTTGTGGCCACCCACAATGGACCGCAGTTCGTTTGCGGCCAAGCACCACCCGGGGATGGACCTATGGGTCAACGTGGCACCTATGCCATACAGGTGAACCACTTTTAGTTGACACCAAGTGCACCACAAGAAGAGCAAGAGACACCTGCAGGGTTAGGGGTTGTCGAATTTATTTTTATTCCAATGAACAATGGTGACTGCACCGATTGGTGGTGGGGTGGTGCTTTTGATGCTGGGAAAGGGTGCTCTGCACGTTATTAAAGGCCGTCGGCCACAGAGCACTCGTGGGTTGGTGTATCGATGTTGGCAAGCGCACTCTCTCTATGCATAACATCTGCATGTGTTCCTCCAAAAACAGGTCCTGGATCGTAGTGTAGATATCAGCGTAATCTTGTAAATAATGCTCCCTACCGGCTGTATGTTTAGTTTGAGAATTCTTTCCGGATTCGGTTATCCTGTGGGTGTGTTTCTGTGAGGAGAAGGGTGCAACGTCGCAGGGGGACATATTTACTCATTTGTGAATATCTGTAAAACTGTCGCACTCAGGGTAGAGTTAATAGTAGAGGGAACTACATTGCGTGCCACACTAAAGTAGGTAAAAATTTATCGGGTCGGGACGCCCCGAGGGTAGAGAAGGGTGCAATGTTGCGAATATGGAATTTGGCCTCCATATCCGCTTGTAAATATTCCCCTATTTTCTCCAATACTCCCCAACTTTCCCCAATCCCCCATTCCCTAGTCCCATTGCATGTAAATAACAATCAGTAGAGCCGACCTTCCCCTTATTCCCCCATTAAATGTCGTGCCCAGGTCCACCGCACCACACGTAGACAACTTTCGGACATCTTCCTAGTTATTCTTATTCTATGTCAGTTAAGGCCTCGTTTCCATTAATTATGACTCTTCGTTGCACCAGAATGTGATTATATGGCATCAGTAGTGAGTTTAGGACCTTTCCCATACCTCCTCCCATCTTCTTCCCCAAACAACAACAATAACAACAACTACAACAACAATTACAACTACAACAACAATTACAATTACAACTACAACTACGACTACAACAACAGAGGGGCGGGGAGTGTGCGTCCTCACACCGGCTCGGTTACCCGCCATGACCATGCGCTCCACGGCGTTACCCCGAAGGGGCTGGCTGTCAGCTCCTCGTCAGGGGCGGAGCCAGTAACCCCCCCACGCACCCAATGAGAAGCAACGTGCCGATTCCATCTGGGGCGGCGCTAACGAGCCGAGGGCGTGTCACTCCCCGCCGGATATACGCGGCCCCGCGCCGGATGTGACGTCAGATGCGCCTCAGCTTGGAGAGAGAAGCCACCGCCACCCCCAGCGCGACGAGACCTCCCCGCATCTTTGGACCGGACCGGACCGTACTGTACCCTGCCCCGAGCCCAGGAGGACCTGGAGCCATCGATACCCGCTTTCCTGTCATCAACCCCCGTGTGAGTCAGCCGTTGTCCCGTTTGTCTGTCGTCTGTCCGGGGTTAATATAAGAGTGTGTCTAAGTGCCTGTCTTTCTGTGATTATACCTCTAGCCCCTGTAATCTGACCTTTCCGTACGAATATAATCTCCTCCGGAGGTCTTGAGAATTGAAACATTGGTGTCGTATTGTGTTATTGTAATCCAGCCGGGTGTCTTCTTTTTCTTATTGAGCCAGCATCGCGCGACTAGTCAACGTTCGGGCACAATCGGGTAACTTGTGCAGACGTGGTCATACCATAAAACCGCTCGGTAAATAACATCCAAGCCACGTCTGTAACAATATGAAAGAAAGGCGATCACTTACTCTTGTTCGAAGGCTTCGAACATTCACCACATCAGAAGTTGCAGGACAACGACATTTTACCTGCAACCTCTGTGAAATGCGGGGACATATGTTATTACTTCACCAACGTCCGGGGAACCAGCATGGAGCTGCAAAAAACGGCTGTGCCCTTGTCACAACAGCTGTGCACGATTCTGCTGGTTGCTCCTGGTATGGACCATGAATGACCTGAACACCATGGTCCCAACATCATTGTGGATGCATCCGGCATCCCTGTTCCACATCTTGCTGGCCAATCAACATTACACCAACACTTGCTGCCCACTCATAATGAGGGAGGAGGCAAGTCGACTACAACTGGGCGAAGGCCTTGTTCAAGGAATCATTATGGTTCACAGCAAGAGTGGCAAGAATGCTACATGGAGAGCAGGGTCAGTCTATGACTCCGCAATGTTACCACAACAGCGAAATCCTACACGAAGTAGTGCAGGTGCTATGAAGACATTAGGAGAAAATGTTTTATACCTGGATTCAAACACAAGTGATCAGCCCTTCCTTTCAAACAAAGTCAACATTTGTGTGGAGGCAAACGTTTTTGCCAGATGGTGCAGATGCTTTACAAAACTTGAAAATGAAGTGAAATTGTTGTATCTTGGTGATGGTGAAGTGTTGTTTTGAAAAGGTATTTGTGATGCAAAGGCAATAGATTGAACAATATGGAAGGAGTCAATGACCAACGAAATGTTTTGTGATTCTTGCAGGATGACGGTGTATGCCTAAGGGAATTTGATTACCAAAGTTATGATTATTTACTTATACTTGTAATGATGTTTACTTGCAGTGATTGATTATTTACTTATACTTGTATTGATGTTTACTTGTAGTGATTGATTGTTTACTTATATTGATGTTTAGATTAATGGTTAATATAAACAAAAACAAAAAGATGAGGGAATTGTGGAAGTGTAACTCAGTGTAACTTATTGATTGGCACTGGTAACTCATTGATTAAGACTGGTAACGAAGCAGATAGACGATTTCGTAAATGAATGCCAAGAATGTGCACGAACATGGTAATCTCTTGTCCACCTGGTCACAGCCCCAGGCTGGAGCACCCCCCTATTGTTTGGTAAATGGAACTCGCAGCAGGAGGGGAGCAAGCTGGTGCCAGTGGGGCGAGCATGCATGACCTCGGGGCATTAGCGGAGAAGGGATTAGCGCGACAAGGCCCATATAAACCAGAGCAAACTATGAGTCAGGAGACTTGTCACCAGAAGCTCTGACCTACGGAACGGAACGGAACCCTGTGAACAGCGCTGAGAGAGGACCGGCCGAAGAAGAAGAACCAACGACTTGAATTAACAATCCGTTTAGCTATTGTAGTCTTTACTGAATTGAAACAAGTGACTTAGTAATTATAATAAATCCTTACTTTATAAAGCTGTTTCGGTCATATTGGAGTCTCCTGAGTCTTAACACATTCTCCAACAGCGCCAAACTAACAGATGGGCCAAACCAACACGTGCACCAAACCAACACATTTGCCAAACCAATACATTCACCAAACTAACACATGCGCCAAACCAACACATTCGCCAAACCAACACATTCACCAAACTAACGCATGTCCCAAACCAACACATCCGCCAAAGTAACACATGCGCCAAACCAACACATTTGCTAAACTAACACATGCGCCAAACTAACACATGCGACAAACCAACACATTCGCCAAACAGACACATGCGCCAAACTAACACATGCGCCAAACCAACACATTCACCAAACCAACATGTGCCAAACCAACACATTCGCCAAAGTAACACATTCGCCAAACTAACGCATGTGCCAAACCAACACATCCGCAAAACTAACACGTGCGCCAAGCCAACACATTCGCCAAACTAATGCATGTGCCAAACCAACACATCCGCAAAACTAACTCGTGCGCCAAACCAACACATTCGCCAAACTAACACATTCGCCAAACTAACACATGTGCCAAACTAACACATGCGCCAAACTAACACATGCGCCAAACCAACACATTCGCCAAACTAACACATGCGACAAACCAACACATTCGCCAAAGTAACACATTCGCCAAACGAACGCATGTGCCAAACCAACACATCCGCAAAACTAACACGTGCACCAAACCAACACATTTGCCAATGTAACACATTCGCCAAACGAACACATGCGCCAAACTAACACATGCGCCAAACTAACACATGCGCCAAACCAACACATTCGCCAATCTAACACATTCGCCAAACAAACACACGCGCCAAACGAACATATGCGCCAAACCAACACATGCGCCAAACCCACACATCCGCTGAACCAACACATTCGCCAAACTAACGCATCTGCCAAACCAACACATTCGCCAAACTAACACATGCGCCAAACCAACACTTCCGCCAAACCAACACATCCGCTAAACCAACACATTGGCCAAACTAACGCATGTGCCAAACCAACACATTCGCCAAACTAACACATGCGCCAAACTAACACATGCGCCAAACTAACACATGCACCAAACCAACACATTCGCGAAACTAACACATGCGCCAAATGAACATATGCGCCAAACTAACATATGCGCCAAACCAACACATGTGCCAAACCAACACATCTGCCAAACTAACACATCCGCGAAACTAACACATGTGCCAAACCAAAACATGCGCCAAACCAACACATTCACCAAACCAACACATTCACCAAACTGACACATGTGCCAAACCAACACATCCGCCAAACTAACACATACGCCAAACTAACACATACGCCAAACTAACACATACGCCAAGCCAACACATTCACCAAAATAACACATGCGCCAAACTAACACATGCACCAAACTAACACATTCGCCAATCGAACACATGCGCCAAAATAACACATGTGCCAAACCAACACGTGCACCAAACCAACACATTTGCCAAACCAATACATTCACCAAACTAACGCATGTGCCAAACCAACACATCCGCCAAACTAACACATGCGCCAAACGAACACATGCATCAAAGTAGGGTAATAATGTTGTTTCTGGACCACCCTCATTTTCCCATTGACTTACATGTTAATTTTTCTCTCACCCTCATTTCCCCTTAACATCTCTATTTCTCCCACCCTGTTCTTTACGAACCTTTTAGCCTTTTGACATACTCTTATTCTCAATGTTGTTCATTAGACCACTCAAACAATGATTCTACGAATATTTGCTCCCTCTCACTCTCTTAATATCAATGATCCCGAGTAGACCACTCAAACAATGATCCTACAAATATTTGTTTATGTGTGGGAAATAATTTAATTATCTTACCACTACCATCACCATCTAATACATTAACAAAAAAGATGTTTGAGTTTGGTTCTTTATTAAAATATTTTAACTGAGTTAAGATAAAATGATAAACCTCCCTCAATGTTCTTGTTTGAGCACCTCCAGTGCCACACACTTTTTGGTCGGCTCTGCCCACTTTTTGTTAAGCGCCGCCCACTTTTTTTGTTAAGCCACGCCCACTTGTTACTAAGCCCCGCCCACTTTCGTTAAGCCCCGCCCGTTTTTTGCTAAGCCACACCCACTTTATAAACTCTGACATTGTATCATTTTCAGTTAAGACATTACATCATTTTCAGGGAATTTTCATCACATCATTTCCAGTTAAGACATGCCCAGGGAATTTCCACAGGAAATGACACACCCAGTCCTTATAAAAGGCACCGACCACACAGGCTTTTTCAACACGCTTTCTGCTTCACTTGAGAATGGACTACTATGCCGAAATGGAATGGGATAACTTTGCTATTCCTTGGAGTCCTACTACCTGTGTAGAACTCAACCTTCAGGTTGATGAACTAGACTCGAACCTCTTATCAATGGAGGTGTTTGTTTATTTATTTATTTAATTTTTTTTTTTTTTTTTTTTTTTTTTTTTTAGATGAGACTAACTCGTGTAAGAGTTAACAAAGTTTATTTTAATATTCATAGAGCTTGATTTATACAAATAAAAATATTGTATTAAATTAATACATTGTTATTTTCTTTCACAGGAAATTGTATCTGAGATACGAAATGAAAATTCTGCTTTTAACACAACTTGGGATGAAGTTATTTTTTTGTTTGAAGACATTTTGAACAACCAAGACCCACAGAACGAGTTCTACCTTGATGACCCAGCCAAAGAGTTATACCTTGGAGATCCACAAAATCCTGAAAAAGATTTCTACCATGATGATACTTATTGTGAGTTATCAAAACAAAACCCACTGAACAAGTTCTACCTTGATGAGCCAGAATACAAGTCATACATTGGAGACCCACAAATTTCTGAAAATTGGGAAAGGGGAGTTCTCCCTGATGGTCCGCAGTTATACTATGTGAGACACATCATAGAAACCCTTAAAAAATTGGGAAACGGGAATTCTCCCTGATGGTCCACAGTTATACTATGTGAGACACATCACAGAAACCCTAAAAAATTGGGCAAGGAGAGTTCTCCCTGATGGTCCGCAGTTATACTATGTGAGACACATCATAGAAACCCTAAAAAATTGGGCAAGGAGAGTTCTCCCTGATGGTCCGCAGTTATACTATGTGAGACACATCATAGAAACCCTAAAAAATTGGGAAACGGGAATTCTCCCTGATGGTCTGCAGTTATACTATGTGAGACACATCATAGAAACCCTAAAAAATTGGGAAAGGGAAGTTTTCCCTGATGGTCCACAGTTATACTATGTGAGACTTATCACGGAAACCCCCAATATTTCTGAAAATTGTGGTTCTACCTTGGAGACTTGGAAAGATGGTTATATTTTTGGAGACCCGGAATGGGGGTTTTTTATTTGATGACTCGGAATGTGATACCTATCTTGGAGGCTCAACAGGAATGTGGTTATACCTTGGGAACTTGGAAAGTTGGTTTTATTTTGGAGACTCTACCTGTGGGGTCCATCTTGGAGACTCTTTGGATTCTAAAGCAATGAACAATGTTCTTTGTTTAATGACGCTTGATTTAAGCAATATCAAGAAAGTTCGAGGAAGAAAATGCTGGAAAATTCTTTCTTCCCATTTCTACTTCTTCAAACTTGAAAGCCTTGAAAGACAGAATTGGCAGAGAGGAAAAAAAATAAATGAAATACGTATTTTAAAAAAGAAGAAAAAAAAGATTATGTTAGGGTTAGGGTGGGATTTTGAATGTGAGGGTTAGGGATGGGGTTGGGTTAGGGATGGGGTTGGGTTAGGGTGGGATTTTGAATGTGAGGGTTAGGGTTGGGGTTGGGTTAGGGATGGGGTTGGGTTAGGGTTGGGATTTTGAATGTGAGGGTTAGGGATGGGTTGGGTTAGGGATGAGGTTGGGTTAGGGATTGGTTGGGTTAGGGATGGGGTTGGGTTAGGGATGGGGTTGGGTTAGGGATGGGGTTGGGTTAGGGATGGGGTTGGTTTAGGGATGGAGTTGGGTTAGGGATGGGGTTGGGTTAGGGATGGGGTTGGGTTAGGGATGGGGTTGGGTTAGGGTTGGGTTAGGGAAGGGGTTGGGTTAGGGATGGGTTTGGGTTAGGGATGGGGTTAGGTTAGGGATGGGGTTGGGTTAGGGTTTGTATATTATTATGACTCACTCACACATACACACACACAAAAGTTAAGCCCCAACTGAAAAGTTGAGGGATTCTGTGTTTGGGGTTCACAGATCTCAAGAACGTATCCCCATTGTACACACAAAAGTTAAGCCCCAACTGAAAAGTTGAGGGATTCTGTGTTTGGGGTTCACAGATCTCAAGAACGTATCCCCATTGTACACACACACAAAAGTTAAGCCCCAATTGAAAAGTTGAGGGATTCTGTGTTTGGGGTTCACAGATCTCAAGAACGTATCCCCATTACATTTTATATATTTATTTATTATTTTCAAGGGTATTATATGCTTACTTGTGTTTTTTGTAATTCTTGTGAGTAAAATGAACCCAAGATTTCTTCCCCATTCATATCATATAATTTGTAAGTCCAAGGGACTGTATCCATTACATCAACAATTTTAAATAATTCATTAGTCCATCTCTTTGTATAACCTTTCTCAAAATGACTTTTCCATCTATATATTCTTACAATATCACCAACTTTGAACTTGGGCTTTGTCAAATTAATCTCCTTTTCATATTCTAATTTTGTAAATGATTCTGACGGTTTTGATTTTGTTGATGAATGAACGGTATTATTGTAATTATCTACAATATCTTGAATTAAATATACCCATTGTTGAGAACCGAGTTGTGTGAATTTTTAATATAATTTCTCTTTCAAAGTACGATTAAAACGCTCAATAACAACTGCTTTTCCTTCATTAAAGGTGCTGTATAATTTAATACCCTCCCCCTTAAGAAATTTCATAAATATTTTGTTATAGAACTCTGTTCCCTCATCAGTCCATAACTTCTTTGGTTTCCTTTTATTCCTATCAAATATTAGCTTAAAGGCTAACATTAAAGTATTACCTCTCTTGTTTTTCAAAGGAACAACCCAGGCAAATCTACTCCTCAAATCAATAATGGTTAAAGCATACCTGTATCCCTTATCATTATTTAGTTTGATTAAATCAGCGGACCATATGTGGTCGGTGTATTTAGAATAAACTTTCCTTCTTTTAAACTTTGTGATTATAGGTTTATGTAATTCATCAGCCAAAAGCTCCTCAGTCTTGATGACATCATTGGAGTTTAATAGTTTTTTGGGGAATAACCAAGACCAAGTTTCAATTTAGCACTTATCATCTTTTTCACAATAAACCTATCAACTTTCTCTCTCAATATAGGATTTCGTATCAAGGACAAATTATACAACATTTCTCTGTCTGCTTCATGTTTTTCATCCAATGTAGTGGTATTCCCATAAGCAATATCATGCTTCATACACACTTCATCAACCCTATTTATAGGTCTGGACCAAGGTTTAGGATTGTCAGCCTCATCTAATCTTTTATCCAGGTTTGTTCCAGGACCACAGAAAAAATATCCAGGTAGATGTAGTTCCCCAGGAATTCCAGTTGTTGTAAATTTACTTCCTGACAGAAACTTTTGTATGTCTCCTCCACTTTTAGGAGAGATGAATTGGCACTTTTTAGAGCCACACACTTGACATATTCATTTTTGATAAACTCTATTATTTTTAGCTTTAACATAAGAGATATTTTTAGATTTGGTTTTCTTTTTACATTTGAGACAATAACTCATATTTATTTATCAGAAAAATTCCGACAGAGTATCAAAACCTTTTTGGTTTTCAACATATATATTTCTATCTTAATTTTTAAAACATAAAGAATCCTTAGGAATGCCTTCACTCTCTCCTCCATTTATTTACAAATAAAAACTAACTAAAGTCAATAACACCAACATCATCAACTATATGACCTTTGTCTTCTTCATGTAAATCTCCTCGCTGAACTCATCTCAACCATTTTTTAAATCATTATCTTAGTAAGAGTCGTTAATTCTTTATTTTCCTCTTCGGTGCGTTGAGATTGATTTATTTGCTGTAATTCACTCAATCTTTTACGAATCTCACTGATTTCCATCTTTTTATATTTTTCCTCCCTCTCTCTTTGCTCCCTTTCCTCCCTCTCCTCCTTCTCCTTTTTCTCCCTCTCCTCCTTCTCCTTTTTCTCCCTCTCCTCCTTCTCCTTTTCTCCCACTCTTCCTTCTCTCTTTTCTCCCTTTCCTCCTCCTTTTTCTCTCTTTCCTCCTTCTCCTTTTTCTCCCTTTCCTCCTTCTCCTTTTTCTCCCTTTTCTCCTTCTCCTCCTTCTCCCTTTCCTCCTTCTCTTCTTCAACTCCTTCCTCATCCCTTGCTACCCTTGAGTTTGAGCCCCAAATAATATTATACATATACTCATCTGGATTTTGAGATATTCTTGTGTCTATAATTATTTTTCTCATAATAGGATACCAATAAGATTTGTTGATGATTTCTAAAAGAGTTTTATATTTCATAACTTTGAGAAGTTCATTTTTATTTAATATTTTAAACAAGTCTCTATTTGTGGGTTTAACAATATCAGTATAAGGCCAGTTTTTTATGACAAAATTCCCATGTATATGCTCCAAATCATAAGGTATGTAATACCGAGCACCCTTTTGTTGTAGGTACCCTTGAATACAAAAATTATAATTCTCTTGTAGTCTTCTTCCTGCCATTTATGTATCAGAAATATATGTGAGATTAATATTATGTCAGGTAATACCATCCTATCTTCCCACTACCAAATCGGTTTGTATTTCTCGGCTTTCTATCCTTATCTCATTACCTTCCTTCTTTGTCATGCTAACCATCGCTATACTATCATATATTTTTCTTTTCTTAAAATCATGTATTTGTTGTTTACTAATTGTACTTCCACATAAATCCTTATCCTCACCAAGCGGATAATATTCTTCTTTACGAGACTGATTAAAATCATGTAGGTCTTCTAAGTTCATTGAAAAAAACCAATTATGCCCTAAATCAGACATATCATACCCCCATTTATTAATTCGCATATTAACTATATGTCCTTTATGAAATTCAATTGTAAGCAGATAGTTAAATTGAATGAGGAAAGGTGTATGGTCAGTATAACCAGGTGTTGTGGTTGTAAATTTTACTTGTTTAACAAAACGTGCTGTTTTCTTTAAAAATATATATTGTGATACAACAACAACAACATGCATTTTAAAGGCCATTTTCCCTGCTAGAGCGGGGGTTAGCCTTGCGGTCCCCATGACAATCTTCTCCATTTTGCCCTATTTTCTGCATCTCTCCTTGTTAACCCCCTTGCCCGCATTTCTTCTTCCACCATCTTTAGCCAAGTCTTTCTCGGTCTTCCCCGTCCTCTGCTTCCTTCTACATTCATTTCCACCACTCTTCTCAACCAGTCACTTTCATCCTTCCTCAACACATGACCAAACCATCTCAACCTGTTCCTCTTCACAGCATCAATCACAGGCTCTATTCCCATCATCTTTTGCAATTCATCATTTGTCTTCCTCTCTCTCAACGATACTCCGCACATCCGTCGAACCATTTGCATTTCCACCCTTTCCAACCTTCGTTGCTGCTCTACGTTCATTACCCATGTCTCGCTCCCATAAATCATAACACTTCTCACACATGCAGCATACACCTTTCCCTTCAGCTTCAACGACACTCCCCTCATCATCAGCACGCCACTCAGTTCCCGAAATGTCTTCCATGCACATCTCACTCGAGCAACCGTTGCGGAGTCTGATCCACCTTCTCCATTCAGCATGTCTCCGAAGTAGCAAAATGTATTCACACCTTCCAGCTTCACGCCGTCTCCAAGATCCAACTCAACATTTCCTCCATCTGCAGCTCCCTCTGTGCACACCTTACATTTGAATGTAGCTGCCACACTGGTTAATGACCCTCTCAGACCACTACATTTTTGATGAACCCACTCAGCGCACATTGTACATTGAATGGAGTTCACTCCGACACCCTTCCTACACACAGCACAGGGCCACTTCCCAGTTCTTTCCACCTTACCACATGCTTTACCACTTGCCATCACCTTCGTCTTTCCGATATTCACCTTCAGACCTTTTGTCTCCATACATTCCTTCCACGTGTTCATCTTTTCCTTCAGTCCATCCATACTTTCCGCAATCAACACCAGATCATCTGCATACAACAACTCCCACGGTAAACCCTCCTTTACGTTCTGAGCCAGCACCTCCATCACAGCTACAAATAGTAGTGGACTTAGTACCGACCCC
Organism: Myxine glutinosa; assembly: GCF_964187855.1. Lineage (NCBI taxonomy): Eukaryota > Metazoa > Chordata > Myxini > Myxiniformes > Myxinidae > Myxine > Myxine glutinosa. The sequence goes on from NC_136264.1 coordinate 146,141,706, forward strand.
TGATGCACTCCCACCTTCACCTCAAACTCACCACTGTTCCCGTCCTTCGTCCTTACAGCTGTGCGCGCTCTTTTGTACATTGCCATCACTACTCTGATCAACCATTCCTCCACTCCTAACTTCCTCAATGCCCATGTAATTGTCATGGTTCTCTTTTTGAGGCAATGTTTTTATGGCCGGATGCCCTTCCTGACGCCAACCCTCTTAGTCATCTCTTACGACACGCATCCGTCAAACCATTTGCATTTCCACCCTTTCCAACCTTCGTTGCTGCTCTACGTTCATTACCCATGTCTCACTCCCATAAATCATAACACTTCTCACACATGCAGCATACACCTTTCCCTTCAGCTTCAACGACACTCCCCTCATCATCAGCACGCCACTCAGTTCCCGAAATGTCTTCCATGCACATCTCACTCGAGCAACCGTTGCGGAGTCTGATCCACCTTCTCCATTCAGCATGTCTCCGAAGTAGCAAAATGTATTCACACTTTTGGAGAATAGAAATGGAGAATGGAGAATGAAAGAGAAATGGAGAATAGGTGTACCTATTCTTATCCAGGGTACACACTGGGAGGTGAAGTTGAATATATTGTGATATCACAAAAATATATGCTGTGATAAATCACTGAATCTAATTAAGTCATTCACATCTGTATGGTTTGGATAATTGATTAATTTATAAGTATTCTTCATATTAATATTTTTACTTATACTATATTTTTGTCGTTCAGCCTGTGCATTTGTATAATAATTTGATAAATCAATATCCTGAGAGGATTCTCCAAAGATAGAACCATCTTTTCCAACATAAGTCATTTATATTAGATTAAAAATGATATCATAAAAATTTTCATTATTGTTGAGTTGAAATAATACATATAAACATAATTGACCACAACATTTAGAATTAATTTCTTGAACTTGAAATGTTTGATAAACACCATTCTGTAAGAATTGTATTACTTCAACAGGTGGTGGCATACCATAACTATCAAAATAATATTTATCCTGACTATTATGAATACAAACCCAATGAGAACAATTCTGTGTGTCTAAATTCATAATAATATTCTTTGTATTCTTATTTATATGTATTAATTCATCTCTCATACCAATAACCACATTATCAATTTTTAGTGTTTTACAATACTTAGCGAGTTCTATATTTGATGTTGTATTCTTTCCAAATTGTTTAAACCATTTATCCATTTATTTATGAGAAAGATACAATCCATTACCCCGTTTAGTTAGTTTAACACCCGCTTGAGCGATAGAGGAAAGCATATCTCCAACCAACAATCTAGCTTTATCAGGTAGACTTTCAAGTTTTTGAGCAAAATCTACAATTACACCACTTCCACTAATTTGTTTCTCCAACTCCTTGTTATGTCTTTCCAATTCTTTTTGAGCTTTTAGTTGTGCCTTCCTGTCGTTAGCAGTTTTTACCGCTGCTGAAATACCACCAGTCAATGCTCCCGCCGCACTTAAACCAGCAAATAAAGGAATTAGAAACTGGAGAAATCCTCCCTCTTGTATTGAATATTTCTTCAACATAGGTTTTGTCATTTTAATTTTAAGTGATCCAACATCATTTAGTGTTTTCACCTGCTCTCTTGTGAGTAAAACATCAATTCTTACTGCTCCTTTTCTTTGAATTGAATTAACATTAATAATACAAAGCTTTTGATTTTGAATACAAGATGTTAATTTATTAAGATTGATTTGATTAACATATACCGGTTCTTTCCTACTCATTTATTTATGAGAAAAAACCTATGTGATATTAATCATAACACCATTATCTGTATTAATCTGTAATTCTGTTTCTTCCAAAAGCAAACAATAAGCATCAACTTCTTCACTCTCCCCTCTTTCAATGTATAGAGAAGTATCCACTCTATTAGACTTTATAGTTTCCTTTTGAGAACTCAGGTCAATTGTGTAGATTGTATAAAGTTTTTGAAACGCAACCATATCCAAAATAGGATCATTATTACCGTTGCTTTTACACCCCTTTTGGTAAGACCTGTAGGCTTCCGCATAATCATTTTTTTCCCAATCAATTTCCAATCTATCTCGCGGGTAAAATGTACCATCAAGAGAAACCCGAAGTTGTTTCACCTTAGCATTATCACTCAGCGCATTATTCTTATCAGTACCTTCATCTCCATCTGGTTTCTTAAAAATGAGCCATAGGTATCGTGGCTTTCCTTGAAGAACACCCAAATTCCAAGTGTAGGTAGTGTGTTCCAGTTTACCGTGTTGACATCTTCTTTTAAGGTATGATACATTTAGTGGTTTCTTTGAGTTAAGTCTTCTATTTAACATCTCTTCCGTTTTAAGATTAGGAGTATATTCACTGATATACCAACACAAATCATTAATAACAAATTTATTATTGTCTCCAAAAGCATTTTGAGCCCCAAAAAGCAACCTATTTACATTATCATTCCTTTGTAGTTGAAATCTAATTTTAAGACCATACAAAACTTTATCATAATCACAAAATCCAAATATACCTTTCAGAGGTACTGCTACGGTAAAACTATTCTCTGCTTTTGTATCATCATTATACATTGACTTCCTTTGACTATAACCAGGGTCAGCATTTGTTCCCGTTGACATATCAGGAATAAAACCTTCAACAGCTCCCTTACCCATTCTATCACTAAACGAATATAGTGTAAATTTCATCATTTCAGATGTAGCAGAGACATAATCAACCGCTTCAACCTCTTGTGTTCCAATATACAGGCGGACACTATCAAACATTTTCCAGAAGAAATCATTTACGAGTGTAGCATTAGTATTATTCGCAGCCTTAGTGAATTTAAATTTACACAGCAAGAAACTATCAGCTATATTCAAGTAAGTTTGTTGATTATTTATTTCAAAACTTTTTGTTCTGTTTGAATTCCAGTCTGTTCCTGTTATAGCATTTACCTTAAAATAGCCTTCCTTTTTAGTGGAGTTTGAAATGATAATCGTATCATCCAAATCATAGATACTATCAATCGCTTCCATACTTGTATTTATATAGCATTAAAATTGTTGAAACCCTGACCCAAGTATTTTAATGATTTTTGGTCGTTCTTGTGAAGATAGTTGAGTTTTACCTTTTTTAATTTCTTTGATTGCTTGTAATTTATGAGACTCCTTTTGAGCATCTTTTATAGTCTTTATAGCACCCGCAACTGAGCCCACGGCAGAAGCAGTTGAACCAATTAGGTCTTTATGTTTAAGGATGGTTGAACCAATACCCATTAGAGTATCAATTATCCCATCTCCTTTATTTCTAAATTGATGTCCCACACCCCGTTGTCTCTTTGGTTTATAGTATCCTCTACCAAGAAACATACCTTCACCTTTATAGTATGGTGAAAGGAACATCCCATCCACTGTAATTATTTTATATTTTCCCAACTCGTGTTTTCTCACAATAACCATTATTTATTTATTGAAAAACTTCACGTAGGTGAATTCTGATGGATATAATTTCATCATTAAAGGATATCATACGATTATCTTGGTCGGTTATCCTAAAATTTACTCTGTATATGGTTTTTCCTGACACAGGTAAATAGACAAGATTTTTTGGTTCCATATTAAATTTATAACCAATCGAGGTTGAGTATGCGCTGAATGAAAATATTGTATTTGTTCTTATTCCATCGTTATAAGCACCATCAATCAAATCACAATGAATTAATACTGAATTTATACCGGAGGATATTTGAATGACATTATCACTGTAAAACGTCCCGTTAGTTTCAATCTTTTTTGAAGAGCAACCCAATAGCTCTCTAAACGATTTTTCAATCGTGAAATCAACTTTATAATTATTTTTAAGTTTAATAGTTGATTTTGAAGTGTGTTTTTGAATATCTATTACAATATTTTTTGGTTCATCACCTTGTTCTTTCATAAGTCGAGAGACATCAGAAGATATTTGAGAAATCTCGTAAGCTCCGGGTGAAACGGTTATAGTTTTATATCCACTTCCTGGATTATAACTAAACTTGTTGTTTTTCTCTGTGATATTAAAAAGTGTATTATAAGTTTCCATTGACAATAAAGAAGCCTCATATTCTTTTGTGGGGTCAGGTTGTAGTGGGTAAGGGAATGAAGCTGTGTAATCACTAGTTGTGAAATTAAAACTAAGAATTGTGGTTCTCATCTTATTTAATATCTAATAAAATATCTTTGTATTGATATTTATTAATTATTTTCATATTCATCAACTGGTCTAAAATGGCGGATGTTTCATTAAAACAATTGTTGTTTCCAGCCTTCTTACTACCTAACAAGTTAATCTCGGCTCTCTGCTCACCTTCACTCTTTCATTCCTCTTTTCTCCCGCCTGTGGAACAAACTCCCACACTCCCTTCAATCCCTCTCCTCCCTCCAGGTCTTTAAAACAGCTGTTCGCCACCATCTCTTATCTTCCCCCATCCATAACCTTGCTCTTTTCTACCCCCACTAATTCACCCCAGATCCACCTTGTTTGAAATTCCAACTTATTTCCTGGAAATCCTGGCAGTGTCCATATGTTTATACCTCTCCCACCCCCCCCCCCTTCACATGCCTCCCCCCCTTCACATGCCTCCCCCCCTTCACATGCCTCCCCCCCAAAGCCCTCTCCCTCCCACAGATCTCTCGATGTCTCCATGTCTCTCGGTCCCTGCTCTCAAATGTTGTGTTTGTGTCCTTCCCCCTCTCTCCCCATCTTGTCTACCGCTCCCGATGTTATTTGTTTTATGTGTCTGTTTGTCTTTCTGTGTGATTAATGTTCGCTCTTTCACGAGCCTCGATCTTGTATACAAAAAAAAACAAAAAAAAAAAAAAAACAACAACAATCATAGTCTATTAACTAATTGTGATGGGTCATTTGGAAGAAAGCTAACACCCGAACCAAGCTTACTTAAAGCATCAATAATATGTTTCTCCTTCTCATTCTTCTTACTTTTACCAGCAACAGAAACTCCATAATCAAGTGAGTTTAGTAAATCAATATATACCCTATCTTCCTCTCTTTCCATATCAAGTGGTTCCTCAAAATATTTTGAACCGCTGAATCCGGAGTTTGTTAGAAGAAACATTAATCTTGGAGTTAATTCAACATTTAGTTGAGCAGAACTTAAGAACACCAATTTATCATTAAATATCAATAACTTTTCTTTCACAGATGGAACTGTGCTGGTTCTTCTGTTGGAATGAGACCTGCTCTGGTTTTTGAACCTGGCGAATATTCATTGTTTTGAAGAGCTTCCACAACATAATTAGGGGGTTGATTTACCTCCTCAAGTTTCCGAAATAATCCTTCATCATCATATTTTAATTCTCCAAGTTCTTGCTCTGTCATTTGACTAAAATCTTTGAGCATTTGAAGTTTTTTCGGAGTAAATTCTAACGTGGGAACTGGAGGTGAAATCGTTTGTTGAGTTTTTAAAAGTGGTTTAAAAAATTTCACTTGTTTTCTTTCAAAGGCTTCTTCACCAGTTAGTTTTTGTCTCCGTTTCTTCTTTATCTCTTCCTGTTGTTTTACAACTTTTGAAACCAACTCTTGATGTTCTTTAAACTTTCTTGCTCTTTCTTCGGTATTCATTTTCTGTATTTATTTATTGAAAAATATCATTTAATGAATTGTAAAGGTCAATGTGAAAATTTTCCTTTTCTTCATCATTATAGTAAATGTGTTGAAATAAATCCTTTTCTTTAAATATTTCATCAAATTCTTTATTGGTATTAATACGAGTTGTTATTTCTTCTTCACTAATACTTGTATCTCTGCTTTTCATACGTTTGCGTTGAGTCTCCTCATCGATATCAAAACCGAATGATAAAATCTTAACTCCATCACCACACAATTGTTTAATAATTTGTCTCATTCCTTCAGGATTAGTTTCTAAAATCCCAAGACCATTAGATTTTACTTTATTTAACTCACTCTTACAATGTGAATATTTTGTAGAACTTACAAGAGAGACCTCCTCAAATATTTGACCTTCGTTCCTCAATCGCATATGTTCCTCCATTGAAATGTAGTAATAATCTTTCCCTTCTACTTCTCCTGGTCGCTTTGCTCTGGTTGTAGTACTCACAAAACGAATCATAGGGTGTTTTAAAAAAAAACTTACAATCTTTTCATTTTTACTATTCAAGAGTTTAGATTTATGAAAGTTCTTTCCTAAAGCAGATTTACCCACAAGATTAATAATAATAGTTATCATTTATGTGTGTAAAATATCAGTTAGTATCTCATCTTGTTTCACAACAATATATTTATATTTTCCAATCGTGTGTTTCATATAATTTTCAAATTCTTTTTTACTACATAACGTAGAGCAATTATCTCTCCAAAAATTATTTACATCTATTGAATTTAACTTAAATAAAATAAAAGTATTGGCATTGTTTCTTATTGAGCGTCGAGGGAGTTGAAAATATGATTGACTAATATAAATACAATTACAAGAAGAATGTCTCCCTCTTGTATAGTAGCTATCCATTACTGTTTGGTTTCTCTCATTAACACAATCATCAAAGATAACGAGGTTCTTTTTTGATTTATCTAAACCTTGAGGTGAAGGTATATCATCCGTATTATCACTGAGAATACAAGTTATGGGTTTTGGTTTCGGTTTCTGTGTATCACAAAATAATTGTATTATATCCTCAATGTTGAAATCATTTAGTTTGTTTTGAAGTTTAAATAAACCGATAATGTCTTCCTTTTTAAGACCCGCATTAAAACCCTGTGAGAGTAGTTGATACTCGGGTTGAAAACTTGACTTTGTACAAATTATTAAATTATCATAATCTAAAAAATTAGGACGAAGGAGCATCTTTAAAAGCAAACAGGTTTTTCCACATCCACTTGAACCAACTATTAGACATCTCAATGAATTTGGAATATTTTTATGGTTATTAAATTTTATCTTATTTTCCCAAACGGGTAAAAAATCATTCATTTATATATTTGGAAAACAAGTCATCTAACTTTTTTTGAGCTATTTTAGAAACTCTATATTTTATCCTGAGTTCGGGATATTCTTAATAATTAAAATTATTTTGAATAATAAATATCATTAAACCCTTATACATTTCCTCAATACAAATAGTCTCTTCCCTTGTGGTGTATTATCTGTATTATCATCTGAAATGGTGTATTATCATCATAATACTTAACATTCTTCTCTCTTATTAATGTTGTAAAGTAATTCATTTTTGGTTCTAATTTAAAAGAGTTATATATATTTATATATTTTTTATTATCATTAATTAGAAGATAATCACAGAATAAACATTGTTTGTATGAATCCTCATCATTAAGCCCCACTCTATCACAAGCCGGACAATTCTCTAATTTATCATATGGAGAGTCTGGAAATTCTAAATATCCTTCTATCATATTTATATAGTAAATTTTTACTTAAACTAAACGCAAGTTTATTAGCTAATAAATACAATGTTTCAAAACACAAAAGACAAATTTCAATCAATCTCTACTTCGGTGGAAGATATAGAAAAATATGTCAAAGATGTTAAATTGAACAAAGATAAATATGGAAATTTTTGGATTAAACCCATAATGGAGAATAACATGTGTCCTTTTATTAAATTTACGGGACAAGCTATGTTAATTAATAACTCTATTAAAGTATATTTGACAAAAGTTTCTCCACTACTACTGGCAATTTACTCAAAGCTTGAAAAGATCATTGATAAAGAATCTTTGAAAATGAATGATAAGACCATCAACGATTCTAGAGGAAACATTTGTATATTCTTTAATAGACCCAAAGATGTGGGTGAAATTAATAATATGAATATTAGTGGTGAACTATCATTCCGTACCCTGATTATTAGAGATTATTTGAAAATAACATTTAATGTAAAAAATATTGTGGTTATTAGTTCTAATGAAAGAAAATATATAGATATTGATGGAAGTTTAATGGTATGTAAATGAGTGATATTAACAGTCAATACTCTGAGAGTCCAGGATCTGAATGTGATACTGATAGTCAAGGATCTAATGATAATTATGATACTAATAGTTTGTGCTCAAATGATAGTTATGAGAGTAGCTTTATTGATGATGATAGTGAATCAATGAGTGATAGTGATAGTAATTTTAGTGATGATAATTCAGTGTACACAGATGATACTGTGTTCTCATTGAACTTTGATGATTGTGATGATGATGATTTTAGTGTTGTATTTTGTGATTAAAAAGTGTTTTACTTTAAGCACAGTTTCATATATAAAAAGCCTGTAAAAAGGCACTTTATTTTATAAGTGTTTTACTTTAAGTATAGTTTCATATATAAAACAGAGTTGAAAAGCTCAAAAAGTGTTTTACTTTAAGTATAGTTTCATATATAAAACAGCACGTTTTCTCACGCTATAAATATGGTTTATTGTGATACTTGCGAGAAGGAAGTAAAATATTATAAACGACATATTCTCACGGCAAAACACACTAACAACATTCTAAATCAATTATCACCACTTCCTAAGAACAAAAAACATTGTAGTCTCTGTAATAGAGATATCCTAAAGAAGGGTTTCAAAGCCCATCTTAAAACAAACAAACACTTGTCAAAATTGTTTACTATTAAAAATACTGATGCTGCTTTCAAAAGACATATCAGGATTCGAATCTTTAACTTGAATCCTCCTGGTCCAAAGTCAATACTTGAAGCTGTAGAGATTATTGAACCATCAATGAAAGCCTTCGTTGAAAAGACTCTTCTCGAATTGAATTCAATCAAGTTCTATATGGGTATTAAAATAAAAATCTCAAAAGATTGTCCATTCACTGGTGAAAACATCACTGATTTAGCTTACATGAGAACAGGCACACACTTTATAACAACATACAATCAGATTAATCCCACTTATGTTGAACTTATCCAGCAAGAACAAGAACTTGAGCATACTATTACTGGAAGTGGTTGGAATATAGATGAGATACTATTTATTGACATTCATATTCTTAAATCAGATCCTCTAAACGCTTCTTCTTACATTGATTTACCAAGTGTTATCAAAAATAGAAAAGCAGTTATCAATATCAAAAATAAAGACAATAAATGTTTTCTCTGGTCTATTCTTGCACATCTACATCCTCAAGATAGCCATGTTGAAAGAGTATCTCATTATAAAAAAATATGAGAATACATTGAAAACAAAAGATTTAAATTTTCCAATGGCTTTTAATGATATTCCTAAATTTGAAAAGATGAATAATTTATCAGTTAATGTTTATGGTCTGACGGAAACAAACAACATTCAGATTTTAAAGCTTTCTGAAAATGATAATCAAACTCATATTAATCTTCTTTATTTTAATTCAGAGGAAAATTCACATTATACATACATCAAAGATATTACAAAATTAATAAAACCACAAGTATGTAAAAGAACAAATAAAATATATATTTGTTTGCGTTGTCTTAACTTCTTCCATACACAAGAAAGATTAGATAAACATTCAAATTATTGTGGTGAACAAAAATCAACGGTAATAAATATGCCTAAAGAAGGCTCAAAGATCTCATTCAAAGATGAAAAGAAAACAATAAAACATCCATTTGTTATATATGCTGATTTTGAAAGTATTTTAGAAAAAATTGATACTGCTTCTCCAGATCCAGAAGAATCATACACAAATAAATATCAAAAACATACTCCTTGTGGTTTTTGTTATTATATCAAATCATCCGTTGGTGATGAATATAACAAGTTAGAGGTGTATAGAGGCTCAAATACCCCAGAGGAGTTTGTGAAACGACTAGAAAAAGACTGTGTTCGATTAAGAAAGATAATGAGAGAAACCAATAAACCAATGTCCTTGACGAGTAAAGAGAAAAGGGAATTTATAAAAAACAATGTCTGTCATATTTGTGAGGAGAACATTGGTGAAGGTCTAAAGGTTAGAGATCATTGCCATCTCACTGGTAAATATAGAGGTCCGGCTCATCAAAGTTGTAATATTAATTATAAACTCCCCTCTTTCATTCCTGTCTTTCTTCATAACAACGCTAATTATGATACGCATCTATTTATCAAGGAACTCTCAAAGACATCTGGACACATTTCAGCAATTCCTAACACGGATCAGAAATACATTTCATTCACAAAAACAATTCATACATCTCCTATAACTCAGATCAGATTTCTTGATACATTTAAATTCACTAGGGCATTGCCCGTACTATATCTATATCTAAAATTATATCCCCCCCCCTCTATTTACATGAAATGGTTTGGTCCAAAGCGAACGGCTTGCGAGTACGGTGACAACCCCCCCCCCCTCTATTTACATGCAATGGTTTGGTCCAAAGCGAACGGCTTCCGGAGTTTGGTAAAGAAATCGCCATCGCGTGCACAAACGCGCAGGAAAGCGAATGAATCGCAAATTCGGTTTTATTAGTTTTAAAACATAGTTTAACGCCAACATAGTTTGCAAACGTGAAATAAATGAATACGCTCTCAAATGTGCCATCCGAGGCAGAGTGTGTCCTCCACGTTCGGCACACGCGATCGTTCGCTGCTCTCTGATTGGTTGAATCGTTTTTTGGACATAGCTCGGTAAGTAATTGTCCGATTAATATGAAACCTTGAAAAGGCACATCCTCGGGTCCCCAGCAATATACCTGGCAAGTTTCAAGTATATCGGACCGGTAGTTGTCGAGAAACAGCGGTCACAGACAAACAAACAAACGTACAGACGTACAGAGATTACTGGAATTATAGATAGACTAGGGCATTGCCCGTACGTGGGTGCCCGTTCCTTGGCAAAAAAAAAAAAAAACGCTACCCGTACGCTCTACCCCGCCCGTACGCCCGTAAACAAAAAAAACAACGCTCTTCGCTTCCGCCCTTCGCTCTGACTGAATTGGGAGAAATAATGCGCATAAGAAATCGAATTACGTACCGTAATGGCGGTCAGCTCGTAACGCGCTCAGCTCCGCTCGTCTCACATCGGCCACGCCTACGCAACAAAGCGTTCTGTGATTGGCTGCCGGAAAGCGTGCTGCCGGACAGTCTTCACTGTCCGGAAGTTCGCAAATCGCAGTTAGGATGAATCGTTTTAATTTAATCGCAGTTTGAATTCGTTTTAAAACATAGTTTAACGGCAACATAGTTTTCCAACGTGAAATAAATGAATACGCTGTCAAATGTGCCGTCCGAGGCAGAGTCTGATCGCCACGTTCGGCACACGTGATAGCTCGCTGCTCTCTGATTGGTTGAATCGTTTTTTGGACATAGCTCGGTAAGTAATTGTCCGATTAATATGAAACCTTGAAAAGGCACATCCTCGGGTCCCCAGCAATATACCTGGCAAGTTTCAAGTATATCGGACCCGTGGTTGTCGAGAAACAGCGGTCACAGACACACAGACACACAGACACACAGACACACAGACACACAGACACACAGACACACAGACACACAGACACACAGACACACAGAGATTACTGGAATTATAGATAGATGACAAGTCCATTGGCCAACTTGGTTAAAAATCTAAAAGAGTTCCCATGTCTTTCAGAGTATTTTTCAGACAAAGATTTACTAACACAAAAGGGAATTTATCCCTATGACTATATGAACTCATTTGAGAGATTCAATGAAACACAACTTCTTTCAAAAGAAAATTTCTATAATAAATTAAATAATAGTCATATATCTGATAAAGATTATGTACACACACAAAATGTTTGGAAAAAATATAACATCAAGAATCTTGGTGAGTATCACGATTTGTATCTCAAAACTGATGTGCTTTTGTTGGCTGATGTGTTTGAGGCTTTCAGAACAATCTGTCATTCTGGATATGGATTGGATCCTGCTCACTATTACACTGCTCCTGGATTGGCTTGGAGTGCAATGTTAAAAATGACAAAACAAGGTTTGGATTTGATAACCGATGTCGATATGCTTTTAATGATTGAAAAGGCAAAAAGAGGTGGAATTTCACAAGTATGCTCGAGCAGCTACGCAAAAGCAAATAACAAATATCTTCCGAATTATGATTCAACGAAAGAGAGTTCTTACTTGATGTACTATGATGCGAACAACCTCTATGGCTGGGCAATGTCTCAGGCTCTTCCTTATGGAAAACGTAGATGGGTAAAGGAAAAAGACTACAAAAAGGTTTTACAAGATGTATGTATCTCTACACAAGCTGAATTAGATGAAGAAAAAGTTGGTTATTATTTTGAAGTTGATTTGAAATATCCAGAGGAACTCCATAACCGACACAAAGATCTCCCATTTGCTTGTGAAAAGTAAAGTCCAAAGAAGGAGTGGTTAAGTGATTATCAACAATCATTTCATGTAAAGGGTAAAGCGTCAGAGAAGCTTCTAACAACACTATACAACAAGAAAAATTATGTGCTCCATCAAAGAAATTTGAGACAATGTCTTTCAAAGGGTCTCTGTGTTGAAAAGATACATAGGATTCTCAAGTTTAATCAGAGTCATTGGTTGAAAGAGTACATTGATTTTAATACACAAAGAAGAACAGATTCAAAAACAGATTTTGAGAAAGACTTTTATAAATTGATGAATAATGCTGTATTTGGAAAAACGATGGAGAATGTTAGAAAGAGACAAAACATTCGTCTATCAACATCATGGAAACAAGCATCAAAATTAATCAACAGACCAAGCTTCTCGAGAGTAGAAGTTTTTACGGAAAACTTTTGTGCGATACATTTGATGAGAGAAAGCGTTGAGATGGACAAATCTATTTACATTGGTACCTCAATACTTGATTTATCAAAGTCCTTGATGTATGATTACTTTTACAATAACTTGAGGAAGAAATATCAAAATGATGTTAATCTACTTTATATGGATACAGATAGTTTTATTTTAAAAATTAATACTGATGATGTTTATTTTGACATGAAAAAGGACATTAATATCTATGATACAAGTAATTACAGTCCAGAGAGTGAGTTATTCTCTTCTAAAAATAAAAAGGTGATTGGAAAGTTCAAGGATGAATTAGGAGGATATGTTATGAGTGAATTTGTGGGATTGAGGTCAAAGGCTTATGCTTATAAATACATTGTGAATAACATTGAAAAGACTGATAAGAAGTTAAAAGGTGTAAAGAAAAATGTTATTAAAGAAACAATAAACTTTAAGGATTATTATAACTGTTTAACAACGAAGAAAGAAGAGTTTAGAAAGATTAATGGAATAAGAAGTTATAAACATCAATTATATACAGAAGAGATAAATTAGAAAGCATTAGGAGCTTTTGATGATAAGAGGTTTATTTTAAAAAATGGAATTGAGAGTCTCCCTTATGGTTATATAAGTATATAAGTGATAAGATATATAAGTGATAAGATATATAAGTGATAAGATATATATAAGTGATAAGATAATGGGGTTAGGGATTTTCAGGGCTACCGCCACCTTTTTTATAAATAAATAAATGATAGAACCAAGTATCAACCAGACTAAAGAGTGGAGGTGTAATCAACCTTGGTATATAAATGGTAAACATAACGAATGTGAAAAATATCAAATAGGTATAATTGAAAAGGCACTGGTAGAAAAGTTCACAAAACAAATAAGAGAATTAATTTAAATACCGGAGAGTTGGGTAAAAAAGATGGAAATATTTTTGAGTGGACGGAAAACTTTGATGGTTGTCAGGAAAATATATACTTTAATTTAAAAATGGTGTGTGGCACTGGAGGCGCTCAAACAAGAACATTGAGGGAGGTTTATCATTTTATCTTAACTCAGTTAAAATATCTTAATAAAGAACCAAACTCAAACATCTTTTTTGTTAATGTATTAGATGGTGATGGTAGTAGTAAGATAATTAAATTATTTCCCACACATAAACAAATATTTGTAGGATCATTGTTTGAGTGGTCTACTCGGGATCATTGATATTAAGAGGGTGAGAGGGAGCAAATATTCGTAGAATCATTGTTTGAGTGGTCTAATGAACAACATTGAGAATAAGAGTATGTCAAAAGGCTAAAAGGTTCGTAAAGAACAGGGTGGGAGAAATAGAGGTGTTAAGGGGAAATGAGGGTGAGAGAAAAATTAACATGTAAGTCAATGGGAAAATGAGGGTGGTCCAGGAACAACATTATTACCCTACTCATCAAGCTAACACATGCGCCAAACTAACACATGTGCCAAACCAACACATTCGCAAAACTAACACATTCGCCAGGCCAACACATTGGCCAAACCAACACATCTGCCAAACTAACACATGCGCCAAACCAACACATTCGCCAAACCAACGCATTCACCAAATTAACGCATGTGCCAAACCAACACATGCGCCAAACCAACCCCTTTGCCAAACCAACATTTCCGGCAAACCAATACATCCGCCAAACCAACACATCCGCTGAACCAACACATTCGCCAAACTAATGCGTGTGCCAAACGAACACATGCGCCAAACTAACACATGCGCCAAACCAACACATTCGCCAAACCAACACATTCGCCAAGGCAACACATTCGCCAAACCAACACATTCGCCAAACTAACGCATGTGCCAAACCAACATAACCGCCAAACTAACATATGCGCCAAACCAACACATTCGCCAAACCAACACATTCGCCAAACCAACACATGTGCCAAACCAACACATTCGCCAAACTAACACAGGCGCCAACCTAACACATGCGCCAAGCCAACACATTCGCCAAAATAACACATGCGCAAAGCTAACACATCCGCGAAACTAACACATGTGCCAAACCAAAACATCCGCCAAACCAACACATTTGCCAAACCAACACATTCACCAAACTAACACATGTGCCAAACCAACACATCCGCCGGACTAACACATACGCCAAGCCAACACATTCGCCAAAATAACACATGCGCCAAACTAACACATGCGCCAAACTAACACATTCGCCAAACGAACAGATGCGCCAAACTAACACATGCGCCAAACCAACACGTGCACCAAACCAACACATTTGCCAAACCAATACATTCACCAAACTAACACATGCGCCAAACCAACACATTCGCAAAACCAACACATTCACCAAACTAACGCATGTGCCAAACCAACACATCTGCCAAAGTAACACATGCGCCAAACCAATACATTTGCGAAACTAACACATGCGCCAAACTAACACATGCGACAAACCAACACATTCGCCAAACTAACACATGCGCCAAACTAACACATGCGCCAAACCAACACATTCACCAAACCAACATGTGCCAAACCAACACATTCGCCAAAGTAACACATTCGCCAAACTAACGCATGTGCCAAACCAACACATCCGCAAAACTAACACGTGCGCCAAGCCAACACATTCGCCAAACTAACGCATGTGCCAAACCAACACATCCGCAAAACTAACTCGTGCGCCAAACCAACACATTCGCCAAACTAACACATTCGCCAAACTAACACATGCGCCAAACTAACGCATGCGCCAAACCAACACATTCACCAAACTAACACATGCGACAAACCAACATATTCGCCAAACTAACACATGCGCCAAACTAACACATGCGCCAAACCAACACATCCGATAAACAAACACATGCGCCAAACTAACACATCCACCAAACAAACACATCCGCCAAACAAACACAAGCGCCAAACTAACACATCCGCTAAACTAACACATCCGCCAAACAAACACATGCGCCAAACTAACACATCAGCTAAACTAACACATCCGCCAAACAAACACATGCGCCAAACTAAGACGTCCACCAAACAAACACATGCGCCAAACAAACACATCCACCAAACAAACACATCCGCCAAAGAAACACAAGCGCCAAACTAACACATCCGCTAAACTAACACATCCGCCAAACAAACACAGGTGCCAAACTAAGACATCCACCAAACTAACACATCCGCCAAACAAACACATGCGCCAATCTAAGACATCCGCCAAACAAACACATGCGCGAAACTAAGACATCCGCCAAACGAAGACATCCGCCAAACTAACACATCCGCCAAACACATGCGCCAAACTAAGACATCTGCCAAACTAACACATGCGCCAAACTAAGACATCCGCCAAACTAACACATCCGCCAAACAAACACATGCGCCAAAGTAAGACATCCGCCAAACGAACACATCCGCCAAACACATGCGCCAAACTAAGACATCTGCCAAACTAACACATGCGCCAAACTAAGACATCCGCCAAACTAACACATCCGCCAAACAAACACATGCGCCAAAGTAAGACATCCGCCAAACGAACACATCCGCCAAACAAACACATGCGCCAAACTAAGACATCCACCAAACTAACACATCCGCAAAACAAACACATGCGCAAAACTAACACATCTGCCAAACTAACAAATCCGCAAAACAAACACATGCGCCAAACTAAGACAGCCGCCAAACAAACACATCCGCCAAACAAACACATGCGCCAAACTAAGACATCCGCCAAACAAACACATGCACCAATCTAAGACATCCGCCAAACGAACACATCCGCCAAACAAACAAATGCGCCAAACTAAGACATCCGCCAAACTAACACATCCGCCAAACAAACACAAGCGCCAAACTAACACATCCCCTAAAGTAACACATCTGCCAAACAAACACATGCGCCAAACTAACACATCAGCTAAACTAAAACATCCGCCAAACAAACACATGCGCCAAACTAAGACATCAGCCAAACTAACACATCCGCCAAACAAACACATGCGCCAAACTAAGACATGCGCCAAACATATATTAGCCCCAAACTAAGACATCCGCCAAACTAAGACATCCGCCAAACTAACACATCCGTCAAACAAACACATGCGCCAAACTACGACATCCGCCAAACTAACACATCCTCCAAACAAACACAAGCGCCAAACTAAGACATACGCAAAACAAACACATCCGCCAAACAAACACATGCGCCAAACTAAGGCATCCGCCAAACTAACACATCCGCAAAACAAACACATGCGCCAAACTAAGACATCCACCAAACATAACACATCTGCCAAACAAACACATGCGCCAAACTAAGACATCCGCCAAACTAACACATCGGCCAAACAAACACGTGGTCAAACTAAGACATCTGCCAAACTAACACATCCGCCAAACAAACACTTGCGCCAAACTAAGACATCCGCCAAACTAACACATCCGCCAAACAAACAAATGCGCCAAACTAAGACATCCGCCAAACTAACACATCCGATAAACAAACACATGCGCCAAACTAACACATCCGCCAAACAAACACATCCGCCAAACAAACACAAGCGCCAAACTAACACATCCGCTAAACTAACACATCCGCCAAACAAACACATGCGCCAAACTAAGACGTCCACCAAACAAACACATGCGCCAAACTAAGACATCCGCCAAACTAACACATCCGCCAAACAAACACATGCGCCAAACAAAGACATCCGTCAAACTAATACATCCGCCAAACAAACACATGCGCCAAACTAAGACATCCGCCAAACTAACAAATCCGCCAATCAAACACAGGCGCCAAACTAAGACATCCACCAAACTAACACATCCGCCAAACAAACACATGCGCAAAACTAAGACATCCACCAAACTAACACATCGGCCAAACAAACACATGCGCCAAACTAAGACATCCGCCAAACTAACACATCCGCTAAACTAACACATCCGCCAAACAAACACATGCGCCAAACTAAGATATCCGCCAAACAAACACATGCGCCAAACTAAGACATCCGCCAAACTAACACATCCGCCAAACAAACACATGCGCCAAACTAAGACATCCGCCAAACTAACACATCCGCCAAACAAACACATGCGCCAAATTAAGACATCCGCCAAACTAACACATCCGCCAAACAAGCACATGCGCCAAACTAAGCCATCCGTCAAACTAATATATCCGCCAAACAAACACATGCTCCAAACTAAGACATCCGCCAAACTAACATATCCGCCAAACAAACACATGCGCCAATCTAAGACATCCGCCAAACTAACACATCCGCCAAACAAACACATGCGCCAAACTAAGACATCCGCCAAACTAACACATCCGCCAAACAAACACATGCGCCAAACTAAGATATCCACCAAACTAACACATCCGCGAAACAAACACATGCGCCAAACTAAGACATCCGCCAAACCAACACATCCGCTAAACCAACACATCCGCTAAATGAACACATCCGCCAAGGCAACACATCCACCAAATCAACAAATGTGGCAAACCAACACATCCGCCAAAACAACACATCCGCCCAATCAACAACTCCGCCAAACCAACACATCCGCCAAACCAACACAACCACCAAACCATCACATCCTCCAAACTAACACATCCACCAAACCAACACATGCGCCAAACTAAGACATCCGCCAAACTAACACATCCGTGAAACAAACACATGTGCCAAACTAAGACATCCACCAAATTAAGACATCCGCCAAACTAACACATCCGCCAAACAAACACATGCGCCAAACTAAGACATCCGCCAAACTAACACATCCACCAAACAAACACATGCGCCAAACTAAGACATCCGCCAAACCAACACATCCGATAAACCAACACATCCGCTAAATGAACACATCCGCCAAGGCAACACATCCACCAAATCAACAAATGTGGCAAACCAACACATCCGCCAAAACAACACATCCGCCCAATCAACAACTCCGCCAACCAACACATCCGCCAAACCAACACAACCACCAAACCATCACATCCTCCAAACTAACACATCCACCAAACCAACACATGCGTAAAACCAACACATCCGCCAAACCAACACATCCGCCAAATCAACACATCCGCCAAACAAACACATGCACCAAACTAAGACATCCGCCAAACTAACACATCTGCAAAACATAAACATGCGCAAAACTAAGACATCCACCAAACTAACACATCGGCCAAACAAACACATGCGCCAAACTAAGACATCCGCCAAACGAACACATCCGCCAAACAAACAAATGCGCCAAACTAAGACATCCGCCAAACTAACACATCCGCCAAACAAACACATCCGCCAAACAAACACATGCGCCAAACTAAGACATCCGCCAAACAAACACATGCGCCAAACTAAGACATGCACCAAACCAATACATCCTCCAAACGAATACATCCGCCAAATCAATACATCCACCCAATCAACAACTCCGCCAAACCAACACATGCGCCAAACTAAGACATCCGCCAAACTAACACATCCGCCAAACAAACACATGCGCCAAACTAAGACATCCGTCAAACTAATACATCCGCCAAACAAACACATGCTCCAAACTAAGACATCCGCCAAACTAACACATCCGCCAAACAAACACATGCGCCAATCTAAGACGTCCGCCAAACTAACACATCCGCCAAACGAACACATGCGCCAAACTAAGACATCCGCCAAACTAACACATCTGCCAAACAAACACATGCGCCAAACTAAGATATCCGCCAAACTAACACATCCGCGAAACAAACACATGCGCCAAACTAAGACCACCGCCAAACTAAGACATCCGCCAAACTAACACATCCGCCAAACAAACACATGCGCCAAACTAAGACATCCACCAAACTAACACATTCGCCAAACCAACACATGCGCCAAACTAAGACATCCACCAAACTAACACATCCGCGAAACAAACACATGCGCCAAACTAAGACATCCGCCAAATTAAGACATCCGCCAAACTAACACATCCACCAAACCATCACCTCCTCCAAACCGAAATATCCACCAAATCAACACATCCGCCCAACCAACACATCCGCCACACCAACGCTTTCGCCAAACCAACATAACCGCCAAACCAGCACATCCGCCAAACTAAAACAACCGCCAAACCAACACAACCACCAATCCTACGCTTTCGCCAAATCAACACAACCGCCAAACCAACACATCCGCTAAACTAACACATCCGCCAAACCAATGCTTTTGCCAAACCAACACAACCGCCAAACCAACACATCCGCCAAACCAACACATCCGCCAAGCCAACACATCCGCTAAACCAACACATCCGCCAAACCAACACATCCACCATTTCAACAAATGCGCCAAACCAACACATTCGTCAAACCAACACATCTGCCAAACCAACACATCCGTCAAACCAACACATCTGCCAAACCAACACAGGTGCCAACCAATACAACTGCAAAAACCAACACATATGCCAAACCAACACGTGCGCCAAACCAATACAACTGCAAAAACCAACACATATGCCAAACAGTATTTGATTAACTGCAGTATTTGATACAACGTGCACTATTCTGCAGTGTTTGAAATCACGTGCATTATTCTTCAGGATTTGATATCACGTGCATTAATCTGCAGTATTTGATATCACGTGCACTATTCTGCAGTATTTGATATCACGTGCACTATTCTGCAGTATTTGATTTCATGTGCACGATTATGCAGTATTTGATATAACGTGCACTATTCTGAAGTATTTGATAAAAAGTGCACTGTTCTGCAGTATTTGATATAACGTTTGATTCTGTAGTATAACGTGCAGTATTTGATCGCTTCTGACATCAAATCATTCCTCTTCTCCAATGGCTTGATCTCGGATTATCAATTTGGATTCAGACCAGGTCATTCTACTCTGGACATGCTGCTTCGACTGTCTCACAATGGATGGAGATCCTCAATGCCAAACAAGAAATCAGAGCTGTCTCCCTCAACATATCACGTGCCTTCGATACGTTCTGGCACCCCGCTCTGCTCACCAAACTCTCCTCTTCTGATACCCATGGAAATCTCCACGAATGGCTTGCGGACTTCCTCTCTGATCGTAGTCAACGTGTGGCCCTGAATTGATTTCTCTCATCTCCCCCTTCCTGTTCAGGCTGGAGTTACCCAAGGCAATGTTCTGGGCCCTGTGCTTTTTCTAGTCTTCATCAATGATCTCTCCGACTCTCTGGAAAATCCCCTCTATCTCTTTGCTGATGACTCCACTCTCCAGGTCTTTAAAACAGCTGTTCACCACCATCTCTTATCTTCCCTCATCCAAAACCTTGATCTTCTCTAATTCACTCTAGATCCACTTTTTTGAAATACTGACTTCTTTCCTGGAAGTCCTAGCAGTGTCCATGTGTTTTTTTTTTACCTCTCCCACCCCTCACCCCGTTCCCATGCCTCCTCCCCCCCACCCCAAGCTGTCTCCCTCCCACAGATCTCCCGATGTCCCTGCTCTCCATCTTGTCTCCCGCTCCCTTTATCATGTTTTATGTTTTATGTGTCAGTTTGTCTTTTTGTGATCAATGTGATCAATGTCAGCGCTTACACGAGCCTCGATCTTGTATTCAAAAAAATAAAATAAAAATAAACGTGCATCATTCTGCAGTAAATTGATGTTGCTAAATGTCCAAGTAATTATTGACGGTAAAAATAAATGGTGATAAAATATGATATTCAGCGTGTGGCTTTGTGACGTCACCAGTGACGTCATTGTCCTGTGACATCACAAAGTAGTTTCTTGTCCTGTTCTCGAAGCACAGGTTACTTGTCGCTCTGCACTTTCCGTGCTGATTGTTTTGTGATAGATTATCTTTCGTCTGTCTTTGTGATATACATTGATAGCAATGGCGTTGTCATTTGAATGGGAGGATCTTCAGGTTCGTATACCTGGTTTGTTTACCTGATAATTCGAGATTTTTGTTTCATCTTTGGCACAACTTCGCGTTTTATTAATTATTTCTTTAAACAATTTCTCATTTCTATATTTTGTTGTTGTCATCGTATTTTGTAATCGGCATTGTGATTGACTCGGCGTGTTTATGCATTTTCTTTCTGGTCCCATTCCTGAAACGAAGATGAGCGAGTTGTTGGGTGAAGGAGCCTTTGGACAAGTTTTCCTTGCAAAGGAAGTCTCTTCTGGAATTAAGGTACGGCTGAGCGTGGTGTTGGAGAGGTTTGGATGTTGCACAGTGAAATACTTTGATTTATTTGTCAAAAGGTGGAGAGGAAAGAGGAATGGGCAGTTTCACTCGTCTTCTATCTGCTTGCACTCTTCATGATCTCAACCAAAGTGAACATTTTCAATTGAGATTAACACCGTTAAAACGTAACGTCGACCAACTGTATCCATGACAACGAAATATCGACAGAAGCTAATGTGACGAAACTCACCCTCACGAACTCTACCGTATTATTGCCACGACCTATGTTGAGTAAATGGTTTGTGACGGTGGCCTCACCTTTGCTTTTGTTTGAAACTGTAACCAAATATACATGCTTTCACGCTTCCATGTGGATTTCTTTGAAAAGATTATTTTTGTTTCTTTCAGGTTGCTGTGAAGATTCCCAAAGAGAAACGTCATTGGAACAAGGTGAGTTTGTGTGAATGAGCATGATGAACAGACCTAATTGTACATGTCTCGTCTTGGTTTGATTACTGAACCCGACGATATCGGTGATTCTCAGGCAGGGTGTTTCATTAGAAAGTGCGCCATCTTTAGGATGGACTTTAAACTGGTGTCTCAATGTCTGGTGAGTCAGTTCGTGAAAGACTTCAACCAAAATGGTTCCCTGGTTGACCCCACAAATGAGAATAGTAATCTAGATTTTAACAGAGCTATGGCGTATGTGTGTATGTATGTATCAATTACTACTCCGAGAGGAATTGCCCGAGGAAGCTGATACGTTCAGGGATCAACGAAGTTGTGCCTGTGGAAGTTTCTTTGATTCCATCGGGTTGGGAAGAATATTTTTCGCCCATCATCATACTAAAATACGCCATTTCGTGTCTGTCTGTCTGTCTGATGAATTTTTGACGCCAATACATTCCGTCGTTACTTATCCAATCTCAACCAAACTTGACAGGATGACCAAGGGTTACATAATGAAGGTTGTAGCGCATTCATTTGCCCCCCTCCGCAAGGGGGGTTTTCCCCGCCATTGCCGCCAATGGGTTTGCATGTTGAGGTGTATATCAATGTTAAATTAGCTTTATCGTGGTGTTTTTCCAAACAAGAAGATAATTTTATCATGGCGTTTTTCCAAAGACGCTTTTAATAACAACATTAATGATAATTGCATATTGTTATGGTTATTACAAAAACAATATTAATATAATAATGTCCCACTTCCCCAAATTCCTGCAGTGATAAGTGATAACGTATACCGGTATAAATAGCTTCGAGTTATAATGGCGTTTGGGAGCAACAGCTTCTGCAGGAAGGAAAAATATTATAAACCACAAACACGTATGCTTAGCTTTTTAAACAGTCGCTAATGCTCTTTATAAACACTAAATGAAGAAATTTGGAGGAATCCCGATATCCGTGAAGTAAGGTTTACTTACAGAACTGAGCGAAGATCTACTGTACTCTATATAACCCACAAATATTGGATTAATAACATGGCCCTTTCTGCCAGTGGCATTTTTCGTACCGAACTTTTGAAACTCGCTCCTGCTGTTTCATACGAAACCGAAAGGTAGAAGGCGGGTTGTGCTCCTTTACCAAGCAGCTAGCTTGCGCTTGCCAAGCCAGCTGTTCCTTAACGGTTTTGAATGGAGTGCTTGCTCAAATGCTTAAACCATTGGCGATCTCTCCACAAAAAATTTGGTAAATGAACACACACTCAATGTTCTTGAGACCCACCCATAGATCGACTGTAATCTATATACCCCAGAGAGGAATGACCCTTCCTGCCACTCCCGGCGTCTGCGGGTGCGGGTGCCGGTGCACGAGTGTCGGAAATTTCTTTCTTTGGGAGGAGGCAGGAGGGAGACCGAGACGGGAGTGGGGTTGAAATTTGAATTACCCGAAGTATATAAGCGTGATGTATTTATTATACATGCACATAAGTAATACATATTATGTTTTTGCTTCGTGTACGTAACCTTGGTTGTTTTTTTCTATTTATTGGGAGCGATAAAGACAGCGGTGTGTTGCCTATACTATACACCGCCCAAATAAGGGGATGTGTCAGAAGAACGTGCAGCATGCTTGGGACAAGATCACTTGTCGGACAGGCACTCTGCTATGGTAGTAATAATCATAAAGTTAATAACATAACCCCTCCCCCACCCCCTAGCCGCTTCGGTAGGGATGGGGTTATCATATTTGAACTTTCAAAAAACGAGGACACGCTGGAGTGCGACACTCTGGAAACCGTTTATTTTGAGTTTTGAGGGGTTGAAAAGAGTTTCCTTTACATATTGAGCAATCGTATCCGAAGTCTCAATAAGATTAAGTGTCGCCCAGACCTCGATTTATTTTGACTGCCATCCACCGTTCTGTCAGTCAAAATACTGAATTATTACTGGAAATATTGTGCTTGTCCGAGTCTTTCCATCGATCATCGATGTTTCGATACGTGAACGCACCCGTTTGTTTGCGAACGGGTACGTTTTTCATGGAAGTCCTTCACGAACTTGCTGTCCATGTCTGACGTGCGACTGAAGGTGCCACAGGAATGTGGAATTTATTGGTTTCATGCTTTAGCGTTCGCCGTATCTGCATTGCCTGTTTGCTTCCGGCCTCCCACCCGTGCGTCGTATCCACACACACGGCACACACATGTAACATCCGTACACGTGATTGTGTGGATGTGTGGAATGTGGGACATTTGGTGAATTATAGTAAGATACTGTTTAGATTTTGATGATTTGCGTGTGATATGATTTAACGGATGTTTATATAAATCGTTTAAAATAAAAAAGCCTTCAATTTCTGATATTTTACCTTTTCATTTGGGCCTCCCAATTGAAGCCCCGCCCATAGGGCGGGTCCCGTTGCTGGTATAACAAATGCATGAAATATCCTCACTATGAAAGTCGGGAAGATGGTTGCTCTGTTGTTGACACATTTCTGTGCTGTTTGATTTCAGTTTTTGAAAGAAGCTCATTTGCTCAGTTCCCTAAGCCATCCGAATATCGGTAAGTGTGCATTTCATGGATTACAATACAAATAATCCATTTGGATTTGCCTTTTTTGACATTCGCATGTGACACACCATTCACAGTGCTGAAATCCCACATTCAAATCCCATATCGCCCATCAACCTCTACATTTCCTTGTAATATTCCTATAAAATCATTCCTCTGACAGGACCCAACTGTAAACTGTCAGATTAGTGCTTCGCAGGTTGAACGTTACATTACAAAGTGTGTCGTCCCTTGGATTGATGTTCAGCTGAGTGTCCCATCTGCAAGCATTAGTTGGTGGACATTATAGATCCCCTGATATATGTTGTGAAGTGAGCTTTCACCGGCACCCTGAACAAATTGCAAATGCCTGCGATAACCACCTTCTGTATCCGGTTTATAAAAGACTAAAGCAAATGCCATCTCAAAGGAACAAATTCCTCCTTTTACCAAGTCTTACCAGGTACGGTACCTACTACACCTACCAACTACCTAACCCACTGATGCCATCGTGATGGGTAAAATAGTGGCAAGAGGCTTTGGCTTCGCCGGCTCATTGCGGCTTTGCAGTCGGGTACTAGTAGTAGTAGTAGTAGTAGTAGTAGTAGTAGTCGTAGTAGTATGACATGATGTGGAGCCAAAGCCTAGCCTATGACATGACACTGAAGAGCCGAGCTCTTGCTTGAGACGGACGAAGTGACGGGCAAGACACAAACTCGTCCGAGAAGATGTTTATTGTAAAACCCAACTCAGGAACTCCGTCAAAGCCCATTTATCGGGCTGCATATATATCACAACCAGAAAGCACAACCGAAACCGAAAGCCACGCCTCTTAGGCGAGGCGTGTTTCGGTGGTCACGTGACCGACAGGTGCAAAGGATGGTAACCGCACGCACGGCACGCTTTGGTGGTCACGTGACCAGCCACCCCGGCGCCGAGGTTGTCCGCCGGTGACGTCACCGGCTGGAGCAAGGAGATTCTGCTGCTGGTCTCGCTTGGGGGACCCATGGGTCGCTACAACACAACATATATCAGGGGAGCTATAATGTCCACCAACTAATGCTTGCAGATGGGACAAAAGTTTACTCACCTGTATCAGTGTACAACGTAATGAACATGAGCATGAGGACTTCTGTAGATAATTAATTATATACCATTCATTGATTTGTTATCCATCATGTCATACTACGACGACTACTACTACTACTACGACTACTACTACTACTACTATTACTACTAGTACCCGACTGCAAAGCCGCAATGAGCCGGCGAAGCCAAAGCCTCTTGCCACTATTTTACCCATCACGATGGCATCAGTGGGTTAGGTAGTTGGTAGGTGTAGTAGGTACCGTACCTGGTAAGACTTGGCAAAAGAGAAGAGCAGACAGTCCTCCCCAATACCTACATACAATAAATGTCACAAGAAGCTTAAGGAAGTAACTATACGATGTGCTAGCTTAGGGCCTATTTTAAGAAATTTTAACTGGGCTTAATATACGTTTTCACAGCATGTGTGTAGTCTTCTAACTTCAGTCGCTGTCAGGACTGGTTCTCTCCGGGCACTGCGGCTTCCTCCACCAGAAGAAGTTAGCTTGCAGTAAGATCAGTGCCGACAGATCAGACGATAGCGCCGTTTCAATGGCAATGTGTGGCTGTCGTTAATCAAACCGTGTCGCTGGCGCTGATTGGCTGACCTAAGCTGATCGCTGATTGGTCAGCTCACAAAATTTCGCAAATTCAGACCTAAAATGACACCATTTGCATTCTGGATGAGATTAAAATTTATAAAATTTCCTTCTTGATTAATTCGGTGAATTCCGTCTCGACTTCGGATATTTCCGGCCGTGAAAAACTATCCCCTACTGCCGCGATATTTCTAAAAAATAATTCTTCGTCAATTTTAGAATATTTGACGCCGTTTTCAGCCTCCAAAACGCGTAATACGCTTCTTTGAAGTATTTTTTCAAATGCTCGAATCTCATTGGTTCCGGTGTTTGGTGACGATTTTCGTTGAAGACAACCAGGCCCGTGCGGGCCGAGGTTGGTCTTAAAGTATTTTAATTACAAATTAGAGGTGCATAAGATTGTGAATCAAACAAAGACGGGTGAAACAAACTCCTATGGAACTTTTTTTCAAATTTGTTATGCATACTTCCGCATCCGCAAGATGGCGGCCTCCATTGAGCAATTTGGTGTGTCAAATCTTCGAAATTCTCAAGCCAAGAGATCCAGCATAATCTGTTTTTTCAGCATAATACGTACGCGTTCATTGACAACACCGGCTTCGCCGGCTACTACTACTATTACTACAACTACTATTACTACTACTATTACTACAACTACTACTACTATTATTACTACTACTACTATTATGACTACTACTATTACTACTACTATTACTAATACTACTACTACTATTACTACTACTCTTATTACTACTACTACTACTCCTACAATTACTATTACTACTACTATTACTACTACAGCGCTTTTACAGTTGCTATTATTCTCACCATCCTGTGGGGTCAGCTCGGGAAAGTTTGTTGCCCAAGTCTGAAAAGACAGCTGCCCAGACTACGTAGTTGATCAACGGAGGTGGCAGGAATTTCCATTCCGTTCATGGTGGTGATGATTACTGACACACTCATGTTGTGGGAGTCCTCCAGCTTGATGCTGTGGGGTCTTTAACGTCCACCAACGCCGGCTACTACTACTATTACTACAACTACTATTACTACTACTATTACTACAACTACTACTACTATTATTACTACTACTACTATTATGACTACTACTATTACTACTACTATTACTACTACTACTACTACTATTACTACTACTCTTATTACTACTACTACTACTCCTACAATTACTATTACTACTACTATTACTACTACAGCGCTTTTACAGTTGCTATTATTCTCACCATCCTGTGGGGTCAGCTCGGGAAAGTTTGTTGCCCAAGTCTGAAAAGACAGCTGCCCAGACTACGTAGTTGATCAACGGAGGTGGCAGGAATTTCCATTCCGTTCATGGTGGTGATGATTACTGACACACTCATGTTGTGGGAGTCCTCCAGCTTGATGCTGTGGGGTCTTTAACGTCCACCAACGGCCAATGATGGCAGATGGGTCCTCTGGCCTGATGTGCTTCCGATGGATAGAACACCATGCATGTCCAAATACCAAGTTGCAGTTTATAGCTGGGCCAAGATTTGAACCCGAGCGACACATCTCAACGGCAACTGCGCATCCCTCTAATCCATCCTGCCAGCCCTCATCTTGAGATCTTCCCTTTTGGTTCATTGAACGTGCAAGCAGACGCGTGGTTTTTCTGTTCTCTGCTTGGTTTTTTAATCCATTTTGAAGTTTGTCGTTTTCTGTCATCACCATACTCTCCAGAATATTCGAGTTCATTTAAGGGCCTATTTTTGTATGCTTACTCGAGGCTTGTATAAGACCTAACACATATAACGTATAATAAAGGGAGCGGGAGACAAGAGGGGTAGGGAAGGAAGCACAACAACAATTGGGAAAAGGGACATCAGGAGATCTGTGGAAGAGAGATGGCAGGAGTGGGGTACACAGGATAAACAAGTTGGAACCTGCAGGGGATTTCAGGAAAGAAAACAGGGAATTTGAAGGAGGTGGATTTGAGATAGATTAAGGGGGGGGGGGGGGGGGCGGGGGTAGAAAATATCAAGGTTTTGGATAGGGGAAGATATGAGATGGTGGTGAACAGCTGTTTTGAAGACCTGGAGGGAGGAGAGGGATTGAAGAGAGCGTGAGAGTTTGTTCGAGAGGCAGGAAAAAAGAGGAATGAAAGGGTGAAGGTGAGCAGTGATTCTTGATTTTGCAGTTTCACCAGATGTT
Organism: Myxine glutinosa; assembly: GCF_964187855.1. Classification (NCBI taxonomy): domain Eukaryota; kingdom Metazoa; phylum Chordata; class Myxini; order Myxiniformes; family Myxinidae; genus Myxine; species Myxine glutinosa. The sequence goes on from NC_136264.1 coordinate 146,170,518, forward strand.
ACTAGCAGACCTTGTGTATCCTGCAGGGATATTTGGGGGACAGAGCACAGACAGCAGGGGGAAAAAGGCTTGAGAGGAGTCGGTGGAAGACAGAAACCACCTTGTAATTTTATCCAGGTCTGCAGAGAGTGAAAAGGCTGCAGACTGCCGATCTGAGGGATGAGGTATGGAGCAGCAGAGGGTGGAGTCATCAGCAAAGATGTAGAGAGGATTTTCCAGAGAGTCGGAGAGATCTTGGATGAAGATAAGAAAAAGCACAGGGCCCAGAACACTGCCTTGAGGAACTCCACCCTGGACAGGAAGAGATGAGAGAATTTCATTTAGTGTCCTTTTCGTGCCTACTCTAAAATGAAAAGATTCAAGATTCTAAAAATTCAAGAGAAAAATTCTAAAAAGCCTGGTGTTGGCTCAGTGGTTAGGGTGCCGGCTTGGGATCCTACGATCCTGGGTTCGAATCCCGGTCGATCGCTGAATTAACGCCAGGGGGGTTGACTCAGCCTGTCATCCTTCCGAGGTCGGCAAATTGAGTACCAGCTTGCTGGGATGAATGATCACGGTGTGTACCCCGATTTAGAATAGGTACACCGTATCCCTGCGCATCGTAAGAGGCGACCAAGGGTTGGCGTCAGGAAGGGCATCCGGCCATAAAAACATTGCCTCAAACAGGGAACCATGATTGTCATGGGGCCCGCAAGGCCAACCCCCGCTCTAGCGGGGAAGATGGCCTTAAAACGATCATTCATTCATTCTAAAATGAACGCATCAGTTTATGATTGTGTTAGGAAATATGAAAACTTTAATTGAGAAACAACATTTCTGAAACACAGTTAAAGGCAAAACGGGGAAAGAGAACTTCGGAATGAGCTTTCTAATGTTTATCTTATTTCCACTCTGCTATTCCCACGTAGTTAAAGTGTTGGGTGTGAAGCAGTATGAAGATCACTGTTTCATGGTCACTGAGTTTGTATTAGCAGGTGAGTTTCCCTTTTTCATTGTTCTTTGTTGACATTGTTCTGCTGTTGTTTGAACCCATGTAATACTGCATGTGTAATCTTAAATCATTTTGACTTTCTTTGTTTCGTGGCTTCATTTGTACACCAATCTGCTCAATGCACAATAAATATAATATTGAATCCACCACACATCAGCTGATATAACTTAATGGAAAACATTATTAAGATGATATGGAAAACATTATTACCATTAATACAAGGCGGTTATGTTTTCACCCCTGCCCGATTGTCTATTTGTTTGTGAGCAGGATATTTCAAACAGTTGTAGATGGATTCGGACGAAATTTGGTTGACAGGTTTGGGTGTCTGACAAAGACGAATTGATTCAATTTTGGTGAAGATCCGGACCACAACTTTATCCCGGAGATCTTTTGAAAGCTCCTTGGTACTCATAGTTGAGTCTTTGCTGTGAAATGCACGACCCAGCAAAAAAACTACCAACAGGAAGAGCTGATTTTATTCTAAAATAATCAGAATCACTACAATTGAACACAGGTGGAGGCCATTTAACTTGGTGTATGATTTTGAACGTGATTGGTTTCACCTGAGCTAATTTACAATTGCTGTTATGAGGGGGGTGAACATTTATTCAAACAAGATATTCTCGTTTTGTATTTTAAATAAATTTTCTGAAATTTGCCGAATTTGTTTTTTATTTGGAAGTTGTGGGGTACGATGTAGGATTTCTAAATAAAGGTGGAAAAAGTCTGATTTAATGCATTTGCATTCCAGGCGACAAGGCAACAAAAGGTGAAAAATTTGAAAGGGGTGTAGATTTTCTACAGGCACTATATATTGCACAATATTTCAATAAGTTATGGACGGATTATAACAAAACAAGGTGGAAGGATTGGGTAGATGACAAGAAAAAGGTGATTAGATTTTGGTTCAGGTCTGGATCCAGATCCGGCCTATCAGTGGGTTACAAAACGTAAACTGTTTAGCCTGGTGAAGATATGCTTTGTATGAGTTTGTACAACTGCTGTGAGGTTTGGATTATTATCTTTTCTTACATCAGGCTACTTTTAATGTATGTGCTGATTAAATCCTGGGCTTTAGAACCTTTCACATGAAGCAACAGAAAAAAATGTGAATTTTCTTTTCAGTGAATTGTGTTATGTCCGGATAAATTAACATGCTCCGGATGTCGGGTAGGAACCATCATCATGTAGTAAGTTTTGTTTAGCCGGTTGTCACGTAAGAGTGAATAATTGTGGCCATACGAGGATGGCCCTTGTGTTAACTCGTTGTAGGGATTATGTTAATTCCCCTGTTCATCAAACCTCAGTGATCTATCCTTTATCCTTTTTGGCACCGCACCATAGACACCAGTTAGAATGGACATTAAACCACACTAAATAACAATAAAAACCACCAGGAAGCCAGGACATTGAGCACTGCCGCGAATTACACCATTGGGAAGCACACATCGAGGTCGAGCAGGCCGAAGACACGCCCCGAGGAGCCGTGATTGGCCAGGGCAGAGTAAGAAGGCACTCGCTGATTGGTAGAGAGAAGGGCGAGCAAGAAGCGATGCGCTGATTGGTGGAGAGCTGGACAATAGTGGTGGCCTGTGGTCATTGGAAGAGAAGCACCGATGATGTCATGACCCAACGTTAAAATAACTCTCGGACCGACATTTTCTCTCTTGCCTTTTACCCTTCACAGCGGAGGGGAGGGCGGAAGGGGTTGGAGGGGGGAAAAGCGGTTGGAGGTGGGGAAGGGGGAGGGATAGGGGGCAGGGGGAGGGAGGGGGGGAAGGGGCAGGGAGGTGGGGAAAGGGGAGGGAAGGGGGGGAGGGGGGAAGGAGGGAAGGGGGGGAGAGGGGAGGGAGGGGAAAGGAGGCAAGAGAGGAAGGGGGTTCATGTATATGCTGGTGGGTGAATGTGGCGTTCATCACATTTCTGCGTTTGAGTTAAGTGTTGCGGATCAGGAAGAAGAAGAAGCCGCACTACCAAATTCGCACACTTCCGGAATAGTTTGATTTATTTGTATTCAGATGTCTGGTGATTGTTTTGTATTTATTTATGCGAATGTGTACTTGTATATAACTGTCATTAATTTAAAAAGGCTTAGGTACTGTCGAGCGATTATTATTATTATTATTATTATTATTATTTTTTTATATATATTTTTAAAATTTTTGGCCGTAAACACCCCCAGGCACTCACTGATGAACCTCTGAAAGTTTGATGAAGATCCGTTCAGCCATCTCTGAATAAAACGCAGACACACAAAAACTGAACACACACACACACACACACACAGACGACTCGCGTTTATATATATATATATAGATTTGTCCGTTATGTCTGGTGTGAAGGATCCCATAGGAATTTAGTTTGACCATCGCGTTTCTCTTGTTATCGGTATTTTCTTTCAAAAAAATCCTTTTGTTAATTTCCTTGTACATTTTAAACCCGTTTTGTTTGAGTTTATTTTTCGCAGGTTCGGGAACTGTCGGCGAACAACAGGTCCGGCGGACAACCCTTCATCTTCCCCTCCCCTTTATTCCCCCGCATATATAAAGTCCACATTTGATCGTCGCCCCAGAGTTAAAGCTTGCCCCGCTAATCTGTTTCCTGGTAAAGATTTTAATCGCCAGGAACGCGACAATACGTAGGTTACAGCCTGCATGTTGTAAACAATTGTCTGTGACCACTGTCTTGTGTTGTGCACCATTTTATTTTTGTGTGGCATGAGGTTCAACCTTCTGTAGCCAATAACATTAATGCAGGTGGCCCCCAGGGTTCTGTGTTGCGGCCTAATCGGTGACATGAGGCCGCCTGAGATGAACTCCCAAAACACTGAGTGGAGGCATCCTGCACGCATCACTGCTTGGCTTTCCATAAAGTCCAACATCATGAAAATCGGAGGAAACTTATTCCAAGCTATGATCAAAAAGATTTGTTTTGTTAATTAGGTCACAATCTTAAAAAGTAGGTTGTGGACACTAATGAAATATCAGGTGCACAACTTCAATGCAGGTGCACTATTATGATGCAAGGACATTTTGGAAGGCCAAGTGGTCTTTGAGAATCCGCATTGGCAAAATTGCACGATGACGAAAAACATGTTTGTTTTTTTCAGACCGCCATTTGACGTTGACCTTTACTTCGGAGGGGTATGATGTAAATAAAGTGTAAATGCGTCTTGCTATAGGACATCTAGAGAGGGAAATTTCATTCTGATTGGACAAGCCTCTGTCGAGTTATGGTGAAAATGTTAAAATGACTATAATTAGGTCACGACCTTAAAATTAGGGCAAGGTCAAAAACAATTATCGAAAACCCACACACTTTGTATTGCCATCATCAATGCAAAATTTCATTCCACAAGTCCCTGCTCTGAGCTACAGTTCCGGAATTGGCAGAAAAAGGGAGAAAAACCTAAATGGTGGTTTGGTACTACTCAGGATGAAAGAAACTCTGGGGTACCATTACAATTAGAAGCACTAACTGTGGAAAGAAACCCTACAACAGGTATAGGCCTCCCCCTATCCTATGGGGGTGGGGGTGTTTAATAAATACCAAAATGGGAATGGGGCACAGTAAGTGAACAAAAGAGCAGCTGGAATAGAAATTACAAAACACTTTTGCGAACATTGTTCATGAAATACGTGATGAATTCCAGTTAATAATCAATCCAGGTCATTTTTGTCACATTATTGTCTCCCTCAAGCAAGTTATACAGGAAGTGACCTCAACGCTGGCCAAATGTTGTGGGTAAAACTGAATTTTTGTCTCTGAAGGTTCATGTCTGGCTGTGCCGATGGACAAAATGCACAACGGCTTTTATCAACTAAAAAATGTTAGATTCGCGTTTATCTACCACCGTGGGACATGAGGGGCAACTGCCATTTTGAGCATTAGTCATTCCTTCGTCAGAGGCTCTTAGACACGTCATATTTGCACATACATTTCCACTTTTAAAGGGCTCGTCTTCCCTGTTGTGATGTGATGATGATGGCTTCCTTCCATGATTCTATTATTGTTTACAGATACACTCAGCAGCATGCTCAGGGCTCAAGTAAAATTTTCAGAAGAGCTCCTCAAGCCCATCATTCGTCAGGTGAGCATAATCACATGATGATTTACTTACTTTCCAAATAATTACCTCCGCCACCAAAGGTGGATGGAGGTTATGGTTTCACCCCTGTCTGTCTGTCCGTTTGTGAACAAAATATCTCAAAAAGTTGTGGACGGATTCAGACGAAATTTGGCAGAGTGTATGCGACAAGGACGAAATGATTAGATTTTGGGGAAGATCCGGATTCAGATCCGGCTATAAGAATTTTTTAAGTGATTCTTCACCATTGGGAGATCGGGCCAAAAACGATACATAGCAGGATATCTCAAACGGTTGTGGACGGATTCGGACGAAATATGGTGGACCGGTTGGGTGTCTGACAAGGACGATTCGATTTTGGTGGAGATCTGAATATGGATTCGTATATGAGAATTATTTAATTTTTAAGCGATTCTTCACCATTGAGAGATAGGGCCAAAAACGATACATCGCGGGATATCTCAAAAAGTTATAGATGGATTTGGACGAAAGTTGGTGAACAGGTTGTGTGTGTGACAATTAAGAAACAATTCAATTTGGGTGAAGATCCGGATCCGGATCCAGTTAGTATAATTTGTTAAGTGATTCCTCACCATTGGGAGATAGGGCCAGAAACGATACCAAGCAGGATATTTCAAAAAGTTGTGGACGGATTTGGACGAAACTTGGTAGACCGGTTGGGTGTCTGACAAGGACAAATATATATTTAATTTTGGTGAAGATCTGATGATAAATTCGGACATGAATATTATTTAATTTTAAAATGATTCTTCACCATTGGGAGATATGGCCAAAAACGATACCTAGTAGGATATCTCAAAAAGTTGTGGACGGATTTGGACGAAACTTGAAAGACCGGTTGGGTGTCTGACAAGGACAAATATATTCAATTTTGGTGAAGATCTGATGATAAATTCGGACCTGAATATTATTTAATTTTAAAATGATTCTTCACCATTGGGAGATATGGCCAAAAACTATACATAGCAGGATATCTCAAAAAGTTGTGGACGGATTTGGACGAAACTTGAAAGACCGGTTGGGTGTCTGACAAGGACAAATATATTCAATTTTGGTGAAGATCTGAAAATAAATTCGGACATGAATATTATTTAATTTTAAAATGATTCTTCACCATTGGGAGATATGGCCAAAAACTATACATAGCAGGATATCTCAAAAAGTTGTGGACGGATTGGATGAAACTTGGTGCAGGTTGTGTGCGTGACATGGACGATTCGATTCGATTTTGGTAAAGATCCGGATCCGGATTCAGCTAGTAGAATTTTTAAAGTGATTCTTCACCATTGAGTGATATGGCCAACCATGTGGAGGTTTGCTCTCTACTGAGTGCCGTTATAGATTGCTTTGAAATTGGGTCTAGCAGATTGACCAACATGATTTTGAAAACTATCAAACGCTTGATTTATAAATCCATCCCATAACCTTTTGTATTTGCTTTTCTTCCAGGCTGCATCCGCGTTTGATTACATGCACAACATGAATGTTGCACATGGAGATATAAAGGTAAAAAAAAAACTGTGCTAATTACCATGGAAACCTAGAAGGATGTATTTAGTAACAAAGAAAGAGTTTCTTTTTTGTCACAAGGAACTGTATTTCAAACAATTTGAAGAATCTCATTTGCCAGCACAACAGCATTTATGAAATAAATAAAATGTTTGTATAGATGTTTATGTTATGTGTGTGTTTGGATTTTGAAATTGGATTTGAAATTGGATGAAATTGGAAATATTGAAATTGGATTGAATTATAAGTTATAATTATAATTATAAGTTAAGATTACAATTATAAGTAATCGTCATAAATTGTGGCAAGACTCGATTTTGCTTATGTATCGTGGAAGAATCGAATTATTCCTTAAAATCCGTTGGACTTGGGTTTATGAATCTGAAGGTGGGATGAGACCATTTTAAAGATAAGAGGTGATCACTGACGGGTAACATACTGGGTAACATTGAAGCTGAATATCATCAACACCACCCCATGATCCGATAAATGCTGACAAGTACTTTTGGGAGTGAAACAGTACATCACTTCGAATCCAAGGCCGACATTGATGGCCTCGACCTAGATGTACGCACACACCTTTCTAAGCTGTCCAGCCGAAGTTCGAATCCCGACCCAGCTCTAAACTGTCATTGTGGTGTTTCACAGGCAGGGTGATTCATAGGCAGTTATCATTGGGGAGAGGAACAAACTATGTGTACAATTTTTTAAAATCCCATATATGACTCAATTATTGCTGTTATGCTCTGTGTGAAACCACTAGTCCAGCAATTGATATGTTGCAAATCAAACCCAGACAAGAACACTCACAGTGAAGTACACGCTACCTCTGCACCATCCTGTCAGACCATTTGTATTCATATACATCACTTGAAATTTGATGCGAGTGCAAAAAATAACTTAAATCTCATAGGATGTACATGTTATAATAAAAAATAGTTGGGATCAAATACTGCAGGTGTGAAACACAATTTCAGACTAACAATGGCTTCGTTGAATGTGTCCGTCCTGTTGAGTTATCTCATGTTTGAACTTTCAGCCTGTGTCCATCCCTTGACTAATACATTTTTCTGCATCTATTTTGTAGCTTGCAAACCTCCTCTATAGTGAAGCAGCGGTGCTGAAGGTCGTCGATTTTGGAACGGCCACTACATTTGAACGTGGAAAGTTGATACGATATCGAGGTGGAACAATATCCTATATGTCTCCTGAAATGGTCCAGCGAAAGAATTATTATGGTCCAGCAGCTGACGTGTGGGCCCTGGGTGTAACGTTGCACACCTTGTTAAATAGAGAGTACCCTTTCAAAAAAGATGAACTTAAGGTGAGCAATAAAATCGATGCCTTCATAATGATCATTATATATCCTTATTTTTGTGTAAGTGTGCTTCGTTTTTTGTTTTTTTGTATACTGAATCGAGGCTCGTGAAAGAGCTAACATTTATTTCACAAACAAATCAACCAGACAAACAAGATATATAAAAAGAGGGAGCGGAAGACAAGATGGGGAGAGAAGGGGAAGCACACAAACATAACATTTGAGAGCAGGGAGATGTGTGGGAGGGAGAGGGCTTGGAGGGAGGAAGCGTGGGAAAGGGGGGGGGGGGGGGGGAGGTGGGAGAAGTATAAAACACAAGGACCCCAAGGACTTCCAGGACAGAAGTTGGTATTTCAAAAAAGTGGATTTGGGGTGAAATTAGCGGGGGTAGAAAAGATCAAGGTTTTGGATGAATATGAATGAATGAATGATCGTTTTAAGGCCATTTTCCCCGCTAGAGCGGGGGTTAGCCTTGCGGGCCCCATGACAATCATGGTTCCCTGTTTGAGGCAATGTTTTTATGGCCGGATGCCCTTCCTGGGGGAAGATAAGAGATGGTGGTGAACAGCTGTTTTAAAGACCTGGAGGGTGGAGTGGGATTGAAGAGAGTGAGGGAGTTTGTTCCAGAGGTGGGAGAAAAGAGGAATGAAGGAGTGAAGGTGAGCAGAGAGTCTTGATTTTGGCAGTTTAACCAGAAGAGGGTTGCAGGCAGATCTTGTGCGACCTGTAGGAATATTTGGGGGACAGAGCCCCGAGAGAGCTGGGGGGGCAAGGCCAGAGAGGAGTCGGTAGAAGACGGAAAGACCACCAAACTGCCTGCGGTGAGTGAGTGAAAGGCCCTTGGAGTTAGCTTCATCGCGGGAGATTCCAATGATTCTGAACGCTTTGGTTTCAACAGCGTGAAGACGAGCTAGGTGTGAGGCAGGAGCACCAGCCCAGAGGGGAGAGCAGTATTCCATTGAGCTGCGGATGAAAGCCTTGTATGTGGTGAGGAGCTCAGGTGTGCCAAGGAAAGACTTTGCACGACGGAGGATGCCCAGTCAGCGACTGGCTTTGGAGGCCAGATTTGAAATGTGGTTTTCCCAGGAAAGATCATGGCAGATAGTGAGACCCAAAAGCTTGAGTGACAGAACTTCTTGGAGAGGATTATTCAGAAAGTGGATGGGAGGGTTGTCCAGTCAGTCTTTTCGGAGAGACATCGTAAGAGTGTGAGATTTGTCAGAATTGAAGGACATGTTCCACTTGTTTGCCCTGTCTGTGATTTTATCCAGGTCTGCAGAGAGTGAGGAGGCTGCAGACTGCCGATCTGAGGGATGAGGAATGGAGCGACAGAGAGTAGAGTCATCAGCAAAGAGATAGAGAGGATTTTCGAGAGAGTCAGAGAGATCATTGATGAAGACCAGAAAAAGCACAGGGCCCAGAACACTGCCTTGGGGAACTCCAGCCTGAACAGGAAGAGGAGATGAGAGAAACCCATTCAGGGCCACACGTTGACTACAACTAGAGAGGAAGTCAGCCAGCCATGCATGGAGATTTCCATGGATACCAAAGGAGGAGAGTTTGGTAAGCAGAGCAGGATGCCAGACCGTATCGAAGGCACGTGATATGTCAAGGGAGACAGCTCTAATTTCCTGTTTGGCATTGAGGACCTCCATCCATTGTTGAGAAAGCAGAAGCAGCATGTCCAGAGTAGAGTGACCAGGTCTGAAACCAAATTGATGATCAGAGATCAAGCCATTGGAGAAGAGGAAAGATTTCATATCTGAAGCAATGATGGATTCCATGACTTTGCTGATCATTGGGAGAAGGCTGATTGGTCTGTAGTTGCTAGGATTTGTTTTTGCACCTTTTTGTGCAAAGTGGTGAGGTTGGCTGATTTCCAAGCAGATGGAAGATGACCTTGAGCAAAAGAGAGGGTGAAGAGAACAGAGAGAGGGAGTGAAAGAGCAGAAGAACAGGATTTTAGGACCCGTGTTAACAATTCGTTATTATCTTAACAATAATGTCACTGACAAAATCATAAACTAGATGGTATTCATAGAATACTTACCCTGCGCAGTCAACATATTGCGAGCCAACTCTGTTTTTGAACATTTTTTGCTTTGATCCAATATGGCTTCCAGACCACGTGAGCGATGACATCATAAATTTATATTCTCTAATATAATTGCTGCATCGGTCATGCTCAATACATTTCAAACTGATCAGACTAAGCGTTGTCCCTGTCGAATTATGACATCATCGTTAACAACACCGATTCCCCACATGGAGTCCTTTACAATGAGCCATGTTGCACACCGCACCTTTCCTCTGCCATCTCCAGGCGCTGCATTACGTCATTGCCGGGCACCGAAGGGGGCTCGGCAATGACGCACGCTGAAAGGGAGTACTCGGTTTTCACTCTGGTTGTTTGTTTTCTTGCTTTCTTGTTGTACACTGCACCTTTCCGATGCCATCTCCAGGCGCTGCATAACGTCATTGCCGGGCACCGAAGGGGGCTCAGCAATGACGCACGCTGAAAGGGAGTACTCGGTTTTCAGTTTGTTTGCCCAGTTTGCCCAATTTTCAGCCCAGTTTGTTTTCTTTCTTTCTTTCTTTCTTGTTTGCCCGGGCTATATCTCAGCCATCCTTTGAGCTAGGAAGCTGAAATTTCGGCACAATAGTGAGCAAGTCCTTTGTCAAAAACGGTATTTTTTGTTTTTTGATTAATCAATTACTTGAGGAGTTATTTAATTATTAGCGATTAATTAAGTACTTATTTAAGTAATTAAATTTCCTTTCTCTTCTGACCATTATCTCAGGCACCTTTTGAGTTAAGAAGCTGATATTTGGACATGCCAATGACCAGGTGATTTGGCTGCAAAGGCTATTTTTGATTTATTGATTCATCAATTAAATGATTAATTATTGAATTATTCGATTAATGACTAAAAAATTTCCTCAAGTTTTGTTTGTCAACTTCATACAGTGGCAATGTTTTGCTGCTTTGGTCCAGCAAAAATAAATTTATGTTAAATTTACTTTTCAAATACAGTGCCTTCAGAAAGTATTCACACACCTTGACTGTTTTCACATTTTGTTGTGTTACAGTCTGAATTTAAAATGGATCAAATTTTAAGTTTTTGTGACTGATCTACACATGATACCATAATGTTGAAGTGGAATTTTTGTTTGAGAAATTTTTACAAAATAATTAAAATTGCAAAGCTGAAATGTCTTGTCAATAAGTATTCAACCCCTTTGCTATGTCGCTCCAAACTGAGCTCAGGTGCATCCAATTTCCTTTGATCATCCTTGAGATGTCTCTACAACTTGATTGGATTCCACCTGTGGCCAATTCCATTGCTTGGACCTGATTTAGAAAGAAACACACTTTTCTATTCCAGGTCCCACTGCAGACAGTGCATGTCAGAGCAGAAACTACACCATTACGTCCAGGTAACTGTCCGTAGAACTCTGAGATATAATTGTGAGGAGGCATAGATCTGGGGAAGAGTATAAAACAATTTCTAGTGTTGAAAGTTCCTAAGAGCACAGTGAGCTCCATCATTAGGAAATGGAAAGAATATGGAACTACAAAGACTTTTCCTGGAGCTGGCTGTCTGACCAAACTGAGCAACTGGGCAAGAAGGACGTTGGTCAGGAAGGTGACCAAGAACCCAATGACCACTCTGACAGAACTACAGAGTTCATTGGCTGAGATGGGACAACCTGCCGGAAGCACAACAGTCTCTGCAGCACTTCAAAAATCTAGGCTTTATGGGAGAGTGGCCAGACGGAAGCCACTCCTATGAAAAAGGCACATGACAGCATGCATGGAGTTTGTGAAAAGGCACGAGAAAGACTGAGAGCATGAGGCAAAGATTCAGTGGTCTGATGAGGTGAAAATTGGACTCTTTGGCCTGAATGCAAAGCGCTATATCTGGCGGAAACCGAGCACGGTTCATCACCCATCTAACACCATCCCGACCGCAAAGCATGGTGGTGGCAACATCATGCTATGGGGATGCTTTTCAGCGGGAGGGGCAAGGAGACTCGTCAGGATAGAAGGAACAATGAATGGTGCCAAATACAGGAAAATCCTTAAGGAGAACGTACTTCAGAGTGCAAAAGACCTTAGACTGCAAAAGAGATTTACGTTCCAACAACACAATGACCCCAAGCATACAGCCAAGGCTACAATGGAACATGAAAGTTCTTGAGTGGCCCAGCCAAAGGCCAGAATTGAATCCCATTGAGAATCTGTGGAAAGACTTGAAGATTGCTGTTCACCAACACTCCCCATCCAACTTAACCGAGCTTGAGCAAATGTGCAAGGAAGAATGGGAGAAACTCCTCAAATCCAGATGTGCAAAGCTGATACAGACATGCCCAAGAAGATTCAAAGCCGTAATCGCTGCCAAAGGCGCTTCTATGAAGTATTGACTCAGGGGGGTAAATTATATATTTCTGTATTTCATTTTTAATTACTTTGTATGAATTTCTAAAAAAAATAATTCCACTTTGACATCATGGGGTATTATGTGTCGATCAGCGACAAAAAAAATAATTTCGTCCATTTTAAATTCAAGGTTTAACACAACATAATGTGAAAAAAAAATCGAGGGGTGTGAATGCTACCCTGGCACCAAGTCCTATGTCTGAGTCGCAAGTCAATTTCGACTCCAGTCTCAAGTGCGACTCCAGTCTGAGTTATCGACTCAAATTGCCAACTGTGCTTGTTCCCGACGACTCCAGATAAAAGAGGTTGTACTGTATTAAAATTGTTTTCTTAAATCAGTTTGTGTGGAGAGACGTTATTTTCCCAATATTGGCGTAACTTGAACAAAGGAGGAAAAATTCAGGAAAACCCATGCAGTAAATAGTATTTTTTAACTCATCTGATAATTGGGTGCTGTAGGTAAATTTAATCTTGTATAATATATATTGATCAAAACTTGTGTCCAGCTCGGTTGTATATAAAAACCGAGCTAAAAGTAGTTTGCAGCTAGTTTAATAGAAGCCAACATGCTGCAGGAAGTTTTTAGGGGGGAGGGGGGGGGGTCATAAACAACAACTGAAGGTGCTTTCCCTTCAAATAAACCTTTTAAAATATATTGGGAATAGATCAACTATTGAAAAATACTCATGCCAGGCGGCAATGAGTCTGGCATCTCAAGGCTGTCTTTCTTTGATGTCAGGCAGCGTGGGGGAGGCTTACAGAGGGAGAACTGCATGTTTACAGCTAATATCTGGGAAATTCAGCCATTGAGGAATGTTGTTGTCTCAGTAACCAACTGGGGTCTCCTTATTGGCTGGATCACAGGGGCCCAACTTTGTGATGTCAATGTTGATATCTCCTCAAGGTCTCCCCCCCCCCCCCCCCCCCCCTTGCACCTCCTTCTCCTCCCCCCAGCCTCCTGCCTCGGCAATTTCAAACTCACACAAGCTGAACGCTATATAAATGGTTTTTGTACAAGGACTCGTGGAGAAATATATGCTGATGACTCGTGGTCCTGTATTTGTTCATTGTTTCTGAGTATCCGTGTATTTCTGCTGTAATTAAAGTCATACCATGCTTTCTCCCTCTTCTGAAAGAAATAAATGCTTCATATTAAACCACGACAAATGGAGGACAATTAATGTATTCTTCCACAGGGCATAGACCACATGGTTGTGGCCGTAATAGTCCAAGTTACAATTTTGATGGCTTATTGTTGAGATAATTTCACGCAACTTTAGAAATGGTGACTGATTTTTTTTTTTTCTGAATAGTTTTCTTCCCCTCCCACCCCTGTTTATGCCCTCCCCAGGAACTCCAGAACACTGGACATCTGAACTACAAGCCCCCACCAAGAATTGAACAATCCTGCACTTCTCTTTTGAAATGCATGTTTAGTGACGACCCATCCTTGCGGTTCTCAATGGAGGTGGGTGGCTGTTTCTCAACAAAGTTATTGATGATTTGGTTTGTATTAAAACACTTCTTCAAATTCACCAAATCCTGGTGTGGTGTACTTTGATGGTTTTGCACAGGGACTAACAGGGGGGTGTTTAACTCGTTTAATTTCAGCTGGTACATGTACAGAATTTTGTTTTCCAGGATATTCTTCACCATCCGTGGACGACTGGGCATTCTGAAACAACAGTGCAGGAACTCACAGATAAAGGTTATAAAAAATATCTCATCTTTCTCACTTTACCAATATATAACAATTTTATGTATTTCAGAAAATTCTGTCATTTCAGGTGTTGGGACAAGTTATAAAATCCATAGTATGGAATATTTCGATTCAGTAAAATTAGAGCAGCAGTAAAACCATCTATCCAGTTATTAAGCAGAATCATTCCACTGAACCTTCATTGTCTGGTTAGGATTGTTCCAGAGACTACATTGTAGTTTGGATGCTGGACTGTTCACCCAGTAGGCAAGCCTGAAATACATTCCTTCAATCTCTTGAGACAAGGAAATCTCACCGATTGGATAACCCTACAAACGCTCACTCTACTTGTTCAAACATATATGAAAACTATCCCAACAGGTCACAACATTTCTTCAACCTATTGGCAAATCAAATTCCCAGTATTGATTTGTTCATGTTTAAAACTCACAATGTACACTTTTGTGCGATTTTAAACATTTTTTTCAAGGAATCTGTTAATAGCTTAATTTCTGAGGAGAGGTGAGGTTTGACCCCCAAAATAGGTATTTGCTCTCCTCTCTGAAACGACACACGATTTAGATGAAACTTGACCACAACCTTCATCATCCATGATGTAGCAACGTTTGTTCACAGCATAACAAAAATGAAGGTCTAAGGTGTTTTCACGGTGTGTACCCTGGTTTAGAATAGGTACACCGTATCCCTGGGCATTGTAAGAGGCGACCAAAGGTTGGCGTCAGGAAGGGCATCCGGCCATAAAAAACATTGCCTCAAACAGGGAATCATGATTGTCATGGGGGCCGCAAGGCTAACCCCCGCTCTAGCGGGGAAAAATGGCCTTAAAACGATCATTCATTCATTCATTTTCAAGGTGGTTTGAGGGTGGTCTTAACCCCACAAGATAAGGTATGTGCATTATTTTCTGGGATGAAACTTGACCACAACCTTCATCTCCCACGATGTACTGAAGTTTGTTCACGACATTTAAAAAAATCAGGCGTTTGCCTCCCAAAATAGGTATTTCCTTTCCTTTCCATTACATATTTTGTACGCCATTCACACTTACCAGTGGTTTCCTGGTTCTACCAGGTGAGCCCAGGGTCATTGCCTTTATTTTTTTTTCAAGGAATCTGTTGATAGCTTAATTTCTGAGGTGTCCTCTTCCAACATATTTGGATGTTTAGATGATGAGATTCAAGAAGATAAGGAGGATGTTTCTTTGAGTTCTTCACCTGAAGAACTAGAGAGAAAGAGAATGAAGGGAAATGGTGAACAAAAGTTGGAAAAACAGGAGGAAATAAAAATTGACGATGACAGTCAAAGTGTCCGGCTGTCTGTGGTGAGTAGACAATTCTGGTTTGTTGTTGTGATGATGAAGTGCAACTTATTCATTAAAAACAACCTTCATGAATGTTGCTATGAAAATGGGGTCGTTGGCCAGGATAAATTTGATGTTTGGGTAAATATCTAAGAGGTTTATTGTATCACATGGTGTAATTGTAGAACTTTCAAAGGAGATTGAAGAATCGAGAAGAGTTTGAGAGAGAGAGGGGGATCGGAAGAAATTGAGTTTTAGAAGCATTAAACTTTACTCGATTACATGTGCCCCACTGGGAAATCTTGCCCACATCCGAATTTAAACAGGTGGCTGTGATGAAACGAGATGTAGATCGAGTGAGGGAAGATGGGGCAGATGGGGAAAAACATGGAGGAATGTCATGTCGAGTCATCAGCACACAAGTGCATTTGGTTATTTCTAGAAGAAAAAGGTCAATGATAAAAAGACAAAAGAGTGTGGGAGAAAGGACGGAACCCTGAGGGACGCCGCTGTTGATAAGGAGGGAGGGAGATGTTGAACCATCAACCATTACAGAGATAGAGCGGTCGGAGACAAAGCTCAATACGACAGAGCAGAGTGAAGGAGGAAACCCGAAACAAGGAAGCTTGGATATCAGACCTCAATGCCAAACTCTGTCAAACGCTTTTGAGATATCAAGGCCTACAATGAAGGATTCCCCAAAGTCTCAGAAAAGAGGCCCAGACATTCGTTATGTAAGAAAGGTATCACCGGTAGATCTTGCCTTGCGAAAGCCTAATTGATGGTCAGATGGAAGACTGAGATCCAAGATGGTTGAGAAAATGGTTATTGAGAAGACATTCAAAGACTTTGGAAATAGTAGCAGTCAGAGCAGTGGGATGGTAGTTGGGAGGGTTTGAATGATCACCCTTCTTTAAGATAAACTGTACTAAGGCATGTTTCCAGGAAAGAGGAAAAGTTTGGGTTTTTCAACAAAAACGGAAAATGAGCAAGCACAAGAGCAAGTTCTGAAGCACACACCTTTGAGACACGAAGTGGAGTGCCGTCTTGTTTGTATGCCTTGCATGTGTCCAGAAAGAGGGATACTTTTATGACTCCAGGAAAAGAGATTACAGGGAGTGGCATTGGATTGGTAAGGGGTGCTTCAAAGGGAGATGGAATGTTAAAAAGTCATCCATTGTGAAATTAGATGAGAAAAGAGAACCAAAAATAGATGCTTTATCAGTCTGAGAGACAGCGATAGTACCATCGGAACGGAAAAGCAAAGGAAAGGCAGAGCAACAGAAGTTGTTGGAGATACTTTTGCTTAAGACCAGAAAGATCTATTTGTGGAAAAAGATGAGAGGTTGTCACAATTCTTTTGGAAAAAGGCATGTTTCGCCTCACTAGTAACATGTTTGCAATAATTTCTGGCAGATATGAAAGCTGAATGTGAGTCAGAGGAAGAAGAGTTTTTCCATCTCCGACATGCCGCATCCTTTGCACGAATGGCTGCAGAGCAGGAATTGTTGAACCATCAATTGGTAGGAGAAATTGACTAGAAAGAGAAGGGGATTCAAGCCTCCATTCCTGCAACAATAACTTCAGCTATACGTTCAGCAGAGATAGAGGCATCGCCTCAGGAAAAGCAGTAGTCTTTCCAGGGAATTTTAAATTTTAATTTTTTAAAATTTGATATGTCTTTGTATGTATGATATGATATATGTCTTTGGGGTGTATGATATGTCAAAGGAAATTTGAATTTATGCTTCTTTGAGTAATGGAAAAATTTTCTTTCCATGCTTTCTGACTTTCATGAAATTACTTGCCATAATTGGAGGAATGCGCCATTGCAGAGGTTATCAGATTTGAGCAAAATTCATAGCAACCTCTTGGATACTCTACTGTCACCATATCAAACGCCTTGATCAATTTATCAATTCCATATGCAATGCCTTCATAAGGTGCTTGGCATCATCTGGCGAGACAGAATACCGGACACCTCAATCCTAGACCACTGTCGAATCCAAGGGATTGAGTATTTCCTGATGCAAGCCCAGTTCTGCTGGTCAGGACACCAGACACGCATGGAAGACCATAGAATCCCGAGCGCTTTTCTATGGACAACTTATATTTGGTAAATGGTCACTTGGTGGACAAAGGAAGTTAGGGTGTCCTTAAGTTGACAGTCAAGTCTTGCGCCATTGCAGTTATCACCTGGTAACATCAGGCCACAAACAAGTCAGCTTGGCGTAACATCTGCCACAAAGGGCTGGACCACTTTGAATGTGAGAGACTTGCTATCGAGAAACAGCGGAGGCAAGAAAGGAAAACCTGCCAACGTCCATCTCTGCAAGGACCAGTCTATACTTGCGATGTTTGCGGTACCCTCTGTGGGCCCCGCATTGGACTATAAATACAGCCATTGCACGACACACAATGCTTCGGATCACACGAACGAAGGGAAGACATTCCTCCAAAACGATGACTCACACCATCATTGTTTTCATAACAAGCTAAGGTTAAGGTGATGTTACGGGTCTTTGTGAAGGTATAATCTCTGAAGTTAATGATGTGTTTAAATACTTCGTTTAAATAAATACTTAGTTGTTTTTGTATTACTTATCTATCAGATGTTGATTTTTATTTTGTATTACTTTGTGAGACTTTCCTTCAGGTGTTGTTAGATGTTAGCATATAAAAGTTTGACTATTCTTCAAGTTTTACTGCATTAACAGTTCATTATGTCGTGTGAACACATTATTGTGATGCGACTTGTCACTCCTTGACAGTAACATTCACTTTTATTATTCCAAGGGGCATCATTGCTGAAGGTTGAAACCCCTTCCAAAGAAAGTAGATATATTATCTATTCTTTGGTGAAATAGCCTTTTTTTCAAACTTTCGATGAGAGCAGGATTTTAAGATTATTTTACCACTGTCAGACTTGGTCAAATAGTCAGTGTCACTCCATAGCACGTATTTCATTTCATGACTGTTGGAATACATGACAATGTGTATGAATTTCCTTAACTGCTGATCAGAGCCACGGGTGAAGTGTACACCATAATCAATAGAAAGTAAAAAAAAAATTTTTGAAATGAAAAAAGGGGAATTTTTTGACTCAATTGTCACTCCATAATGATGTGGAATGCCCCCTCTCCTCTTCCCCTGTTCGTTCATTCCCTGTTGTTTGTACCACTGTCAGTTCTACTTTGCTCTCACATGAGCCACGCTCCTGTAAATAAAAAAAGTCAGAGTACTGGATTAATTTGTGCTGATAATTCGTGTACATATTTTGGTGTTTTCGCTTTTTAATTGTTTAAACCTGGAGGTTTATTGTTCTTTGTGTGCTGTGTGTTTGATGTTTAAGTTTGTACATTGTTGAATGGAATTTAGATATTATTATTCATGACAGCATGATTAACAGATTCCGTGCTTAGTGTATACCAAGCGATGTGCCGACCAGAGCTACTCACATTCATACAATACAGTGATTCTGTGATCCTTTCCTGCAGGCAGAAGGAAAGAAGAAGAATTTATTTACATGTATTCGCCATTTTCTACAAAGATGTTGCAAACCAAGTTGTCTCAAACGTCAAGGTAGGAAGATAAGCATTAAGAAGAGCAAAAACCCATTTGGTACATGCTTGTCATCAATAAATTTTCATTGGACAGTTGAGCAACTGCTTTGTTAAATGTTTGGCTTTCCTAAAATATTATTCAGCTTTGCTAAATTATTGTTTGGCTTTGCTAAAATTATTTAGGCTTTGCTAAAATTATTGTTAGGCTTTGCAAATGTATTTTTCAGCTTTGCAAAAATATTGTTCGGCTTTCCTGAAATATTGTTCGGCATTGCTAAAATATTGTTCTGCTTTCCTGAAATATTGTTCAGCTTAGCTTAAATATTGTTCTGCTTTGCGAAAACATTGTTCGGCTTTGCTAAAATATTGTTCTGCTTTGCTAAAATATTGTTTGGCGTTGCTAAATTATTGTTCTGCTTTGCTAAAATATTGTTCGGCTTTGCTAAAATATTGTTCTGCTTTGCCAAAATATTGTTTTGCTTTGCTAAAATATTGTTTTGATTTGCTAAAATATTGTTTTGCTTTGATAAAATATCATCCGGCTTACCTGAAATATTGTTCGGCTTTGCTAAAATATTGTTTTGCTTTGCAAAAAGATTGTTTTGCTTTGTAAAAATATTGTTCGGCTTTCCTGAAATATTGTTCGGCTTTGCTAAAATATTGTTCGGCTTTCCTGCAATATTGTTCGGCTTTGCTAAAATATTGTTCTGTTTTGCTAAAACATTGTTCGGCTTTGCTAAAATATTGTTCAGCGTTGCTAAAATATTGTTCTGCTTTGCTAAAATATTGTTCGGCTTTGCTAAAATTTTCTGCTTTGCTAAAATATTGTCCGGCTTTGCCAAAATATTGTTTTGCTTTGCTAAAATATTGTTTTGCTTTGTTAAAATATTGTTCAGCTTTGCTTAAATATTGTTCGGCTTTGCTAAAATATTGTTTTGCTTTGCTAAAATATTGTTTTGCTTTGCTAAAATATTGTTCTGCTTTGCTAAAATATTGTTCGGCTTTGCTAAAATATTGTTCGGCTTTGCTAAAATATTGTTTTGATTTGCTAAAATATTGTTTTGCTTTGCTAAAATATCATCCGGCTTTGCTAAAATATTGTTCTGCTTTGCTAAAATATTGTTTTCATTTGCTTAAATATTGTTCTGATTTGCTAAAATATCATTCGGCTTTGCTAAAATATTGTTCTGCCATTCACACTTGCCAATGGTTTCCTGGTTCTACCAGGTGAGCCCAGGGACATTGCCTTTATTTTTTTTCAAGGCATCTGTTGATAACCTAATTTCTGAGGGGTATTCGTCTGACATATTTTGATGTTTAGATGATGAGATTCAAGAAGATAAGGAGGATGTTTCTTTGAGTTCTTCACCTGAAGAACTAGAGAGAAAGAGAATGAAGGGAAATGGTGAACAAAAGTTGGAAAAACAGGAGGAAATAAAAATTGACGATGACAGTCAAAGTGTCCGGCTGTCTGTGGTGAGTAGACAATTCTGGTTTGTTGTTGTGATGATGAAGTGCAACTTATTCATTAAAAACAACCTTCATGAATGTTGCTATGAAAATGGGGTCGTTGGCCAGGATAAATTTGATGTTTGGGTAAATATCTAAGAGGTTTATTGTATCACATGGTGTAATTGTAGAACTTTCAAAGGAGATTGAAGAATTGAGAAGAGTTTGAGAGAGAGAGGGGGATCGGAAGAAATTGAGTTTTAGAAGCATTAAACTTTACTCTATTACATGTGCCCCACTGGGAAATCTTGCCCACATCCGAATTTAAACAGGTGGCTGTGATGAAACGAGATGTAGATCGAGTGAGGGAAGATGGGGCAGATGGGGAAAAACATGGAGGAATGTCATGTCGAGTCATCAGCACACAAGTGCATTTGGTTATTTCTAGAAGAAAAAGGTCAATGATAAAAAGACAAAAGAGTGTGGGAGAAAGGACGGAACCCTGAGGGACACCGCTGTTGATAAGGAGGGAGGGAGATGTTGAACCATCAACCATTACAGAGATAGAGCGGTCGGAGACAAAGCTCAATACGACAGAGCAGAGTGAAGGAGGAAACCCGAAACAAGGAAGCTTGGATATCAGACCTAAATGCCAAACTCTGTCAAACGCTTTTGAGATATCAAGGCCTACAATAAAGGATTCCCCAAAGTCTCAGAAAAGAGGCCCAGACATTCGTTATGTAAGAAAGGTATCACCGGTAGATCTTGCCTTGCGAAAGCCTAATTGATGGTCAGATGGAAGACTGAGATCCAAGATGGTTGAGAAAATGGTTATTGAGAAGACATTCAAAGACTTTGGAAATAGTAGCAGTCAGAGCAGTGGGATGGTAGTTGGGAGGGTTTGAATGATCACCCTTCTTTAAGATAAACTGTACTAAGGCATGTTTCCAGGAAAGAGGAAAAGTTTGGGTTTTTCAACAAAAACGGAAAATGAGCAAGCACAAGAGCAAGTTCTGAAGCACACACCTTCGAGACACGAAGTGGAGTGCCATCTTGTTTGTATGCCTTGCATGTGTCCAGAAAGAGGGATACTTTTATGACTCCATGAAAAGAGATTACAGGGAGTGGCATTGGATTGGTAAGGGGTGCTTCAAAGGGAGATGGAATGTTAAAAAGTCATCCATTGTGAAATTAGATGAGAAAAGAGAACCAAAAATAGATGCTTTATCAGTCGGAGAGACAGCGATAGTACCATCGGAACGGAAAAGCAAAGGAAAGGCAGAGCAACAGAAGTTGTTGGAGATACTTTTGCTTAAGACCAGAAAGATCTATTTGTGGAAAAAGATGAGAGGTTGTCACAATTCTTTTGGAAAAAGGCATGTTTCGCCTCACTAGTAACATGTTTGCAATAATTTCTGGCAGATATGAAAGCTGAATGTGAGTCAGAGGAAGAAGAGTTTTTCCATCTCCGACATGCCACATCCTTTGCACGAATGGCTGCATAGCAGGAATTGTTGAACCATCAATTGGTAGGAGAAATTGACTAGAAAGAGAAGGGGATTCAAGCCTCCATTCCTGCAACAATAACTTCAGCTATACGTTCAGCAGAGATAGAGGCATCGCCTCAGGAAAAGCAGTAGTCTTTCCAGGGAATTTTAAATTTTAATTTTTTTAATTTGATATGTCTTTGTATGTATGATATGATATATGTCTTTGGGGTGTATGATATGTCAAAGGAAATTTGAATTTATGCTTCTTTGAGTAATGGAAAAATTTTCTTTCCATGCTTTCTGACTTTCATGAAATTACTTGCCATAATTGGAGGAATGCGCCATTGCAGAGGTTATCAGATTTGAGCAAAATTCATAGCAACCTCTTGGATACTCTACTGTCACCATATCAAACGCCTTGATCAATTTATCAATTCCATATGCAATGCCTTCATAAGGTGCTTGGCATCATCTGGCGAGACAGAATACCGAACACCTCAATCCTAGACCACTGTCGAATCCAAGGGATTGAGTATTTCCTGATGCAAGCCCAGTGCTGCTGGTCAGGACACCACACACGCATGTAAGACCATAGAATCCCGAGCGCTTTTCTATGGACAACTTATATTTGGTAAATGGTCACTTGGTGGACAAAGGAAGTTAGGGTGTCCTTAAGTTGACACTCAAGTCTTGCGCCATTGCAGTTATCACCTGGTAACATCAGGCCACAAACAAGTCAGCTTGGCGTAACATCTGCCACAAAGGGCTGGACCACTTTGAATGTGAGAGACTTGCTATCGAGAAACAGCAGAGGCAAGAAAGGAAAACCTGCCAACGTCCATCTCTGCAAGGACCAGTCTATACTTGCGATGTTTGCGGTACCCTCTGTGGGCCCCGCATTGGACTATAAATACAGCCATTGCACGACACACAATGCTTTGGATCACACGAACGAAGGGAAGACATTCCTCCAAAACGATGACTCACACCATCATTGTTTTCAAAACAAGCTAAGGTTAAGGTGATGTTACGGGTCTTTGTGAAGGTATAATCTCTGAAGTTAATGATGTGTTTAAATACTTCGTTTAAATAAATACTTAGTTGTTTTTGTATTACTTATCTATCAGATGTTGATTTTTATTTTGTATTACTTTGTGAGACTTTCCTTCAGGTGTTGTTAGATGTTAGCATATAAAAGTTTGACTATTCTTCAAGTTTTACTGCATTAACAGTTCATTATGTCGTGTCTAGTGTTGGGCTAGCGGCTAGGGTGCCGGCTTAGGATCCTAGGATCCTGGGTTCGAATCCCGGTCGATTGCCGAATTAACGCCAGGGGGGTTGACTCAGCCTGTCATCCTTCCGAGGTCGGCTAATTGAGTACCAGTTCACTGGTAATTCCCTGTTTGTCGTTAAAGGCGGCAAAAAGGGTTGGCGTCAGGAAGGGCATCCGGCCGTAAAACATTGCTTCAAAAAGGGGACCGAAAAACAACAACAACCACGGTTCCCGAAAAAGGCCAACCCCCGCTTTGCGGGGAAAAATGGCCTCTAAAGGTGGTTATTTTTTTTTTGATGTCGTGTGAACACATTATTGTGATGCGACTTGTCACTCCTTGACAGTAACATTCACTTTTATTATTCCAAGGGGCATCATTGCTGAAGGTTGAAACCCCTTCCAAAGAAAGTAGATATATTATCTATTCTTTGGTGAAATAGCCTTTTTTTCAAACTTTCGATGAGAGCAGGATTTTAAGATTATTTTACCACTGTCAGACTTGGTCAAATAGTCAGTGTCACTCCATAGCACGTATTTCATTTCATGACTGTTGGAATACATGACAATGTGTATGAATTTCCTTAACTGCTGATCAGAGCCACGGGTGAAGTGTACACCATAATCAATAGAAAGTAAAAAAAAAATTTTTGAAATGAAAAAAGGGGAATTTTTTGACTCAATTGTCACTCCATAATGATGTGGAATGCCCCCTCTCCTCTTCCCCTGTTCGTTCATTCCCTGTTGTTTGTACCACTGTCAGTTCTACTTTGCTCTCACATGAGCCACGCTCCTGTAAATAAAAAAAGTCAGAGTACTGGATTAATTTGTGCTGATAATTCGTGTACATATTTTGGTGTTTTCGCTTTTTAATTGTTTAAACCTGGAGGTTTATTGTTCTTTGTGTGCTGTGTGTTTGATGTTTAAGTTTGTACATTGTTGAATGGAATTTAGATATTATTATTCATGACAGCATGATTAACAGATTCCGTGCTTAGTGTATACCAAGCGATGTGCCGACCAGAGCTACTCACATTCATACGATACAGTGATTCTGTGATCCTTTCCTGCAGGCAGAAGGAAAGAAGAAGAATTCATTTACATGTATTCGCCATTTTCTACAAAGATGTTGCAAACCAAGTTGTCTCAAACGTCAAGGTAGGAAGATCAGCATTAAGAAGAGCAAAAACCCATTTGGTACATGCTTGTCATCAATAAATTTTCATTGGACAGTTGAGCAACTGCTTTGTTAAATGTTTGGCTTTCCTAAAATATTATTCAGCTTTGCTAAATTATTGTTTGGCTTTGCTAAAATTATTTAGGCTTTGCTAAAATTATTGTTAGGCTTTGCAAATGTATTTTTCAGCTTTGCAAAGATATTGTTCGGCTTTCCTGAAATATTGTTCGGCATTGCTAAAATATTGTTCTGCTTTCCTGAAATATTGTTCAGCTTAGCTTAAATATTGTTCTGCTTTGCGAAAACATTGTTCGGCTTTGCTAAAATATTGTTCTGCTTTGCTAAAATATTGTTTGGCGTTGCTAAATTATTGTTCTGCTTTGCTAAAATATTGTTCGGCTTTGCTAAAATATTGTTCTGCTTTGCCAAAATATTGTTTTGCTTTGCTAAAATATTGTTTTGATTTGCTAAAATATTGTTTTGCTTTGATAAAATATCATCCGGCTTACCTGAAATATTGTTCGGCTTTGCTAAAATATTGTTTTGCTTTGCAAAAAGATTGTTTTGCTTTGTAAAAATATTGTTCGGCTTTCCTGAAATATTGTTCGGCTTTGCTAAAATATTGTTCGGCTTTCCTGCAATATTGTTCGGCTTTGCTAAAATATTGTTCTGCTTTGCTAAAATATTGTTCGGCTTTGCTAAAATATTGTTCTGTTTTGCTAAAACATTGTTCGGCTTTGCTAAAATATTGTTCTGCTTTGCTAAAATATTGTTCGGCTTTGCCAAAATATTGTTTTGCTTTGCTAAAATATTGTTCAGCTTTGCTTAAATATTGTTCGGCTTTGCTAAAATATTGTTTTGCTTTGCTAAAATATTGTTCAGCTTTGCTTAAATATTGTTCGGCTTTGCTAAAATATTGTTTTGCTTTGCTAAAATATTGTTTTGCTTTGCTAAAATATCATCCGGCTTTGCTAAAATATTGTTCTGCTTTGCTAAAATATTGTTTTCATTTGCTTAAATATCGTTCTGCTTTGCTAAAATATCATTCGGCTTTGCTAAAATATTGTTCTGCCATTCACACTTGCCAATGGTTTCCTGGTTCTACCAGGTGAGCCCAGGGACATTGCCTTTATTTTTTTTCAAGGAATCTGTTGATAACCTAATTTCTGAGGGGTCCTCGTCTGACATATTTTGATGTTTAGATGATGAGATTCAAGAAGATAAGGAGGATGTTTCTTTGAGTTCTTCACCTGAAGAACTAGAGAGAAAGAGAATGAAGGGAAATGGTGAACAAAAGTTGGAAAAACAGGAGGAAATAAAAATTGACGATGACAGTCAAAGTGTCCGGCTGTCTGTGGTGAGTAGACAATTCTGGTTTGTTGTTGTGATGATGAAGTGCAACTTATTCATTAAAAAAAACCTTCATGAATGTTGCTATGAAAATGGGGTCGTTGGCCAGGATAAATTTGATATTTGGGTAAATATCGAAGAGGTTTATTGTATCACATGGTGTAATTGTAGAACTTTCAAAGGAGATTGAAGAATTGAGAAGAGTTTGAGAGAGAGAGGGGGATCGGAAGAAATTGAGTTTTAGAAGCATTAAACTTTACTCGATTACATGTGCCCCACTGGGAAATCTTGCCCACATCCGAATTTAAACAGGTGGCTGTGATGAAACGAGATGTAGATCGAGTGAGGGAAGATGGGGCAGATGGGGAAAAACATGGAGGAATGTCATGTCGAGTCATCAGCACACAAGTGCATTTGGTTATTTCTAGAAGAAAAAAGTCATTGCTAAAAATAAGGAAGAGTGTGGGAGAAAGGATGGAACCCTGAGGGACACCGCTGTTGATAAGGAAGGAGGGAGATGTTGAACCATCAACCATTACAGAGATCGAGCAGTCGGAGACAAAGCTCAATACGACAGAGCAGAGTGAAGGAGGAAACCCGAAACAAGGAAGCTTGGATATCAGACCTCAATTGCAAACTCTGTCAAACACTTTTGAGATATCAAGGCCGACAATAAAGGATTCCCCAAAGTCTCTCAGAAAAGAGGCCCAGTCATTCGTTATGTAAGAAAGGTATCACCGGTAGATCTTGCCTTGCGAAACCCTAATTGATGGTCAGATGGAACACTGAGATTCAAGATGGTTGAGGAAATGGGAATTTAGAAGACATTCAAAGACTTTGGAAATAGTAGAAGTCAGAGCAGTAGGATGGTAGTTGGGAGGGTTTGAACGATCACCCTTCTTTAAGATAGATTTTACTGAGGCATGTTTCCAGGAAAGAGGAAAAGTTTGGGTTTTTCAACTAAAACGGAAAATGAGAAAGCACAAGAGCAAGTTCTGAGGCACACACCTTCGAGACACGAGGAGTGCCATCTTGTTTGTATGCCTTGCATGTGTCCAGAAAGAGGGATACTTTTATGACTGCATGAAAAGAGATTACAGGGAGTGGCATTGGATTGGCAAGGGGTGCTTCAAAGGGAGATGGAATGTTAAAAAGTCATCCATTGCGAAATTAGATGAGAAAAGAGAACCAAAAAGAGTTGCTTTATCAGTCGGATAGACAGCGATAGTACCATCGGAACGGAAAACCAAAGGAAAGGCAGAGCAACCGAAGTTGTTGGAGATACTTTCAGCTTATGACCAGAAAGATCTACTAGTGGAAAAAGATGAGAGGTTGTCACATTTCTTTTGGATAAAGGAATGTTTCGCCTCACAAGTTACATGTTTGCAATGATTTCTGGCAGATATGAAAGCTGAATGTGAGTCGGAGGAAGAAGAGTTTTTCCATCTCCGATATGCCGCATCCTTTGCAAAAATGGCTGCAGAGCAGGAATTATTGAACCATCAATTGGTCGGAGAAATTGACTCGAAAGAGAAGGGGATTCAAGCCTCCATTCCTGCAACAATAACTTCGGCTATACGTTCAGCAGAGATAGAGGCATCGCCTCAGGAGAAGCAGTAGGCTGTCCAGGCAATTTTAAATTTTAACTTTTTTTAATTTGATATGTCTTTGTATGTATGATATGATATATGTCTTTGAGGTGTATGATATGTCAAAGGAAATTTGAATTTATGCTTCTTTGAGTAATGGAAAAATTTTCTTTCCATGCTTTCTGACTTTCATGAAATTACTTGCCATAATAAGGTTAACAGATTTGAGCAAAATTCATGGCAACCTCTTGGATACTCTACTGTCGCCATATCAAACGCCTTGATCAATTCATCAATTCCATATGCGATGCCTTCATGAGGTGCTTGGCATCATCTGGCGAGACAGAATACCTAATAGTCTGCAAGCCACCCTGGTAAACCTAGAAATGTTGAGTACCATGAGGTTTTATGGTAGAAATGTAATCTATGGGTCTTGAGGACTCAGAAACGTCCGGATGCTATTTTGCATCTGTGTAGCATTTTGCATAATTGCCCTAATTAGCATATTAATTAGGTCAAATCACTAAATACGGAATATCTTGATAAATAAGCATCATGGAGACTTTGGACCTATGTTTTCGACCCCAAGGAATCCAAATAACACGGTTTTAATCTCCTAAAATCCCTCCAACTATCCAAAATGCAATATAGCCATCATGCATAACAATATAAATCTTAAAATCACCTAAACTCAGAAATTGTTAAAGATACGGATTTCATTTTGATGAGCACACCCATGTTTTTTACCTCAAGGAACTCATATAACACTATTTAAAAACCCCTATCTCCCATCTGTTTACCTGAAAGAACATAAATTTCACATATCTATTTGTATATCTATATGTCGACATACAGACTTGGCATTTAATATGGAATTTTTTTTTCTTGACTTGGGTTTACTTTCTGAACTCGGTATATCAATCTGGTGAGTTTCTTTTATGCTTCGGTGATTTCTTTGTTAAAAGAACCATGTCACTGATTGTCTGTCGCAGCAAGAAGTCAATAACAGGATTATATCACAGGTGGCGTGACAAAATGTACGGACAGGTACATTTGACGATTGGCTTCACAATCGGGTATATAAGGGTTGTTGCGTTCTGTATTAGTGGAAAACAACTGCTGCACGTCTACAAATGTTATTCCCGCTTCCTCTGGAGATGGTCCGTCAACTCGACAATGCTATTTGTCATGGAGTGGTGGCTTTACGAAATTCTGGCATGAAACAGCATGCTATTGCTTCGCAGTATGGCATCACTCAAGGTCAGGTGTCAAAGATCCTGAAACGAAATGCTCAGAGGGGTGTCCCGACTCCAATACCTAGGCCAGGACGTCCCCGCAGAACCACAAGGATCGCCAGCTGCACCGGATAGTTCGCAATGGCCGTACCAAGTCAGCTAATCGGCTTAGGGCTGAGTGGCAGCAACTGACAAATGTGCCTGTATCCAGAAGGCTAGTCAACCAACGACTGGTTCAAGCAGGCTATCGTGCCAGGCGTCCCCTGAGAAAGCCACGTCTGACCAGACAACACCGCCAGCGCCGATTGCAGTGGGCCAGAGAGCACCGTCAATGGCAGCCAGGACACTGGAATCACGTGATCTTCAGTGACGAGTCTAGATTTCTGGTCTATTGTCAAGATGGTCGCGTCCGAGTGTGCAGACAAGTGCATGAAGCCTACAACGAAGATTGTATAGTGCCAAGAGTCCAAGCTGGAGGTGGTGGGGTGACCGTTTGGGCTGCTTTTCATGCAGGGGGCAAAACTGACCTGGTTGTTCTGAATGGAAACCTGAACCAGTTCAAGCACAGGGCCATTCTGGAAGAAACATTGCTTACATTTGTTCGTGCAGCCTTTCGAGGAAACTTTGTCTTCCAAGATGACAATGCACTGCCTCATCGTGCTCGCATGATCCAACACTTTCTTGCTGACCGTGGTGTAGAGCATATGGAGTGGCCTGCCATGTCCCCGGATATGAATCCGAAAGAGAACTTGTGGGCAGAATTAACGCATCAAATCGACAACTTGGACCAGCAGCCTGCCTCTGTGCGTGAATTGCAGCAGGCTATTGCAACTGCATGGCAAGCGATTCCTGTCCAAACCTTGGCAAATCTCATGAACAGCATGCCTCAACGTGTACGTACTCTCCTGAATGCTCGTGGGGGTTACACGAAGGACTGAACTGTAATTTTACTGTCCGTAATCCCAGTCGTAATTTAACTTTTGTTTTCGTTCAAAAAATGTTTGACTAATGTGCAAAATAAAGAGATACTTCTGGAAAACGAACAGAAGATTAACACAGTACTGTCCGTGAATTGAGTTCGATATCAGTTTACATCACTTTCAAGGATCAATTTATTTGCTTCAAAATGTCAAATGTGGTTTTTGTTTCTTTTAATGGTCACATTAACAAAATCTAGAATAATTTCAACATAATTCCAATGAACTTTTCGTTCTAAGTCATCTTGAAAAGTAAGTTCACCCCCACAAAAAAAACATTCCATATTAAATGCCAAGTCTGTGTATATATATATATATATATATATATATATATATATATATATATATATATATATATATATATATATATATATATATATATATACATATATATATATATATATATATATATATATATATATATATATGCATACTGTATATATATTATATATATATTTGGATATATATACATATAGGCGAAGATGGATATATAGGCTAAGCCTGTTGTTGGCTTAGCGGTTAGGGTGCCGGCTTGGGATCCTACGATCCTGAGTTCGAATCCCGATCGATCGCTGAATTAACGCCAGGGGGGTTGACTCAGCCTGTCATCCTTCCGAGGTCGGAAAATTGAGTACCAGCTTGCTGGGATGAATGATCCCGGTGTGTACCCCGATTTAGAATAGGTACACCGTATCCCTGCGCATCGTAAGAGGCGACTAAGGGTTGGCGTCAGGAAGGGCATGCGGCCATAAAAACATTGCCTCAAACAGGGAACCATGATTGTCATGTGGCCCGCAAGGCTAACCCCCGCTCCAGCGGGGAAAATGGCCTTAAAACGATCATTCATATATATAATATATATATATCATTTATTGATACCCCATGTGTTTCATTTATTTTTAACCTCATGTATTAAACTAACTCCTATATTTGTACTAATTGTGCCATTTCCTCTTTTTCAGATCCTGAATAATGGCCAAGCACTGCTTGTTTGAACCTTGTTTTGGAAAAGGCAAAGACTGGAAAACTATCGGCAGGAGCTCCAACTGTGCAAATCCTTTGTGGTGACACTGATGTATTCTTGCTACTCGTACTGTCACGTGAAAATGTAAGTACACCCCATGTAAAGTTTTGACTTTTTCAACATATTTCAGCATACAGCTATTTGATCATTTCAACAATATTGATAGATAAAGATGAAATAATATAACAAATATCATGAAACATTTACATTTTGTAGTCCATTGTATAATTTAAATAAACATTAATGCAAATTTCGCATGTGGAAAAAGTAAGTACACCCCTATATTTATCACTACTTCAAATACCTAAAATTAGAATCAGGTGCACCAGCTCAGGTGCACCAGCTCAGGTGCAAATGATTAGAACATCGTTAGAGAGGATCTTGGAGGAACCTGTCTTATTTAAACCTCAGACATTTAGTTTGGTTTGCTCTTTGTTGTTGAAGTGTGCGGCGTCACCATGCTGAGATCAAAAGAGCTCTCTGAGGCCTTCAGAAAGAAGGTTATGGATGCCTACGAGTCTGGGAAGGGATTTAAAAAGATCTCCAAACAATTTGAAATCAATCATTCGACTGTCCGGAAGATCATGTACAAGTGGAGAAGATTGCAAACAACTGCCAAC
This sequence comes from Myxine glutinosa, assembly GCF_964187855.1. Lineage (NCBI taxonomy): Eukaryota > Metazoa > Chordata > Myxini > Myxiniformes > Myxinidae > Myxine > Myxine glutinosa. The sequence continues at coordinate 146,201,652 of NC_136264.1, forward strand.
TTGTTCAGGCCAGGCCGCCCCAGCAAGTTCAGCCGAGAGCAGATCGCAAGATGCTGAAAGAAGTCTCTAAGAACCCCAGAATGTCATCACGGGACCTACAGGTAGCTCCTGCCACTGTTGATGTCAAAGTGCATGAGTCTACCATTGGAAAGAGGCTGCACAAATTTGATCTACATGGGAGGTGTGCCAGGAGGAAACCTTTGCTGTCCAGAAAGAACATCAGGGCAAGACTAAAGTTTGCCAATGAACACCGAGGCAAAGACCAGCACTTCTGGAACAATGTGCTCTGGACAGATGAGTCAAAGGGAGAGCTATTTGGCCACAGCACCAGAAGACATGTTTGGCAAAAACCAAAGACAGCATTTGACCACAAGAACCTGATACCAACTGTAAAGCATGGTGGTGGAAATATTATGGTTTGGGGCAGCTTTGCTGCATCAGGGCCTGGGCAGCTCACCATCATAGAATCCACTATGAATTATTCATTGTACCAGAGGTTGCTTGAGGATAATGTGAGGCCATCTGTTGGAAAGTTCAAGCTCAACTGAAGGTGGACCTTGCAACATGACAATGACCCTAAACATACCAGTAAATCCACCAAGGAATGGCTGAAAAGAAAGAAATGGAGGGTTCTGGAATGGCCAAGTCAAAGCCCGGATCTAAATCCCATCGAGATGTTGTGGGGGGATTTGAAACGAGCTGTGCATGCAAGAAACCCCTCATGCAAGAAACACACTTACTGTCCCATCTGGGTTCCAAAGGGAGAGGGCCCGTTTTCCCCTCCTGTGGATATACCCTGTTTCGTTAAAATGGTCTCCCAAGTTTACCTTGGGAAAGATGGACCCTAGATAACAAGTCCCTCCCCAATTTTCAGGCAGGTATGGGTATGCCTTGTTACCGCAGATAAACATTACTCCATGGGGTGCTATAAGGGCCGAGGCCATACATTTACTAATTTTGGGAAGGGTGGAGTTTGGTGTTCCCCAGGACACCGTTAAGCTCGTTACATTATGCTGGGCCTGGTCATTCACCGTTAATCTAAGGGTTCCTCCCTTTTGTCGCTCTTTGCACATGGGGATGTCTCGTTCATCTTCCTCCCGCTCTCGGCCCACCATGACCTGCTCACCTGTACCTGCATTGCAAGTTTTACTGATACTCACTGATCAAAATCCTAGCCCCCCCTCCCCCCAATCGTTGCCAATTGGCATTACCTCATCTCTCAGATGGTTGGCTATTTATAGCCGCATTCCCTGCGTCGTGTCTGGAAATTCAAATGCCATATTTACTTTCACCAATTTCCAAAAATACCTCCCTGTAATCATCTTCCCTACATCTAATAATACATGATTTACCAAGCATTATCCTCCCAACCATAATCGGTCAATGGAGAAACTCACCACATTTCCCCATCTGAAGCTTCCTCTGTGCACACCTTACCCTTGAATGTGGCTGCCATACTGGTTAATGACCGTCTCTAACCACTACATTTTCGATGTATCTATAAATATAAACCCAGAGTCAACCATGCAAAGTAACACATTTCCTTACACATTTTCCCAGGGGAAGTGCCCTATCACCTCCCCTTATGAGCAATAATTTAATTGATGTGATCCCAACGTACCTGGTGGAGTTCTGTTCACCTGGTCTGCAGAGCCGTGATCCGATCTGCACCAGCACCCAACCACCTCTTCAATTGGGGTCCACCTGCGTGTAGCAATCTAGCACAATTTTGTTAAATAAAATTCACAACTTTCCATTCGTTGGCGCACTCTCCCCCAGTGCAAGCTAACCACTTTTATCACTTTATCACAAAAACAAACATTCCATAACCACTTTCCCTTATTCCCTGCCTTTACCATCAACTTTTTACAACCCTTTCCCCTACTTTCTCAGCAAATCCTGCAAAGTCACCTGTCATTGACAAATAATCCATCTGATTCGACTTTCCTTTGTCATCTCCGCACTTTCCCAAAACATTATTCACACTTCCTCCAAAACCATGTCGTCAAACACAGCCCACACGAGTTGTAGATACCATTTCCCGTTACAGGCGCATCTGTCTAGCCATTCACGGATTGTCCCCAAGACGACGTCCCCATCTTTCACACTTCAGCCCCCGAGAGCTCAATTTTGGCCCATGAGCTCGCTCCATGGACCTCTTGAACACACATCCGACAGGCAGACAGGGGGTTGGGTGGCCTCAACCACAACCACCGCTACCTTCTGCCAAGCAAGAGGCAAGAGCAGTATCACTCTACCTGCCTTCTGTCCAAGTCCAGTTCAATTCTCTGAGTTTCCAGTCACAGACAGACAGACAGACAGACAATCGAGGCCATACACAAGGCTTCAATTTCCATCCGACGGACATTACTTTATTAGAGTGGTGTAGTCTCTTGGTCCGCTCGCTTTCACGAACTACATGCAAACAACTAGCTTGTCAACAAAATCATTTGTCCCTCGAAGGCCAATTCTGCCATCCTCATGCAGACATCAGTATCTCACTTCCCCCGTTACCTTTTGGCATTGGGCGGCATCGCAATGCTCTCAAACAAACAGATTCAACAACATTCAAACAGTGAATTCATTTCCCCAGAACTCATTCCCCTGCTCAGGAGCCACCATTCTGTTAAAATCATTCACATGCCCAATGGCAATCCACTCTGCTCAGGATTGTAAACTACTGGGTTCTACCCCTTCAACCCAGCCACAGCCCCAACCGCACCAGGCTGCGAGATCAAAGCGCCATCAGTACTTTCTTTTTTTCTCCCACCCAAACCAGTGTAAGCCAGCCACCACAATCAAAGAGAGGTGACCTTTGCCCCTCTTCAACAGGCCAGCATTTCCAAAGCAAACCATTTTGTCTCTTCTTTTCCAGTCATACAAACCGAAGCACACTTTTGTCTGTACACCCCCCAACCATAATCACATGAAACCCAACACTCGGACCGCAAAGCAGTCCCACCTCATCCGATCACATCTTACTCAACCGATATTAAGGAAACGATTATTTTCATACCCTATGAGACATCTTGTTTGCAGACAGACTAACAGGTGAAACCATACCCCTACTTCACATTTGGTGGGGATTAAACCCACTGCCTCCCATAAAGGCAATCAATTAATATATTGTCAACATTCCTCGCATATCACTCTCTCATCCCCCTTCACGCGGCCCCATCTACAGGGTCACCATGACCCAACGGCCAGAACTATCGCGACTGATTCAACTCCAGTCAACACATCCAGGGAAAAGGGGGGCGGGAGTAATTGGAGGGGGGCGGGGGGTTGGGCAGTATGACAGGGCACACGCTCACCAATAGGCCGGATCCAAATCCAGACCTTGCCAGCACTACAAGCCAATGCGTCCCACAACAGGGGACCACAACAACTCATCCACCTGGTACCTGCTCGACCAACAGGTGACCCGATAAACACACAGACAGACAGATAAACGAACCCCCCAACGTACGAACAGGAAGGTCTCACAGAGGTCCATTCAATCCAACCTGTAGGCTGCCACGATTCTGCCCGCAGGGACACACCACTCCATCATAGTCACACTCGGTCACGTCTGCAGACACAGTGGATGACATTCGACACCATAACATACACCGCAGACACCGCTCCTCCTCCTTGATCCATACCTGCACACGCAGTCAGACACACCCAGACGGACACAGGGGTGAACCCATAACCCCTATTCCTCCTCAGTGGTGAGGTCATGACTCCCAGCACCACATGTCATTCTTGGCAGATCACCCACACTATGAGCAATCAAAACGTCATTTCAGAGATACCGGAAAACCAAGGTTCATACTTCCAAATAAGTCACCATCACCTAATGACCTATATCTCCGTCGGAATGCTGAATGACACGCTGTCCAACTCTGGCATCCCACAACCCTTCTTGGAGGCATACTTCACACTGCGGCACTCAGCCACCACTCAGCGCACAACGTACATGTGCTCACTCAACACGTCACTCCAACTCGGCCCCCCACATGTCACACGACCAAAACCCTCAACCTCCGACATTGTCCACAACGCAGGCATATCATCAAGCCAGATGCTTCGAGTTCGCCCGTGTCTCCGCTCCGACGCATCTCCGAGATGCATCACGCACCCCATCCACTCATCATTCCCATGGTGTGAGCCACATCACATACCGACAGTTGAAAACCCGACCATTTTTATCCCTCGGATGAGCGTTCACCCCACATTTCTTCTCAAATTATCAAATTTCCAATACTCTCCCCTTCTCCGCCTGTGGGGCAACTTGACCTGCATTATCTGCCTTCAGAACCACATGCATTTTCATAACTATACCATACCACCATTGCTCGCCCGCAAGGCCGTTGTCAGGCGCATCAATCAACACAGGCGCACCGACGCATCTTGCGTCTCCCAGCTGCCACCGCATCACTTTCGTACCTTGAGGTTGCAATTGTTATTATCATTTCATCCGCTCCTGAGCACTAAACCAGCGCTCAATCGTATTCCCGGCACAGCGAGAGACCTCGTTCACACTGTACATCATTTACTGTAAGATAGGGTTTCCGGTTGGTACCGGAAATTCATTACTTTCTTGAAATACTCCATTTGCCACAACAATTGCCTATCACTTAATCATTTTATATACTACGCAGTTTATTCAACTTTTCGTCATAATCCCATCATAAACAACGTATTTCTCATGACATTGCATGGCAGGAATCACATTGCATGAACCACCTTGCTGGCAAGGCACGAACGACTCACGTGTAGGAAAGTTGAAGTGGCCCACAATGCATTTGGGCACACATCCTCCAAGCAACCTCATAGCAGGGTTCTCCCCCGTACTCACGCATCTTTCTGTTCCATAATGCGCCTTTCTCTCCAGACGGCTCTCCCACACTCGTTCGTTTCAATCTCGACTGCACCTGTCCGCAGGATTTGGGTCTCTCCCAATCTTCTGCCTATCACGCCGGTCTCCATGCCAGCCGGCCTGCATCCTTACGCGGCAGCTCCGCGCGTTATTTTTTCCTCATTCTGAGCCCTTAACTTCAGTTGTTCACAAAGGTGCAACCACCCGACGCGGCTAGTTGCATCATTCCTTTCCATATCTCACTCGTTTTAATCATTGTACCTGGCTCATTATAATCCTCTTTTCGCCTGCCTCGGCCACCCGAATGCGTTCAATGCCGTGCACGGCATTGAATACACGCACTCCGTCGTCCCACCTCGCGAGCTGTTGCTGCGCTATTTTATCTCGCACCAACATTTGCAGCATTTCCTCCTTAATTTCCTTTTTCTCCTCCGAAGAGGAACCTGGGCATTGTTCGAGTTTTGCACATAATTCATTGGTTCCCATCCCCTTCCAGCCGAAAAGGACGGTCTGCACTTGTTTCCTTTGTGCTGGCCGAAGCCCCTCCACTAGGTAATTGTTCACCAGGGGAGGGGGTAGATCTGTGATTTGGATTTGCCCTAGTCCTCCCCATCGAGCTATAGCTTTCTCTATTCTCTCCCGAAAGTCGCCAACCGTTTCTCCTGCCTTTTGTTTTACCGCGCCGATCTTTCCCCAGTCTGGTCCTCCCGAGGGCGCTAGCTCGTGGTCAATGCTTGTCAATAACATGGCCTTTGCGAGGGTTCATGCAGCCGGAGTGATTGGGTTTGGCCCTCCCTGGGGATCGTTGACCGGCCAAGCCACTCGAATTTTGGCCCGTTCCGATATTTTAGGTGGCAGCACTGACACTCCCAAATGGCATATATCTCTCCAATCTGCTCTCCCTTGGATAATCCACTGAGATATCAGCGGGACTATCCCAGAGGGTTGGTCAAGTAACAAGTCCTTAACCCTATGTTGCATTGCCGTTAAATCCGTTTCTTTCCATGGCACCTGGGCCATCACTGGGCCTTGCGCATCGATTCCTACGCATCGCATGGGAAACGCTCCTTTTGTTTCTGCCTTGCTTACTGCCTGATGTTCCGCTAGTGAGGGGTATAATCCTAATTTCCAACCTGGGTCTAGCGGGGGCGGAAAGCCCAGGGTGTCTGTGCCGCTATCTCCTTCGTCCTCTACCTGGGGAGCCGATGGTGTTCGGGGTTCCCGGGTCCTCGGGTGTTGCCTATTTGTTCCCCCTGTGGCGCCCTGGTGTCGGGATGCTCGTGCCTTTGATCCTGGGACTGGACAAAGGCCTTGGGAGGGGTGGGGATCTGGATCTTCACCTCCCTCATCCTGCTCTTCCTCATCGGAGTTCATCTGAGCTACCATCAGCTTCTGACTTGATTGCGCCATAAGCGCCTTCATTTGTCTGTCCTGCTTTCGTTCATCCTGGTATTTTCCCAACTCCCCTCGCAAACTCGCTTGCTTAGAGGCTGCCTGTCGTTTCAAGGCTTCTTCCTTCCACCACCCATATACCTTCCATGAGTCAGGTGGAAGCCTTTTCTTTTTCTTTTCCAAGGTGTCTAACGCCCCATATAGCGCTTCTAACTTCTCGAATGCAAATGACCCTTCTTCCGGCCAAGGATTACTCACATCCTTGGTCAACTCAGCCCATGCTTTCCCCGGTTGCACGGCAGCATATCCATGCTCCCTTTTCATATAATATGCCGGGGTATTCTTTAGGGGTTCTCCCTCTTTTCCTAGTTTATTTCCCATCTTCCTTTCTTAGGCTGATCCCTCCTGGGTAGTTCTTGGATCAGGGTGCCACCCGATCCTCACTACCCCTTTCTTCCGGAAACTTATTACCCCTGTCCCCCTGGGCGCCCTCTCTTGCTTGGTTCGTTAATCCACTGGTGCTTCGCTTAAATTTGGTTCGGGATACACGCTCAGGCACAGTCGACGGAGGTCCGCCACATCCAAGGGAGGGGAAGAGGCTTTTCAATTTAGGTGTGCAAATATTCTTACTTCAGCCAATTGTTGCTGGCGCCAGCCTCCCCTTCCCGTCCCGAGGAGCCCTCCTCGAACCTGTGGCTGGATGTATCCCACTTCTGACACCAGTTGTCGGTCTTCACTTTATAGGAAAGAAGAGGCAAGTTGAAGCAACAGTAGTTTAATAAGAATCAAACAATTGTGGAGCGTGACCGAAATGCAGAGCTTTATCACGTAAAGCAGTGCAAGTCCGTGCCACACTAAAGAAACTCAGCAAAGGTGTGTCTTATATACTGCCAAAGCAAGATAGCAATCTCCGCTAATTCTGCAAACCAAGCAATTTTCAAAGGAATAGAGGGGGAAAGTTGACCAGTGGCCCCGACCCTTGTCCTATCCTTTTGGAGTGCTGTGCCAGGGAAAAGTGTAGGAGAAGACACACATACTGTTATTGCAACATTCTTTAAGTTCTTATCTCCCCTTCGCAGATGTTTACCAGGCCCTGGCTCTTACAAGGACAGCGATTGTGAAAGTTATCTCCAAGGGCAGCTTGACCAAAGCATGAACTTTGCAAATGTAATCATCAGTATTTTCTGAAGCATAAAGCATAAATGAATTTAGCTGTTAAAGCAAACATTAATTGGACGAGTCAAGAAAAGCACAATTAAATGCATGATCCCCACATACACATATACGTAGCAAGCAGGTGACCTGAGTCACATGGTGTATGAGGCGTTTAAAGCCTTATCCCCCACAATACCACCTATTAGAGCCAAGGGTGTACTTACTTTTTCCACATGCGAAATTTGCATTTATGTTTATTTAAATTATACAATGTACGACAAAATGTAAATGTTTCATGATATTTGTTATATTATATCACCTTTATCTATCAATATTATTGAAATGAAGATCAAATAGCTGTATGTTGAAATATGTTGAAAAAGTCAAAACTTTACATGGGGTGTCCTTACTTTTTCACGTGACTGTATATTGGTGCTGGAAAAGTAGTGTATCTTGTCGTGATCAGATGGAGAAATGGGAGGGATCAGGCCTTGACATTAATTCCACTGTTGCCAAACTCGGAGAGAAATGCAAGGTAATCTTGGAAATGCATGCACTTTCAGGCTGTGACACGGTATCTTACCCTAATGGAAAAGGTAAACTGTCTGCCTTGAATGTGCTCAACCAGACTGATATTGCTGGTCGAGACTGTTCTGGGAGAGAACAATGCTACCTACAATGACCTGATAGCAACTGGGAAAACCTTCTTCCTACATCTATATGGGCAGAAGAAGAGCAAGTCAATGAATGCTGCCCGTTATGAGACTTATCGAAAACGAAAAAATCCTCCTGCTCTGAAGTCCCTTCCGCCAACAGACAAACCTAGCCCTCTATATCCATAGAGCACATCTGCAAATGATGCTTTGGAAGGCTGCAGACAAGGATGAACCTCCAACTGTCGAAATAACGAACTATGGGTGGGAGATCACTCGATGATCACAATACGACAGAGCGACAGAGCAGGTGGGAGATGCTAAAATATTGTTCTGCTTTGCTAAAATATTGTTCTGCTTTGCTAAAATATTGTTTTGCTTTGCTAAAATATTGTTCGGCTTTGCTAAAATATTGTTTTGCTTTGCTAAAATATTGTTTTGCTTTGCTAAAAGATTGTTCTGCTTTGCTAAAACATTGTCCGGCTTTGCTAAAATATTGTTTTGCTTTGCTAAAATATTGTTCAGCTTTGCTGAAATATTGTTTCACTTTGCTAAAATATTGTTCGGCTTTCCTGAAATATTGTTCGGCTTTGCTAAAACATTGTTCTGTTTTCTAAAAATATTGTTTTGCCCATTGTTTGGAATGATTGGGGAGGGAAATGGCGTTGTTTCTCGTGTTTCATGACCTGATTAATGTCCCCCGAGCCCGACTTTCCAACTTTTAGTCGAACAATCCATCATTCAATCCGTCTTTAATCCCTCCATCTTTCAATCCATCTATTGACACTTCTTGAATTCCAGCTACCCATCCATCGTCGGTCCCTCGCCCTTTCACTTCCAAATAGTAACTCCTCACGATCCTGCCCGTTTTGCCTTTCAAACCCCGTAACTCCCATGGGATACTTTCCTCATCTGAAGCCACCCTTTGGTTCCTCCATCTCAAACCCCGTAACTCCCAAGGGAAACTTCTCTCACCCAGAGAGAGGGATTGAACTTCCCTCACCTGAATCCACCCGTTCGGTCCTCCATCTCAAAGCTCTCCCCTCGTCCTTTTGCCTCCTAACCCCCGCTTCATATGTCCTTCAAACTCCCTGCCAACCCCCCCTTTTCATTCCAAATCCTAAACCATCTGCTACCACCGCATGACCACATCACCCTATTAGAGCATTACTATTAGCTTAGTACAATTGACCCAAATTACCCCGTTAACTCATGACCTATAATATTGTCGTGTGTCTACCCTGTAGTGAACAGGGCAACAGATGACCAAACGAGCTTTAACTCTGAGGCGTTCAATCCAATGGTGGACCTTCTTTATACGCGAGGGCAAGGAGTGGGGGAAGGGCCGTTGGCGCTTACCTGCACGGGTCCACCGGACGTCTTCGAACCTGTGATAATTAACTCAAACCAACACGGAATTAAAATGTACAAAAATACCGGCTTTATGGAAGAAATGACTTTTGAAGACTGTTGAAGAATGACACAGACTCGTATACAACACAAGGGGAAATATGAAAGAACAACAACAAAAACAACAACAGGCATTTTAAGGCCATTTTCCCTGCTGGAGCGGGGGTTAGCCTTGCGGTCCCCATGACATTCTCCATTTTGCCCTATTTTCTGCATCTCCCCTTGTTAACCCCCTTGCCCGCATTTCTTCTTCGACCATCTTTTGCCAAGTCTTTCTCGGTCTTCCCTGTCGTCTACTTCCTTCGACATTCATTTCCATCACTCTTCTCAACTAGTCACTTTCATCCTTCCTCAACACATGACCAAACCATCTCAAACTGTTTCTCTTCACAGCATCTATCACAGGCTCTATTCCCATCATCTTTCGCAATTCATCATTTGTCTTCCTCTCTAAAATGAAAAAATATAAAATATATAAAAGAACAAAAGTAAAAGTTGTGTGTGTGTGTGGGCACTTAGCTCCGAGCGGCTCTTGAACCCCGTCGGGAATCGTCCAGGCCCTGAGCGCGCAATCCGGGCGCGGCACAGGCCCGGGCAGGAAGTAGGCCTCAGCGCGCCCTCGTTCACTCAGCCGCGCTTGTCCTCGTCATCCACCTCACCAGCACACACATTTCCCAGTGCAAGAGCGCTATGAACTGTGGCTGCACGGCACCAATTTTCCAAAACAAGAGCTTATCGGCGATCGTTCACCTCTCGTCCACAAGCCCGGAGAAAGCCTGAAAGAAAGCCACAAGCGCTCGTGAACTTCGACCGTTCGTTGTGAAATCCCAAAGCAGATAGAGATATAAAATCGTGACCGTTCTCAATGAATGTCCCTCGCTCAACAGCGCACCGCATATGTGACTTCGCTATGGAGGCGAGCCCACAGAGAGCGATCGAACCAAAGAGACAAAATGTTGGGAACATGACCGTTCGTCACCAAACCCAGAAAAAGAGAGAAAATGTCGGCCCTCCAATTCCTTTTTACTCAAGGCTCTGACGTCCAGGCCCTGAGCCATGTACAATGTGCGTTGTATAGAGAATGACAGAGATCTGTAATCTGGCGGTGAAAGAAGGCCGCATTCCAGTGGATTGGGAACTGAGTACCCTCGTCCCTCTATACAAGGGGAAAGGTGACCCTCTGGAGTGTGGCTCGTACCGAGCGATAAAGGTATTGGAGAATGGAATGAAGGTATTGGAAAGGGTGTTGGAGAGGAGGATAAGGAAGAAAGTGAAGATCGACAAAATGCAGTTTGGATTTATGCCAGGAAGAGGAACGACAGACGTGCTTTTTATTGTGAGGCAGTTGCAGGAGAAGTATATGGAGAAGAGGAAGAAGTTGTTTCTTGGGTTTGTTGATCTGCAGAAAACATTCGATAGGGTTCCATGCAAAGTATTGACAGGGGCAATGAGGAAGTTAGGAGTGGAGGAATGGTTGATCAGAGTAGTGATGGCAATGTACAAAAGAGTGCGCACAGCTGCAAGGACGAAGGACGGGAACAGTGGTGAGTTTGAGGTGAAGGTGGGAGTGCATCAGGGGTCGGTACTAAGTCCACTACTATTTGTAGCTGTGATGGAGATGCTGGCTCAGAACGTAAAGGAGGGTTTACCGTGGGAGTTGTTGTATGCAGATGATCTGGTGTTGATTGCGGAAAGTATGGATGGACTGAAGGAAAAGATGAACAAGTGGAAGGAATGTATGGAGACAAAAGGTCTGAAGGTGAATATCGGAAAGACGAAGGTGATGGCAAGTGGTAAAGCATGTGGTGAGGTGAAAAGAACTGGGAAGTGGCCCTGTGCTCTGTGCAGGAAGGGTGTCGGAGTGAACTCCATACAATGTGCGCTGAGTGGGTTCATCAAAAATGTAGTGGTCTGAAAGGGTCATTAACCAGTGTGGCAGCTACATTCAAATGTAAGGTGTGCACAGAGGGAGCTGCAGATGGAGGAAATGTTGAGTTGGATCTTGGAAATGGCGTGAAGCTGGAAGGTGTGAAAACATTTTGCTACCTCGGAGACATGCTGAATGGAGAAGGTGGATCAGGCTTGGCAACGGTTGCTCGAGTGAGATGTGCATGGAAGAAGTTTTGGGAACTGAGTGGCGTGCTGATGAGGTGGGGAGTGTCGTTGAAGCTGAAGGGAAAGGTGTATGCTGCATGTGTGAGAAGTGTGATGATTTATGGGAGTAGTACAGCAGATAAGCTCTCATATTTTAACAAATTGTGCATTTTTTGAGAAAAGCATGAAATTTCTAGCATAGTTAGTATATACCATAAGGTTTATTTTCAGATATGGAGGGAAGTCAGATTTGACCTCTGAGGACCGTGAGAGGTCAAATCCAAAATGGCCACCAGTCCACCGGGTCTAATGTTCAAACGCGCTTGTAGGTGTCATTTCCAACTAAATTGGGGATGCCCATTCATTTGGTGATACTTTTGAGATCGCCAGAACTCAAGGACATGCATTTAGGTCACGGTCAAGGTCAAATTACGTTAAATATCTATTTTTATGATACTGCAGTTGGAACTGCTGTTGGAAAAAGTTCATTTGACCTTTTCAAACTTTATTTTTTCAGGTATAGGGATAGGTACAGAGCACCCAAAGACCAGAAATGATGGAAAAAAAGTGTTTACACTGCAAGGAATGATGCAATAACCTCTGAACAAATAACTGTAGTTAACCAAGTATGTCCACCAAAGCTTACATTAAATCAAGTGCAACGATGAAAATTGGTAATGATCTAAATCTAACAGTCTCCAGAACAGAAGCACAGTGCAGTGCACTTGAATGCAGCTTTGGCACACTTGCAGCGTCCAGTGCACCCTTTCTTGCAGCCACAGTCGATCAATTCATGGCACGATTTTGATGCTTCAGGAAGAGTGGTCCAAAGAGGCTGCCACCCAGTTGTCTCCTTTGTCCAGCCCCAGTCAGGTGGGTCTGGCATCTCTGGATCCATGACCAATGCCTGGTTACAACAGTTGGCCTGGTAGCAAGTGTGCTTGATGTGCTGCTTGAGTGTTGCCTGGGTTGGAGGAATGTTCTCTCGAGTTCTACACTTCTGTGTGAAGAGCTGTTTCCTGGCATCATTCACTTCCGTGCTCTCACTGGTTCTATCATACATCAGCACCACAAATCGCTCTAGCAGTAACATTGAGCCTTCACTGACCTCACTTGGCATGCCTAGGAGTTCATTGAAAGCATCATTCACCTCTGGGCACCCCCAATTTAGTTGGAAATGACACCTATGTTTTTCTACACTATTTGGTTCCAAAATTAAGCGCGTTTGAACATTAGACTCGGTGGACTGGTGGCCATTTTGGATTTGACCTCTCACGGTTCTCAGAGGTCAAATCTGACTTCCCTCCACATCTGAAAATATACCTTATGGTATGCACTATGTTAAAAATTTCATGCTTTTCTCATAAAATGCACAATTTTTGTGTTTATCTGCTGCACTAGAGCGAGACATGGGTAATGAACGTAGAGCAGCAACGAAGGTTGGAAAGGGTGGAAATGCGAATGGTTCGATGGATGTGCGGAGTATCGTTGAGAGAGAGGAAGACAAATGATGAATTGCGAAAAATGATGGGAATAGAGCCTGTGATTGATGCTGTGAAGAGGAACAGGTTGAGATGGTTTGGTCATGTGTTGAGGAAGGATGAAAGTGACTGGTTGAGAATAGTGATGGAAATGAATGTAGAAGGAAGTAGAGGACGGGGAAGACCGAGAAAGACTTGGCTAAAGATGGTGGAAGAAGAAATGCGGGCAAGGGGGTTAACAAGGAGAGATGCAGAAAATAGGGCAAGATGGAGAAGATTGTCATGGGGACCGCAAGGCTAACCCCCGCTCTCGCAGGGAAAATGGCCTTAAAATGCATGTTGTTGTTGTTGTTTGTTGTCAAGGCTCTGACGTCATTCGACGGAGTCTGCGTCCCCACTCCGATCAGTTTGTGCCATCTCATCGCTCTTAGTGTCCTGACCAATCGCTGCTCTTCGGGGCATGGTGATACGGGCCTGCCTGCTTGATGTGGTGATGTGACTGCTGGCAGCGCCATTGTTATTCTTCAATGTCTTGTTCCGGTCACTTTTATTTCGTGTTTTTAATGCGCAATTTCTTAGCTTGTGTGTGTGCTGCTGATCATAAGGAACAGAGGAAAAACAACAGAGGCCATTACATACAGGGGATTAATTACCCATAATCCCTAACCAATTAACATAACCCCACCCCTCTCAAGGGGACACTTACACGCACGTACACGACATCCGGTCTAAACGAATTTTCTACTTACTAGGGAGATACCCGTGCTATGCACGGATGGGAGGCCAGAAGCAAACATGCAATGCAGATACGGCGAATGCTAAAGCATGAAACCAATAAATTCCACATTCCTGCAGCACCTTCAGTCGCACGTCAGACATGGACAGCAAGTTCGTGAAGGACTTCCATCAAAAACGTACCCGTTCGCAAACAAACGGGTACGTTCACGTATAGAAACATCGATCGTGGGACCGTGGCGAATCTGCATTTGGCGATCCGCGAAGTTCACGTTCAGAAAGTAGAAACCATCACAGCATGTCGTCATTCACTTGAACTCAATATCTCTTTTTTTCATTCGAAACAACATAACTCCAATTAATCACAAAATAAACTTTTAACAACATTGTTAATGTTTCCTTCATTGTAAAAACTACCAAATTAACAGTTAAAAGGATTTTGAGCCGATAGCTGTTACGGCCTTGGCAAGATCGATGGAGACAGCGATCTGTTAGCGTATTCACCGCCCAAATAGCTATGTGGAATTCTCTCATGCAGAGATTAAATGTCGTTTGAACTTTGGCCGAGGTCATTATTTACTTTTAATGATGTTTATATACGAATGATGTTTAATGATGTTTATATTGGTTTTGGGTCGTCCTTTCCGCATATCTCGTGGGATTGTAAGTTGGAGAGACGGCCGTGATGGTGCCAAGGGGGTTAGAATTCTCTCAAGCAGGGATTCAACCCGTGTCCTTATAAAATGTCTTTGGCCGAGGTCACCGAGTCCGATCGGTGCAGCTGTGCAGCGATCGGTGCAGCCGTTTGTGCGGCACCCAGGAAAACAACATCCTCACAATGAGAACATCGTCACAATGAATGTTATGCAAACACGAATGTTATGCGGGAGTCCAAACCTGAGAATGCTGGAGACTGAAGCTGAAATTGGGAAAACTAAATAGCCTATTTTACTCCTGGAAATCCCAGGATTATCCACCCAAAATATCGTTGCGATCGGTTCAGCAGTTTTTACGGTACCTTCAAATGGACAGACAGACGGACGGACATAGTAAGATGATGGAAATGGGGCTTTTTGCTGTTAGAAAATGGGTTCTTACTCCCCACAAGTCATTGTGCTGTCGTAGCTGACCCCAATTGCACAAGTTCACCTGGACGTTGCCATCGTAGTTGCTTGTTTGTTCCATCTTCATTCCCTGAGCAGTTGGCAACTTTCCCACCTGGATGTGGCTCTACCCCATTAGTCTACAGACTGGTTCCACCCTCTAACCCCAAATACACCCCAAGTCCTCACCCTCCCCCTCCCAACCCTAAGGTGTTAGTTAATCCTCTCCCGACACCAAGCCTTCAAACCCCCTCCCCACCCACCATGGACGCTTGTCCAACTCACAATCCCGCGAGATATGTGGAAAAGATACATGTCCATGAACAGGTCATGGTCACCTGTCCAACTCCAATCCCATGAGATATGCAGAAAATATATGTGGCAATAAATGACCCAAAACCAATTATCTTTCTTCCTGATAGATATATACGAGTACATACACCGTTAAAAGTAAATAATGATACCACACAAAGGCCTTCAATAAGAACATGGGTTTAAGCCCTGCTTAAGAGAATCTCAATCCTCTTTCAATGATCAATTCAAGAGAATTGCGTGCGGACTTCCTCTCTAGTCGTAGTCAACATGTGGCCCTGAATAGATTTCTCTCATCTCCCCTTCCTGTTCAGGCTGGAGTTCCCCAAGGCAGTGTTCTGGGCCCTGTGCTTTTTCTGGTCTTTATCAATGATCTCTCCGACTCTCTGGAAAATCCTCTCTATCTCTTCGCTGATGACTCCAATCTCTGCCGCTCCATACCCCATCCCTCAGATTGGCAGTCTGCAGCCTCCTCACTCTCTGCAGACCTGCACAAAATCACAGACTGGTCATACAAGTGGGAACATGTCTTTCAATCCTTTCTTTCAAATCTTTCAATCAAGAACATGTCTTTCACACTCTTACTATGTCTCTCCGAAAAGACCGACTGGACAACTCTCCCATCTACTTTCTCAACAATCCTCTCCAAGAAGTTCTGTCTCTCAAGCTTTTGGGTCTCACTTTCTGCCATGATCTTTCTTGGGAAAACCACATTTCCAAGCTGGCCTCCAAAGCCAATCGCCAACTGGGCATCCTCTGTCGTGCGAAGTCCTTCCTTGGCACACCTGAGCTCCTCACCACATACAAGGCTTTCATCCGCAGCTCAATGGAATACTGTTCCCCTCTCTGGGCCGGTGCTCCTGCCTCACACCTAGCTCGTCTTCACGCTGTTGAAACCAAAGCGTTCAGAATCATTGGAATCTCCCACGATTAATCTAACTCCGAGGACCTTTCTCTCACTCACCGCAGGCAGGTTGGTGGTCTTTCTGTCTTCTACCGACTCCTCTCCGGCCTTGCTCCCCCAGCTCTCTCTGTGCTCTGTCCCCCAAATATTCCTACAGGTCGCACAAGATCTGCCAGCAACCCTCTTATGGTTATACTGCCAAAATCAAGACTCTCTGTTCACTTTCACTCCTTAATTCCTCTTTTCTCCCTCCTCTGGAACAAAATCCCCCACTCCCTTCAATCCCACCCCTCCCTCCAGGTCTTTAAAACAGCTGTTCACCACCATCTCTTATCTTCCCCCATCCAAAACCTTGATCTTTTCTACGCCCGCTAATTTCACCCCAGATCCACTTTTGTGAAATTCCAACTTATTTCCTGGAAGTCCTTGCAGTGTCCATGTGTTTTCTACTTCTCCCACCTCCCCCCAAGCCCTCTCCCTTCCACAGATCTCCCGTTATCCCTGCTGTCAAATGTTGTACTTGTGTGCTTACCCCTCTCTCCTCATCTTGTCTACCGCTCCCCTTATTATATGTTTTATGTGTCTGTTTGCTTTTTTATGTGATTAATGTTAGCTCTTTCACGAGCCTCGATATTGTATACAAAAAAAAAATAACCCCCTCCCCACTTCAAACCATCTCCAGCTTTATTGAAAATGAAACCAAGGAGAATATTCTCACCAACAAAGCCTCGCTCCTTGTAGACAATGCCCCTGCCAATCCTGCACAGATGCAAGACTCGTGCGATTTTACAGTAAGTATGTTTTGCCAACCCTTAGACCACCCTCCCTGCATAAATTCATTGCATAGTCCTGGCACACCGACCCAGTCACCCAAGCCTTAGGATTTGATCTCCATTTGACAGGATGCTGTGGCTTGAGGTAGCCATGCGCTCGCTCATGTGTTTTCGGAGTGGTACAGTAGGAGCTTCATTTTTCGGAGAAATTTTAACAATCAAATCCAGAGTAAATGCAGAGATTCCATGAACACGTCCAATTTGTGTTGTCCCTTCATCACGCTGTCTTTTAATAATGTCATACTGCACTGCTGAAGTTACAATCTGTCGCTGCTTTGCGAAGCACTCGCGAATTTCTTATTTAACTTTCACAGGTAATCCTCACAGCTCGGTTTATAAAGCAATATGCAATGGAAATTGTGCACGTACCGCTTTACATAATGGCCGCTCTCATTCAAGTGGTTGCGGTGGGATACTGCACATGCGCATTGGAGTGAAAACGCGCCTGTTACTCAGCCTCTGTTAAAAGCCAGAAGTATTTTGCACACGAGATTTAAATGGTTTTCTTACGGTAGTATTTTGGCTTTGCAAAAACCCGAATATTTTGAATTGAAAATGTGAAAAAGTAAATAATGGCCTTGGCAAAGTTTCTAATGGCATGGGTTTAATCTCTCCTTAAGGGAATGCCACATAGTTATTTGGGCGGTGAATATGCTAACAGATCGCTGTCTCCATCGATCTGGCCAAGGCCGCAACACCTATCAGTTCAAAATCCTTTTAACTGTTGATTTGGTACAGTTACACGTATCGGGAATTTGGTACACGTATTGGGAGTACATACGACATAGTGAATGTGACAGCTCTGAGGCGTCTTTCGCTTTGCATCGCAGTGACGGCGAGCACCAATATGGTGGCTGTACGATTAAAATCTGGCTTCAAGCCCCCTCACCACCCAAAGCCTTCAACAAGACATATTAACACGCTCCTCCCCCTTCATTCCCGTTCTTCAAAGCAAAGCGGTAAAAATTGTTGTATCGCTATTATATATGACGAGCAACGGTACCCTCCCCGAGGGCTTCAATTGGGAGACGCGATTTATTTTAACATCCGTTAAATATCACACGCAAATTATCAAAATCTAAACAGTATTTTTAGAATTTCAATTTTAAAAACCACATCACTGTGATTTGATTATTTGCGTGTGATATGATTTAACGGATGTTTATATGAATCGTTTAAAATAAAAAAGCCTTCAATTTCTGATATTTTGCCTTTTCATTTGGGCCTCCCAACTGAAGCCCCGCCCATAGGGCAGGTACCGTTGCTGGTTAGTATGAATGTTGTTTTGCAATAGCATTAGTATTATGCTATTCTCTTTAATTTGGGCCTCCCAACTGAAGCCCCGCCCATAGGGCAGGTACCGTTGCTCGTTAGTATGAATGTTGTTTTGCAATAGCATTAGTGTTATGTTATTCTCTTTAATGTTGTTATTACTTTTGTTATAAGAAGCAGCCTTGGAAAAACTCCAAGATAAGCTATCTTAACACAGATATACACCTCAACAAGGAGTTTGTCCAAGGCACAAATCCCCTTTGGGGAGGGGAAGAAGTTAAATCGCTCCAACCTCCTGACTTTTAGGCCCCGTGTCAAGTTTTGTTTTGTTTGGATAGGTAACAACCGAATGTATTGCTGTCAAATAAATCAGTCAGACAGACAGACATCAAATTGCGTATTTTAGTATAATAGAGATTAGTTGCGTATCATAGAGATTCTACATGTAAAATTGTTTTGTTAAATCAGTGCGGGTGGAGACACCTGCTTTTCCTGCTGTTGGGGTAACTTGAACAAAGGAGAGGAAATCAGTAAAACCCGTGCAGTATAGTACGCTTACACTCATCTGATAATTGGGGCCTAGCCCACATTAGTTGGTGCTCTCTACCAGTGTATGTGCCAATTTTGATGGCTCCTTGTTGAGATAATTTCACGCAGGTTTAGAAATGGTGGCCGATTGTGTTCCGAATCCTTTCTTCCCCTCACACCACCTGTTATGCTTTCCCCCGATACCACAGTATGATGGGCATCTGATTTACAAGTCTCCAGGAAACATTAAACAATCCTGCACTTCCCTGCATATTTTGTGCCGACCCATACTTGCGGCTCTCAATGGAGGTGGGTGGCTGTTTTTCAACAAAGTTATTGATGATTTGGTTTGTATTAAAACACACTTCTTCAAATTCAACAAATCCTGGTGTGGTGTACTTTGAGGGTTTTGCACATGTACTAAGTGGGGGTGTTTAACTCGTTTAATTCCAGCTGGTACATGTAGAGAATTTTGTTTTCCAGGATATTGTTAACCATCCATAGATTGCCGATGATTCTGAAATGGTGCTGGTGTAGGAGGATAGAATCACTCCCCAGGATAAAATCACTCTAGAGTGGTTTTATCCTCGGATGAAATCACTCCCCCTAGGATTTTAACACTCCCCCTTGCAGGATCAAATGACTCCCCAGGATTATAACACTCCCCCTATATATTTTGTGATTTCAACAAGATTTATTGCATGGTAATGACATACAACCATGACAAAGTTAATGAATATGAACATAAAATGATAAATGAATTGATAAACAGGGCAGAATGATGTCCTTTGTAAACGTCTCTCCCTAAAAATAAAAATACAATGTTTTTCGCATCCCTGTATTAAACTGTGTAAATCAAATAAAGAAAAGTATAAATTTAACATTCAAATAACTATATATTTTGATATTAGAGCATTCGCAGTAATCATTACGATACATTTACGATGTTTTATACTGAAAGGATATTTTCATTTCAACATATAATATGTCATTTTAAGTTACGTTCTATAACTTTACTGCACTTTTAAGAAATATTAAATACAGGTTTTAAAATGTTACTCAAATGTTTGTATATTGGCAAAGGTGTGTTCACGTACCGATAACCAGGAAACGAGCGCTTCTGAGCAGTTCCGAGAACTGGACATAGGCGCTATATAAATGTATAGTATAATAATATTCACATATTTCACAAAATAAAGTCTAATCTAATAGATTTAAGCGATGTTAAATGACTATGTCTTAACTCAACACCTACAATATTTATTGCATTTCCGTACTGTAAACGTCCCAATGTTTTAGTGCTCATTCCATTCATATGTATTTCATTGACATGTTTGCACTGTACATTTGTGGAAATAAATATTGTTTAAATAATTTCGATAAGAATCCAAGAATCGAACTAAGTATATTGTCAAGAGCATATATAGTGTTCCCATGGGTGTACAAAAGAAATCATATGTAGATCCGAAGATATGTAAATATTACCCACATCACACTGAATACACTCGGCAGAGTGTACAAAGGTATACATATAGATATGAAATGTAGTACACTGCATGATATTTTTAAAACCATAACAAAGTATAATAACTCTCATGTGAATATAAATGAACGGGAGTATTGATTAAATATACGGGGAAAACGGGACTCATGTCTTCTTTTGTTGTATTAAAATAATGATGGGCTCAAATATAGTACATGTATTCAACAATTGAATATTAAGATCTGACAATATGATGCACATGCTCACACGGTACACACTAAAATACATAGTGAAAGCTCTGTTGATCATTGCAACGATAACTAACATCCTGTGGGTTATATTTCCAAAGTAACTAAATACATCTTTCCATTCTTTCTGGGGGATTGACTTTATCCTAAAGGGGAGTGCTTTGATCCTGGAGGGAGTGTGTTGATCCTAACAGGGGAGTGATTCTGTCCTAGGATAATTACACTCTAGAGTGTGCCAGTCCGAGGATTAGTTCACTCGAGAGTGATTTTATCCGAGGACAGAATCACTCCAGAGTGAGATTTTAGGGGAGTGAGAGAATCCTGCGACACCGGAACTCACAGATGAAGGTAAAATTTTTAAAATAATCTGAAGTTTCTCACTTTACCAATATGTGTATAACAATTTGATGTAATGCAGAAAATTCTGTCATTTCAGATGTAGGGACAAGTTATAATATTCATAATATGGCAGCTATCTCTTGACAAGGAAACATCACCGCTTGGACAGCCATACAAATGCTCACTCGACTTGTTCAAACGTAGATGAAAACCACCCCAACATGTCGCAGCGTTTCTTCTGGCTATAAGCAAATCCGATTCCCAGGATTGAATTGTTCATGTTTATAACTCACAATGTATACGTTTCTGCTATTTTAACCTTTTTTTTTTAACTCACCGGGTTGGGGGGGGGGGGCAGGGGGAGGGGGGAGGATTTTGGACTTTGTTGGTTAACGATCGCATTTTGATCTCTCTCAGCATCGACGTCCTTTTGGTCCTTCTTGTTGTGAATCTCATCGTGCACGGTCGTGTGCCGACATCTTCTCGTCCCTTCTGATTTTGGACACCATCGTGAATGGCCGTGAGGAAGAAGAGCTGCGGGCCGGGAATCCGCGCAGAGATCGTGAAGACGAAGACGACGTGGAAGAGCAAGCTGCACGCCTGCTCATTTGCTTGGCGCATGGGGCCTAGTTCGCACCAACTCGTCTGCGGTTTCCCGCACAGGGACATGGGCCTGAGACCTTTCCTGACAAGATATCGGGAGCCGCTCGCAGATAAATGCCAACCACACCTTTTATTTTTGCTATCATTATTTTATCCTTTGTCTGTTTACCGAGTCTGTGTGGGAGCGTTCCAATTTATGAATTGATTGTTATTTTGCCGTGTTATATTTTGTTGCCGGCATTTTCTTTAATAAAATCGATATTTTTGTACAGTTTACTTTCGCGTTGTTTGAGTTAATTTATCCCGGTGTGAAGACTGCCGGTGGGATCCGTGAAGGTAAGCGCTCCGGCTTCTCCCCCACTTTCCCCCACGCATATTCTCCGCTATATCTTGACTGAACGCCTCGGAGTGTTGAGCTCGTTTGGTCCTCCATGTCACCCTGCGGTGTTCACCATACAGGGTAGTCACACAACAATATTTTTATGTTTAGATGATGAGATTGAAGAAGATGAGGAGGATGTTTCTTTGAATTGTTCACCTAAATAACAAGAGAGAGAAATGACAGGGTTCCTACAGATCATGAAAATCCAGGAAAGTTAGGGTTCCTTTTAGTTCTATGTTCTTTGAAGATGACCCATACCTGAAAAGACGGTGCCAGCACGTCAAATTAAACAGCACCAGCTACACATGGAATCTTGGAGTACTTGAAGGAAAGCCCCAATATTTATGGCTCATTTGAAGAAAACAAATGGAGATACTTACCACAATGGATAAGAATAATGCGTTGAATGATAATGCGAACGGGAGTTTCTTTTGATGGAGCATTTTACCCACCAGGCAGATTGAAGATAGATTGGGGTGGTGGGGAAGGGTAGATTGGCGGCCATTTTAGTTGTTAAAAAAAACCTGATATTGAGCATGTCTTCAACCATTTTTCGGAAATGCATTTACCGATCTTGTTCAATCTTGGCACACAGATAATGAATATGGCTTACATATGCACGTCATTCTTTTTTCGAGATCAAATCCAAGATGGACGACTGGCAGCCATTTTGTTACTTAAATGTGTCCCCATCCATTTCTCAGACATGCACAGACTGACTTTCTTCAAACTTGGCACAAAGACAATACAATACATGTGTACATATGCAGATTTTGTTTTATCATCCGACCAAAGATGGCCGACTGACAGCCTTTAACTCCGTACACCAAAATTACTAAAACCACAGCGGTAGCTATGGACATTTTGTCTTTTTCTTCTTGTTTTCTATCACTCACACAATGTGAGTCTCCACTTGTCCTTCTCTTCTGTCGCGTTTTCTTCTTCTGCATCCTTCATTCCTTTCGCTCTGCTCACATTATTAATTTCATTAATCGTTCAGGTTTTGACGGTTGTGTACCGTGTGCGGTTTATCTTCTGCAATTGCTATTTCCTGCATCTTTCAGATCCGCCCTTTCTTCCTGAAATCTTCTCCCTGCTCGCACACCGCTTTCACGTTCCCACACCCGATAACACCGTCGCTGAACCCCTTGATCCATCTACGAAACTCAGACATCCTGTCAGGATACACAGTCTCTACGTGCTGCAAGGGCACAGCACCATACCTGCACAGGGAACCTCCAACACCCTATCAGGAGGCACATACCCATACATACCCTGAGTGACATCACAGCGCCGTGGGGAAGCACCCAGGCTGCGGCTGTGTGAGGTACAAGAAGGAAGCGAGCTCGGATAATCCCAGCTTCAGTCAGGACATAGGAGCCAGAGTCAGCATGTGTAAGGTGTGCATTGGGTCTGTCCTTTACCCCATCTATTTATCAGCTCATCTTCATCACCCATCATTCACCCTGAAGGAGCTGCGCTCCAACGCGAGTCGAAAGAATTGACGCGACCAAAGACGGAATTCGTCCGAGTTGCTTTATTGAAACAAAACAGCTCAGGTATTCTGACAAAGCCAGTTTATCGGGCAGCAATATATATACACATTTATGCCCGGGTGTCAAGGGCGAGTCCTGGAAAGGCGAGTCTGGACATGCCCGGGCGTCCTGGACGCGGCCTGGCAAGTCGAGGCTGGGCGTGCCCTAGCGCTCTGGGCGAGCCCTGGAAAGGCGAGAGCGGGCATGCCCGGACGCTCTGGGCGAGCCCTGGAAAGGCGAGTCTGGACATGCCCGGGCGGCCTGGCAAGTCGAGGCTGGGCGTGCCCGGGCGCTCTGGGCGAGCCCTGGAAAGGCGAGAGCGGGCATGCCCGGGAAAGACGAGACCGGGCGTGCCCGGGAGGTTCGGGCGTGCCCGGGAACAGCGAGTCAGGGCATGCCCAGGAGAGGCGCGTCTGGGCCCGTCCGGACGAGCCCGGCATGGCGATCGCGCCCTGGCCGCGTCCTGGCAGGTGCAAGGCGATTGTGTACATTCAGCGGGAACCGCTACAACCCCATCATTCCTTGCCAATCACCAATCTCCTTTCCAGATCGGATGCATGATGCCAGCATATGTACTGTAAAGTGTTAAACCATTGCAGATAAGGATCTGAGGTGGGAATGTTCACGTATGGGGTAAGGAGAACGAGAACGCCACTTAGTAGAGCGCATACTTCCGCCGTGGGTTTAGTTGGAATAATACGTTTTGTTTAACATCCCCTCTCCCCAAAACAATAAATGAAAAAGAAAGTAAGCCCTAACTGTCAGATAATTTATTATGATATATCTCGGAATTAGATGAGAAAAACATCATTTAAGAATAAGAACAAAAGCTTTAATGCAGTAAAACAGAAAAAATCTTTCCCAAAAAAATTCCTGGATCCGGAATATTATCCTGAGCTTCACCAAAAACTAATCAATGCTTCCTTATCCCAAGGGCAATCATCCCACCAACTTTCATCCAAATCCGTTCAGAACTTTTTTCCAGATATCTTGTTCTCAAACACATGAACACACACACACACACACACACACACACACACACACACACACGCACACGGATGGACACGATTGAATGCGTTACTCCCTGGCGGGAGTAATAAACCTGAAAATCGCAGAGGCAGAACCAGAATTCTTTATTTGGTTTGGGAAGCCCATGCGAGGTTTCTTCTTCTTCAACGGCACAACCCTGGGTGAACATGCGATCTTTTTTTTTTAAAGTTGGAATTTTGCCAAATCTGTTTTCGTTTGTTAATATACCTCAGCCATTGACAAATCTGGAACCAAGTCTTTATAAGTTCATCAAATACTGACACCGCGAATGACATTCGCTGAGCTAAATGTTGATATCTCTTCTGAGGTTTAAAAAAAAACAGTTTTAAAGCATTATACGTATCAAACGATACATTTTATGAAACGGGGAAACCTAATACACACTTTGGTGGTTTTAAAATGACAGAATATGTCTTTATTAGAAGAAAAAAAATGAACATTGAAGACGACGCTGCTAAAAAAATACACTGCTCTAACGCATAACCACGAGTTTAAACTACATTTACAACAAATATGAAAACTATTTTCATATCACAATGTTAAATATAGAATATATAGAAGATAATGTTTAAAAAAAAATGAGCCCTATCTTCCAATGGTAAAATAAATCCTTCAAAGAATTCCTGGATCGGGAATAATATCCTGAGCTTCACTAAAAACTAATCAATTCTTCCTTATCCCAAGGGCAATCATCCCACCAACTTTCATCCAAATCCGTTCAGAACTTTTCCATATATCTTGTTCACATACACACACAAACACACACACACACACACACACACACACACACACACACACACACACACACACGGACACACACACACACACACACACACACACACACACACACACACACATACACACACAAACACACACACACACACACACACACGGACACACACACACACACACACACACACACACACATACACACACACACACACACGGACACGAGTGAATGCATTACTCCTTGGCGGGAGTAATGAATGAGTGCTGTAATCACTGTACAGTGTACATGTGTACAATTTCATTGTATAATCTCCCTGTAAATACCTGCTTAGCCTGCTGTTGTAAATACTTTTTAGCTCAACTCGAACATAGTTCCAGAGAGCTTATGGGATGGTGCGTTCAGTCCGTCAGTCTGAAAACACTTGCAGCAACTTCTCCAAAAACTGCTGATGGGATTGTGACCAAACTAGGCTAAAAATGATACTTGGTAGGAAGCCACTCAAGTTTGTTCATGGCATTTTTAAAAATCGTGTTCTACGGGGTCTACGTGGGTCCAGGTTTGACCCCTCCCCAAAATAGGTATTTGCTTTTTTTCTCTCTGAAACGACACAATTTCGATGAAACTTGACCAGAACCTTCATCTTGGGGTCTGTCAAGTAACCGCTGGGAATTTGCCTCGCGAAGTTCAAAGGTACGGTAAACCGACTTTGGGCGGGAGAATCCAGCCAGAGTTAATGGTTGCACACGGCGTCCGGAGTCTAGTAGATACGCATCCTCTGAGTTATCCAGGGGTGACACCCAAAAACGGAAAACAGGAGATCCATACCATTCTGGTGTCAGGAGTAGGAACTTTTAAACCCCCTGAACACCATCGAGTTTATCCGTAACATTGTGACAGTGAACCGGAGATGGACACTTGGCCCAAACCTGCCACCCAGACAGTCACAATTTTAGCGATAGTTCGATAGAGGCCTTGCACTGTTTGCTGGGAAAGCCAACTAAATCTTTACGTTGGGACAGTGTACAGTATCTAACAAGTTTCTGCAGCCTACAATGAGATTTCCCCATTCCCCCATTGTATGATGTCAGGCTGAGCAGGTCCCAGGGCAATCATGCACCACGATTTGCAAAACCCCTTATGAGGTGTTTAACTGCTATTTACCCACAGTGTGCAAACTTACTACATGCTTGGGGTGGGGATGGGTTTTGAAGCCCAAAGGAATGAAACCACAAACCTCTCAGATGAGAATAACTTCGGTTTATTGCACAGCAATACCCAAATGAGAGAGAACAGGGAAAATAACATTTATACAGTATAGAACGATTTACACAACGCCCTTCTAATCTCAACACAGCTTGAGCATAGTAACTTATCCCATTCACACACAATTAGAAGGCCAAATAGTTCACAATAAGATGGCGGGTTCACAATAAACCTTTCCCAGCGTGATGTCTGCACAGAGTGTGCATTGGAGCCAGCGAGATGCGAGACCAGAGAGATGTTGCAGGCAGTAAGATTCCCGCAACCAGCGAGATGCGAGACCAGAGAGATGTTGCAGGCAGTAAGATTCCCGCAACCAGCGAGATGCGAGGCCAGAGAGATGTTGCAGGCAGTAAGATTCCCGCAACCAGCGAGATGCGAGGCCAGAGAGATGTTGCAGGCAGTAAGATTCCCGCAACCAGCGAGATGTGAGGCCAGAGAGATGTTGCAGGCAGTAAGATTCCCGCAACCAGCGAGATGCAAGGCCAGAGAGATGTTGCAGGCAGTAAGATTCCCGCAACCAGCGAGATGCGAGACCAGAGAGATGTTGCAGGCAGTAAGATTCCCGCAACCAGCGAGATGTTGCAGGCAGTAAGATCCCCGCAACCAGCGAGATGCGAGACCAGAGAGATGTTGCAGGCAGTAAGATTCCCGCAACCAGCGAGATGCGAGACCAGAGAGATGTTGCAGGCAGTAAGATCCCCGCAACCAGCGAGATGCGAGACCAGAGAGATGTTGCAGGCAGTAAGATTCCCGCAACCAGCGAGATGCGAGACCAGAGAGATGTTGCAGGCAGGAAGATTCCCGCAACCAGTGAGATGTTGCAGCCCGGGCCTCTCGGGTCTACGAGTTGCTCCACAGCTTTACTGGACCTCAATCGCCCTGATCCCACCAACAGCTTATGACCAATGGAGATAGCAACCAACAACCACAACCACAAAGTCCGACAACTCAACGTGTGCCTTTATATATCCCGCTCCCCAGTGTGTCCATGTCACCCTCTCGCACATTCTTTTTGCCAAGTCATCCGGCCTTCGAGTGACGTCATCTGTGGCTTTGGGGACCTTTCACCCAAATTCAACCCGGTTTATGGCTTGGCTCCGTCTTTCCATGCTGTTTTGTGCCTGTTCTCACGGGCGGCAAACAGATCAAAAGGAAAAGGATGGCATGGGGTTAATTAGATAGTTAATTGGTGGGATAGATGGCTGGGAGATTAGATATACACATAATGAAGGGGGGACAATTAACCCTCTCTAACACATTGACACAGCTTGATCTCTGCTTACATAGTGAAATGAACAATGTCATCGAACAAATTTGAATTTTAAGTACATGTATATTACCGTCTATAACATACCATGTGAAAATTGTGAGGCCAAACATCCAAACGCTTAGCCACATGGCTAACTGAACACCAACGCACTGTAAAGGTGACAGGACAGGTTGGGTTGCGAAACTCTCTCTCTCCCTCTCTCTCTCTCTCTCTCTCTCTCTCTGAATCAGACAACTATCCTTGGCACACGATCATTAAGGGTGAACCGCAAGATTATCGAGGCCTGGTACTCCATCAATCGACAACGACTTGCATCCCACAGAAAAACAGCAGGCATTTGAATGCAGGGAAGCCCTGTGATTGGTCAGGACCTGGACTGATCCACGACGCAAACCTTCCTCAATGGAACTTAACGGTGTCACCATCACACCACTCTCAACACCTCTGAGGAAGAGAACTAGTTTGTTCTCAAAAGGTCAGGCTTTTAATAAGGATTTTGTACACCGCTCCTTTCCTATGCCATCTCCAGGTGCTGCATAACATCATTGCCGGGCACCGAAGGGGGCTCGGCAATGACGCACGCTGAAAGGGAGTACTCGGTTTTCACTCTGGTTGTTTTCTTGTTTTCTTGTTTGTCCGGGCGATATCTCAGCCATCCTTTGAGCTCGGAAGCTGAAATTTCGGCACAATAGTGAGCAAGTCCTTTGGCAAAAACTGTACTTTTTCTTTTTGGATTAATCAATTAATTCATGAGTTATTTCATTATTACCGACAAATTAAGCACTTATTTATTTCCATTTTCTTCTTGCCATTATCTCAGGCACCTTTTGAGTTAGGAAGCTGATATTTGGACATGCCAATGACCAAGTGATTTGGCTGTAAAGGATATTTTTGATTTATTGATAAATCAATAAATCGATTAATTATTTAATTATTCGATTAAAGACTTGTTTAATTAATTATTTTTTTAAATCACAGATTCAGGTGAAACGGTGGTGGTTTAGGTATTCTATTAACCCCCATTAATAGATTAATAGATTAATTATTTAATTTTTATATGATTATTATTTATTTATTTTCATTATTGATCATTTATTTACTTTCTTTCTCATCTGGGCAATATCTCAGGCACCTTTTGAGCTAGGAAGCTGATATTTGGACATGACAGTGACCAAGTGATGTGGCTCTAAAGGATTTTTTTTATTTATTGATTAATCCCAAAAAAAATTCCTGATTAATGGCTCATTTAATTAATTTTCAAAAAGTTACAGCTTCGGATGAAGCACTGGTAGTTTAGTTATGCTATTAGCCAATTGATTAAGAAAATATTTTATGATAATCTTTTCTTGATTTTAATTATGCAATTAATCAATCAATTATTGTACACCTCTCCCTCCCAATGCAGTCTCTATGATCTGCACGGCGGTATTGCTGGGCACCAAATGTGCCCCGGCAATGCCGCGCTGGAGGATAGTTAATTATCTGGCATGGGGGCGGTGTACTTTGAATGCATCTGTACTTGGTTTTTTTGGGGTTTTTTTTTTACTGCTCAGTGTGCTATTTATTTTACCAGTATGAATACTCACCTGCAAATATTCCGACATGAACGTATAATACGGGCACGAAGCGCTTCACCAAGTGCGCCGTTGGGAACTATTCGCTCTTCATGGCACAACGACTATCCAACACCTCGTCTTTCTTCACGAGTGACGCCGGAGTGACCTGCACCCTGCAAGCTTACACTACAAACCACCAGTCAATTTCGACATCGCCAACGACGTCGCTGCACGCTTCAGCAAACAAATGCCACGTGCACTGATCAAAGACGTGCACTGATCAAAGACGTGCATATCAGATGGTCTCATTACAAAACGGAGACCATTTCCTACAAGATCAATTGCCTGACGATCCTTGATAACGACATAATCAAGCAAATTGAGAAAGCCATTCAAAAGAAATCTCAACTACGCCATGATCAGAAAAGAACACGACTTTTGAAATCGGATTAAGCACAAGACTAACAACAGAAAAACGCTGCACAAACTTTCCGACAGACGTCTACCCATAACAGAAGTCCATTTACTCAAACGCAGCCTCAACTTCAAGACAAGCGAGGCTGCTTCAAGACGAATAATCATGCCCCCCACCCCCTAGGAGCACCCATTTACAATCTTGCCGAGTGTCTTTTCCGCCAACTAAAACACTTAACAACCCATTCAGCACACAATGTAAAGAACACCAAAGACTTTATCGACCGAATCAGAAATGTCTGTCTCGAGAGTTATGAAATTATGGTGTCGTTTGACGTCATTTCATGATTCACGACCATACCCATTGAATTGGCAACACAGACCTGAGAACAATAAATCACCAACGACCAAGAGCTGGCGAGCAACAGCCACCTCAGCTCTGGTCATCTCATGGCACTCATTGAACTCTGCCTCAAATCAACATACTTTGTATTCGACAGCACCATATATCATCAACATGAAGAAACCCTGATGGGCTCACCCATCTCAGGGCTCATCGCCAAATTGGTGATGCAACGCTTTGAAGAACAAACACTGCACGGTGATCCTTCTCCGAGGTTGTGGCTGCGGTACGTTGATGACTCATTCGTGATCATAAAGAAGGCGGATGTTGACCGTTTCCACACAAAGATCAACTCAACAACAACAACAACAACATGCATTTTAAGGCCATTTTCCCTGCTAGAGCGGGGGTTAGCCTTGCGGTCCCCATGACAATCTTCTCCATCTTGCCCTATTTTCTGCATCTCTCCTTGCTAACCCCCTTGCCCGCATTTCTTCTTCCACCATCTTTGGCCAAGTCTTTCTCGGTCTTCCCCGTCCTCTACTTCCTTCCACATTCATTTCCATCACTCTTCTCAACCAGTCACTTTCATCCTTCCTCAACACATGACCAAACCATCTCAACCTGTTCCTCTTCACAACATCAATCACAGGCTCTATTCCCATCATTTTTCGCAATTCATCATTTGTCTTCCTCTCTCTCAATGATACTCCGCACATCCATCGAACCATTCGCATTTCCACCCTTTCCAACCTTCGTTGCTGCTCTATGTTCATTACCCATGTCTCGCTCCCATAAATCATAACACTTCTCACACATGCAGCATACACCTTTCCCTTCAGCTTCAACGACACTCCCCTCCTCATCAGCACGCCTCTCAGTTCCCGAAACTTCTTCCATACACATCTCACTCTTGCAACCTTTGCCGAGTCTGATCCACCTTCTCCATTCAGCATGTCTCCGAGGTAGCAAAATGTTTTCACACCTTCCAGCTTCACGCCATCTCCAAGATCCAACTCAACATTTCCTCCATCTGCAGCTCCCTCTGTGCACACCTTACATTTGAATGTAGCTGCCACACTGGTTAATGACCCTCTCAGACCACTACATTTTTGATGAACCCACTCAGCGCACATTGTACATTGAATGGAGTTCACTCCGACACCCTTCCTGCACACAGCACAGGGCCACTTCCCAGTTTTTTCCACCTCACCACATGCTTTACCACTTGCCATCACCTTCGTCTTTCCTATATTCACTTTCAGACCTTTTGTCTCCATACATTCCTTCCACTTGTTCATCTTTTCCTTCAGTCCATCTATACTTTCCGCAATCAACACCAGATCATCTGCATACAACAACTCCCATGGTAAACCCTCCTTTACGTTCTGAGCCAGCACCTCCATCACAGCTACAAATAGTAGTGACTTAGTACCGACCCCTGATGCACTCCCACCTTCACCTCAAACTCACCACTGTTCCCATCCTTCGTCCTTACAGTTGTGCGTGTTCTTTTGTGCATTGCCATAACCACTCCGATCAACCATTCCTCCACTCCTAACTTCCTCAATGCCCATATCAATACTTCGCATGGAACCCTATCGAATGCTTTCTCCAGATCAACAAACCCAAGAAACAACTTCTTCCTCTGCTCCATGTACTTCTCCTGCAACTGCCTCACAATAAAGAGCGCGTCTGTCATTCCTCTTCCTGGCATAAATCCAAACTGCATTTCGTCGATCTTCACCTTCTTCCTTATCCTCCTCTCCAACACCCTTTCCAATACCTTCATCGCTCGGTACGAGCCACACTCCAGAGGGTCACCTTTCCCCTTGTATAGAGGGACGAGGGTACTCAGTTCCCAATCCACTGGAATGTGGCCTTCTTTCACCACAAGATTACAGATCTCTGTCATTCTCTTTACACCCCAACTTCCTGCTGCCTTCAGCATATCTCCCACAACTCCCGTCGGCCCTCCCGCTTTTCTACTCTTCATTGCTTTTATCGCTTCCTCAACTTCCTTCTCAGTTATCTTCTCTGCCGGTCCTAAAACTGGGTTACTCTCTATGTTGCAATCCCATTCATTCTCTGTATTCAACAGCATTTCCATATATCTTTTCCATCTTCCTTTAATTCCATCTGGGTCCACAACGATTTGTCCCACTTCATCCTTCAAGCAACTCACCCCCATCACATCACACCTCTCTTTTGCTATCTGCTTTGCAATCCTGAATACCGCTCTCTGACCCTCTTCCAAATCCAAGCGTTCTCCGAACATTTTCCTACATGCCTCCTGCGCCTTTGATACCTCTTTATTTGCAGCCTTCTTGGCTGCCTTATAACTTTCATGCTCTGCTTTTTCTGCTCCCGTACCCTTCGCCTTCTGCCACTCCTTGAACTTCTTCCTCTTCTCGTCAATCCTCTTTCCAACTTCATCATCCCACCACCATGTTTCCGAATGCCTCGGTGGTCCTTTTGTCCATCCACATACTTCACCAACGGCTCCCAACAGACTATCTTTCATTGACATCCAACCACGTTCAAGCTCAACCACATCATCCTCTACATTAATGCCTCCCTTACTGTCACCTGTTTCAACCTCCACACCTTCATTCTCGGTTGGTACTTCACCCGCCGAGCTCTCCTCGCACCTTTCACCCTTATGTCGCAGACAACCAAGTGGTGCTGTGAAACGGCCTCCTCCCCCGGGATCACCTTTGTGTCCCGGAGGTGCCCCCTATCTCGCCAACGCACCATCAGGTAGTCAACAGTTGTCGTTGACCCACCTGACGTGTATGTAACAAGCTTATTATCCCCTTTCTGGAACTGAGTGTTACAAATCAACAAATCAGCTCCATCAGCAAACTCCAAAATCCTTTCACCTTCTCCATTTCTCACACCATATCCGTAACCCCCATGAACTCCCACAAAACCGTCCATACCCCTTCCCACATGTCCATTTCGGTCTCCTCTTACCACAACAACTTCCTCATCTTTCACGTTTTCCATCAGCTTCTCTATCGCACACCATAACTTGTCCTTCTCTTCATCGCTCCGACCAACCTGCGGAGCATATCCCGAGATGACGTTCACCAAGAGCTTTCCAATCATCATTTTCACCATCATCAACCTATCACTCACTCTAGTCACACTCACCACACTGTCTACAAACTCCTCAGAAAACAGGACGCCAACACCATTCACGCCCTCCGGGCACCCTTGCCACACAAACTTGTATTTCTGTCCCTGCCTACCCTTCACCATTCTCACACCACTTCCCTTCCATCTCGTCTCTTGCACACAACTTATGTCCACTCTTCTTCTGACCAATACTTCCACCACTTCTCCTGATCTCCCTGTCATTGTCCCTTCATTCCATGTCCCAAACCTCAGAAACCGATCTCCACTTTGGGCTGTATCCTGCCCATATGTTGTTGTAATTGTCATGGTTCTCTTTTTGAGGCAATGTTTTTATGGCCGGATGCCCTTCATGATGCCAACCGTCTTTGTCGCCTCTTACGACATGCAGGGATACGGTGTACCTATTCTAACCAGGGTACACACCGGGAGATTCCTACATTATTAGTATTAACGATATTATCTATATAATAATAGCGTAAGGACTCGACTTTGTTATCCCTTTTACGCTGCACCCAGTGACCCGATGCCCACGGCACTAATGGATTTACGATCTCCGAACCGCGCTCTTTGTTTATCACGTACAGGCATACTCGAAAAATCTGAATTAGCCGACGTTGGGACCCAAAAGCATCCGATTAACTGCCAATACGACGCCATCTTACGACGCCATCGTATTGGCGTCTGCTGGGTGAAGGCGAAGCAAGCCGTCCGCTGATTGGACAGGCGAAGGCGACAGCATGCCGTCCACTGAGTGGACAATCCCAGAGTGGTGCTATGCCGATTCCTATTACGAATCCATTCATTTTTCAAAAGTATATCGTAGCGTTGTCATTTAAGTAGATTGCAATAAATACGTTGTTCATATACGCACTCTTCATTCTCATCTTTCTTCCTAACTCTTACTCGGACAAGCAAATCCCCTATGCCATCCATAATGGTACACTCTATCCATACACCACATCCTCCCTTCCGTGGATGTTCCACGGGTTTCGGCTAGTTATTATGATTACGAAAACAATACTACTGTATTAAGAAACCTGGGCTAATTTGTTCTCTTTCTGACCTGAGGTGAGGCATGAAGGCATGAAGCCTAAGGCCGATACGTAGTGTCATTGGAAGATCCGTAACGTCTATGCTTTTGATATTTGATAATCATTTTAACAATCGGTTTGTTTGTTTCACACTGAATGAAAACCGTAAAGGTAGAGCATGGCGATTGTGATATATGGCAGGTTCGACTATATGTTCGGCCTGAACGACATTGGAATCAGACGTAATCACATCACCCTGTCACGTGACCAGATCCTCAGCTCTGATTGGTATACGTTTGAGGGGACATACATACGGACGGACGGACAAACACTGTTCTAGACTGCTTTAAACACTGTTCTAGACTGCTTTAAACACTGTTCTAGACTGCTTTGCCCTATGGGCTACGCCATAAAAAGGGTGTGTGTGGTGTTGTGGTGTGTGCGGTGTGCCATTACTCGTCATCTCCATAATTTGGTTTTTCGAAGGTGGAACGGAGTCCTCGCAGGACTCAAAGTATCCACCACCGCTTCGGTGAAGGTTTGCAATTCATGAGCTAAGTTGTGAGGTTGTGTTGTTCTCAGGGTTTTGTTCCAAGGGCTCTTTTCAGGATCGTAACTGAGCCCTGTACAGCCTCCAACGGTGTAGTTTGTTTTTGGTAATGATCAAAGTGATGGTTTGGAGAATCTTTGTGAGGTTCTTCTTTATCATTGTCGTTGCTCCAATTATCACTGGTACAATTTTGACACGCTCTTCAGCTTCCAGGATCTATTCACGTCATTCTTGAGATTTGGCCATTTTCTTCATTTCTGCATTATTTAGACCAACATCACTGGCTATTGAAACCTCAATTAACAACAGGCATTTTAAGGCCATTTTCCCTGCTAGAGCGGGGGTTAGCCTCAATTAACAATGCTCTATTTTCCTTTTTGGCTCTGAGTACTATGTCCGGTTGCAATGCTTCTTTTTCGATGTTCACGCTGGGTAGGATCATCAGGTCATACGCAAGCATTTTTGGTTCGTGTCCATGAGTTTTGTGGAACTGGGATATTGAAATTTCTGCAGATGTGGCAGTGGATTATTCGACAGTTCTTGTTGTGCCATTAGGTGAACACCAGTTCTGACATGAGGTTGTTTTTAGCCGCGTCGCAGACGCTGCTCATAGAGTGCCCTCTGCTGTTGTTGTTGTTCTTCTTCTTGTTCTTCTTCTTCTTGTTGTTGTTGTTCTTGCAGAGAAGACAAAACCTCAAAGCCCCACCCATTCTGGGAACCATAGCTCCACCCATTGTGGGAGAGGCTTCATATAAACAAATATCCACCATTTTATTAACTTGCATAGCTTTGAGGCCTGTTTTGTAGGCCCGTGGTGTCTTGCTCTCTCACACAGTTTTCTTTCAAATCAAATTCGATATATCATTTCATTTTTCACAGTCGCTAACATAGTTTTAGACTCGGTTGAAAAAAAACGTGAAGAAAATCCGATGAAAGTTGCCCTTTATAGAACGAAATGAATTCTCAAAGGCCTGTAACTTCAAGTCCATTGAGATTATTTTTTTTAAAATCGCGGCATGGTCAGTCATACACCGCCCGAAATAACAGACGGGAAAATGCCGAGATATATTAAAAATTCGTCCATTTGATGACAATCGTCACGATGAAATATTTCATTTATATGTCGTCACAATAATGTGGAGAGAGGAGCATAGCTTCGTTCACGTGTCGCTACACACGAGAAATTGCCGAGATATATTTTTTTTAAATCGCGGCATGGTTAGTCATACACCGCCTGAAATAACAGACGGGAAAATGCCGAGATATATTAAAAATTCGTCCATTTGATGACAATCGTCACGATGAAATATTTAATTTATACGTCGTCACAATAATGTGGAGAGAGGAGCATAGCTTCGTTCACGTGTCGCCACACACGGAAAATTGCCGATATATATATTTTTTAAATCGCGGCATGGTCAGTCATCCACCGCCTGAAATAACAGACGGGAAAATGCCGAGATATATTAAAACTTCGTCGCCACACACGGGAAATTGCCGAGATATATTTTCACTTTGCACAAAAATAACATCAAGTAATCGAATCAATAGGAATGTCCTGTGCCTATAACATCGACGTTATAGGCACAGCTGCATCTAGGCATTGTGTAACATCGACGCGGCTTTTGTTTTAATTAAAACTTTTTGTACTTGTTTTTTAAATCGCGGCATGGTCAGTCATACACCGCCTGAAATAACAGACGGGAAAATGCCGAGATATATATATTTTGTTTAAATTGCGGCATGGTCAGTCATACACCGCCTGAAATAACAGACGGGAAAATGCCGAGATATATTAAAAATTCGTCCATTTGATGATAATCGTCACGATGAAATATTTAATTTATACGTCGTCACAATAATGTGGAGAGAGGAGATAGCTTCGTTCACGTGTCGCCACATATGGGAAATTGCCGAGATATATTTTCACTTTGCACAAAAATAACATCAAGTAATCGAATGAATAGGAATGTCCTGTGCCTATAACATCGACGTTATAGGCACTGCTGCATCTAGGCATTGTGTAACATCGACGTGGCTTTTGTTTTAATTAAAACTTTTTGTACTTGTTTTTTTTACATCCACATAGGAGGTGACTCATGCTTTCTGTTTCTAACTTGCAAATCCTACACTTGTCTGATTGACTCAGGCTTGCCATCTTCTTAAAGCCATTCATGTAGTGTCCTTGGTCTTGGGCATTAATAATGATTCGTTCTCCATTCCAGTCGAGCTGGCCTCTTCTTAGCCATTCCAGTGAACCTTTGTCTATCCCCAATCTGTCCAACTATATTTTTTGTATATTCTCTGCTCTTTTGTCTTTCTCCCAGTTGTCACGATATATCTGCTGGTATTCCATCTTGTATTTTTCTTTTGTCTTTTTTGCAATCGTTGAGGCTGTATTTGTTGCTGTATCGGGTTGGTGCGTGACATCTTCTAATCACACCTGTTTTTGGAAGTCTTTTGCAAGTTGAGTGAGAGATACCTTTTCTTGTTTGTTGTGTTCATGCTTGTACACAACTTGTATTCAGTAATCTGTTGAGCTTTTCACGTACTCTGATAATCCTAGTCATCGCTCTGTGTACTTGATCGAGTTCCATCAGGCCGCCACCTCCTTTCCTCGGCAGGTGCATTCTTTGGTTGCATTGATTTTTGTAAAACATTTTGTGGATAGTGAGGAGTTTCCTCGTTTAAATAAACAAATAAAATAAAAATATAAAAAAACGCTCGATAGTGCTAAAGCCTTTTTAAATTAATGACAGTTATACACAAGTACACATTCACATACATAAATACGAAACAATTACCAGACATTTGAATACAAATAAATCAAACAATTCCGGAAGTGCACAAATTTGGTAGTACGGCTTCTTCTTCTTCTTGATCGGCATCACACAACTCAGAAACATGAGCCACATTCACTCAGAAACGTGAGCCACTCCCCCTCCCCTCCCCCCCTTATCCGCCTCCCCCCATTCGCCCCCTCCTCCTCCCCTTCCCCCCTCCACCTCCTTCTCCTCCTCCCATTACCCCTCCCCCCCACCCTCCCTCTCCTCTTCTCCCTCCCTCCCCCCATCCCCCATCCCCTCCCCTCCCCTTCCCTTCCCTCCCCCCTGCCCTCCCCTCGCCTCCCACCCCCTCTCCTCTCCTCTCCTCCCCTCCCCTCCCCTTCCGTCCCCTTCCCCCGCCCGGCAACGCCGGGTACTTCTGCTAGTATACTATGTCTCTGAGTACTATGTCCAGTCACAGTGCTTTGTTTTCTATGCTCATGCTGGATGGGAGCATCAGGTCATAGGTGAGCATTATGTCCTTTTTATTGTTACGGCTTCCGCGCGACCCTCCTGCCCTTACCAAGGGGAGATTAAGCCCTTTGTTCTTTTTGGGTTGTTGCAACCGAGAGACTTGAATCGCCACTTCCGGTCGGACGCGAGACAGGGTTTCGGGACGATGTTCACATGTACCTAAGTACTCACGCCACCGTGGAAGCGGGGATCAAGTCTCGCACGAAACACGCGTAATTTGAGTACGTCCGAGCGGATGGCGTACCACGTGGTCCGTGCAGTTATCTTATATTGGAATCCGATTAGAGCGATAATTCGTACCACGCTAAGTCAATGATGGAAAACACAAAAGCGGTGGAATCAAAGGAAGAACACGTTTAATTATTATTTACACTATTATGTACAATTGGTTCGGTAGAAAAGAGAGAGACACAGGGCAGGCACTTAAGCAGTCTTAGCATATCCAGACACGGGCCCGTTCACACTCACAGGGGGAAATGAAGAAAGGAAATGTTCATGTGCTGAACGTGCCAACTCCGTTGTTCAGGCACAGCTTCGCCCGGCGTGGCCCTCCGCAGTCACAGCACGTCCCTCGATGAAGCAGGCAGGCAGGAGGGAGGGATCCTTGCAGCACATCTCTCGACAAAGGCAGGATGGCGAATATTCGCGTCTCTCGCCCGGCTCGGCGGTTTCTCACAGCACTATTAATCAATGGCGCGCTTTCACTCGCGTAACTCAATAAGGGATTTGCCTCAAGCTCAACCGAGCAATTAACTTGTTCAAGCGCCTCTCCCCTCGAAACTGCTTGACTTCTTTCAACGCACCTCTCCTCAGAACTTGTTCAACTCTCAAGCGCCTCTCCCGTCAAAACTGAGGTGGGGGCTTTTTACAAAGGGTTTTATTGCCATGCCCTTAACCACTTTTCGCACTTGTGTTTGTGTTGCAAAACCAATTTCGACACTTGTGTTAGTATTGCTAAACCACTTTCCGCACTTGTGCTGGGGTAAAAAACCACTGTTCGCACTTGTGCTCGTGTTGATAACCACTTTTTGCACTCTTGTTATTGTTCAAAACCACTTTTAGCACTTCTCTTAGTGGTGCAAAACCACTTTTCGCACTTGTGTTAGTGTTGCCATACCATTTTCTGCACTTGTGCTGGCGTTGAAAACCACTTTTCGCACATGTGTTGGTGTTGCAAAACCACTTTTTGCACTTGTGTTAGCGTTGAAAACCACTTTTCACACATGTGTTAGTGTTGAAAAACCATTTTCCGCACTCGTGCTCGTGTTGATAACCACTTTTCGCACTCTTGTTCATGTTCAAAACCACTTTCCACACTTGTGCTGGCGTTGAAAACAACTTTTCTCACATTTGCAGGTGTTGCAAAACCACTTTTCATAACTGTGTTGGCATTGAAAACCACTTTTTGCACTTGTGTTGGTGTTGCAAAACCACTTTTCGCACTTGTGCGAGCATTGAAAACGACTTTTTGCACTTGTGCTTGTGTTGCAAAACCACTTTCCGCACTTGTGTTGGCGTTGAAAACCACTTTTTGCACTTGTTTTGGTGTTGCAAAACCACTTTTCGCACTTGTGCTAGCATTGAAAGCGACTTTTTGCACTTGTGCTTGTGTTACAAAACCACTTTTTGCACTTGTGTTGGCGTTGCAAAACCACTTTTCCCACTCGTGTTGGCGTTACTAATCCACTTTCCACACCTGCGCTCATGTTGCAAGTTCACTTTTCACACTTGTGTTGGCGTTGAAAACCACTTTTTGCACTTGTTTTGGTGTTGCAAAACCATTTTTCGCACTTGTGCTAGCATTGAAAGCGACTTTTTGCACTTGTGCTGGGGTAGAAAACCACTTTTCGCACTAGTGCTCGTGTTGATAACCACTTTTTGCGCTCTTGTTATTGTTCAAAACCACTTTTAGCACTTGAGTTAGTGTTGCCATACCATTTTCTGCACTTGTGCTGGCGTTGAAAACCACTTTTCGCACATGTGTTGGTTTTGCAAAACCACTATTTGCACTTGTGTTAGCATTGAAAACCACTTTTCGCACATGTGTTCGTGTTGAAAAACCATTTTCCGCACTCGGGCTGGTGTTGATAACCACTTTTCGCGCTCTTGTTCGTGCTCAAAACAACTTTTCGCACATGTCTTAGTGTTGAAAAACCATTTTCCGCACTCGTGCTCGTGTTGATAACCACTTTTCGCGCTCTTGTTCATGTTCAAAACCACTTCCACACTTGTGCTGGCGTTGAAAACAACTTTTCTCACTTTTGCAAGTGTTGCAAAACCACTTTTCATACCTGTGTTGGCATTGAAAACCACTTTTTGAACTTGTGTTGGTGTTGCAAAACCACTTTTCGCACTTGTGCGAGCATTGAAAACGACTTTCGGCACTTGTGCTTGTGTTGCAAAACCACTTTTCGCACTTGTGTTGGCGTTGAAAACCACTTTTTGCACTTGTGCTTGTGTTGCAAAACCACTTTTTGCACTTGTGTTAGCGTTGCAAAACCACTTTTCCCACTTGTGTTGGTGCTAATAATCCACTTTCCACACCTGCGCTCGTGTTGCAAATCCACTTTTCACACTTGTGCTGGCGTTGAAAGCCACTTTTCGCACTTTTGCAAGTGTTGCAAAACCACTTTCCACAATTGTGCTGGCATTGAAAACCACTTATCGCACTTGTGTTAGTGTTGCAAAACCACTTTTCGCACTTGTGTTGGTATTGATAAACCACTTTTCACACTTGTGTTGGTGTTGTAAAATCACTTTCTGCACCTGCGCTCGTGTTGCAAAGCAACTCTTCGCCCTTGTGTTGGAGATGCAAAACCTCTTTCCGCACCTGTGCTGGCATTGAAAACCACTTTTCGCACTTGTGTTAGTGTTGCAAAACCAATTTCGACACTTGGGTTAGTATTGCTAAACCACTTTCCACACTTGTGCTGGCGTTGAAAACAACTTTTCGCACTTTTGCAAGTGTTGCAAAACCACTTTTCACACCTGTTTTGGCATTGAAAACCACTTTTTGCACTTGTGTTGGTGATGCAAAACGACTTTCGCACTTGTGCTAGCATTGAAAACGACTTTTTGCACTTGTGCTTGTGTTACAAAACCACTTTTCGCACTTGTGTTCGCGTTCAAAACCACTTTTAGCACATGTGTTAGTGTTGAAAAACCATTTTCCGCACTCGGGCTGGTGTTGATAACCACTTTTCGCGCTCTTGTTCGTGTTCAAAACAACTTTTCGCACATGTGTTAGTGTGGAAAAACCATTTTCCGCACTCGTGCTCGTGTTGATAACCACTTTTCGTGCTCTTGTTCGTGTTCAAAACCTCTTTCCGCACCCGTGCTGGCATTGAAAACCACTTTTCGCACTTGTGTTAGTGTTGCAAAACCAATTTCGACACTTGTGTTAGTATTAATAATAATAATAATAATTCATTTATTTTGTATAGCGCTTTTCCAGAAGCCCAAAGGCGCTTTGACAGAGTGGAAAACATAATGCATAACAATACATGAAAACAACAATTGCAAAAAGACAAGAATCAAGAAAACAAACAGCAGCGATATACGGCATATATATAAGACAAGAATCAAAAAGACAAGACAAGAATCAATAGGGAAATATTTAAAGCAAAAGGAGGGAGAAGGAGAAGAGATAGTCAGGGGTTAAATGCTGTGGGTTGAATGTTGAATGCAGCGTTGAACAGGTGGGTCTTTAGTGATGTTTTGAATGTGGTGAGTGAGGAGGAGTCTCTGATGGTGTGAGGTAGTGAGTTCCAGAGGGTGGGAGCAGCGATGGAGAAGGCCCTGTCCCCCCAGGATCTGAATTTGGTCCGGATGGAGGGGGTCAGGAGGTTGGTACCAGCAGAGCGGAGGTTGCGGGTGGGAGTGTGTCTGGAGAGGAGGTCAGCCAGGTAGGATGGGGCCAGGTTATGGAGGGCTTTGTATGTCAAGAGGAGGATTTTGTACTGGATTCTCTGGGGGATGGGGAGCCAGTGAAGCTTGTAAAGGACGGGGGTGATGTGGTCACGGGTCCGGGAATGAGTGAGTAGACGGGCAGCGGAGTTCTGAATGTATTGGAGTTTATTGGTGATTTTTGAGGGTGAACCATAGAGGAGGCTATTGCAGTAGTCCAGACGGGACGTGATGAAGGCGTGGATGAGGGTTTCTGCAGCCGTGGAGGAGAGGGATGAGCGGAGACGGGCAATGTTTTTCAGGTGAAAGAAGGCTGACTTTGTGATCTGTTTAGTGTATTTGTCGAAGGAAAGGGTTTGGTCAAAGATGACGCCAAGATTCCGGATGTGAGGGGAGGTGGATACTGGGATACCGTCGATGTTGAGGGCAAAGTTATGGGTGGATTTTGTGAGCGTTTTTGGGCCAATGATGATTATTTCAGATTTATCACAGTTAAGCTTGAGGAAGTTGATTTGAAGCCAGGATTTTATTTCAGTGATGCAGTTTGTCAGGATAGAGTGGGTGTCGGTGGAGACGGACTTGGTGGAGATGAAAAGCTGGATGTCATCGGCGAAGCAGTGGAATTGGAGACCATGACGGCGGATTAAGTGACCGAGCGGGGACAGGTAAAGGATGAAGAGGAGGGGGCCAAGAACTGAACCTTGGGGGACACCTTGGGGGAGGGGAGCAGTGGGGGATTTGCAGTTATTGATGGAGATGAACTGGCATCTGTCAGAGAGGTATGATTTAATCCAAGAGAGGGCAGTGCCGGTGACGTTAAAGGTGGATTCAAGTCGGGTGAGGAGGATAGTGTGATCGATGGTGTCAAAGGCAGCGCTGAGGTCGAGGAGGACGAGAATGTTGAGGTTGCCAGCGTCAGAGGAGAGGAGAAGGTCGTTGGTGATTTTGAGGAGAGCAGTTTCAGTACTGTGGTTGGAGCGGAATCCGGATTGGAATGTTTCATACAAGTTATTGGCAGAGAGATGATGTTTGAGTTGAGTGGCTACAGCGCGTTCCAAAACTTTTGACAGAAAGGGTAAGTTGGAGATGGGTCTGAAGTTGTTTAGGGTGTCAGGGTTTAGACCAGGTTTTTTTAGAATGGGGGTAACAGCAGCAATTTTGAGGGAAGGTGGGACGATGCCTGTAGACAGGGAGGAGTTTATTGTTGCAATGATAAGTGGAGAGAGAGCAGGGAGGGAGGCTTTGACAAAGCTGGAGGGGATGGGGTCAAGAGTGCAGGTGGCAGTTTTCATTCCTATGAGGAGTTCAGAGAGGTCAGTAGGAGAGATTGGGGAGAACCGAGACAGGGGATGGCAGGACAAGGGGGGGCAGGTGGTTGGAGGGGGAGCGGGTGCGGCGGTGGTCAAGCTGTTGTAGATGTTGTCAATTTTGCGTTGGAAGAAAGAGAGGAAGGAGATGCAGTTGTCTACTGTGAATGACTGGGTGGTGGTGTTCAGGGGGCGGAGGAGTTTGTTTATTGTCGAGAAGAGTGCTTTTGGGTTTCCGGAGCCAGAGTGGATAATTTGAGAGTAGTAGGCAGAGCGGGCGCGGGAGAGGGCATCTTTGTAGTGTTGTATGTGGTCCTTGTAGGCTTGGGAGTGAACTGTGAGACCCGTTTTATTGCGGAGTCTTTCAAGTTGGCGAGCACGAGTTTTCATCAGGTGGAGTTCAGGGGTAAACCAGGGAGCAGAATGGGTGAAAGAAACTGTTTTGGTTTTTACAGGCGCAAGCTGGTCAAGGCAGGAGGAGAGAGTGTGGTTGTAGTAGTCAGTGAGGTCGGAAGGGGTGTGGAGGTCAATGAAGGGAGAAGTGGACATTTTTTCAGAGAGGGTGGATGAGAATGAGGTAGGTGAAAGAGCGTTTAGCTTACGGAAGTTGATTGTGCGATAATGCCTTGGTGTTGGGGCGGGGATGTTGATGGTCAGAGTGATGGCTAAGTGGTCAGAGAGGGTGAGGTCGGAGCCATAGAGATGGTGCAAATTTAATCCAGTGGAGCAGACAAGGTCCAAAATGTGACCACGGATATGGGTAGGAAAGTCGACATGTTGAGTGAGGTTAAAGCAGGTGAGTAAATCAGTGAAGTCAGTGGTTATTGTGGAGTCAGTGGAGTCCATGTGGATATTG
Organism: Myxine glutinosa; assembly: GCF_964187855.1. Classification (NCBI taxonomy): domain Eukaryota; kingdom Metazoa; phylum Chordata; class Myxini; order Myxiniformes; family Myxinidae; genus Myxine; species Myxine glutinosa. Next base: position 146,245,694 of record NC_136264.1, read on the forward strand.
AAATCACCAAGGAGGAGGATTGAGGGGGAGAGGGAACATAGCTGGGTCAGAAAGTAGGAGAAGTCAGACAGGAATGATGGGTGTGGTTTGGGAGGGCGGTAGACGACAGCCATGACTGACTGCGTGTGACCAGAGAGTTTTAAAGCCAGGTGTTCAAATGATGGAGCAGATGAGATGGAGATGAGGTTGGTCTTGATGTCTTGACGGTGGATAACGGCAATTCCACCACCTCGGCCCTCCGAGCGTGGTTTATTGACGTAGGAATATCCATTGGGTGTGGTGAGGTTGAGTGTGTAGTAGTCCAGAGGTTGTTGCCAGGTTTCGGTGAGACAGAGAAAGTCCAGTTTGTTATCCAGGATGTATTCGTTCAGGATGAGGCATTTATTGTTGAGGGACCGGGTGTTGAACAGGGTGAGCTTGATGTTGTTTTGAACAGCAGGGATGAATTCAGGTGATTTAGCCAGGGTTCGTAGGCAAGAGGTGCGATCGTGTGGGTTGCTGTGACCAGGTGCGCTGGGACGAAGAGTGAGAGTGCGCTGAGCCGACCAGAGGACGGGGATGGAGTGACCTGATTGCAAATAAACAAACTTGCGACCGGAGCCATGGTGAATGTACCTGGGTCGTCGGAGGAGTCCATTTGATTTGATGGCAGAGATGCATGATGGGGTGGAGCGGGTATTGAGCAGAAGAAGCCTTGCGGCGGAGTACTTCAGAGCCATGCCAGGCAGGAGCGAAGGGACGAGTACGAGGCCAAGGTCGAGGAGGCAAAGCGGCAAACGCAGCGGCAAACGCAGCGGCAAACGACTGCAGCCGCTAATCAAGACCACAGCGGCAAACAAGGCCACAAGGCCACCGGCAAACAAGACCACGGCCACAATCAACGGGAGCGGGCCTTTCGAATTCCGTATTCCGTACCATCAAAAGCAGATTCCGTTATCCAGCCGGAGAACACGCGGCACGTGCGGGTGTGAAAAGGCAGGACAGGTGTGAGATGTCAGGTCAGAAAGGTAGAAGCAGACCCTGTACATCCATCCAGTCGGAGAAGCGGCGAATATGCAACGCCAGCGTCCTCTCGCAACCGAACCCGGAAGTGAAGTATTGCGAAACCACTTTCCGCACTTGTGCTAGGGTAGAAAACCACTTTTCGCAATTGTGCTCGTGTTGAAAAACATTGTTTTGCACTCCTGTTAGTGTTGCAAATCCACTTTTCGCACTGTGTTAGTGTTGCAAAACCACTTTTCGCACTTGTGTGAGTGTTGCAAAACCATTTTCCGCACTCGTGCTGGTGTTGATAACCACTTTTTGCGCTCTTGTTATTGTTCAAAACCACTTTTAGCACTTCTCTTAGTGTTGCAAAACCACTTTTCGCACTTGTGTTAGTGTTGCCATGCCATTTTCTGCACTTGTGCTGGAGTTGAAAACCACTTTTTGCACATGTGTTGGTGTTGCAAAACCACTTTTTGCACTTGTGTTAGCGTTGAAAACCACTTTTCGCACATGTGTTAGTGTTGAAAAACCATTTTCCGCACTCGGGCTGGTGTTGATAACCACTTTTCGCGCTCTTGTTCGTGTTCAAAACCACTTTTCGCACTTGTGTTAGTGTTGAAAAACCATTTTCCGCACTCGTGCTCGTGTTGATAACCACTTTTCGCGCTCTTGTTCACGTTCAAAACCACTTTCCACACTTGTGCTGGTGTTGAAAACAACTTTTCTCACTTTTGCAAGTGTTGCAAAACCACTTTTCATACCTGTGTTGGCATTGAAAACCACTTTTTGCACTTGTGTTGGTGTTGCAAAACCACTTTTCGCACTTGTGTTGGCGTTGAAAACCACTTTTTGCACTTGTTTTGGTGTTGCAAAACCACTTTTCGCACTTGTGCTAGCATTGAAAGCGACTTTTTGCACTTGTGTTTGTGTTGCAAAACCACTTTTTGCACTTGTGTTAGCGTTGCAAAACCACTTTTCCCACTTGTGTTGGCGTTGAAAACCACTTTTCGCACTTTTGCAAGTGTTGCAAAACCACTTTCTACAATTGTGCTGGCGTTGAAAACCACTTATCGCAATTGTGTGAGTGTTGCAAAACCACTTTTCGCATTTGTGCTAGCATTGAAAGTGACTTTTTGCACTTGTGCTTGTGTTGCAAAACCACTTTTTGAACTTGTGTTAGCGTTACAAAACCACTTTTCCCAATTGTGTTGATGTTACTAATCCACTTTCCACACCTGCGCTCGTTTTGCAAAGCCACTTTTCACACTTGTGTTGGCGTTGAAAACCACTTTTTGCACTTGTTTTGGTGTTGCAAAACCATTTTTCGCACTTGTGCTAACATTGAAAGCGACTTTTTGCACTTGTGCTTGTGTTGCAAAACCACTTTTCGCACTTGTGTTAGTGTTGCAAAACCAATTTCGACACTTGTGTTAGTATTGCTAAACCACTTTCCGCACTTGTGCTGGGGTAAAAAACCACTTTTCGCACTTGTGCTCGTGTTGATAACCACTTTTCGCGCTCTTGTTCGTGTTCAAAACCTCTTTCCGCACCCATGCTGGCATTGAAAACCACTTTTCGCACTTGTGTTAGTGTTGCAAAACCAATTTCGACACTTGTGTTAGTATTGCTAAACCACTTTCCGCAGTTGTGCTGGGGGTAGAAAACCACTTTTCGCAATTGTGCTCGTGTTGAAAAACACTTTTTGCGCTCCTGTTAGTGTTGCAAATCCACTTTTCGCACTGTGTTAGTGTTGCAAAACCACTTTTCGCACTTGTGTGAGTGTTGCAAAACCATTTTCCGCACTCGTGCTGGTGTTGATAACCACTTTTTGCGCTCTTGTTATTGTTCAAAACCACTTTTAGCACTTCTCTTAGTGTTGCAAAACCACTTTTCGCACTTGTGTTAGTGTTGCCATGCCATTTTCTGCACTTGTGCTAGAGTTGAAAACCACTTTTTGCACATGTGTTGGTGTTGCAAAACCACTTTTTGCACTTGTGTTAGCGTTGAAAACCACTTTTCGCACATGTGTTAGTGTTGAAATACCATTTTCCGCACTCGGGGTGGTGTTGATAACCACTTTTCGCGCTCTTGTTCGTGTTCAAAACCACTTTTCGCACTTGTGTTAGTGTTGAAAAACCATTTTCTGCACTCGTGCTCATGTTGATAACCACTTTTCGCGCTCTTGTTCACGTTCAAACCACTTTCCACACTTGTGCTGGCGTTGAAAACAACTTTTCTCACTTTTGCAAGTGTTGCAAAACCACTTTTCATACCTGTGTTGGCATTGAAAACCACTTTTTGCACTTGTGTTGGTGTTGCAATACCACTTTTCGCACTTGTGTTGGCGTTGAAAACCACTTTTTGCACTTGTTTTGGTGTTGCAAACCACTTTTCGCACTTGTGCTAGCATTGAAAGCGACTTTTTGCACTTGTGCTTGTGTTGCAAAACCACTTTTTGCACTTGTGTTAGCGTTGCAAACCACTTTTCCCACTTGTGTTGGCGTTGAAAACCACTTTTCGCACTTTTGCAAGTGTTGCAAAACCACTTTCTACAATTGTGCTGGCGTTGAAAACCACTTATTGCACTTGTGTGAGTGTTGCAAAACCACTTTTCGCACTTGTGTTAGTGTTGGCATACCATTTTCTGCACTTGTGCTGGCGTTGAAAACCACTTTTCGCATATGTGTTGGTGTTGCAAAACCACTTTTTGCACTTGTGTTAGCATTGAAAACCACTTTTCGCACATGTGTTAGTGTTGAAAAACAATTTTGCACACTCGGGCTGGTGTTGATAACCACTTTTCGCGCTCTTGTTCGTGTTCAAAACAACTTTTCGCACATGTGTTAGTGTTGAAAAACCATTTTCCGCACTCGTGCTCGTGTTGATAACCACTTTTCGCGCTTGTGTTAGTGTTGAAAAACCACTTTTCGCACTTGTGTTGGTGCAGGAAACCACTTTTGCACTTGTATTAGTGTGGAAAAAACACTTTTTGCACTTGTGTTAGTGTTGAAAAACCACTTTTCGCACTTGTGTTGGTGCAGGAAACCACTTTTGCACTTGTATTAGTGTGGGAAAACCACTTTTCGCACTTGTGTTAGTGTTGAAAAACCACTTTTCGCACTTGTGTTAGTGTTGAAAAACCACTTTTCGCACTTGTGTTAGTGTTGAAAAACCACTTTTCTCACTTTTGCAAGTGTTGCAAAACCACTTTTCATACCTGTGTTGGCATTGAAAACCACTTTTTGCACTTGTGTTGGTGTTGCAAAACCACTTTTCGCACTTGTGCGAGCATTGAAAACGATTTTTTGCACTTGTGCTTGTGTGCAAAACCACTTTTCGCACTTGTGTTGGCGTTGAAAACCACTTTTTGCACTTGTTTTGGTGTTGCAAAACCACTTTTCGCACTTGTGCTAGCATTGAAAGTGACTTTTTGCACTTGTGCTTGTGTTGCAAAACCACTTTTTGAACTTGTGTTAGCGTTGCAAAACCACTTTTCCCAATTGTGTTGGTGTTACTAATCCACTTTCCACACCTGCGCTCGTGTTGCAAATCCACTTTTCACACTTGTGTTGGCGTTGAAAACCACTTTTTGCACTTGTGTTGGTGTTGCAAAACCACTTTTCGCACTTGTGCGAGCATTGAAAACGATTTTTTGCACTTGTGCTTGTGTTGCAAAACCACTTTTCGCACTTGTGTTGGCGTTGAAAACCAAGTTTTGCACTTGTTTTGGTGTTGCAAAACCACTTTTCGCACTTGTGCTGGCATTGAAAGCGACTTTTTGCACTTGTGCTTGTGTTGCAAAACCACTTTTTGCACTTGTGTTAGCGTTGCAAAACCACTTTTCCCACTTGTGTTGGTGCTAATAATCCACTTTCCACACCTGCGCTCGTGTTGCAAATCCACTTTTCACACTTGTGCTGGCGTTGAAAACCACTTATCGCACTTGTGTTAGTGTTACAAAACCACTTTTCGCACTTGTGTTGGTATTGACAAACCACTTTTCACACTTGTGTTGGTGTTGTAGAATCACTTTCTGCACCTGCGCTCGTGTTGCAAAGCAACTCTTCGCACTTGTGTTGGAGATGCAAAACCTCTTTCCGCACCTGTGCTGGCATAGAAAACCACTTTTCGCACTTGTCTTAGTGTTGCAAAACCAATTTCGACACTTGTGTTAGTACTGCTAAACCACTTTCCACACTTGTGCTGGCGTTGAAAACAACTTTTCACACTTTTGCAAGTGTTGCAAAACCACTTTTCATACCTGTGTTGGCATTGAAAACCACTTTTTGCACTTGTGTTGGTGTTGCAAAACCACTTTTCGCACTTGTGCGAGCATTGAAAACGATTTTTTGCACTTGTGCTTGTGTTGCAAAACCACTTTTCGCACTTGTGTTGGCGTTGAAAACCACTTTTTGCACTTGTTTTGGTGTTGCAAAACCACTTTTCGCATTTGTGCTAGCATTGAAAGTGACTTTTTGCACTTGTGCTTGTGTTGCAAAACCACTTTTTGAACTTGTGTTAGCGTTACAAAACCACTTTTCCCAATTGTGTTGATGTTACTAATCCACTTTCCACACCTGCGCTCGTTTTGCAAAGCCACTTTTCACACTTGTGTTGGCGTTGAAAACCACTTTTTGCACTTGTTTTGGTGTTGCAAAACCATTTTTCGCACTTGTGCTAACATTGAAAGCGACTTTTTGCACTTGTGCTTGTGTTGCAAAACCACTTTTCGCACTTGTGTTAGTGTTGCAAAACCAATTTCGACACTTGTGTTAGTATTGCTAAACCACTTTCCGCACTTGTGCTGGGGTAAAAAACCACTTTTCGCACTTGTGCTCGTGTTGATAACCACTTTTTGCGCTCTTGTTATTGTTCAAAACAACTTTTCGCACATGTGTTAGTGTTCAAAAACCATTTTCCGCACTCGTGCTCGTGTTGATAACCACTTTTCGCGCTCTTGTTCGTGTTCAAAACCTCTTTCCGCACCCATGCTGGCATTGAAAACCACTTTTCGCACTTGTGTTAGTGTTGCAAAACCAATTTCGACACTTGTGTTAGTATTGCTAAACCACTTTCCGCAGTTGTGCTGGGGTAGAAAACCACTTTTCGCAATTGTGCTCGTGTTGAAAAACACTTTTTGCGCTCCTGTTAGTGTTGCAAATCCACTTTTCGCACTGTGTTAGTGTTGCAAAACCACTTTTCGCACTTGTGTGAGTGTTGCAAAACCATTTTCTGCACTCGTGCTGGTGTTGATAACCACTTTTTGCGCTCTTGTTATTGTTCAAAACCACTTTTAGCACTTCTCTTAGTGTTGCAAAACCACTTTTCGCACTTGTGTTAGTGTTGCCATGCCATTTTCTGCACTTGTGCTAGAGTTGAAAACCACTTTTTGCACATGTGTTGGTGTTGCAAAACCACTTTTTGCACTTGTGTTAGCGTTGAAAACCACTTTTCGCACATGTGTTAGTGTTGAAAAACCATTTTCCGCACTCGGGCTGGTGTTGATAACCACTTTTCGCGCTCTTGTTCGTGTTCAAAACCACTTTTCGCACTTGTGTTAGTGTTGAAAAACCATTTTCTGCACTCGTGCTCGTGTTGATAACCACTTTTCGCGCTCTTGTTCACGTTCAAACCACTTTCCACACTTGTGCTGGCGTTGAAAACAACTTTTCTCACTTTTGCAAGTGTTGCAAAACCACTTTTCATACCTGTGTTGGCATTGAAAACCACTTTTTGCACTTGTGTTGGTGTTGCAATACCACTTTTCGCACTTGTGTTGGCGTTGAAAACCACTTTTTGCACTTGTTTTGGTGTTGCAAACCACTTTTCGCACTTGTGCTAGCATTGAAAGCGACTTTTTGCACTTGTGCTTGTGTTGCAAAACCACTTTTTGCACTTGTGTTAGCGTTGCAAAACCACTTTTCCCACTTGTGTTGGCGTTGAAAACCACTTTTCGCACTTTTGCAAGTGTTGCAAAACCACTTTCTACAATTGTGCTGGCGTTGAAAACCACTTATTGCACTTGTGTGAGTGTTGCAAAACCACTTTTCGCACATGTGTTTGTGTTGAAAAACCATTTTCCGCACTCGTGCTCGTGTTGATAACCACTTTTCGCGCTCTTGTTCATGTTCAAAACCACTTTCCACACTTGTGCTGGCGTTGAAAACAACTTTTCTCACATTTGCAAGTGTTGCAAAACCACTTTTCGCACTTGTGTTGGCGTTGAAAACCACTTTTTGCACTTGTGTTAGCGTTGCAAAACCACTTTTCCCACCTGTGTTGGTGTTACTAATCCACTTTCCACACCTGCGCTCGTGTTGCAAATCCACTTTTCACACTTGTGTTGGCGTTGAAAACCACTTTTCGCACTTGTGTTAGTGTTGCCATACCACTTTCTGCACTTGTGCTGGCGTTGAAAACCACTTTTCGCACATGTGTTAGCGTTGCAAAACCATTTTCCGCACTCGTGCTCGTGTTGATAACCACTTTTCGCGCTCTTGTTCATGTTCAAAACCACTTTCTACAATTGTGCTGGCGTTGAAAACCACTTATCGCACTTGTGTGAGTGTTGCAAAACCACTTTTTGCACTTGTGTTGGTGTTCACAAACCACTTTTCACACTTGTGTTGGTGTTGTAAAACCACTTTTCACACTTGTGCTGGTGTTGAAAACCACTTTTCGCACTTTTGCAAGTGTTGCAAAACCACGCTCCACAATTGTGCTGGAGTTGAAAACCACTTATCGCACTTATGTTAGTGTTGCAAAGCCATTTTCCACACTCGTGCTGGTGTTGATAACCACTTTTTGCGCTCTTGGTATTGTTCAAAACCACTTTTAGCACTTCTCTTAGTGTTGCAAAACCACTTTTCGCACTTGTGTTAGTGTTGCCATACCATTTTCTGCACTTGTGCTGGCGTTGAAAACCACTTTTCGCACATGTGTTGGTGTTGACAACCACTTTTCGCGCTCTTGTTCATGTTCAAAACCACTTTCCACACTTGTGCTGGCATTGAAAACAACTTTTCGCACTTTTGCAAGTATTGAAAAACCACTTTTCACACCTGTGTTGGCATTGAAAACCACGTTTTGCACTTGTGTTGGTGTTGCAAAACCACTTTTTGCACTTGTGCTAGCATTGAAAACGACTTTTTGCACTTGTGCTTGTGTTGCAAAACCACTTTTCACACTTGTGTTGGCGTTGAAAACCACTTTTTACACTTGTTTTGGTGTTGCAAAACCACTTTTCGCACTTGTGCTAGCACTGAATGCGACTTTTTGCACTTGTGCTTGTGTTGCAAAACCACTTTTCGCACTTGTGTTAGTGTTGCAAAACCAATTTCGACACTTGTGTTAGTATTGCTAAACCACTTTCCGCACTTGTGCTCGTGTTGATAACCACTTTTTGCGCTCTTGCTATTGTTCAAAACCACTTTTCTCACTTTTGCAAGTGTTGCAAAACCACTTTTCATACCTGTGTTGGCATTGAAAACCACTTTTTGCACTTGTGTTGGTGTTGCAAAACCACTTTTCGCACTTGTGCGAGCATTGAAAACGATTTTTTGCACTTGTGCTTGTGTGCAAAACCACTTTTCGCACTTGTGTTGGCGTTGAAAACCACTTTTTGCACTTGTTTTGGTGTTGCAAAACCACTTTTCGCACTTGTGCTAGCATTGAAAGTGACTTTTTGCACTTGTGCTTGTGTTGCAAAACCACTTTTTGAACTTGTGTTAGCGTTGCAAAACCACTTTTCCCAATTGTGTTGGTGTTACTAATCCACTTTCCACACCTGCGCTCGTGTTGCAAATCCACTTTTCACACTTGTGTTGGCGTTGAAAACCACTTTTTGCACTTGTGTTGGTGTTGCAAAACCACTTTTCGCACTTGTGCGAGCATTGAAAACGATTTTTTGCACTTGTGCTTGTGTTGCAAAACCACTTTTCGCACTTGTGTTGGCGTTGAAAACCACTTTTTGCACTTTTTTTGGTGTTGCAAAACCACTTTTCGCACTTGTGCTGGCATTGAAAGCGACTTTTTGCACTTGTGCTTGTGTTGCAAAACCACTTTTTGCACTTGTGTTAGCGTTGCAAAACCACTTTTCCCACTTGTGGTGGTGCTAATAATCCACTTTCCACACCTGCGCTCGTGTTGCAAATCCACTTTTCACACTTGTGCTGGCGTTGAAAACCACTTATCGCACTTGTGTTAGTGTTACATAACCACTTTTCGCACTTGTGTTGGTATTGACAAACCACTTTTCACACTTGTGTTGGTGTTGTAGAATCACTTTCTGCACCTGCGCTCGTGTTGCAAAGCAACTCTTCGCACTTGTGTTGGAGATGCAAAACCTCTTTCCGCACCTGTGCTGGCATAGAAAACCACTTTTCGCACTTGTCTTAGTGTTGCAAAACCAATTTCGACACTTGTGTTAGTACTGCTAAACCACTTTCCACACTTGTGCTGGCGTTGAAAACAACTTTTCACACTTTTGCAAGTGTTGCAAAACCACTTTTCATACCTGTGTTGGCATTGAAAACCACTTTTTGCACTTGTGTTGGTGTTGCAAAACCACTTTTCGCACTTGTGCGAGCATTGAAAACGATTTTTTGCACTTGTGCTTGTGTTGCAAAACCACTTTTCGCACTTGTGTTGGCGTTGAAAACCACTTTTTGCACTTGTTTTGGTGTTGCAAAACCACTTTTCGCATTTGTGCTAGCATTGAAAGTGACTTTTTGCACTTGTGCTTGTGTTGCAAAACCACTTTTTGAACTTGTGTTAGCGTTACAAAACCACTTTTCCCAATTGTGTTGATGTTACTAATCCACTTTCCACACCTGCGCTCGTTTTGCAAAGCCACTTTTCACACTTGTGTTGGCGTTGAAAACCACTTTTTGCACTTGTTTTGGTGTTGCAAAACCATTTTTCGCACTTGTGCTAACATTGAAAGCGACTTTTTGCACTTGTGCTTGTGTTGCAAAACCACTTTTCGCACTTGTGTTAGTGTTGCAAAACCAATTTCGACACTTGTGTTAGTATTGCTAAACCACTTTCCGCACTTGTGCTGGGGTAAAAAACTACTTTTCGCACTTGTGCTCGTGTTGATAACCACTTTTTGCGCTCTTGTTATTGTTCAAAACAACTTTTCGCACATGTGTTAGTGTTCAAAAACCATTTTCCGCACTCGTGCTCGTGTTGATAACCACTTTTCGTGCGCTTGTTCGTGTTCAAAACCTCTTTCCGCACCCATGCTGGCATTGAAAGCGACTTTTCGCACTTGTCTTAGTGTTGCAAAACCAATTTCGACACTTGTGTTAGTATTGCTAAACCACTTTCCGCACTTGTGCTGGGGTAAAAAACCACTTTTCGCACTTGTGCTCGTGTTGATAACCACTTTTTGCGCTCTTGTTATTGTTCAAAACAACTTTTCGCACATGTGTTAGTGTTCAAAAACCATTTTCCGCACTCGTGCTCGTGTTGATAACCACTTTTCGCGCTCTTGTTCGTGTTCAAAACCTCTTTCCGCACCCATGCTGGCATTGAAAACCACTTTTCGCACTTGTGTTAGTGTTGCAAAACCAATTTCGACACTTGTGTTAGTATTGCTAAACCACTTTCCGCAGTTGTGCTGGGGGTAGAAAACCACTTTTCGCAATTGTGCTCGTGTTGAAAAACACTTTTTGCGCTCCTGTTAGTGTTGCAAATCCACTTTTCGCACTGTGTTAGTGTTGCAAAACCACTTTTCGCACTTGTGTGAGTGTTGCAAAACCATTTTCCGCACTCGTGCTGGTGTTGATAACCACTTTTTGCGCTCTTGTTATTGTTCAAAACCACTTTTAGCACTTCTCTTAGTGTTGCAAAACCACTTTTCGCACTTGTGTTAGTGTTGCCATGCCATTTTCTGCACTTGTGCTAGAGTTGAAAACCACTTTTTGCACATGTGTTGGTGTTGCAAAACCACTTTTTGCACTTGTGTTAGCGTTGAAAACCACTTTTCGCACATGTGTTAGTGTTGAAATACCATTTTCCGCACTCGGGGTGGTGTTGATAACCACTTTTCGCGCTCTTGTTCGTGTTCAAAACCACTTTTCGCACTTGTGTTAGTGTTGAAAAACCATTTTCTGCACTCGTGCTCATGTTGATAACCACTTTTCGCGCTCTTGTTCACGTTCAAACCACTTTCCACACTTGTGCTGGCGTTGAAAACAACTTTTCTCACTTTTGCAAGTGTTGCAAAACCACTTTTCATACCTGTGTTGGCATTGAAAACCACTTTTTGCACTTGTGTTGGTGTTGCAATACCACTTTTCGCACTTGTGTTGGCGTTGAAAACCACTTTTTGCACTTGTTTTGGTGTTGCAAACCACTTTTCGCACTTGTGCTAGCATTGAAAGCGACTTTTTGCACTTGTGCTTGTGTTGCAAAACCACTTTTTGCACTTGTGTTAGCGTTGCAAAACCACTTTTCCCACTTGTGTTGGCGTTGAAAACCACTTTTCGCACTTTTGCAAGTGTTGCAAAACCACTTTCTACAATTGTGCTGGCGTTGAAAACCACTTATTGCACTTGTGTGAGTGTTGCAAAACCACTTTTCGCACTTGTGTTAGTGTTGGCATACCATTTTCTGCACTTGTGCTGGCGTTGAAAACCACTTTTCGCATATGTGTTGGTGTTGCAAAACCACTTTTTGCACTTGTGTTAGCATTGAAAACCACTTTTCGCACATGTGTTAGTGTTGAAAAACAATTTTGCACACTCGGGCTGGTGTTGATAACCACTTTTCGCGCTCTTGTTCGTGTTCAAAACAACGTTTCGCACATGTGTTAGTGTTGAAAAACCATTTTCCGCACTCGTGCTCGTGTTGATAACCACTTTTCGCGCTTGTGTTAGTGTTGAAAAACCACTTTTCGCACTTGTGTTGGTGCAGGAAACCACTTTTGCACTTGTATTAGTGTGGAAAAAACACTTTTTGCACTTGTGTTAGTGTTGAAAAACCCCTTTTCGCACTTGTGTTGGTGCAGGAAACCACTTTTGCACTTGTATTAGTGTGGGAAAACCACTTTTCGCACTTGTGTTAGTGTTGAAAAACCACTTTTCGCACTTGTGTTAGTGTTGAAAAACCACTTTTCGCACTTGTGTTAGTGTTGAAAAACCACTTTTCTCACTTTTGCAAGTGTTGCAAAACCACTTTTCATACCTGTGTTGGCATTGAAAACCACTTTTTGCACTTGTGTTGGTGTTGCAAAACCACTTTTCGCACTTGTGCGAGCATTGAAAACGATTTTTTGCACTTGTGCTTGTGTGCAAAACCACTTTTCGCACTTGTGTTGGCGTTGAAAACCACTTTTTGCACTTGTTTTGGTGTTGCAAAACCACTTTTCGCACTTGTGCTAGCATTGAAAGTGACTTTTTGCACTTGTGCTTGTGTTGCAACACCACTTTTTGAACTTGTGTTAGCGTTGCAAAACCACTTTTCCCAATTGTGTTGGTGTTACTAATCCACTTTCCACACCTGCGCTCGTGTTGCAAATCCACTTTTCACACTTGTGTTGGCGTTGAAAACCACTTTTTGCACTCGTATTGGTGTTGCAAAACCACTTTTCGCACTTGTGCGAGCATTGAAAACGATTTTTTGCACTTGTGCTTGTGTTGCAAAACCACTTTTCGCACTTGTGTTGGCGTTGAAAACCACGTTTTGCACTTGTTTTGGTGTTGCAAAACCACTTTTCGCACTTGTGCTGGCATTGAAAGCGACTTTTTGCACTTGTGCTTGTGTTGCAAAACCACTTTTTGCACTTGTGTTAGCGTTGCAAAACCACTTTTCCCACTTGTGTTGGTGCTAATAATCCACTTTCCACACCTGCGCTCGTGTTGCAAATCCACTTTTCACACTTGTGCTGGCGTTGAAAACCACTTATCGCACTTGTGTTAGTGTTACAAAACCACTTTTCGCACTTGTGTTGGTATTGACAAACCACTTTTCACACTTGTGTTGGTGTTGTAGAATCACTTTCTGCACCTGCGCTCGTGTTGCAAAGCAACTCTTCGCACTTGTGTTGGAGATGCAAAACCTCTTTCCGCACCTGTGCTGGCATAGAAAACCACTTTTCGCACTTGTCTTAGTGTTGCAAAACCAATTTCGACACTTGTGTTAGTACTGCTAAACCACTTTCCACACTTGTGCTGGCGTTGAAAACAACTTTTCACACTTTTGCAAGTGTTGCAAAACCACTTTTCATACCTGTGTTGGCATTGAAAACCACTTTTTGCACTTGTGTTGGTGTTGCAAAACCACTTTTCGCACTTGTGCGAGCATTGAAAACGATTTTTTGCACTTGTGCTTGTGTTACAAAACCACTTTTCGCACTTGTGTTGGCGTTGAAAACCACTTTTTGCACTTGTTTTGGTGTTGCAAAACCACTTTTCGCATTTGTGCTAGCATTGAAAGTGACTTTTTGCACTTGTGCTTGTGTTGCAAAACCACTTTTTGAACTTGTGTTAGCGTTACAAAACCACTTTTCCCAATTGTGTTGATGTTACTAATCCACTTTCCACACCTGCGCTCGTTTTGCAAAGCCACTTTTCACACTTGTGTTGGCGTTGAAAACCACTTTTTGCACTTGTTTTGGTGTTGCAAAACCATTTTTCGCACTTGTGCTAACATTGAAAGCGACTTTTTGCACTTGTGCTTGTGTTGCAAAACCACTTTTCGCACTTGTGTTAGTGTTGCAAAACCAATTTCGACACTTGTGTTAGTATTGCTAAACCACTTTTCGCACTTGTGTTAGTGTGGAAAAAACACTTTTTGCACTTGTGATAGTGTTGAAAAACCACTTTTCGCACTTGTGTTAGTGTTGAAAAACCACTTTTTGCACTTGTGTTAGTGTTGAAAAACCACTTTTGCACTTGTATTAGTGTGGAAAAACCACTTTTCGCACTTGTGTTAGTGTTGAAAAACCACTTTTCGCACTTGTGTTAGTGTTGAAAAACCACTTTTCGCACTTGTGTTGGTGTAGGAAACCACTTTTGCACTTGTATTAGTGTGGAAAAACCACTTTTCGCACTTGTGTTATTGTTGAAAAACCACTTTTTGCACTTGTGCTTGTGTTGCAAAACCACTTTTCGCACTTGTGTTGGTGTTGCAAAACCAATTTCGACACTTGTGTTAGTATTGCTAAACCACTTTCCGCACTTGTGCTGGGGTAAAAAACCACTTTTCGCACTTGTGCTCGTGTTGATAACCACTTTTTGCGCTCTTGTTATTGTTCAAAACAACTTTTCGCACATGTGTTAGTGTTCAAAAACCATTTTCCGCACTCGTGCTCGTGTTGATAACCACTTTTCGCGCTCTTGTTCGTGTTCAAAACCTCTTTCCGCACCCATGCTGGCATTGAAAACCACTTTTCGCACTTGTGTTAGTGTTGCAAAACCAATTTCGACACTTGTGTTAGTATTGCTAAACCACTTTCCGCAGTTGTGCTGGGGTAGAAAACCACTTTTCGCAATTGTGCTCGTGTTGAAAAACACTTTTTGCGCTCCTGTTAGTGTTGCAAATCCACTTTTCGCACTGTGTTAGTGTTGCAAAACCACTTTTCGCACTTGTGTGAGTGTTGCAAAACCATTTTCTGCACTCGTGCTGGTGTTGATAACCACTTTTTGCGCTCTTGTTATTGTTCAAAACCACTTTTAGCACTTCTCTTAGTGTTGCAAAACCACTTTTCGCACTTGTGTTAGTGTTGCCATGCCATTTTCTGCACTTGTGCTAGAGTTGAAAACCACTTTTTGCACATGTGTTGGTGTTGCAAAACCACTTTTTGCACTTGTGTTAGCGTTGAAAACCACTTTTCGCACATGTGTTAGTGTTGAAAAACCATTTTCCGCACTCGGGCTGGTGTTGATAACCACTTTTCGCGCTCTTGTTCGTGTTCAAAACCACTTTTCGCACTTGTGTTAGTGTTGAAAAACCATTTTCTGCACTCGTGCTCGTGTTGATAACCACTTTTCGCGCTCTTGTTCACGTTCAAACCACTTTCCACACTTGTGCTGGCGTTGAAAACAACTTTTCTCACTTTTGCAAGTGTTGCAAAACCACTTTTCATACCTGTGTTGGCATTGAAAACCACTTTTTGCACTTGTGTTGGTGTTGCAATACCACTTTTCGCACTTGTGTTGGCGTTGAAAACCACTTTTTGCACTTGTTTTGGTGTTGCAAACCACTTTTCGCACTTGTGCTAGCATTGAAAGCGACTTTTTGCACTTGTGCTTGTGTTGCAAAACCACTTTTTGCACTTGTGTTAGCGTTGCAAAACCACTTTTCCCACTTGTGTTGGCGTTGAAAACCACTTTTCGCACTTTTGCAAGTGTTGCAAAACCACTTTCTACAATTGTGCTGGCGTTGAAAACCACTTATTGCACTTGTGTGAGTGTTGCAAAACCACTTTTCGCACATGTGTTTGTGTTGAAAAACCATTTTCCGCACTCGTGCTCGTGTTGATAACCACTTTTCGCGCTCTTGTTCATGTTCAAAACCACTTTCCACACTTGTGCTGGCGTTGAAAACAACTTTTCTCACATTTGCAAGTGTTGCAAAACCACTTTTCGCACTTGTGTTGGCGTTGAAAACCACTTTTTGCACTTGTGTTAGCGTTGCAAAACCACTTTTCCCACCTGTGTTGGTGTTACTAATCCACTTTCCACACCTGCGCTCGTGTTGCAAATCCACTTTTCACACTTGTGTTGGCGTTGAAAACCACTTTTCGCACTTGTGTTAGTGTTGCCATACCACTTTCTGCACTTGTGCTGGCGTTGAAAACCACTTTTCGCACATGTGTTAGCGTTGCAAAACCATTTTCCGCACTCGTGCTCGTGTTGATAACCACTTTTCGCGCTCTTGTTCATGTTCAAAACCACTTTCTACAATTGTGCTGGCGTTGAAAACCACTTATCGCACTTGTGTGAGTGTTGCAAAACCACTTTTTGCACTTGTGTTGGTGTTCACAAACCACTTTTCACACTTGTGTTGGTGTTGTAAAACCACTTTTCACACTTGTGCTGGTGTTGAAAACCACTTTTCGCACTTTTGCAAGTGTTGCAAAACCACGCTCCACAATTGTGCTGGAGTTGAAAACCACTTATCGCACTTATGTTAGTGTTGCAAAGCCATTTTCCACACTCGTGCTGGTGTTGATAACCACTTTTTGCGCTCTTGGTATTGTTCAAAACCACTTTTAGCACTTCTCTTAGTGTTGCAAAACCACTTTTCGCACTTGTGTTAGTGTTGCCATACCATTTTCTGCACTTGTGCTGGCGTTGAAAACCACTTTTCGCACATGTGTTGGTGTTGACAACCACTTTTCGCGCTCTTGTTCATGTTCAAAACCACTTTCCACACTTGTGCTGGCATTGAAAACAACTTTTCGCACTTTTGCAAGTATTGAAAAACCACTTTTCACACCTGTGTTGGCATTGAAAACCACGTTTTGCACTTGTGTTGGTGTTGCAAAACCACTTTTTGCACTTGTGCTAGCATTGAAAACGACTTTTTGCACTTGTGCTTGTGTTGCAAAACCACTTTTCACACTTGTGTTGGCGTTGAAAACCACTTTTTACACTTGTTTTGGTGTTGCAAAACCACTTTTCGCACTTGTGCTAGCACTGAATGCGACTTTTTGCACTTGTGCTTGTGTTGTAAAACCACTTTTCGCACTTGTGTTAGTGTTGCAAAACCAATTTCGACACTTGTGTTAGTATTGCTAAACCACTTTCCGCACTTGTGCTCGTGTTGATAACCACTTTTTGCGCTCTTGCTATTGTTCAAAACCACTTTTCTCACTTTTGCAAGTGTTGCAAAACCACTTTTCATACCTGTGTTGGCATTGAAAACCACTTTTTGCACTTGTGTTGGTGTTGCAAAACCACTTTTCGCACTTGTGCGAGCATTGAAAACGATTTTTTGCACTTGTGCTTGTGTGCAAAACCACTTTTCGCACTTGTGTTGGCGTTGAAAACCACTTTTTGCACTTGTTTTGGTGTTGCAAAACCACTTTTCGCACTTGTGCTAGCATTGAAAGTGACTTTTTGCACTTGTGCTTGTGTTGCAAAACCACTTTTTGAACTTGTGTTAGCGTTGCAAAACCACTTTTCCCAATTGTGTTGGTGTTACTAATCCACTTTCCACACCTGCGCTCGTGTTGCAAATCCACTTTTCACACTTGTGTTGGCGTTGAAAACCACTTTTTGCACTTGTGTTGGTGTTGCAAAACCACTTTTCGCACTTGTGCGAGCATTGAAAACGATTTTTTGCACTTGTGCTTGTGTTGCAAAACCACTTTTCGCACTTGTGTTGGCGTTGAAAACCACTTTTTGCACTTTTTTTGGTGTTGCAAAACCACTTTTCGCACTTGTGCTGGCATTGAAAGCGACTTTTTGCACTTGTGCTTGTGTTGCAAAACCACTTTTTGCACTTGTGTTAGCGTTGCAAAACCACTTTTCCCACTTGTGGTGGTGCTAATAATCCACTTTCCACACCTGCGCTCGTGTTGCAAATCCACTTTTCACACTTGTGCTGGCGTTGAAAACCACTTATCGCACTTGTGTTAGTGTTACATAACCACTTTTCGCACTTGTGTTGGTATTGACAAACCACTTTTCACACTTGTGTTGGTGTTGTAGAATCACTTTCTGCACCTGCGCTCGTGTTGCAAAGCAACTCTTCGCACTTGTGTTGGAGATGCAAAACCTCTTTCCGCACCTGTGCTGGCATAGAAAACCACTTTTCGCACTTGTCTTAGTGTTGCAAAACCAATTTCGACACTTGTGTTAGTACTGCTAAACCACTTTCCACACTTGTGCTGGCGTTGAAAACAACTTTTCACACTTTTGCAAGTGTTGCAAAACCACTTTTCATACCTGTGTTGGCATTGAAAACCACTTTTTGCACTTGTGTTGGTGTTGCAAAACCACTTTTCGCACTTGTGCGAGCATTGAAAACGATTTTTTGCACTTGTGCTTGTGTTGCAAAACCACTTTTCGCACTTGTGTTGGCGTTGAAAACCACTTTTTGCACTTGTTTTGGTGTTGCAAAACCACTTTTCGCATTTGTGCTAGCATTGAAAGTGACTTTTTGCACTTGTGCTTGTGTTGCAAAACCACTTTTTGAACTTGTGTTAGCGTTACAAAACCACTTTTCCCAATTGTGTTGATGTTACTAATCCACTTTCCACACCTGCGCTCGTTTTGCAAAGCCACTTTTCACACTTGTGTTGGCGTTGAAAACCACTTTTTGCACTTGTTTTGGTGTTGCAAAACCATTTTTCGCACTTGTGCTAACATTGAAAGCGACTTTTTGCACTTGTGCTTGTGTTGCAAAACCACTTTTCGCACTTGTGTTAGTGTTGCAAAACCAATTTCGACACTTGTGTTAGTATTGCTAAACCACTTTCCGCACTTGTGCTGGGGTAAAAAACCACTTTTCGCACTTGTGCTCGTGTTGATAACCACTTTTTGCGCTCTTGTTATTGTTCAAAACAACTTTTCGCACATGTGTTAGTGTTCAAAAACCATTTTCCG
Source organism: Myxine glutinosa (assembly GCF_964187855.1). Classification (NCBI taxonomy): domain Eukaryota; kingdom Metazoa; phylum Chordata; class Myxini; order Myxiniformes; family Myxinidae; genus Myxine; species Myxine glutinosa. Next base: position 146,264,242 of record NC_136264.1, read on the forward strand.
CACTCGTGCTCGTGTTGATAACCACTTTTCGTGCGCTTGTTCGTGTTCAAAACCTCTTTCCGCACCCATGCTGGCATTGAAAGCGACTTTTCGCACTTGTCTTAGTGTTGCAAAACCAATTTCGACACTTGTGTTAGTATTGCTAAACCACTTTCCGCACTTGTGCTGGGGTAAAAAACCACTTTTCGCACTTGTGCTCGTGTTGATAACCACTTTTTGCGCTCTTGTTATTGTTCAAAACAACTTTTCGCACATGTGTTAGTGTTCAAAAACCATTTTCCGCACTCGTGCTCGTGTTGATAACCACTTTTCGCGCTCTTGTTCGTGTTCAAAACCTCTTTCCGCACCCATGCTGGCATTGAAAACCACTTTTCGCACTTGTGTTAGTGTTGCAAAACCAATTTCGACACTTGTGTTAGTATTGCTAAACCACTTTCCGCAGTTGTGCTGGGGGTAGAAAACCACTTTTCGCAATTGTGCTCGTGTTGAAAAACACTTTTTGCGCTCCTGTTAGTGTTGCAAATCCACTTTTCGCACTGTGTTAGTGTTGCAAAACCACTTTTCGCACTTGTGTGAGTGTTGCAAAACCATTTTCCGCACTCGTGCTGGTGTTGATAACCACTTTTTGCGCTCTTGTTATTGTTCAAAACCACTTTTAGCACTTCTCTTAGTGTTGCAAAACCACTTTTCGCACTTGTGTTAGTGTTGCCATGCCATTTTCTGCACTTGTGCTAGAGTTGAAAACCACTTTTTGCACATGTGTTGGTGTTGCAAAACCACTTTTTGCACTTGTGTTAGCGTTGAAAACCACTTTTCGCACATGTGTTAGTGTTGAAATACCATTTTCCGCACTCGGGGTGGTGTTGATAACCACTTTTCGCGCTCTTGTTCGTGTTCAAAACCACTTTTCGCACTTGTGTTAGTGTTGAAAAACCATTTTCTGCACTCGTGCTCATGTTGATAACCACTTTTCGCGCTCTTGTTCACGTTCAAACCACTTTCCACACTTGTGCTGGCGTTGAAAACAACTTTTCTCACTTTTGCAAGTGTTGCAAAACCACTTTTCATACCTGTGTTGGCATTGAAAACCACTTTTTGCACTTGTGTTGGTGTTGCAATACCACTTTTCGCACTTGTGTTGGCGTTGAAAACCACTTTTTGCACTTGTTTTGGTGTTGCAAACCACTTTTCGCACTTGTGCTAGCATTGAAAGCGACTTTTTGCACTTGTGCTTGTGTTGCAAAACCACTTTTTGCACTTGTGTTAGCGTTGCAAAACCACTTTTCCCACTTGTGTTGGCGTTGAAAACCACTTTTCGCACTTTTGCAAGTGTTGCAAAACCACTTTCTACAATTGTGCTGGCGTTGAAAACCACTTATTGCACTTGTGTGAGTGTTGCAAAACCACTTTTCGCACTTGTGTTAGTGTTGGCATACCATTTTCTGCACTTGTGCTGGCGTTGAAAACCACTTTTCGCATATGTGTTGGTGTTGCAAAACCACTTTTTGCACTTGTGTTAGCATTGAAAACCACTTTTCGCACATGTGTTAGTGTTGAAAAACAATTTTGCACACTCGGGCTGGTGTTGATAACCACTTTTCGCGCTCTTGTTCGTGTTCAAAACAACTTTTCGCACATGTGTTAGTGTTGAAAAACCATTTTCCGCACTCGTGCTCGTGTTGATAACCACTTTTCGCGCTTGTGTTAGTGTTGAAAAACCACTTTTCGCACTTGTGTTGGTGCAGGAAACCACTTTTGCACTTGTATTAGTGTGGAAAAAACACTTTTTGCACTTGTGTTAGTGTTGAAAAACCCCTTTTCGCACTTGTGTTGGTGCAGGAAACCACTTTTGCACTTGTATTAGTGTGGGAAAACCACTTTTCGCACTTGTGTTAGTGTTGAAAAACCACTTTTCGCACTTGTGTTAGTGTTGAAAAACCACTTTTCGCACTTGTGTTAGTGTTGAAAAACCACTTTTCTCACTTTTGCAAGTGTTGCAAAACCACTTTTCATACCTGTGTTGGCATTGAAAACCACTTTTTGCACTTGTGTTGGTGTTGCAAAACCACTTTTCGCACTTGTGCGAGCATTGAAAACGATTTTTTGCACTTGTGCTTGTGTGCAAAACCACTTTTCGCACTTGTGTTGGCGTTGAAAACCACTTTTTGCACTTGTTTTGGTGTTGCAAAACCACTTTTCGCACTTGTGCTAGCATTGAAAGTGACTTTTTGCACTTGTGCTTGTGTTGCAACACCACTTTTTGAACTTGTGTTAGCGTTGCAAAACCACTTTTCCCAATTGTGTTGGTGTTACTAATCCACTTTCCACACCTGCGCTCGTGTTGCAAATCCACTTTTCACACTTGTGTTGGCGTTGAAAACCACTTTTTGCACTCGTATTGGTGTTGCAAAACCACTTTTCGCACTTGTGCGAGCATTGAAAACGATTTTTTGCACTTGTGCTTGTGTTGCAAAACCACTTTTCGCACTTGTGTTGGCGTTGAAAACCACGTTTTGCACTTGTTTTGGTGTTGCAAAACCACTTTTCGCACTTGTGCTGGCATTGAAAGCGACTTTTTGCACTTGTGCTTGTGTTGCAAAACCACTTTTTGCACTTGTGTTAGCGTTGCAAAACCACTTTTCCCACTTGTGTTGGTGCTAATAATCCACTTTCCACACCTGCGCTCGTGTTGCAAATCCACTTTTCACACTTGTGCTGGCGTTGAAAACCACTTATCGCACTTGTGTTAGTGTTACAAAACCACTTTTCGCACTTGTGTTGGTATTGACAAACCACTTTTCACACTTGTGTTGGTGTTGTAGAATCACTTTCTGCACCTGCGCTCGTGTTGCAAAGCAACTCTTCGCACTTGTGTTGGAGATGCAAAACCTCTTTCCGCACCTGTGCTGGCATAGAAAACCACTTTTCGCACTTGTCTTAGTGTTGCAAAACCAATTTCGACACTTGTGTTAGTACTGCTAAACCACTTTCCACACTTGTGCTGGCGTTGAAAACAACTTTTCACACTTTTGCAAGTGTTGCAAAACCACTTTTCATACCTGTGTTGGCATTGAAAACCACTTTTTGCACTTGTGTTGGTGTTGCAAAACCACTTTTCGCACTTGTGCGAGCATTGAAAACGATTTTTTGCACTTGTGCTTGTGTTACAAAACCACTTTTCGCACTTGTGTTGGCGTTGAAAACCACTTTTTGCACTTGTTTTGGTGTTGCAAAACCACTTTTCGCATTTGTGCTAGCATTGAAAGTGACTTTTTGCACTTGTGCTTGTGTTGCAAAACCACTTTTTGAACTTGTGTTAGCGTTACAAAACCACTTTTCCCAATTGTGTTGATGTTACTAATCCACTTTCCACACCTGCGCTCGTTTTGCAAAGCCACTTTTCACACTTGTGTTGGCGTTGAAAACCACTTTTTGCACTTGTTTTGGTGTTGCAAAACCATTTTTCGCACTTGTGCTAACATTGAAAGCGACTTTTTGCACTTGTGCTTGTGTTGCAAAACCACTTTTCGCACTTGTGTTAGTGTTGCAAAACCAATTTCGACACTTGTGTTAGTATTGCTAAACCACTTTCCGCACTTGTGCTGGGGTAAAAAACCACTTTTCGCACTTGTGCTCGTGTTGATAACCACTTTTTGCGCTCTTGTTATTGTTCAAAACAACTTTTCGCACATGTGTTAGTGTTCAAAAACCATTTTCCGCACTCGTGCTCGTGTTGATAACCACTTTTCGCGCTCTTGTTCGTGTTCAAAACCTCTTTCCGCACCCATGCTGGCATTGAAAACCACTTTTCGCACTTGTGTTAGTGTTGCAAAACCAATTTCGACACTTGTGTTAGTATTGCTAAACCACTTTCCGCAGTTGTGCTGGGGGTAGAAAACCACTTTTCGCAATTGTGCTCGTGTTGAAAAACACTTTTTGCGCTCCTGTTAGTGTTGCAAATCCACTTTTCGCACTGTGTTAGTGTTGCAAAACCACTTTTCGCACTTGTGTGAGTGTTGCAAAACCATTTTCCGCACTCGTGCTGGTGTTGATAACCACTTTTTGCGCTCTTGTTATTGTTCAAAACCACTTTTAGCACTTCTCTTAGTGTTGCAAAACCACTTTTCGCACTTGTGTTAGTGTTGCCATGCCATTTTCTGCACTTGTGCTAGAGTTGAAAACCACTTTTTGCACATGTGTTGGTGTTGCAAAACCACTTTTTGCACTTGTGTTAGCGTTGAAAACCACTTTTCGCACATGTGTTAGTGTTGAAATACCATTTTCCGCACTCGGGGTGGTGTTGATAACCACTTTTCGCGCTCTTGTTCGTGTTCAAAACCACTTTTCGCACTTGTGTTAGTGTTGAAAAACCATTTTCTGCACTCGTGCTCATGTTGATAACCACTTTTCGCGCTCTTGTTCACGTTCAAACCACTTTCCACACTTGTGCTGGCGTTGAAAACAACTTTTCTCACTTTTGCAAGTGTTGCAAAACCACTTTTCATACCTGTGTTGGCATTGAAAACCACTTTTTGCACTTGTGTTGGTGTTGCAATACCACTTTTCGCACTTGTGTTGGCGTTGAAAACCACTTTTTGCACTTGTTTTGGTGTTGCAAACCACTTTTCGCACTTGTGCTAGCATTGAAAGCGACTTTTTGCACTTGTGCTTGTGTTGCAAAACCACTTTTTGCACTTGTGTTAGCGTTGCAAAACCACTTTTCCCACTTGTGTTGGCGTTGAAAACCACTTTTCGCACTTTTGCAAGTGTTGCAAAACCACTTTCTACAATTGTGCTGGCGTTGAAAACCACTTATTGCACTTGTGTGAGTGTTGCAAAACCACTTTTCGCACTTGTGTTAGTGTTGGCATACCATTTTCTGCACTTGTGCTGGCGTTGAAAACCACTTTTCGCATATGTGTTGGTGTTGCAAAACCACTTTTTGCACTTGTGTTAGCATTGAAAACCACTTTTCGCACATGTGTTAGTGTTGAAAAACAATTTTGCACACTCGGGCTGGTGTTGATAACCACTTTTCGCGCTCTTGTTCGTGTTCAAAACAACTTTTCGCACATGTGTTAGTGTTGAAAAACCATTTTCCGCACTCGTGCTCGTGTTGATAACCACTTTTCGCGCTTGTGTTAGTGTTGAAAAACCACTTTTCGCACTTGTGTTGGTGCAGGAAACCACTTTTGCACTTGTATTAGTGTGGAAAAAACACTTTTTGCACTTGTGTTAGTGTTGAAAAACCCCTTTTCGCACTTGTGTTGGTGCAGGAAACCACTTTTGCACTTGTATTAGTGTGGGAAAACCACTTTTCGCACTTGTGTTAGTGTTGAAAAACCACTTTTCGCACTTGTGTTAGTGTTGAAAAACCACTTTTCGCACTTGTGTTAGTGTTGAAAAACCACTTTTCTCACTTTTGCAAGTGTTGCAAAACCACTTTTCATACCTGTGTTGGCATTGAAAACCACTTTTTGCACTTGTGTTGGTGTTGCAAAACCACTTTTCGCACTTGTGCGAGCATTGAAAACGATTTTTTGCACTTGTGCTTGTGTGCAAAACCACTTTTCGCACTTGTGTTGGCGTTGAAAACCACTTTTTGCACTTGTTTTGGTGTTGCAAAACCACTTTTCGCACTTGTGCTAGCATTGAAAGTGACTTTTTGCACTTGTGCTTGTGTTGCAACACCACTTTTTGAACTTGTGTTAGCGTTGCAAAACCACTTTTCCCAATTGTGTTGGTGTTACTAATCCACTTTCCACACCTGCGCTCGTGTTGCAAATCCACTTTTCACACTTGTGTTGGCGTTGAAAACCACTTTTTGCACTCGTATTGGTGTTGCAAAACCACTTTTCGCACTTGTGCGAGCATTGAAAACGATTTTTTGCACTTGTGCTTGTGTTGCAAAACCACTTTTCGCACTTGTGTTGGCGTTGAAAACCACGTTTTGCACTTGTTTTGGTGTTGCAAAACCACTTTTCGCACTTGTGCTGGCATTGAAAGCGACTTTTTGCACTTGTGCTTGTGTTGCAAAACCACTTTTTGCACTTGTGTTAGCGTTGCAAAACCACTTTTCCCACTTGTGTTGGTGCTAATAATCCACTTTCCACACCTGCGCTCGTGTTGCAAATCCACTTTTCACACTTGTGCTGGCGTTGAAAACCACTTATCGCACTTGTGTTAGTGTTACAAAACCACTTTTCGCACTTGTGTTGGTATTGACAAACCACTTTTCACACTTGTGTTGGTGTTGTAGAATCACTTTCTGCACCTGCGCTCGTGTTGCAAAGCAACTCTTCGCACTTGTGTTGGAGATGCAAAACCTCTTTCCGCACCTGTGCTGGCATAGAAAACCACTTTTCGCACTTGTCTTAGTGTTGCAAAACCAATTTCGACACTTGTGTTAGTACTGCTAAACCACTTTCCACACTTGTGCTGGCGTTGAAAACAACTTTTCACACTTTTGCAAGTGTTGCAAAACCACTTTTCATACCTGTGTTGGCATTGAAAACCACTTTTTGCACTTGTGTTGGTGTTGCAAAACCACTTTTCGCACTTGTGCGAGCATTGAAAACGATTTTTTGCACTTGTGCTTGTGTTACAAAACCACTTTTCGCACTTGTGTTGGCGTTGAAAACCACTTTTTGCACTTGTTTTGGTGTTGCAAAACCACTTTTCGCATTTGTGCTAGCATTGAAAGTGACTTTTTGCACTTGTGCTTGTGTTGCAAAACCACTTTTTGAACTTGTGTTAGCGTTACAAAACCACTTTTCCCAATTGTGTTGATGTTACTAATCCACTTTCCACACCTGCGCTCGTTTTGCAAAGCCACTTTTCACACTTGTGTTGGCGTTGAAAACCACTTTTTGCACTTGTTTTGGTGTTGCAAAACCATTTTTCGCACTTGTGCTAACATTGAAAGCGACTTTTTGCACTTGTGCTTGTGTTGCAAAACCACTTTTCGCACTTGTGTTAGTGTTGCAAAACCAATTTCGACACTTGTGTTAGTATTGCTAAACCACTTTCCGCACTTGTGCTGGGGTAAAAAACCACTTTTCGCACTTGTGCTCGTGTTGATAACCACTTTTTGCGCTCTTGTTATTGTTCAAAACAACTTTTCGCACATGTGTTAGTGTTCAAAAACCATTTTCCGCACTCGTGCTCGTGTTGATAACCACTTTTCGCGCTCTTGTTCGTGTTCAAAACCTCTTTCCGCACCCATGCTGGCATTGAAAACCACTTTTCGCACTTGTGTTAGTGTTGCAAAACCAATTTCGACACTTGTGTTAGTATTGCTAAACCACTTTCCGCAGTTGTGCTGGGGTAGAAAACCACTTTTCGCAATTGTGCTCGTGTTGAAAAACACTTTTTGCGCTCCTGTTAGTGTTGCAAATCCACTTTTCGCACTGTGTTAGTGTTGCAAAACCACTTTTCGCACTTGTGTGAGTGTTGCAAAACCATTTTCTGCACTCGTGCTGGTGTTGATAACCACTTTTTGCGCTCTTGTTATTGTTCAAAACCACTTTTAGCACTTCTCTTAGTGTTGCAAAACCACTTTTCGCACTTGTGTTAGTGTTGCCATGCCATTTTCTGCACTTGTGCTAGAGTTGAAAACCACTTTTTGCACATGTGTTGGTGTTGCAAAACCACTTTTTGCACTTGTGTTAGCGTTGAAAACCACTTTTCGCACATGTGTTAGTGTTGAAAAACCATTTTCCGCACTCGGGCTGGTGTTGATAACCACTTTTCGCGCTCTTGTTCGTGTTCAAAACCACTTTTCGCACTTGTGTTAGTGTTGAAAAACCATTTTCTGCACTCGTGCTCGTGTTGATAACCACTTTTCGCGCTCTTGTTCACGTTCAAACCACTTTCCACACTTGTGCTGGCGTTGAAAACAACTTTTCTCACTTTTGCAAGTGTTGCAAAACCACTTTTCATACCTGTGTTGGCATTGAAAACCACTTTTTGCACTTGTGTTGGTGTTGCAATACCACTTTTCGCACTTGTGTTGGCGTTGAAAACCACTTTTTGCACTTGTTTTGGTGTTGCAAACCACTTTTCGCACTTGTGCTAGCATTGAAAGCGACTTTTTGCACTTGTGCTTGTGTTGCAAAACCACTTTTTGCACTTGTGTTAGCGTTGCAAAACCACTTTTCCCACTTGTGTTGGCGTTGAAAACCACTTTTCGCACTTTTGCAAGTGTTGCAAAACCACTTTCTACAATTGTGCTGGCGTTGAAAACCACTTATTGCACTTGTGTGAGTGTTGCAAAACCACTTTTCGCACATGTGTTTGTGTTGAAAAACCATTTTCCGCACTCGTGCTCGTGTTGATAACCACTTTTCGCGCTCTTGTTCATGTTCAAAACCACTTTCCACACTTGTGCTGGCGTTGAAAACAACTTTTCTCACATTTGCAAGTGTTGCAAAACCACTTTTCGCACTTGTGTTGGCGTTGAAAACCACTTTTTGCACTTGTGTTAGCGTTGCAAAACCACTTTTCCCACCTGTGTTGGTGTTACTAATCCACTTTCCACACCTGCACTCGTGTTGCAAATCCACTTTTCACACTTGTGTTGGCATTGAAAACCACTTTTCGCACTTGTGTTAGTGTTGCCATACCACTTTCTGCACTTGTGCTGGCGTTGAAAACCACTTTTCGCACATGTGTTAGCGTTGCAAAACCATTTTCCGCACTCGTGCTCGTGTTGATAACCACTTTTCGCGCTCTTGTTCATGTTCAAAACCACTTTCTACAATTGTGCTGGCGTTGAAAACCACTTATCGCACTTGTGTGAGTGTTGCAAAACCACTTTTTGCACTTGTGTTGGTGTTCACAAACCACTTTTCACACTTGTGTTGGTGTTGTAAAACCACTTTTCACACTTGTGCTGGTGTTGAAAACCACTTTTCGCACTTTTGCAAGTGTTGCAAAACCACGCTCCACAATTGTGCTGGAGTTGAAAACCACTTATCGCCCTTGTGTTAGTGTTGCAAAGCCATTTTCCACACTCGTGCTGGTGTTGATAACCACTTTTTGCGCTCTTGGTATTGTTCAAAACCACTTTTAGCACTTCTCTTAGTGTTGCAAAACCACTTTTCGCACTTGTGTTAGTGTTGCCATACCATTTTCTGCACTTGTGCTGGCGTTGAAAACCACTTTTCGCACATGTGTTGGTGTTGATAACCACTTTTCGCGCTCTTGTTCATGTTCAAAACCACTTTCCACACTTGTGCTGGCGTTGAAAACAACTTTTCGCACTTTTGCAAGTATTGAAAAACCACTTTTCACACCTGTGTTGGCATTGAAAACCACGTTTTGCACTTGTGTTGGTGTTGCAAAACCACTTTTCGCACTTGTGCTAGCATTGAAAACGACTTTTTGCACTTGTGCTTGTGTTGCAAAACCACTTTTCACACTTGTGTTGGCGTTGAAAACCACTTTTTACACTTGTTTTGGTGTTGCAAAACCACTTTTCGCACTTGTGCTAGCACTGAATGCGACTTTTTGCACTTGTGCTTGTGTTGCAAAACCACTTTTCGCACTTGTGTTAGTGTTGCAAAACCAATTTCGACACTTGTGTTAGTATTGCTAAACCACTTTCCGCACTTGTGCTCGTGTTGATAACCACTTTTTGCGCTCTTGTTATTGTTCAAAACCACTTTTAGCACTTCTCTTAGTGGTGCAAAACCACTTTTCGCACTTGTGTTAGTGTTGCCATACTATTTTCTGCACTTGTGCTGGCGTTGAAAACCACTTTTCGCACATGTGTTGGTGTTGCAACACCACGTTTTGCACTTGTGTTAGCGTTGAAAACCACTTTTCGCACATGTGTTAGTGTTGAAAAACCATTTTCAGCACTCGGGCTGGTGTTGATAACCACTTTTCGCGCTCTTGTTCGTGTTCAAAACAACTTTTCGCACATGTGTTTGTGTTGAAAATCATTTTCCGCACTCGTGCTCGTGTTGATAACCACTTTTCGCGCTCTTGTTCATGTTCAAAACCACTTTCCACACTTGTGCTGGCGTTGAAAACAACTTTTCTCACATTTGCAAGTGTTGCAAAACCACTTTTCATACCTGTGTTGGCATTGAAAACGACTTTTTGCACTAGTGCTTGTGTTGCAAAACCACTTTTCGCACTTGTGTTGGCGTTGAAAACCAATTTTTGCACTTGTGTTAGCGTTGCAAAACCACTTTTCCCACCTGTGTTGGTGTTACTAAGCCACTTTCCACACCTGCACTCGTGTTGCAAATCCACTTTTCACACTTGTGTTGGCGTTGAAAACCACTTTTCGCACTTGTGTTAGTGTTGCCATACCACTTTCTGCACTTGTGCTGGCGTTGAAAACCACTTTTCGCACATGTGTTGGTGTTGCAAAACCACTTTTTGCACTTGTGTTAGCGTTGAAAACCACTTTTTGCACATGTGTTAGTGTTGAAAAACCATTTTGCACACTCGGGCTGGTGTTGATAACCACTTTTCGCGCTCTTGTTCGTGTTCAAAACAACCTTTCGCACATGTGTTAGTGTTGAAAAACCATTTTCCGCACTCGTGCTCGTGTTGATAACCACTTTTCGCGCTCTTGTTCATGTTCAAAACCACTTCCACACTTGTGCTGGCGTTGAAAACAACTTTTCTCACTTTTGCAAGTGTTGCAAAACCACTTTTCATACCTGTGTTGGCATTGAAAACCACTTTTTGCACTTGTGTTGGTGTTGCAAAACCACTTTTCGCACTTGTGCGAGCATTGAAAACGATTTTTTGCACTTGTGCTTGTGTGCAAAACCACTTTTCGCACTTGTGTTGGCGTTGAAAACCACTTTTTGCACTTGTTTTGGTGTTGCAAAACCACTTTTCGCACTTGTGCTAGCATTGAAAGTGACTTTTTGCACTTGTGCTTGTGTTGCAAAACCACTTTTTGAACTTGTGTTAGCGTTGCAAAACCACTTTTCCCAATTGTGTTGGTGTTACTAATCCACTTTCCACACCTGCGCTCGTGTTGCAAATCCACTTTTCACACTTGTGTTGGCGTTGAAAACCACTTTTTGCACTTGTGCTGGTGTTGCAAAACCACTTTTCGCACTTGTGCGAGCATTGAAAACTATTTTTTGCACTTGTGCTTGTGTTGCAAAACCACTTTTCGCACTTGTGTTGGCGTTGAAAACCACGTTTTGCACTTGTTTTGGTGTTGCAAAACCACTTTTCGCACTTGTGCTGGCATTGAAAGCGACTTTTTGCACTTGTGCTTGTGTTGCAAAACCACTTTTTGCACTTGTGTTAGCGTTGCAAAACCACTTTTCCCACTTGTGTTGGTGCTAATAATCCACTTTCCACACCTGCGCTCATGTTGCAAATCCACTTTTCACACTTGTGCTGGCGTTGAAAACCACTTATCGCACTTGTGTTAGTGTTACAAAACCACTTTTCGCACTTGTGTTGGTATTGACAAACCACTTTTCACACTTGTGTTGGTGTTGTAGAATCACTTTCTGCACCTGCGCTCGTGTTGCAAAGCAACTCTTCGCACTTGTGTTGGAGATGCAAAACCTCTTTCCGCACCTGTGCTGGCATAGAAAACCACTTTTCGCACTTGTCTTAGTGTTGCAAAACCAATTTCGACACTTGTGTTAGTACTGCTAAACCACTTTCCACACTTGTGCTGGCGTTGAAAACAACTTTTCACACTTTTGCAAGTGTTGCAAAACCACTTTTCATACCTGTGTTGGCATTGAAAACCACTTTTTGCACTTGTGTTGGTGTTGCAAAACCACTTTTCGCACTTGTGTGAGCATTGAAAACGATTTTTTGCACTTGTGCTTGTGTTGCAAAACCACTTTTCGCACTTGTGTTGGCGTTGAAAACCACTTTTTGCACTTGTTTTGGTGTTGCAAAACCACTTTTCGCATTTGTGCTAGCATTGAAAGTGACTTTTTGCACTTGTGCTTGTGTTGCAAAACCACTTTTTGAACTTGTGTTAGCGTTACAAAACCACTTTTCCCAATTGTGTTGATGTTACTAATCCACTTTCCACACCTGCGCTCGTTTTGCAAAGCCACTTTTCACACTTGTGTTGGCGTTGAAAACCACTTTTTGCACTTGTTTTGGTGTTGCAAAACCATTTTTCGCACTTGTGCTAACATTGAAAGCGACTTTTTGCACTTGTGCTTGTGTTGCAAAACCACTTTTCGCACTTGTGTTAGTGTTGCAAAACCAATTTCGACACTTGTGTTAGTATTGCTAAACCACTTTCCGCACTTGTGCTGGGGTAAAAAACCACTTTTCGCACTTGTGCTCGTGTTGATAACCACTTTTTGCGCTCTTGTTATTGTTCAAAACAACTTTTCGCACATGTGTTAGTGTTCAAAAACCATTTTCCGCACTCGTGCTCGTGTTGATAACCACTTTTCGCGCTCTTGTTCGTGTTCAAAACCTCTTTCCGCACCCATGCTGGCATTGAAAACCACTTTTCGCACTTGTGTTAGTGTTGCAAAACCAATTTCGACACTTGTGTTAGTATTGCTAAACCACTTTCCGCAGTTGTGCTGGGGTAGAAAACCACTTTTCGCAATTGTGCTCGTGTTGAAAAACACTTTTTGCGCTCCTGTTAGTGTTGCAAATCCACTTTTCGCACTGTGTTAGTGTTGCAAAACCACTTTTCGCACTTGTGTGAGTGTTGCAAAACCATTTTCCGCACTCGTGCTGGTGTTGATAACCACTTTTTGCGCTCTTGTTATTGTTCAAAACCACTTTTAGCACTTCTCTTAGTGTTGCAAAACCACTTTTCGCACTTGTGTTAGTGTTGCCATGCCATTTTCTGCACTTGTGCTAGAGTTGAAAACCACTTTTTGCACATGTGTTGGTGTTGCAAAACCACTTTTTGCACTTGTGTTAGCGTTGAAAACCACTTTTCGCACATGTGTTAGTGTTGAAAAACCATTTTCCGCACTCGGGCTGGTGTTGATAACCACTTTTCGCGCTCTTGTTCGTGTTCAAAACCACTTTTCGCACTTGTGTTAGTGTTGAAAAACCATTTTCTGCACTCGTGCTCGTGTTGATAACCACTTTTCGCGCTCTTGTTCACGTTCAAACCACTTTCCACACTTGTGCTGGCGTTGAAAACAACTTTTCTCACTTTTGCAAGTGTTGCAAAACCACTTTTCATACCTGTGTTGGCATTGAAAACCACTTTTTGCACTTGTGTTGGTGTTGCAATACCACTTTTCGCACTTGTGTTGGCGTTGAAAACCACTTTTTGCACTTGTTTTGGTGTTGCAAAACCACTTTTCGCACTTGTGCTAGCATTGAAAGCGACTTTTTGCACTTGTGCTTGTGTTGCAAAACCACTTTTTGCACTTGTGTTAGCGTTGCAAAACCACTTTTCCCACTTGTGTTGGCGTTGAAAACCACTTTTCGCACTTTTGCAAGTGTTGCAAAACCACTTTCTACAATTGTGCTGGCGTTGAAAACCACTTATTGCACTTGTGTGAGTGCTGCAAAACCACTTTTCGCACATGTGTTTGTGTTGAAAAACCATTTTCCGCACTCGTGCTCGTGTTGATAACCACTTTTCGCGCTCTTGTTCATGTTCAAAACCACTTTCCACACTTGTGCTGGCGTTGAAAACAACTTTTCTCACATTTGCAAGTGTTGCAAAACCACTTTTCATACCTGTGTTGGCATTGAAAACGACTTTTTGCACTTGTGCTTGTGTTGCAAAACCACTTTTCGCACTTGTGTTGGCGTTGAAAACCACTTTTTGCACTTGTGTTAGCGTTGCAAAACCACTTTTCCCACCTGTGTTGGTGTTACTAATCCACTTTCCACACCTGCGCTCGTGTTGCAAATCCACTTTTCACACTTGTGTTGGCGTTGAAAACCACTTTTCGCACTTGTGTTAGTGTTGCCATACCACTTTCTGCACTTGTGCTGGCGTTGAAAACCACTTTTCGCACATGTGTTAGCGTTGCAAAACCATTTTCCGCACTCGTGCTCGTGTTGATAACCACTTTTCGCGCTCTTGTTCATGTTCAAAACCACTTTCTACAATTGTGCTGGCGTTGAAAACCACTTATCGCACTTGTGTGAGTGTTTCAAAACCACTTTTTGCACTTGTGTTGGTGTTCACAAACCACTTTTCACACTTGTGTTGGTGTTGTAAAACCACTTTTCACACTTGTGCTGGTGTTGAAAACCACTTTTCGCCCTTTTGCAAGTGTTGCAAAACCACGCTCCACAATTGTGCTGGAGTTGAAAACCACTTATCGCACTTGTGTTAGTGTTGCAAAGCCATTTTCCACACTCGTGCTGGTGTTGATAACCACTTTTTGCGCTCTTGGTATTGTTCAAAACCACTTTTAGCACTTCTCTTAGTGTTGCAAAACCACTTTTCGCACTTGTGTTAGTGTTGCCATACCATTTTCTGCACTTGTGCTGGCGTTGAAAACCACTTTTCGCACATGTGTTGGTGTTGATAACCACTTTTCGCGCTCTTGTTCATGTTCAAAACCACTTTCCACACTTGTGCTGGCGTTGAAAACAACTTTTCGCACTTTTGCAAGTATTGCAAAACCACTTTTCACACCTGTGTTGGCATTGAAAACCACGTTTTGCACTTGTGTTGGTGTTGCAAAACCACTTTTCGCACTTGTGCTAGCATTGAAAACGACTTTTTGCACTTGTGCTTGTGTTGCAAAACCACTTTTCACACTTGTGTTGGCGTTGAAAACCACTTTTTACACTTGTTTTGGTGTTGCAAAACCACTTTTCGCACTTGTGCTAGCACTGAATGCGACTTTTTGCACTTGTGCTTGTGTTGCAAAACCACTTTTCGCACTTGTGTTAGTGTTGCAAAACCAATTTCGACACTTGTGTTAGTATTGCTAAACCACTTTCCGCACTTGTGCTCGTGTTGATAACCACTTTTTGCGCTCTTGTTATTGTTCAAAACCACTTTTAGCACTTCTCTTAGTGGTGCAAAACCACTTTTCGCACTTGTGTTAGTGTTGCCATACTATTTTCTGCACTTGTGCTGGCGTTGAAAACCACTTTTCGCACATGTGTTGGTGTTGCAACACCACGTTTTGCACTTGTGTTAGCGTTGAAAACCACTTTTCGCACATGTGTTAGTGTTGAAAAACCATTTTCAGCACTCGGGCTGGTGTTGATAACCACTTTTCGCGCTCTTGTTCGTGTTCAAAACATCTTTTCGCACATGTGTTTGTGTTGAAAAACCATTTTCCGCACTCGTGCTCGTGTTGATAACCACTTTTCGCGCTCTTGTTCATGTTCAAAACCACTTTCCACACTTGTGCTGGCGTTGAAAACAACTTTTCTCACATTTGCAAGTGTTGCAAAACCACTTTTCATAGCTGTGTTGGCATTGAAAACGACTTTTTGCACTTGTGCTTGTGTTGCAAAACCACTTTTCGCACTTGTGTTGGCGTTGAAAACCAATTTTTGCACTTGTGTTAGCGTTGCAAAACCACTTTTCCCACCTGTGTTGGTGTTACTAATCCACTTTCCACACCTGCGCTCGTGTTGCAAATCCACTTTTCACACTTGTGTTGGCGTTGAAAACCACTTTTCGCACTTGTGTTAGTGTTGCCATACCACTTTCTGCACTTGTGCTGGCGTTGAAAACCACTTTTCGCACATGTGTTGGTGTTGCAAAACCACTTTTTGCACTTGTGTTAGCGTTGAAAACCACTTTTCGCACATGTGTTAGTGTTGAAAAACCATTTTGCACACTCGGGCTGGTGTTGATAACCACTTTTCGCGCTCTTGTTCGTGTTCAAAACAACCTTTCGCACATGTGTTAGTGTTGAAAAACCATTTTCCGCACTCGTGCTCGTGTTGATAACCACTTTTCGCGCTCTTGTTCATGTTCAAAACCACTTCCACACTTGTGCTGGCGTTGAAAACAACTTTTCTCACTTTTGCAAGTGTTGCAAAACCACTTTTCATACCTGTGTTGGCATTGAAAACCACTTTTTGCACTTGTGTTGGTGTTGCAAAACCACTTTTCGCACTTGTGCGAGCATTGAAAACGATTTTTTGCACTTGTGCTTGTGTGCAAAACCACTTTTCGCACTTGTGTTGGCGTTGAAAACCACTTTTTGCACTTGTTTTGGTGTTGCAAAACCACTTTTCGCACTTGTGCTAGCATTGAAAGTGACTTTTTGCACTTGTGCTTGTGTTGCAAAACCACTTTTTGAACTTGTGTTAGCGTTGCAAAACCACTTTTCCCAATTGTGTTGGTGTTACTAATCCACTTTCCACACCTGCGCTCGTGTTGCAAATCCACTTTTCACACTTGTGTTGGCGTTGAAAACCACTTTTTGCACTTGTGTTGGTGTTGCAAAACCACTTTTCGCACTTGTGCGAGCATTGAAAACGATTTTTTGCACTTGTGCTTGTGTTGCAAAACCACTTTTCGCACTTGTGTTGGCGTTGAAAACCACTTTTTGCACTTGTTTTGGTGTTGCAAAACCACTTTTCGCATTTGTGCTAGCATTGAAAGTGACTTTTTGCACTTGTGCTTGTGTTGCAAAACCACTTTTTGAACTTGTGTTAGCGTTACAAAACCACTTTTCCCAATTGTGTTGATGTTACTAATCCACTTTCCACACCTGCGCTCGTTTTGCAAAGCCACTTTTCACACTTGTGTTGGCGTTGAAAACCACTTTTTGCACTTGTTTTGGTGTTGCAAAACCATTTTTCGCACTTGTGCTAACATTGAAAGCGACTTTTTGCACTTGTGCTTGTGTTGCAAAACCACTTTTCGCACTTGTGTTAGTGTTGCAAAACCAATTTCGACACTTGTGTTAGTATTGCTAAACCACTTTCCGCACTTGTGCTGGGGTAAAAAACCACTTTTCGCACTTGTGCTCATGTTGATAACCACTTTTTGCGCTCTTGTTATTGTTCAAAACAACTTTTCGCACATGTGTTAGTGTTCAAAAACCATTTTCCGCACTCGTGCTCGTGTTGATAACCACTTTTCGCGCTCTTGTTCGTGTTCAAAACCTCTTTCCGCACCCATGCTGGCATTGAAAACCACTTTTCGCACTTGTGTTAGTGTTGCAAAACCAATTTCGACACTTGTGTTAGTATTGCTAAACCACTTTCCGCAGTTGTGCTGGGGTAGAAAACCACTTTTCGCAATTGTGCTCGTGTTGAAAAACACTTTTTGCGCTCCTGTTAGTGTTGCAAATCCACTTTTCGCACTGTGTTAGTGTTGCAAAACCACTTTTCGCACTTGTGTGAGTGTTGCAAAACCATTTGCCGCACTCGTGCTGGTGTTGATAACCACTTTTTGCGCTCTTGTTATTGTTCAAAACCACTTTTAGCACTTCTCTTAGTGTTGCAAAACCACTTTTCGCACTTGTGTTAGTGTTGCCATGCCATTTTCTGCACTTGTGCTAGAGTTGAAAACCACTTTTTGCACATGTGTTGGTGTTGCAAAACCACTTTTTGCACTTGTGTTAGCGTTGAAAACCACTTTTCGCACATGTGTTAGTGTTGAAAAACCATTTTCCGCACTCGGGCTGGTGTTGATAACCACTTTTCGCGCTCTTGTTCGTGTTCAAAACCACTTTTCGCACTTGTGTTAGTGTTGAAAAACCATTTTCTGCACTCGTGCTCGTGTTGATAACCACTTTTCGCGCTCTTGTTCACGTTCAAACCACTTTCCACACTTGTGCTGGCGTTGAAAACAACTTTTCTCACTTTTGCAAGTGTTGCAAAACCACTTTTCATACCTGTGTTGGCATTGAAAACCACTTTTTGCACTTGTGTTGGTGTTGCAATACCACTTTTCGCACTTGTGTTGGCGTTGAAAACCACTTTTTGCACTTGTTTTGGTGTTGCAAAACCACTTTTCGCACTTGTGCTAGCATTGAAAGCGACTTTTTGCACTTGTGCTTGTGTTGCAAAACCACTTTTTGCACTTGTGTTAGCGTTGCAAAACCACTTTTCCCACTTGTGTTGGCGTTGAAAACCACCTTTCGCACTTTTGCAAGTGTTGCAAAACCACTTTCTACAATTGTGCTGGCGTTGAAAACCACTTATTGCACTTGTGTGAGTGCTGCAAAACCACTTTTCGCACATGTGTTTGTGTTGAAAAACCATTTTCCGCACTCGTGCTCGTGTTGATAACCACTTTTCGCGCTCTTGTTCATGTTCAAAACCACTTTCCACACTTGTGCTGGCGTTGAAAACAACTTTTCTCACATTTGCAAGTGTTGCAAAACCACTTTTCATACCTGTGTTGGCATTGAAAACGACTTTTTGCACTTGTGCTTGTGTTGCAAAACCACTTTTCGCACTTGTGTTGGCGTTGAAAACCACTTTTTGCACTTGTGTTAGCGTTGCAAAACCACTTTTCCCACCTGTGTTGGTGTTACTAATCCACTTTCCACACCTGCGCTCGTGTTGCAAATCCACTTTTCACACTTGTGTTGGCGTTGAAAACCACTTTTCGCACTTGTGTTAGTGTTGCCATACCACTTTCTGCACTTGTGCTGGCGTTGAAAACCACTTTTCGCACATGTGTTAGCGTTGCAAAACCATTTTCCGCACTCGTGCTCGTGTTGATAACCACTTTTCGCGCTCTTGTTCATGTTCAAAACCACTTTCTACAATTGTGCTGGCGTTGAAAACCACTTATCGCACTTGTGTGAGTGTTTCAAAACCACTTTTTGCACTTGTGTTGGTGTTCACAAACCACTTTTCACACTTGTGTTGGTGTTGTAAAACCACTTTTCACACTTGTGCTGGTGTTGAAAACCACTTTTCGCACTTTTGCAAGTGTTGCAAAACCACGCTCCACAATTGTGCTGGAGTTGAAAACCACTTATCGCACTTGTGTTAGTGTTGCAAAGCCATTTTCCACACTCGTGCTGGTGTTGATAACCACTTTTTGCGCTCTTGGTATTGTTCAAAACCACTTTTAGCACTTCTCTTAGTGTTGCAAAACCACTTTTCGCACTTGTGTTAGTGTTGCCATACCATTTTCTGCACTTGTGCTGGCGTTGAAAACCACTTTTCGCACATGTGTTGGTGTTGATAACCACTTTTCGCGCTCTTGTTCATGTTCAAAACCACTTTCCACACTTGTGCTGGCGTTGAAAACAACTTTTCGCACTTTTGCAAGTATTGCAAAACCACTTTTCACACCTGTGTTGGCATTGAAAACCACGTTTTGCACTTGTGTTGGTGTTGCAAAACCACTTTTCGCACTTGTGCTAGCATTGAAAACGACTTTTTGCACTTGTGCTTGTGTTGCAAAACCACTTTTCACACTTGTGTTGGCGTTGAAAACCACTTTTTACACTTGTTTTGGTGTTGCAAAACCACTTTTCGCACTTGTGCTAGCACTGAATGCGACTTTTTGCACTTGTGCTTGTGTTGCAAAACCACTTTTCGCACTTGTGTTAGTGTTGCAAAACCAATTTCGACACTTGTGTTAGTATTGCTAAACCACTTTCCGCACTTGTGCTCGTGTTGATAACCACTTTTTGCGCTCTTGTTATTGTTCAAAACCACTTTTAGCACTTCTCTTAGTGGTGCAAAACCACTTTTCGCACTTGTGTTAGTGTTGCCATACTATTTTCTGCACTTGTGCTGGCGTTGAAAACCACTTTTCGCACATGTGTTGGTGTTGCAACACCACGTTTTGCACTTGTGTTAGCGTTGAAAACCACTTTTCGCACATGTGTTAGTGTTGAAAAACCATTTTCAGCACTCGGGCTGGTGTTGATAACCACTTTTCGCGCTCTTGTTCGTGTTCAAAACATCTTTTCGCACATGTGTTTGTGTTGAAAAACCATTTTCCGCACTCGTGCTCGTGTTGATAACCACTTTTCGCGCTCTTGTTCATGTTCAAAACCACTTTCCACACTTGTGCTGGCGTTGAAAACCACCTTTCGCACTTTTGCAAGTGTTGCAAAACCACTTTCTACAATTGTGCTGGCGTTGAAAACCACTTTTTGCACTTGTGTTAGCGTTGCAAAACCACTTTTCCCACTTGTGTTGGCGTTGAAAACCACCTTTCGCACTTTTGCAAGTGTTGCAAAACCACTTTCTACAATTGTGCTGGCGTTGAAAACCACTTATTGCACTTGTGTGAGTGCTGCAAAACCACTTTTCGCACATGTGTTTGTGTTGAAAAACCATTTTCCGCACTCGTGCTCGTGTTGATAACCACTTTTCGCGCTCTTGTTCATGTTCAAAACCACTTTCCACACTTGTGCTGGCGTTGAAAACAACTTTTCTCACATTTGCAAGTGTTGCAAAACCACTTTTCATACCTGTGTTGGCATTGAAAACGACTTTTTGCACTTGTGCTTGTGTTGCAAAACCACTTTTCGCACTTGTGTTGGCGTTGAAAACCACTTTTTGCACTTGTGTTAGCGTTGCAAAACCACTTTTCCCACCTGTGTTGGTGTTACTAATCCACTTTCCACACCTACGCTCGTGTTGCAAATCCACTTTTCACACTTGTGTTGGCGTTGAAAACCACTTTTCGCACTTGTGTTAGTGTTGCCATACCACTTTCTGCACTTGTGCTGGCGTTGAAAACCACTTTTCGCACATGTGTTAGCGTTGCAAAACCATTTTCCGCACTCGTGCTCGTGTTGATAACCACTTTTCGCGCTCTTGTTCATGTTCAAAACCACTTTCTACAATTGTGCTGGCGTTGAAAACCACTTATCGCACTTGTGTGAGTGTTTCAAAACCACTTTTTGCACTTGTGTTGGTGTTCACAAACCACTTTTCACACTTGTGTTGGTGTTGTAAAACCACTTTTCACACTTGTGCTGGTGTTGAAAACCACTTTTCGCACTTTTGCAAGTGTTGCAAAACCACGCTCCACAATTGTGCTGGAGTTGAAAACCACTTATCGCACTTGTGTTAGTGTTGCAAAGCCATTTTCCACACTCGTGCTGGTGTTGATAACCACTTTTTGCGCTCTTGGTATTGTTCAAAACCACTTTTAGCACTTCTCTTAGTGTTGCAAAACCACTTTTCGCACTTGTGTTAGTGTTGCCATACCATTTTCTGCACTTGTGCTGGCGTTGAAAACCACTTTTCGCACATGTGTTGGTGTTGATAACCACTTTTCGCGCTCTTGTTCATGTTCAAAACCACTTTCCACACTTGTGCTGGCGTTGAAAACAACTTTTCGCACTTTTGCAAGTATTGCAAAACCACTTTTCACACCTGTGTTGGCATTGAAAACCACGTTTTGCACTTGTGTTGGTGTTGCAAAACCACTTTTCGCACTTGTGCTAGCATTGAAAACGACTTTTTGCACTTGTGCTTGTGTTGCAAAACCACTTTTCACACTTGTGTTGGCGTTGAAAACCACTTTTTACACTTGTTTTGGTGTTGCAAAACCACTTTTCGCACTTGTGCTAGCACTGAATGCGACTTTTTGCACTTGTGCTTGTGTTGCAAAACCACTTTTCGCACTTGTGTTAGTGTTGCAAAACCAATTTCGACACTTGTGTTAGTATTGCTAAATCACTTTCCGCACTTGTGCTCGTGTTGATAACCACTTTTTGCGCTCTTGTTATTGTTCAAAACCACTTTTAGCACTTCTCTTAGTGGTGCAAAACCACTTTTCGCACTTGTGTTAGTGTTGCCATACTATTTTCTGCACTTGTGCTGGCGTTGAAAACCACTTTTCGCACATGTGTTGGTGTTGCAACACCACGTTTTGCACTTGTGTTAGCGTTGAAAACCACTTTTCGCACATGTGTTAGTGTTGAAAAACCATTTTCAGCACTCGGGCTGGTGTTGATAACCACTTTTCGCGCTCTTGTTCGTGTTCAAAACATCTTTTCGCACATGTGTTTGTGTTGAAAAACCATTTTCCGCACTCGTGCTCGTGTTGATAACCACTTTTCGCGCTCTTGTTCATGTTCAAAACCACTTTCCACACTTGTGCTGGCGTTGAAAACAACTTTTCTCACATTTGCAAGTGTTGCAAAACCACTTTTCATACCTGTGTTGGCATTGAAAACGACTTTTTGCACTTGTGCTTGTGTTGCAAAACCACTTTTCGCACTTGTGTTGGCGTTGAAAACCAATTTTTGCACTTGTGTTAGCGTTGCAAAACCACTTTTCCCACCTGTGTTGGTGTTACTAATCCACTTTCCACACCTGCGCTCGTGTTGCAAATCCACTTTTCACACTTGTGTTGGCGTTGAAAACCACTTTTCGCACTTGTGTTAGTGTTGCCATACCACTTTCTGCACTTGTGCTGGCGTTGAAAACCACTTTTCGCACATGTGTTGGTGTTGCAAAACCACTTTTTGCACTTGTGTTAGCGTTGAAAACCACTTTTCGCACATGTGTTAGTGTTGAAAAACCATTTTGCACACTCGGGCTGGTGTTGATAACCACTTTTCGCGCTCTTGTTCGTGTTCAAAACAACCTTTCGCACATGTGTTAGTGTTGAAAAACCATTTTCCGCACTCGTGCTCGTGTTGATAACCACTTTTCGCGCTCTTGTTCATGTTCAAAACCACTTCCACACTTGTGCTGGCGTTGAAAACAACTTTTCGCACTTTTGCAAGTATTGCAAAACCACTTTTCACACCTGTGTTGGCATTGAAAACCACGTTTTGCACTTGTGTTGGTGTTGCAAAACCACTTTTCGCACTTGTGCTAGCATTGAAAACGACTTTTTGCACTTGTGCTTGTGTTGCAAAACCACTTTTCACACTTGTGTTGGCGTTGAAAAGCACTTTTTACACTTGTTTTGGTGTTGCAAAACCACTTTTCGCACTTGTGCTAGCACTGAATGCGACTTTTTGCACTTGTGCTTGTGTTGCAAAACCACTTTTCGCACTTGTGTTAGTGTTGCAAAACCAATTTCGACACTTGTGTTAGTATTGCTAAACCACTTTCCGCACTTGTGCTCGTGTTGATAACCACTTTTTGCGCTCTTGTTATTGTTCAAAACCACTTTTAGCACTTCTCTTAGTGGTGCAAAACCACTTTTCGCACTTGTGTTAGTGTTGCCATACTATTTTCTGCACTTGTGCTGGCGTTGAAAACCACTTTTCGCACATGTGTTGGTGTTGCAACACCACGTTTTGCACTTGTGTTAGCGTTGAAAACCACTTTTCGCACATGTGTTAGTGTTGAAAAACCATTTTCAGCACTCGGGCTGGTGTTGATAACCACTTTTCGCGCTCTTGTTCGTGTTCAAAACATCTTTTCGCACATGTGTTTGTGTTGAAAAACCATTTGCCGCACTCGTGCTCGTGTTGATAACCACTTTTCGCGCTCTTGTTCATGTTCAAAACCACTTTCCACACTTGTGCTGGCGTTGAAAACAACTTTTCTCACATTTGCAAGTGTTGCAAAACCACTTTTCATACCTGTGTTGGCATTGAAAACGACTTTTTGCACTTGTGCTTGTGTTGCAAAACCACTTTTCGCACTTGTGTTGGCGTTGAAAACCAATTTTTGCACTTGTGTTAGCGTTACAAAACCACTTTTCCCACCTGTGTTGGTGTTACTAATCCACTTTCCACACCTGCGCTCGTGTTGCAAATCCACTTTTCACACTTGTGTTGGCGTTGAAAACCACTTTTCGCACTTGTGTTAGTGTTGCCATACCACTTTCTGCACTTGTGCTGGCGTTGAAAACCACTTTTCGCACATGTGTTGGTGTTGCAAAACCACTTTTTGCACTTGTGTTAGCGTTGAAAACCACTTTTCGCACATGTGTTAGTGTTGAAAAACTATTTTGCACACTCGGGCTGGTGTTGATAACCACTTTTCGCGCTCTTGTTCGTGTTCAAAACAACCTTTCGCACATGTGTTAGTGTTGAAAAACCATTTTCCGCACTCGTGCTCGTGTTGATAACCACTTTTCGCGCTCTTGTTCATGTTCAAAACCACTTCCACACTTGTGCTGGCGTTGAAAACAACTTTTCTCACTTTTGCAAGTGTTGCAAAACCACTTTTCGCGCTCTTGTTCATGTTCAAAACCACTTCCACACTTGTGCTGGCGTTGAAAACAACTTTTCTCACTTTTGCAAGTGTTGCAAAACCACTTTTCATACCTGTGTTGGCATTGAAAACCACTTTTTGCACTTGTGCTTGTGTGCAAAACCACTTTTCGCACTTGTGTTGGCGTTGAAAACCACTTTTTGCACTTGTTTTGGTGTTGCAAAACCACTTTTCGCACTTGTGCTAGCATTGAAAGTGACTTTTTGCACTTGTGCTTGTGTTGCAAAACCACTTTTTGAACTTGTGTTAGCGTTGCAAAACCACTTTTCCCAATTGTGTTGGTGTTACTAATCCACTTTCCACACCTGCGCTCGTGTTGCAAATCCACTTTTCACACTTGTGTTGGCGTTGCAAACCACTTTTTGCACTTGTGTTGGTGTTGCAAAACCACTTTTCGCACTTGTGCGAGCATTGAAAACGATTTTTTGCACTTGTGCTTGTGTTGCAAAACCACTTTTCGCACTTGTGTTGGCGTTGAAAACCACTTTTTGCACTTGTTTTGGTGTTGCAAAACCACTTTTCGCATTTGTGCTAGCATTGAAAGTGACTTTTTGCACTTGTGCTTGTGTTGCAAAACCACTTTTTGAACTTGTGTTAGCGTTACAAAACCACTTTTCCCAATTGTGTTGATGTTACTAATCCACTTTCCACACCTGCGCTCGTTTTGCAAAGCCACTTTTCACACTTGTGTTGGCGTTGAAAACCACTTTTTGCACTTGTTTTGGTGTTGCAAAACCATTTTTCGCACTTGTGCTAACATTGAAAGCGACTTTTTGCACTTGTGCTTGTGTTGCAAAACCACTTTTCGCACTTGTGTTAGTGTTGCAAAACCAATTTCGACACTTGTGTTAGTATTGCTAAACCACTTTCCGCACTTGTGCTGGGGTAAAAAAACCACTTTTCGCACTTGTGCTCGTGTTGATAACCACTTTTTGCGCTCTTGTTATTGTTCAAAACAACTTTTCGCACATGTGTTAGTGTTCAAAAACCATTTTCCGCACTCGTGCTCGTGTTGATAACCACTTTTCGCGCTCTTGTTCGTGTTCAAAACCTCTTTCCGCACCCATGCTGGCATTGAAAACCACTTTTCGCACTTGTGTTAGTGTTGCAAAACCAATTTCGACACTTGTGTTAGTATTGCTAAACCACTTTCCGCAGTTGTGCTGGGGTAGAAAACCACTTTTCGCAATTGTGCTCGTGTTGAAAAACACTTTTTGCGCTCCTGTTAGTGTTGCAAATCCACTTTTCGCACTGTGTTAGTGTTGCAAAACCACTTTTCGCACTTGTGTGAGTGTTGCAAAACCATTTGCCGCACTCGTGCTGGTGTTGATAACCACTTTTTGCGCTCTTGTTATTGTTCAAAACCACTTTTAGCACTTCTCTTAGTGTTGCAAAACCACTTTTCGCACTTGTGTTAGTGTTGCCATGCCATTTTCTGCACTTGTGCTAGAGTTGAAAACCACTTTTTGCACATGTGTTGGTGTTGCAAAACCACTTTTTGCAATTGTGTTAGCGTTGAAAACCACTTTTCGCACATGTGTTAGTGTTGAAAAACCATTTTCCGCACTCGGGCTGGTGTTGATAACCACTTTTCGCGCTCTTGTTCGTGTTCAAAACCACTTTTCGCACTTGTGTTAGTGTTGAAAAACCATTTTCTGCACTCGTGCTCGTGTTGATAACCACTTTTCGCGCTCTTGTTCACGTTCAAACCACTTTCCACACTTGTGCTGGCGTTGAAAACAACTTTTCTCACTTTTGCAAGTGTTGCAAAACCACTTTTCATACCTGTGTTGGCATTGAAAACCACTTTTTGCACTTGTGTTGGTGTTGCAATACCACTTTTCGCACTTGTGTTGGCGTTGAAAACCACTTTTTGCACTTGTTTTGGTGTTGCAAAACCACTTTTCGCACTTGTGCTAGCATTGAAAGCGACTTTTTGCACTTGTGCTTGTGTTGCAAAACCACTTTTTGCACTTGTGTTAGCGTTGCAAAACCACTTTTCCCACTTGTGTTGGCGTTGAAAACCACTTTTCGCACTTTTGCAAGTGTTGCAAAACCACTTTCTACAATTGTGCTGGCGTTGAAAACCACTTATTGCACTTGTGTGAGTGCTGCAAAACCACTTTTCGCACATGTGTTTGTGTTGAAAAACCATTTTCCGCACTCGTGCTCGTGTTGATAACCACTTTTCGCGCTCTTGTTCATGTTCAAAACCACTTTCCACACTTGTGCTGGCGTTGAAAACAACTTTTCTCACATTTGCAAGTGTTGCAAAACCACTTTTCATACCTGTGTTGGCATTGAAAACGACTTTTTGCACTTGTGCTTGTGTTGCAAAACCACTTTTCGCACTTGTGTTGGCGTTGAAAACCACTTTTTGCACTTGTGTTAGCGTTGCAAAACCACTTTTCCCACCTGTGTTGGTGTTACTAATCCACTTTCCACACCTGCGCTCGTGTTGCAAATCCACTTTTCACACTTGTGTTGGCGTTGAAAACCACTTTTCGCACTTGTGTTAGTGTTGCCATACCACTTTCTGCACTTGTGCTGGCGTTGAAAACCACTTTTCGCACATGTGTTAGCGTTGCAAAACCATTTTCCGCACTCGTGCTCGTGTTGATAACCACTTTTCGCGCTCTTGTTCATGTTCAAAACCACTTTCTACAATTGTGCTGGCGTTGAAAACCACTTATCGCACTTGTGTGAGTGTTTCAAAACCACTTTTTGCACTTGTGTTGGTGTTCACAAACCACTTTTCACACTTGTGTTGGTGTTGTAAAACCACTTTTCACACTTGTGCTGGTGTTGAAAACCACTTTTCGCACTTTTGCAAGTGTTGCAAAACCACGCTCCACAATTGTGCTGGAGTTGAAAACCACTTATCGCACTTGTGTTAGTGTTGCAAAGCCATTTTCCACACTCGTGCTGGTGTTGATAACCACTTTTTGCGCTCTTGGTATTGTTCAAAACCACTTTTAGCACTTCTCTTAGTGTTGCAAAACCACTTTTCGCACTTGTGTTAGTGTTGCCATACCATTTTCTGCACTTGTGCTGGCGTTGAAAACCACTTTTCGCACATGTGTTGGTGTTGATAACCACTTTTCGCGCTCTTGTTCATGTTCAAAACCACTTTCCACACTTGTGCTGGCGTTGAAAACAACTTTTCGCACTTTTGCAAGTATTGCAAAACCACTTTTCACACCTGTGTTGGCATTGAAAACCACGTTTTGCACTTGTGTTGGTGTTGCAAAACCACTTTTCGCACTTGTGCTAGCATTGAAAACGACTTTTTGCACTTGTGCTTGTGTTGCAAAACCACTTTTCACACTTGTGTTGGCGTTGAAAACCACTTTTTACACTTGTTTTGGTGTTGCAAAACCACTTTTCGCACTTGTGCTAGCACTGAATGCGACTTTTTGCATTTGTGCTTGTGTTGCAAAACCACTTTTCGCACTTGTGTTAGTGTTGCAAAACCAATTTCGACACTTGTGTTAGTATTGCTAAACCACTTTCCGCACTTGTGCTCGTGTTGATAACCACTTTTTGCGCTCTTGTTATTGTTCAAAACCACTTTTAGCACTTCTCTTAGTGGTGCAAAACCACTTTTCGCACTTGTGTTAGTGTTGCCATACTATTTTCTGCACTTGTGCTGGCGTTGAAAACCACTTTTCGCACATGTGTTGGTGTTGCAACACCACGTTTTGCACTTGTGTTAGCGTTGAAAACCACTTTTCGCACATGTGTTAGTGTTGAAAAACCATTTTCAGCACTCGGGCTGGTGTTGATAACCACTTTTCGCGCTCTTGTTCGTGTTCAAAACAACTTTTCGCACATGTGTTTGTGTTGAAAAACCATTTTCCGCACTCGTGCTCGTGTTGATAACCACTTTTCGCGCTCTTGTTCATGTTCAAAACCACTTTCCACACTTGTGCTGGCGTTGAAAACAACTTTTCTCACATTTGCAAGTGTTTCAAAACCACTTTTCATACCTGTGTTGGCATTGAAAACGACTTTTTGCACTTGTGCTTGTGTTGCAAAACCACTTTTCGCACTTGTGTTGGCGTTGAAAACCAATTTTTGCACTTGTGTTAGCGTTGCAAAACCACTTTTCCCACCTGTGTTGGTGTTACTAATCCACTTTCCACACCTGCGCTCGTGTTGCAAATCCACTTTTCACACTTGTGTTGGCGTTGAAAACCACTTTTCGCACTTGTGTTAGTGTTGCCATACCACTTTCTGCACTTGTGCTGGCGTTGAAAACCACTTTTCGCACATGTGTTGGTGTTGCAAAACCACTTTTTGCACTTGTGTTAGCGTTGAAAACCACTTTTCGCACATGTGTTAGTAGTAGGTGATAAATGTTGCTTCTGGGACACCTCCGTTTAACATGGGAAATCCCTATCTAATGTCATTTACCCCCCTGTTTTAAAAAAAATCATAAACACCTCTATTTCTCCCTCTATGAACCTATAATCCTTCTCGCCTTATGAACCTATAATCCTTCTCGCCTTATGAACCTATAATCCTTCTCACCTTATGAACCTATAATCCTTCTCGCCTTATGAACCTATGATTTTCTTCCTTTATGAACCTATAATCCTTCTAGCCTTATGAACCTATGATCATTCTCACTTCCATGTAAATTTTACCCTATTCCCCCCACTAGCCCCTTAATGTAGTTCCTTAGACCACTCTGCTAATGAGCCTATAAATATATTATCTCTTTCTAACTTTTTTAAGAGTTCCATTCTCCTATAGAACTCATCCCCATCAAGTATATTTATAAAGTATACAGGTTCCTTAACCTTTTGTTGTGAAAGTATAAAGTGGTATGTTTCACGGAGGGTTCTTGTTTGACCTCCTCCTCTCCCACATACCATTTTAAAATTATAATATTTATTATCCGATTGATAACCATTAAAGTTCTCACTCCACTCTAATATATTTTTCTTCCCACCCTCCATTACCCCACTTAACAAATGAATACGTTTATCCGTCTTGAGAACCTTCTGACCAGTGATTCTCTCAACCTCTTGAATCTGATATTTTTCACATTCGTTATGTTTTCCATTTATATACCAAGGTTGATTACACCTCCACTCTTTAGTCTGGTTGATACTTGGTTCTATCATTTATATAATAGTAAAAAAGGTGGCGGTAGCCCGTTAAAATCCCTAACCCCCCTTTTTAACTTATCACTTATATATATATATATCTTATATACTTATATAACCATAAGGGAGACGATCAATTCCATTTTCTAAAATAAACCTCTTATCATCAAAAGCCCCCAATGCTTTCTTATGTGTGGGCGGGGTCTGTGTGGGTGTGGTCTGTGTGGGTGTGGTCTGTGTGGGTGTGGTCTGTGTGGGTGGGGTCTGTGTGGGTGGGGTTTGTGGGTGGGGTCTGTGTGGGTGTGGCTTATGATTTTTTTTTTTTTTTTTTTTTTTTTTATTACTACTAATTAAATTAGCTAATCTGGGCGGATGAAAGTATGGATGGTTGTTGTTTAATGAATTATCAGTTTTGTTTTTTGTAATTCTTGTGAGTAAAATGAACCCAAGATTTCTTCCCAATTCATATCATATAATTTGTAAGTCCAAGGCATAGTATCCATTACATCAACGATTTTGAATAATTCATTAGTCCATCTCTTTGTATAACCTTTCTCAAAATGACTTTTCCATCTGTATATTCTTACAATATCACCAACTTTGAACTTGGGCTTTCTCAAATTAATCTCCTTTTCATATTCTAATTTTGTAAATGTTTCTGATGGTTTTGATTTTGTTGATGAATGAACTGTATTATTGTAATTATCTACAATATCCTGAATAAAATACACCCATTTTTGGGAACCGAGTTGTGTGAATTTTTTATATAATTTCTCTTTTAAAGTACGATTAAAACGCTCAATAACAACTGCTTTTCCTTCATTAAAGGTGCTGTATAATTTAATACCCTCCCCCTTAAGAAATTTCATAAATATTTTGTTATAGAACTCTGTTCCCTCATCGGTCCACAGTTTCTTTGGTTTTCTTTTACTTTTATTAAATATCTGTTGGAAGGCTAACTTCAGAGTATAACCTCTCTTGTTTTTCAAAGGAACAACCCAAGCAAATCTACTCCTCAAATCAATAACGGTTAAAGCATACTTGTATCCCTTATCATTTTTTAGTTCGATTAAATCAGCGGACCATATGTGGTCGGTGTATTTAGAATAAACTTTCCTTCTTTTAAACTTTGTGATTATAGGTTTATGTAATTCATCAGCCAAAAGCTCCTCAGTCTTGATGACATCATGAGAGCCTAATAGTTTTTTGAGGGTGAATAACCAAGGCCAAGTTTCAATTTAGCATTTATCAAATTTCTCACAATAAACCTATCAACTTTCTCTCTCAACGTTGGATTTTGTATCAAAGACAAATTATACAACATTTCTCTGTCGGCTTTATGTTTTTCAGTCAATGTAGTGGTTTTCCCATAAGCAATATCATGCTTCATACACACTTCATCAACCCTATTTGTAGGTTTAGACCAAGGTTTAGGATTGTCAGCCTCATCTAATCTTTTATCCAAGTTTGTTCCTGGGCCACAGAAAGAATACCCTGGAAGGTGTAATTCCCCTGGAATTCCAGTTGTTGTAAATTTGCTACCTGACAAAAACTTTTGTATGTCTCCTCCACTTTTAGGAGAGATGAATTGACACTTTTTAGAGCCACACACTTGACATATTCCTTTTTGATAAACTCTATTATTTTTAGCTTTAACATAAGAGATATTTTTAGATTTAGTTTTCTTTTTACATTTGAGACAATAACTCATATTTATTTATGAGAAAAAGTTCTACATAGTGCCAAAACCTTTTTGGTTTTCAACATATACATTTCTATCTTGATTTTTAAAACATAAAGAATCCTTAGAAATGACTTCACTCTCTCCTCCATTTATTTACAAATAAAACTAACTAAAGTCAATAACACCAACATCATCAACTATATGTTGTATATCTGCGCTCTGAATTCATTATAGCAAATTTAAAAACCAATAAGTTCGGAAGAGTCATTAATTCTTTATTTTCCTCTTCAGTGCGTTGAGATTTATTTATTTGTCGTAATACCTTCAATCTTTCATTAATCTCAGGAATGGTCATATTTTTATATTTTTCCTCCCTCTCCTCCTCCTCCTTTTTCTCCCTTTCCTCCCTCTCCTCCTTCTCCTTTTTCTCCCTTTCATCCTTCTCCTCCTTCTCCTTTTTCTCCCTCTCCTCCTTCTCCCTTTCCTCCTTCTCCTCCTTCTCTCTTTCCTCCTTCTCTTCTTCAACTCCTTCCTCATTCTCTTCTTCAACTCCTTCCTCATCCCTTGCTACCCTTGAGTTTGAACCCCAAAGAATATTATACATATACTCATCTGGATTTTGAGATATTCTTGTATCTATAATTATTTTTCTCATAATAGGATACCAATAAGATTTGTTGACGATTTCTAAAAGAGTTTTATATTTCATAACTTTGAGAAGTTCATTTTTATTTAATATTTTAAACAAGTCTCTATTTGTGGGTTTAACAATATCAGTATAAGGCCAGTTTTTAATGACAAAATTCCCATGTATATGCTCCAAATCATAAGGTATGTAATACCGAGCACCCTTTTCTTGTAGGTATCCTTGAATACAAAAATTATAATTCTCTTGTAGTCTTCTTCCTGCCATTTATGTATCAGAAATATATGTGAGATTAATATTATGACAGGTAATACCACCCCATCTTCCCACTACCAAATCGGTTTGTATTCCTCGGCTTTCTATCCTTATCTCATTACCTTCCTTCTTTGTCATGCGAACCATCGCTATACTATCATATATTTTTATTTTCTTAAAATCACGTATTTGTTGTTTACTAATTGTACTTCCACATAAATCCTTATCTTCACCAAGTGGATAATATTCTTCTTTACGAGACTGATTTAAATCATGTAGGTCTTCTATGTTTATTGAAAAAGACCAATTATACCCTAAATCAGGCATATCATACCCCCATTTATTAATTCGCATATTAACTAAATGTCCTTCTTTATAAAATTTAATTGTAAGCAGGTAGTTAAATTCAATGAGGAAAGGTGTATGGTCAGTATAACCAGGTGTTG
Organism: Myxine glutinosa; assembly: GCF_964187855.1. NCBI lineage: Eukaryota > Metazoa > Chordata > Myxini > Myxiniformes > Myxinidae > Myxine > Myxine glutinosa. The sequence goes on from NC_136264.1 coordinate 146,296,423, forward strand.
TGGTTGTAAATTTTACTTGTTTCACAAAACGTGCTGTTTTCTTTAAAGATATATATTGTGATAAATCACTGAATCTAATCAAGTCATTCGCATCTGTAGGGTTTGGATAATTGATTAATTTATAAGTATTCTTCATATTAATATTTTTACTTACACTATATTTTTGTCGTTCAGCCTGTGCCTTTGTATAATAATTTGATAAATCAATATCCTGAGAGGATTTTCCAAAGATAGAACCATCTTTTCCAACATAGGTCATTTATATTAGATAAAAAATGATATCATAAAAATTTTCATTATTGTTGAGTTGAAATAATACATATAAACATAATTGGCCACAACATTTAGAATTAATTTCTTGAACTTGGAATGTTTGATAAACACCATTCTGTAAGAATTGTATTACTTCAACAGGTGGTGGCATACCATAACTATCAAAATAATATTTATCCTGACTATTATGAATACAAACCCAATGAGAACCATTCTGTGTGTCTAAATTCATAATAATATTCTTTGTATTCTTATTTATATGTATTAATTCATCTCTCATACAAATAACCACATTATCAATTTTTAGTGTTTTACAATACTTAGCTAGTTCTATATTTGACGTTGTATTCTTTCCAAATTGTTTAAACCATTTATCCATTTATTTATGAGAAAGATACAATCCATTACCCCGTTTAGTTAGTTTAACACCCGCTTGAGCGATAGAGGAAAGCATATCTCCAACCAACAATCTAGCTTTATCAGGTAGACTTTCAAGTTTTTGAGCAAAATCTACAATTACACCACTTCCACTAATTTGTTTCTCCAACTCCTTGTTATGTCTTTCCAATTCTTTTTGAGCTTTTAGTTGTGCCTTCCTTTCGTTAGCAGTTTTTACCGCTGCTGAAATACCACCAGTCAATGCTCCCGCCGCACTTAAACCAGCAAATAAAGGAATTAGAAACGGGAGAAATCCTCCTCTTGACTCGTCTATTGAATATTTCTTTAACATAGGTTTCGTCATTTTAATTTTAAGTGATCCAACATCATTTAGTGTTTTTACTTGTGTGTGTGTGAGTAAAACATCAATTCTTACAGCTCCTTTTCTTTGAATTGTATTAACATTAATAATACAAGGCTTTTGATTTTGAATACAAGATGTTAATTTATTAAGATTGATTTGATTAACATATACCCCTACCATTTATTTATGAGAAAAAACCTATGTGATATTAATCATAACACCATTATCTGTATTAATCTGTAATTCTGTTTCCTCCAAAAGCAAACAATAAGCATCAACTTCTTCATTCTCCCCTCTTTCAATGTATAGAGAAGTATCCACTCGATTAGACTTTATAGTTTCCTTTTGAGAACTCAGGTCAATTGCGTAGATTGTATATAAACCTTTAAATGCAACCATATCCAAAATAGGATCATTATTACCATTACTTTCACACACTTTTTGGTAGGACTTGTAGGCTTCCGCATAATCATTTTTTTCCCAATCAATTTCCAATCTATCTCGCGGATAAAATGTCCCATCAAGAGAAACCCGAAGTTGTTTCACCTTAGCATTATCACTCAGGGCATTATTCTTATTAGTACCGTCCTCTCCATCTGGTTTCTTAAAAATGAGCCATAGGTATCGTGGCTTTCCTTCAAGAACACCCAAATTCCAAGTGTAGGTAGTGTGTTCCAGTTTAACGTGTTGACATCTTCTTTTAAGGTATGATACATTTAGCGGTTTCTTTGAGTTAAGTCTTCTATTTAACATCTCTTCCGTTTTAAGATTAGGAGTATATTCACTAATATACCAACACAAATCATTAATAACAAATTTATTATTGTCGCCAAAAGCATTTTCAACCCCAAAAAGCAACCTATTTACATTATCATTCCTTTGTAGTTGAAATCTAATTTTAAGCCCATACAAAACTTTATCATAATCACAAAATCCAAATATACCTTTCAGAGGTACTGCTACCGTAAAACTATTCTCTGCTTTTGCGTCATCATTATACATTGACTTCCTTTGACTATAACCAGGGTCTGCGTTTGTTCCTGTTGACATATCAGGAATAAAACCTTCAACAGCTCCCTTACCCATTCTATCACTAAACGAATATAGTGTAAATTTCATCATTTCAGATGTAGCAGAGACATAATCAACCGCTTCAACCTCTTGTGTTCCAATATACAGGCGGACACTGTCAAACATTTTCCAGAAGAAATCATTTACGAGTGTAGCATTAGTATTATTCGCAGCCTTAGTGAATTTAAATTTACACAGCAAGAAACTATCAGCTATATTCAAGTAAGTTTGTTGATTATTTATTTCAAAACTTTTTGTTCCGTTTGAATTCCAGTCTGTTCCTGTTATAGCATTTACCTTAAAATAGTCTTCCTTTTTAGTGGAGTTTGAAATGATAATCGTATCATCCAAATCATAGATACTATCAATCGCTTCCATACTTGTATTTATATAGCATTAAAATTGTTGAAACCCTGACCCAAGTATTTTAATGATTTTTTGTCGTTCTTGTGAAGATAGTTGAGTTTTACCTTTTTTAATTTCTTTGATTGCTTGTAATTTATGAGACTCCTTTTGAGCATCTTTTATACTCTTTATAGCACCCGCAACTGAGCCCACGGCAGAAGCAGTTGAACCAATTAGGTCTTTATGTTTAAGGATGGTTGAACCAATACCCATTAGAGTATCAATTATCCCATCTCCTTTATTTCTAAATTGATGTCCCACACCCCGTTGTCTCTTTGGTTTATAGTATCCTCTCCCAAGAAACATACCTTCACCCTTATAGTATGGTGAAAGGAACATCCCATCCCCTGTAATTATTTTATATTTTCCCAACTCGTGTTTTCTCACAATAACCATTATTTATTTATTGAAAAACTTCACGTAGGTGAATTCTGATGGATATAATTTCATCATTAAAGGATATCATACGATTATCTTGGTCGGTTATCCTAAAATTTACTCTGTATATGGTTTTTCCTGACACAGGTAAATAGACAAGATTTTTTGGTTCCATATTAAATTTATAACCAATCGGGGTTGAGTATGCGCTGAATGAAAATATTGTATTTGTTCTTATTCCATCGTTATAAGCACCATCAATCAAATCACAATGAATTAATACTGAATTTATACCGGAGGATATTTGAATGACATTATCACTGTAAGACGTCCCGTTAGTTTCAACCTTTTTTGAAGAGAAACCCAATAGCTCTCTAAACGATTTTTCAATGGTGAAATCAACTTTATAATTATTTTTAAGTTTAATAGTTGATTTTGAAGTGTGTTTTTGAATATCTATTACAATATTTTTTGGTTCATCACCTTTTTCTTTCATAAGGCGAGAGACTTCTGAAGATATTTGAGAAATCTCGTAAGCACCGGGTGAAACGGTTATAGTTTTATATCCACTTCCTGGATTATAACTAAACTTGTTGTTTTTCTCTGTGATATTAAACAAGGTATTATAAGTCTCCATTGACAACAAAGAAGCCTCATATTCTTTTTTGGGGTCAAGTTGTAGTGGGTAAGGGAATGAAGCTGTGTAATCACTCGTTGTGAAATTAAAACTAAGAATTGTGCTTCTCATCTTATTTAATATCTAATAAAATATCTTTGTATTGACATTTATTAATTATTTTCATATTCATCAACTGATCTAAAATGGCGGATGCTTCATTAAAACAATTGTTGTTTCCAGCCTTCTTACTACCTAACAACAATAATAACCTATTAACTAATTGTGATGGGTCATTTGGAAGAAAACTAACACCCGAACCAAGCTTACTTAAAGCATCAATAATATGTTTCTCCTTCTCATTCTTCTTACTTTTACCAGCAACAGAAACTCCATAATCAAGTGTGTTTAGCAACTCAATATACTCTCTATCTTCCTCTCTTTCCATTTCAAGCGGTTCATCAAAATAAGGTGAATTAGAATGTCCATCTTTTGTTAGAAGAAACATTAATCTTGGGGTTAATTCAACATTTGGTTGGTCAGAACTTAAGAACACCAATTTATCATTAAATATCAATAACTTTTCTTTCACAAGATGGAACTGTGCTGGTTCTTCTGTTGGAATGAGACCTGCTCTGGTTTTTGAACCCTTCAAATATTCATTGTTTTGAAGAGCTTCTACAATATAATTGGAAAGTTTATTTACCTTCTCAAGATGCCGAAATAATCCTTCATCATCATATTCTAATTCTCCAAGTTCTTGCTCTGTCATTTGACTAAAATCTTTGAGCATTTGAAATTTTTTTGGAGTAAATTCTACCATGGGAACTGTAGGTGAAATCGTTTGTTGAGTTTTTAAAAGTGGTTTAAAAAATTTCTCTTGTTTTCTTTCAAAGGCTTCTTCACCAGTTAGTTTCTGTCTCCTTTTCTTCTTTATGTCTTCCTGTTGCTTTACAACTTTTGAAAGCAACTCTTGATGTTCTTTAAACTTTCTTACTCTTTCTTCGGTATTCATTTTCTGTATTTATTTATTGAAAAATATCATTTAGTATCTCATCTTGTTTCACAACAATATATTTATATTTTCCGATCGTGTGTTTCATATTATTTTCAAATTCCTTCTTACTACGTAATGTAGAACAATTATCTCTCCAAAAATTATTTGTATCTATTGAATTTAACTTAAATAAAATAAAAGTATTAGCATTGTTTCTTATTGAGCGCCGAGGGAGTTGAAAATATGACTGACTAAGATAAATACAATTACAAGAAGAATGTCTCCCTCTTGTATAGTAGCTATCCATTACTGTTTGGTTTCTCTCATTAACACAATCATCAAAGATAACGAGGTTCTTTTTTGATTTATCTAAATCTTGAGGTGAAGGTATATCATCCGTATTATCACTGAGAATACAAGTTATGGGTTTTAGTTTTGATTTTGATTTCTGTGTATCACAAAATAATTGTATTATATCATCAATATTATAATCATTTAGTTTGTTTTGAAGTTTAAATAAACCGATAATGTCTTCCTTTTTAAGACCCGCATTAAAACCCTGTGAGAGTAGTTGATACTCAGGTTGAAAACTTGACTTTGTAAAAATTATTAAATTATCATAATCTAAAAAATTAGGACTAAGGAGCATCTTTAAAAGTAAACAGGTTTTTCCACATCCGCTTGAACCGACTATTAGACATCTCAATGAATTTGGAAGATTTTTATGGTTATTAAATTTTATCTTATTTTCCCAAACAGGTAAAAAATCATTCATTTATATATTTGGAAAACAAGTCATCCAACTTTTTTTGAGTTTTTTGAGAAACTCTATATTTTATCCTGAGTTCAGGTTTAATTTCAAAATAATCCATTATTTTGTTTATATAGTATCTTGTATTAACATTTCCATTAAAATTATTTTGAATAATAAATATCATTAAACCCTTATACATTTCCTCAATACAAATAGTCTCTTCCCTTGTAAGAAATGGTGTATTATCCCCATAATACTTAACATTCATCTCTCTTATTAATCTTGTAAAGTAATTCATTTTTGGTTCTAATTTAAAAGAGTTATATATTTTTCTATATTTTTTATTATCATTAATTAGAAGATAATCACAGAAAATACATTGTTTATATGCTTCTGATTCTGTATTAAGCCCCACTCTACCACAAGCCGGACAATTCTCTAATTTATCATATGGAGAGTCTGGAAATTCTAAATATCCTTCAGAATTTATCATATTTATATAGTAAAATTATACTTAAAACAAAGTGCCTTTTTTAGAGGCTTTTTTAAAGATGAAACTGTGCTTAAAGTAAAACACCTTTGAGCTTTTCAACTCGTTTTATGTATATAACTTTACTTAAACTAAACGCAAATTTATTAGCTAATAAATACAATGTTTCAAAACACAAAAGACAAATTTCAATCAATCTCTACTTCGGTGGAAGATATAGAAAAATATGTCAAAGATGTTAAATTGAACAAAGATAAATATGGAAATTTTTGGATTAAACCCATAATGGAGAATAACATGTGTCCTTTTATTAAATTTACAGGACAAGCTATGTTAATTAATAACTCTATTAAAGTAAATTTGACAAAAGTTTCTCCACTACTACTAACAATTTACTCAAAGCTTGAAAAGATCATTGATAAAGAAGCTTTGAAAATGAATGATAAAACCATCAACGATTCTAGAGGAAACATTTGTATATTCTTTAATAGACCCAAAGATGTGGGTGAAATTAATAATATGAATATTAGTGGTGAACTATCATTCCGTACTCTGATTATTAGAGATTATTTGAAAATAACATTTAATGTAAAAAATATTGTGGTTATTAGTTCTAATGAAAGAAAATATATAGATATTGATGGAAGTTTAATGGTATGTAAATGAGTGATATTAACAGTCAATACTCTGAGAGTTATTATACTGAGAGTCTAGGATCTGAAGATAGTTATGATACTAATAGTTTGTGTTCAAATGATAGTTATGAGAGTAGCTTTATTGATGACTCAGATAGTGAAATTGAAATTGATGAACTAGAGTATCTAAACTTTCTGGCTAATACATAGACGCTTTACTTTAAGTAAAGTTATATACATAAAACGTGTTGAAAAGCTCAAAGGTGCTATTTTCTGGCTTTCTGGGCCCTGTGCTATTTCTGGTCTTCATCAATGATCTCTCTGACTCTCTTGAAAATCCTCTCTATCTCTTTGCTGATGACTCTACTCTATGTCGCTCCATTCCTCATCCCTCAGATCAGCAGTCTGCAGCCTCCTCACTCTCTGCAGACCTGGACAAAATCACAGACTGGGCAAACAAATGGAACATGTCTTTCAATCCTGATAAATCTCACACTCTTACGATGTCTCTCCGAAAGGACCGACTGGACAACCCTCCCATCTACTTTCTCAACAATCCTCTCCAAGAAGTTCTGTCGCTCAAGCTTTTGGGTCTCACTATCTGCCATGATCTTTCTTGGGAAAACCACATTTCCAAGCTCGCCTCCAAAGCCAGTCGCCGACTGGGCATCCTCCGTCGTGCGAAGTCCTTCCTTGGCACACCTGAGCTCCTCACCACATACAAGGCTTTCATCCGCAGCTCAATGGAATACTGTTCCCCCCTCTGGGCTGGTGCTCCTGCCTCACACCTTGCTCGGCTTCACGCTGTTGAGGCCAAAGCTTTCAGAATCATTGGAATCTCCTGCGATGTAGTCAACTCCGAGGGCCTTTCACTCACTCACCGCAGGCAGGTTGGTGGTCTTTCTGTCTTCTACCGACTCCTCTCTGGCCTTGCTCCCCCAGAGAGGAGTTGGTTTGTCTTTTTTGTGATTATTGTTAGCTCTTTCACGAGCCTCGATCTTGTATACAAAAAAAAAAAAAAAAAAAAAAAAAATAAAATAAAATAAAATAAAATAAAATAAAATAAAAAAAATAAAATAAAAAAAAAAAAAAAAAAAAAAAAAAAAATAAAAAAAAAAAAAAAAAAAAAAAAAAAAAAAAAAAGAAAAAAAAAAAGGTGTTTTACTTTAAGTAAAGTTATATACATAAAACGAGTTGAAAAGCTCAAAGGTGTTTTACTTTAAGTAAAGTTATATGCATAAAACGAGTTGAAAAGCTCAAAGGTGTTTTACTTTAAGTAAAGTTATATACATAAAACGAGTTGAAAAGCTCAAAGGTGTTTTACTTTAAGTAAAGTTATATACATAAAACGAGTTGAAAAGCTCAAAGGTGTTTTACTTTAAGTAAAGTTATATACATAAAACGAGTTGAAAAGCTCAAAGGTGTTTTACTTTAAGTAAAGTTATATACATAAAACGAGTTGAAAAGCTCAAAGGTATTTTACTTTAAGTAAAGTTATATACATAAAACGAGTTGAAAAACTCAAAGGTGTTTTACTTTAAGTAAAGTTATATACATAAAACGAGTTGAAAAGCTCAAAGGTGTTTACTTTAAGCACAGTTTCATCTTTTAAAAAGCCTCTAAAAAAGGCACTTTGTTTTAAGTATAATTTTACTATATAAATAAATATGATCAAAGCAACGTATTGCGATGTTTGTGAACAAGAATATAAACAATACAAAAGACACCTTAAAACTAACAAACACACATTTAATCTACTTCACCTACTATCTCCTATTCAGAAGGAAACAAAACACTGTTCTGCATGTAATAAAAATATCCTCAAGAAAGGCTTCGAAATACATCTTAAAACAATTCTACATTTATCAAATTTTATCACAACTAAAAACTCTGATGGCGCATTCAAAGAACATATTAAAATAAGAGTCTTTAACTTCAAACCTCCTGAACCAGAGTCTATAGTTGATGCTGTAGAAAGAGTTAAACCTGTTGTTCAAACGTTGATTGAAAAAACACTAAAAGAAATGAAACCACTTAAATTTTATATGGGAGTAAAATTAGAAATGACAAAGGACGAAGGAGTTATAGATACACCATACATGAGAACTGAGCCACACTTTATATCTTCATATCAAGATTTTAAAACATCAGGAGTCTATGATGAACTTATTAAACAAGAGCAAGATGTGGATAATTCAATCGTAGGAAGTGGATTCAATATAGGAAAAATTATTTACATAGACATTCATATTCTTAAATCAGATCCTCTAAAAGCTTCTTCCTACATTGATTTACCCAGTGTTATCAAAAATAGAAAAGCAGTTATCAATATCAAAAATAAAGACAATAAATGTTTTCTCTGGTCTATTCTAGCACACTTACATCCTCCACATTTTCATGATGAAAGAGTATCTCATTATAAAAAATATGAGAATACATTAAATACGAAAGATCTAAAGTTTCCGATGGCTTTAAATGATATTCCTAAATTTGAAAAGATAAATAATTTATCAGTTAATGTTTATGGTCTAACAGAAACAAACAGCATTCAGGTTTTAAAGCTTTCTGACAATTGTAAACAAACTCATATTAATCTTCTATATTTTAATTCAGAGGAAAATTCACATTATACATACATTAAAGATATTGCTAAATTAATAAAACCACAAGTATGTAAAAGAACAAATAAAATATATATTTGTTTGCGTTGTCTTAACTTCTTCCATACACAAGAAAGATTAGATAAACATTCAAATTATTGTGGTGAACATAAATCAACGGTAATCAATATGCCTAAAGAAGGCTCAAATATCACATTCAAAGATGAAAAGAAAAAGATCAAACATCCATTTGTTATATATGCTGATTTTGAAAGTATTCTAGAAAAAATAGATACTGCTTCTCCAGATCCAAAAGATTCATACACAAATAAATATCAAAAACATACTCCTTGCGGTTTTTGTTATTATATCAAATCATCCGTTGGTGATAAATATAACAAGTTAGAGGAGTATAGAGGCTCAAATACGCCAGAGGAGTTTGTGAAACGACTAGAAAAAGACTGTGTCCGATTAACCAAGATAATGAGAGAAACTAATAAACCAATGTCTTTGACGAGTGAACAGAAAAGGGAATTTAGAAAAAACAATGTTTGTCATATTTGTGAGGAAAAAATTGGTGAAGGTCTAAAGGTTAGAGATCATTGTCATCTCACTGGTAAATATAGAGGTCCAGCTCATCAAAGTTGTAATATTAATTATCAACTCCCCTCTTTCATTCCTGTCTTTCTTCATAACAATGCTCATTATGATACGCATCTATTTATTAATGAACTTTCAAAGACATCTGGACACATTTCAGCAATTCCTAACACAGATCAGAAATACATTTCATTCACAAAAACAATTCACACATCTCCTATTACTCATATCAGATTTCTTGATACATTTAAATTCATGGCAAGTCCATTGGCTAACTTGGTTCAAAATCTAAAAGAGTTTCCATGTCTTTCAGAGTATTTTTCAGATAAAGATTTTCTAACACAAAAGGGAATTTACCCCTATGACTATATGGACTCATTTGAGAGATTCAATGAAACACAACTTCCTTTAAAAGAAAATTTCGATAACAAATTAAACAACAGTCATATATCTGATAAAGATTATGTACACGCACAAAATGTTTGGGAAAAATATAACATCAAGAATCTTGGTGAGTATCACGATTTGTATCTCAAAACTGATGTGCTTTTATTGGCCGATGTATTTGAAGCCTTTAGATCTGTTTGTCGCACTGGATATGGATTGGATCCTGCTCACTACTACACAGCACCTGGATTGGCTTGGAGCGCGATGTTGAAAATGACAAAACAAGATTTGGATTTGATAACCGATGTCGATATGCTTTTGATGATTGAAAAGGCAAAAAGAGGTGGAATTTCACAAGTATGCTCGAGCAGCTACTCAAAAGCAAATAACAAATATCTTCCAAATTATGATTCAACGAAAGAGAGTTCTTACTTGATGTACTATGATGCAAACAACTTGTATGGCTGGGCAATGTCTCAAGCTCTTCCTTATGGGAAACTAAGATGGGTAAAGGAAAAAGACTACACAAAGGTTTTACAAGATGTATGTATCTCTACACAAAAACAATTGGATGATTCAAAGGTTGGTTATTATTTTGAGGTTGATTTAAAATATCCTGAAGAACTTCATATCAAACATAAAGATCTTCCATTTGCTTGTGAGAAAGAAAGTCCAAAGAAAGAATGGTTGAGTGATTATCAACGATCGTTTGATATAGGTGAATCAACAAAAAAATTACTTACTACATTATATAACAAGAAAAATTATGTACTACACCAAAGAAATTTGCGACAATATTTATCAAAAGGTCTAAGAGTAGAGAAGATCCACAGGGTTCTAAAGTTCAATCAAAGTCATTGGTTAAAGGGGTACATTGATTTTAATACACAAAGAAGAACAGAGTCAAAAACAGATTTTGAGAAAGACTTTTATAAATTGATGAATAATGCGGTCTTTGGTAAGACCATGGAGAATGTGAGGAAAAGACAAAATATCAGACTAGCAACATCTTGGGAACAAGCATCAAAATTAATTAATAGACCGAGTTTTACTAGAGCTGAGGTCTTTACTGAGAACTTTTGTGCGATCCATTTGGTTAAAGAGAGTATTGAAATGGACAAACCTATTTACATTGGAACATCAATTCTTGACTTGTCAAAGTCATTAATGTATGATTACTTTTATATTAATCTAAAATCAAAGTATAAGGATAATGTGTCATTGTTGTATATGGATACTGATAGTTTTATTTTGAAAATTAATACTGATGATGTTTATTCAGACATGAAAAAGGACATTAATATCTATGATACAAGTAATTACAGTCCAGAGAGTGAGTTGTTCTCTTCTAAAAATAAAAAGGTGATTGGAAAGTTCAAGGATGAATTGGGAGGAAATGTTATGAGTGAATTTGTGGGATTGAGGTCGAAGGCTTATGCTTATAAATACATTGTGAATAACGTTGAAAAGACTGATAAGAAGTTAAAAGGTGTAAAGAAAAATGTCATTAAAGAAACAATAAACTTTAAGGATTATTATAACTGTTTAACAACAAAGAAAGAAGAGTTTAGAAAGATTAATGGAATAAGAAGTTATAAACATCAATTATATTCAGAAGAGGTGAATAAGAAAGCATTGGGGGCTTTTGATGATAAGAGGTTTATTTTAGAAAATGGAATTGATCGTCTCCCTTATGGTTATATAAGTATATAAGATATATATATATATAAGTGATAAGTTAAAAAGGGGGGTTAGGGATTTTAACGGGCTACCGCCACCTTTTTTACTATTATATAAATGATAGAACCAAGTATCAACCAGACTAAAGAGTGGAGGTGTAATCAACCTTGGTATATAAATGGAAAACATAACGAATGTGAAAAATATCAGATTCAAGAGGTTGAGAGAATCACTGGTCAGAAGGTTCTCAAGACGGATAAACGTATTCATTTGTTAAGTGGGGTAATGGAGGGTGGGAAGAAAAATATATTAGAGTGGAGTGAGAACTTTAATGGTTATCAATCGGATAATAAATATTATAATTTTAAAATGGTATGTGGGAGAGGAGGAGGTCAAACAAGAACCCTCCGTGAAACATACCACTTTATACTTTCACAACAAAAGGTTAAGGAACCTGTATACTTTATAAATATACTTGATGGGGATGAGTTCTATAGGAGAATGGAACTCTTAAAAAAGTTAGAAAGAGATAATATATTTATAGGCTCATTAGCAGAGTGGTCTAAGGAACTACATTAAGGGGCTAGTGGGGGGAATAGGGTAAAATTTACATGGAAGTGAGAATGATCATAGGTTCATAAGGCTAGAAGGATTATAGGTTCATAAAGGAAGAAAATCATAGGTTCATAAGGCGAGAAGGATTATAGGTTCATAAGGTGAGAAGGATTATAGGTTCATAAGGCGAGAAGGATTATAGGTTCATAAGGCGAGAAGGATTATAGGTTCATAGAGGGAGAAATAGAGGTGTTTATGATTTTTTTTAAAACAGGGGGGTAAATGACATTAGATAGGGATTTCCCATGTTAAACGGAGGTGTCCCAGAAGCAACATTTATCACCTACTGTTAGTGTTGAAAAACCATTTTGCACACTCGGGCTGGTGTTGATAACCACTTTTCGCGCTCTTGTTCGTGTTCAAAACAACCTTTCGCACATGTGTTAGTGTTGAAAAACCATTTTCCGCACTCGTGCTCATGTTGATAACCACTTTTCGCGCTCTTGTTCATGTTCAAAACCACTTCCACACTTGTGCTGGCGTTGAAAACAACTTTTCTCACTTTTGCAAGTGTTGCAAAACCACTTTTCATACCTGTGTTGGCATTGAAAACCACTTTTTGCACTTGTGTTGGTGTTGCAAAACCACTTTTCGCACTTGTGCGAGCATTGAAAACGATTTTTTGCACTTGTGCTTGTGTGCAAAACCACTTTTCGCACTTGTGTTGGCGTTGAAAACCACTTTTTGCACTTGTTTTGGTGTTGCAAAACCACTTTTCGCACTTGTGCTAGCATTGAAAGTGACTTTTTGCACTTGTGCTTGTGTTGCAAAACCACTTTTTGAACTTGTGTTAGCGTTGCAAAACCACTTTTCCCAATTGTGTTGATGTTACTAATCCACTTTCCACACCTGCGCTCGTTTTGCAAAGCCACTTTTCACACTTGTGTTGGCGTTGAAAACCACTTTTTGCACTTGTTTTGGTGTTGCAAAACCATTTTTCGCACTTGTGCTAACATTGAAAGCGACTTTTTGCACTTGTGCTTGTGTTGCAAAACCACTTTTCGCACTTGTGTTAGTGTTGAAAACCACTTTTTGCACTTGTGTTGGTGTTGCAAAACCACTTTTCGCACTTGTGCGAGCATTGAAAACTATTTTTTGCACTTGTGCTTGTGTGCAAAACCACTTTTCGCACTTGTGTTGGCGTTGAAAACCACTTTTTGCACTTGTTTTGGTGTTGCAAAACCACTTTTCGCACTTGTGCGCGCATTGAAAACTATTTTTTGCACTTGTGCTTGTGTGCAAAACCACTTTTCGCACTTGTGTTGGCGTTGAAAACCACTTTTTGCACTTGTTTTGGTGTTGCAAAACCACTTTTCGCACTTGTGCTAGCATTGAAAGTGACTTTTTGCACTTGTGCTTGTGTTGCAAAACCACTTTTTGAACTTGTGTTAGCGTTGCAAAACCACTTTTCCCAATTGTGTTGATGTTACTAATCCACTTTCCACACCTGCGCTCGTTTTGCAAAGCCACTTTTCACACTTGTGTTGGCGTTGAAAACCACTTTTTGCACTTGTTTTGGTGTTGCAAAACCATTTTTCGCACTTGTGCTAACATTGAAAGCGACTTTTTGCACTTGTGCTTGTGTTGCAAAACCACTTTTCGCACTTGTGTTAGTGTTGCAAAACCAATTTCGACACTTGTGTTAGTATTGCTAAACCACTTTCCGCACTTGTGCTGGGGTAAAAAAACCACTTTTCGCACTTGTGCTCGTGTTGATAACCACTTTTTGCGCTCTTGTTATTGTTCAAAACAACTTTTCGCACATGTGTTAGTGTTCAAAAACCATTTTCCGCACTCGTGCTCGTGTTGATAACCACTTTTCGCGCTCTTGTTCGTGTTCAAAACCTCTTTCCGCACCCATGCTGGCATTGAAAACCACTTTTCGCACTTGTGTTAGTGTTGCAAAACCAATTTCGACACTTGTGTTAGTATTGCTAAACCACTTTCCGCAGTTGTGCTGGGGTAGAAAACCACTTTTCGCAATTGTGCTCGTGTTGAAAAACACTTTTTGCGCTCCTGTTAGTGTTGCAAATCCACTTTTCGCACTGTGTTAGTGTTGCAAAACCACTTTTCGCACTTGTGTGAGTGTTGCAAAACCATTTTCCGCACTCGTGCTGGTGTTGATAACCACTTTTTGCGCTCTTGTTATTGTTCAAAACCACTTTTAGCACTTCTCTTAGTGTTGCAAAACCACTTTTCGCACTTGTGTTAGTGTTGCCATGCCATTTTCTGCACTTGTGCTAGAGTTGAAAACCACTTTTTGCACATGTGTTGGTGTTGCAAAACCACTTTTTGCACTTGTGTTAGCGTTGAAAACCACTTTTCGCACATGTGTTAGTGTTGAAAAACCATTTTCCGCACTCGGGCTGGTGTTGATAACCACTTTTCGCGCTCTTGTTCGTGTTCAAAACCACTTTTCGCACTTGTGTTAGTGTTGAAAAACCATTTTCTGCACTCGTGCTCGTGTTGATAACCACTTTTCGCGCTCTTGTTCACGTTCAAACCACTTTCCACACTTGTGCTGGCGTTGAAAACAACTTTTCTCACTTTTGCAAGTGTTGCAAAACCACTTTTCATACCTGTGTTGGCATTGAAAACCACTTTTTGCACTTGTGTTGGTGTTGCAATACCACTTTTCGCACTTGTGTTGGCGTTGAAAACCACTTTTTGCACTTGTTTTGGTGTTGCAAAACCACTTTTCGCACTTGTGCTAGCATTGAAAGTGACTTTTTGCACTTGTGCTTGTGTTGCAAAACCACTTTTTGCACTTGTGTTAGCGTTGCAAAACCACTTTTCCCACTTGTGTTGGCGTTGAAAACCACTTTTCGCACTTTTGCAAGTGTTGCAAAACCACTTTCTACAATTGTGCTGGCGTTGAAAACCACTTAATGCACTTGTGTGAGTGCTGCAAAACCACTTTTCGCACATGTGTTTGTGTTGAAAAACCATTTTCCGCACTCGTGCTCGTGTTGATAACCACTTTTCGCGCTCTTGTTCATGTTCAAAACCACTTTCCACACTTGTGCTGGCGTTGAAAACAACTTTTCTCACATTTGCAAGTGTTGCAAAACCACTTTTCATACCTGTGTTGGCATTGAAAACGACTTTTTGCACTTGTGCTTGTGTTGCAAAACCACTTTTCGCACTTGTGTTGGCGTTGAAAACCACTTTTTGCACTTGTGTTAGCGTTGCAAAACCACTTTTCCCACCTGTGTTGGTGTTACTAATCCACTTTCCACACCTGCGCTCGTGTTGCAAATCCACTTTTCACACTTGTGTTGGCGTTGAAAACCACTTTTCGCACTTGTGTTAGTGTTGCCATACCACTTTCTGCACTTGTGCTGGCGTTGAAAACCACTTTTCGCACATGTGTTAGCGTTGCAAAACCATTTTCCGCACTCGTGCTCGTGTTGATAACCACTTTTCGCGCTCTTGTTCATGTTCAAAACCACTTTCTACAATTGTGCTGGCGTTGAAAACCACTTATCGCACTTGTGTGAGTGTTTCAAAACCACTTTTTGCACTTGTGTTGGTGTTCACAAACCACTTTTCACACTTGTGTTGGTGTTGTAAAACCACTTTTCACACTTGTGCTGGTGTTGAAAACCACTTTTCGCACTTTTGCAAGTGTTGCAAAACCACGCTCCACAATTGTGCTGGAGTTGAAAACCACTTATCGCACTTGTGTTAGTGTTGCAAAGCCATTTTCCACACTCGTGCTGGTGTTGATAACCACTTTTTGCGCTCTTGGTATTGTTCAAAACCACTTTTAGCACTTCTCTTAGTGTTGCAAAACCACTTTTCGCACTTGTGTTAGTGTTGCCATACCATTTTCTGCACTTGTGCTGGCGTTGAAAACCACTTTTCGCACATGTGTTGGTGTTGATAACCACTTTTCGCGCTCTTGTTCATGTTCAAAACCACTTTCCACACTTGTGCTGGCGTTGAAAACAACTTTTCGCACTTTTGCAAGTATTGCAAAACCACTTTTCACACCTGTGTTGGCATTGAAAACCACGTTTTGCACTTGTGTTGGTGTTGCAAAACCACTTTTCGCACTTGTGCTAGCATTGAAAACGACTTTTTGCACTTGTGCTTGTGTTGCAAAACCACTTTTCACACTTGTGTTGGCGTTGAAAACCACTTTTTACACTTGTTTTGGTGTTGCAAAACCACTTTTCGCACTTGTGCTAGCACTGAATGCGACTTTTTGCACTTGTGCTTGTGTTGCAAAACCACTTTTCGCACTTGTGTTAGTGTTGCAAAACCAATTTCGACACTTGTGTTAGTATTGCTAAACCACTTTCCGCACTTGTGCTCGTGTTGATAACCACTTTTTGCGCTCTTGTTATTGTTCAAAACCACTTTTAGCACTTCTCTTAGTGGTGCAAAACCACTTTTCGCACTTGTGTTAGTGTTGCCATACTATTTTCTGCACTTGTGCTGGCGTTGAAAACCACTTTTCGCACATGTGTTGGTGTTGCAAAACCACTTTTTGCACTTGTGTTAGCGTTGAAAACCACTTTTCGCACATGTGTTAGTGTTGAAAAACCATTTTGCACACTCGGGCTGGTGTTGATAACCACTTTTCGCGCTCTTGTTCGTGTTCAAAACAACCTTTCGCACATGTGTTAGTGTTGAAAAACCATTTTCCGCACTCGTGCTCGTGTTGATAACCACTTTTCGCGCTCTTGTTCATGTTCAAAACCACTTCCACACTTGTGCTGGCGTTGAAAACAACTTTTCTCACTTTTGCAAGTGTTGCAAAACCACTTTTCATACCTGTGTTGGCATTGAAAACCACTTTTTGCACTTGTGTTGGTGTTGCAAAACCACTTTTCGCACTTGTGCGAGCATTGAAAACGATTTTTTGCACTTGTGCTTGTGTGCAAAACCACTTTTCGCACTTGTGTTGGCGTTGAAAACCACTTTTTGCACTTGTTTTGGTGTTGCAAAACCACTTTTCGCACTTGTGCTAGCATTGAAAGTGACTTTTTGCACTTGTGCTTGTGCTGCAAAACCACTTTTTGAACTTGTGTTAGCGTTGCAAAACCACTTTTACCAATTGTGTTGATGTTACTAATCCACTTTCCACACCTGCGCTCGTTTTGCAAAGCCACTTTTCACACTTGTGTTGGCGTTGAAAACCACTTTTTGCACTTGTTTTGGTGTTGCAAAACCATTTTTCGCACTTGTGCTAACATTGAAAGCGACTTTTTGCACTTGTGCTTGTGTTGCAAAACCACTTTTCGCACTTGTGTTGGTGTTGCAAAACCAATTTCGACACTTGTGTTAGTATTGCTAAACCACTTTCCGCACTTGTGCTGGGGTAAAAAAAACCACTTTTCGCACTTGTGCTCGTGTTGATAACCACTTTTTGCGCTCTTGTTATTGTTCAAAACAACTTTTCGCACATGTGTTAGTGTTCAAAAACCATTTTCCGCACTCGTGCTGGTGTTGATAACCACTTTTTGCGCTCTTGGTATTGTTCAAAACCACTTTTAGCACTTCTCTTAGTGTTGCAAAACCATTTTCGCACTTGTGTTAGTGTTGCCATACCATTTTCTGCACTTGTGCTGGCGTTGAAAACCACTTTTCGCACATGTGTTGGTGTTGATAACCACTTTTCGCGCTCTTGTTCATGTTCAAAACCACTTTCCACACTTGTGCTGGCGTTGAAAACAACTTTTCGCACTTTTGCAAGTATTGCAAAACCACTTTTCACACCTGTGTTGGCATTGAAAACCACGTTTTGCACTTGTGTTGGTGTTGCAAAACCACTTTTCGCACTTGTGCTAGCATTGAAAACGACTTTTTGCACTTGTGCTTGTGTTGCAAAACCACTTTTCACACTTGTGTTGGCGTTGAAAACCACTTTTTACACTTGTTTTGGTGTTGCAAAACCACTTTTCGCACTTGTGCTAGCACTGAATGCGACTTTTTGCACTTGTGCTTGTGTTGCAAAACCACTTTTCGCACTTGTGTTAGTGTTGCAAAACCAATTTCGACACTTGTGTTAGTATTGCTAAACCACTTTCCGCACTTGTGCTCGTGTTGATAACCACTTTTTGCGCCCTTGTTATTGTTCAAAACCACTTTTAGCACTTCTCTTAGTGGTGCAAAACCACTTTTCGCACTTGTGTTAGTGTTGCCATACTATTTTCTGCACTTGTGCTGGCGTTGAAAACCACTTTTCGCACATGTGTTGGTGTTGCAACACCACGTTTTGCACTTGTGTTAGCGTTGAAAACCACTTTTCGCACATGTGTTAGTGTTGAAAAACCATTTTCAGCACTCGGGCTGGTGTTGATAACCACTTTTCGCGCTCTTGTTCGTGTTCAAAACATCTTTTCGCACATGTGTTTGTGTTGAAAAACCATTTTCCGCACTCGTGCTCGTGTTGATAACCACTTTTCGCGCTCTTGTTCATGTTCAAAACCACTTTCCACACTTGTGCTGGCGTTGAAAACAACTTTTCTCACATTTGCAAGTGTTGCAAAACCACTTTTCATACCTGTGTTGGCATTGAAAACGACTTTTTGCACTTGTGCTTGTGTTGCAAAACCACTTTTCGCACTTGTGTTGGCGTTGAAAACCAATTTTTGCACTTGTGTTAGCGTTGCAAAACCACTTTTCCCACCTGTGTTGGTGTTACTAATCCACTTTCCACACCTGCGCTCGTGTTGCAAATCCACTTTTCACACTTGTGTTGGCGTTGAAAACCACTTTTCGCACTTGTGTTAGTGTTGCCATACCACTTTCTGCACTTGTGCTGGCGTTGAAAACCACTTTTCGCACATGTGTTGGTGTTGCAAAACCACTTTTTGCACTTGTGTTAGCGTTGAAAACCACTTTTCGCACATGTGTTAGTGTTGAAAAACTATTTTGCACACTCGGGCTGGTGTTGATAACCACTTTTCGCGCTCTTGTTCGTGTTCAAAACAACCTTTCGCACATGTGTTAGTGTTGAAAAACCATTTTCCGCACTCGTGCTCGTGTTGATAACCACTTTTCGCGCTCTTGTTCATGTTCAAAACCACTTCCACACTTGTGCTGGCGTTGAAAACAACTTTTCTCACTTTTGCAAGTGTTGCAAAACCACTTTTCATACCTGTGTTGGCATTGAAAACCACTTTTTGCACTTGTGTTGGTGTTGCAAAACCACTTTTCGCACTTGTGCGAGCATTGAAAACGATTTTTTGCACTTGTGCTTGTGTGCAAAACCACTTTTCGCACTTGTGTTGGCGTTGAAAACCACTTTTTGCACTTGTTTTGGTGTTGCAAAACCACTTTTCGCACTTGTGCTAGCATTGAAAGTGACTTTTTGCACTTGTGCTTGTGTTGCAAAACCACTTTTTGAACTTGTGTTAGCGTTGCAAAACCACTTTTCCCAATTGTGTTGATGTTACTAATCCACTTTCCACACCTGCGCTCGTTTTGCAAAGCCACTTTTCACACTTGTGTTGGCGTTGAAAACCACTTTTTGCACTTGTTTTGGTGTTGCAAAACCATTTTTCGCACTTGTGCTAACATTGAAAGCGACTTTTTGCACTTGTGCTTGTGTTGCAAAACCACTTTTCGCACTTGTGTTAGTGTTGAAAACCACTTTTTGCACTTGTGTTGGTGTTGCAAAACCACTTTTCGCACTTGTGCGAGCATTGAAAACTATTTTTTGCACTTGTGCTTGTGTGCAAAACCACTTTTCGCACTTGTGTTGGCGTTGAAAACCACTTTTTGCACTTGTTTTGGTGTTGCAAAACCACTTTTCGCACTTGTGCGCGCATTGAAAACTATTTTTTGCACTTGTGCTTGTGTGCAAAACCACTTTTCGCACTTGTGTTGGCGTTGAAAACCACTTTTTGCACTTGTTTTGGTGTTGCAAAACCACTTTTCGCACTTGTGCTAGCATTGAAAGTGACTTTTTGCACTTGTGCTTGTGTTGCAAAACCACTTTTTGAACTTGTGTTAGCGTTGCAAAACCACTTTTCCCAATTGTGTTGATGTTACTAATCCACTTTCCACACCTGCGCTCGTTTTGCAAAGCCACTTTTCACACTTGTGTTGGCGTTGAAAACCACTTTTTGCACTTGTTTTGGTGTTGCAAAACCATTTTTCGCACTTGTGCTAACATTGAAAGCGACTTTTTGCACTTGTGCTTGTGTTGCAAAACCACTTTTCGCACTTGTGTTAGTGTTGCAAAACCAATTTCGACACTTGTGTTAGTATTGCTAAACCACTTTCCGCACTTGTGCTGGGGTAAAAAAACCACTTTTCGCACTTGTGCTCGTGTTGATAACCACTTTTTGCGCTCTTGTTATTGTTCAAAACAACTTTTCGCACATGTGTTAGTGTTCAAAAACCATTTTCCGCACTCGTGCTCGTGTTGATAACCACTTTTCGCGCTCTTGTTCGTGTTCAAAACCTCTTTCCGCACCCATGCTGGCATTGAAAACCACTTTTCGCACTTGTGTTAGTGTTGCAAAACCAATTTCGACACTTGTGTTAGTATTGCTAAACCACTTTCCGCAGTTGTGCTGGGGTAGAAAACCACTTTTCGCAATTGTGCTCGTGTTGAAAAACACTTTTTGCGCTCCTGTTAGTGTTGCAAATCCACTTTTCGCACTGTGTTAGTGTTGCAAAACCACTTTTCGCACTTGTGTGAGTGTTGCAAAACCATTTTCCGCACTCGTGCTGGTGTTGATAACCACTTTTTGCGCTCTTGTTATTGTTCAAAACCACTTTTAGCACTTCTCTTAGTGTTGCAAAACCACTTTTCGCACTTGTGTTAGTGTTGCCATGCCATTTTCTGCACTTGTGCTAGAGTTGAAAACCACTTTTTGCACATGTGTTGGTGTTGCAAAACCACTTTTTGCACTTGTGTTAGCGTTGAAAACCACTTTTCGCACATGTGTTAGTGTTGAAAAACCATTTTCCGCACTCGGGCTGGTGTTGATAACCACTTTTCGCGCTCTTGTTCGTGTTCAAAACCACTTTTCGCACTTGTGTTAGTGTTGAAAAACCATTTTCTGCACTCGTGCTCGTGTTGATAACCACTTTTCGCGCTCTTGTTCACGTTCAAACCACTTTCCACACTTGTGCTGGCGTTGAAAACAACTTTTCTCACTTTTGCAAGTGTTGCAAAACCACTTTTCATACCTGTGTTGGCATTGAAAACCACTTTTTGCACTTGTGTTGGTGTTGCAATACCACTTTTCGCACTTGTGTTGGCGTTGAAAACCACTTTTTGCACTTGTTTTGGTGTTGCAAAACCACTTTTCGCACTTGTGCTAGCATTGAAAGTGACTTTTTGCACTTGTGCTTGTGTTGCAAAACCACTTTTTGCACTTGTGTTAGCGTTGCAAAACCACTTTTCCCACTTGTGTTGGCGTTGAAAACCACTTTTCGCACTTTTGCAAGTGTTGCAAAACCACTTTCTACAATTGTGCTGGCGTTGAAAACCACTTAATGCACTTGTGTGAGTGCTGCAAAACCACTTTTCGCACATGTGTTTGTGTTGAAAAACCATTTTCCGCACTCGTGCTCGTGTTGATAACCACTTTTCGCGCTCTTGTTCATGTTCAAAACCACTTTCCACACTTGTGCTGGCGTTGAAAACAACTTTTCTCACATTTGCAAGTGTTGCAAAACCACTTTTCATACCTGTGTTGGCATTGAAAACGACTTTTTGCACTTGTGCTTGTGTTGCAAAACCACTTTTCGCACTTGTGTTGGCGTTGAAAACCACTTTTTGCACTTGTGTTAGCGTTGCAAAACCACTTTTCCCACCTGTGTTGGTGTTACTAATCCACTTTCCACACCTGCGCTCGTGTTGCAAATCCACTTTTCACACTTGTGTTGGCGTTGAAAACCACTTTTCGCACTTGTGTTAGTGTTGCCATACCACTTTCTGCACTTGTGCTGGCGTTGAAAACCACTTTTCGCACATGTGTTAGCGTTGCAAAACCATTTTCCGCACTCGTGCTCGTGTTGATAACCACTTTTCGCGCTCTTGTTCATGTTCAAAACCACTTTCTACAATTGTGCTGGCGTTGAAAACCACTTATCGCACTTGTGTGAGTGTTTCAAAACCACTTTTTGCACTTGTGTTGGTGTTCACAAACCACTTTTCACACTTGTGTTGGTGTTGTAAAACCACTTTTCACACTTGTGCTGGTGTTGAAAACCACTTTTCGCACTTTTGCAAGTGTTGCAAAACCACGCTCCACAATTGTGCTGGAGTTGAAAACCACTTATCGCACTTGTGTTAGTGTTGCAAAGCCATTTTCCACACTCGTGCTGGTGTTGATAACCACTTTTTGCGCTCTTGGTATTGTTCAAAACCACTTTTAGCACTTCTCTTAGTGTTGCAAAACCACTTTTCGCACTTGTGTTAGTGTTGCCATACCATTTTCTGCACTTGTGCTGGCGTTGAAAACCACTTTTCGCACATGTGTTGGTGTTGATAACCACTTTTCGCGCTCTTGTTCATGTTCAAAACCACTTTCCACACTTGTGCTGGCGTTGAAAACAACTTTTCGCACTTTTGCAAGTATTGCAAAACCACTTTTCACACCTGTGTTGGCATTGAAAACCACGTTTTGCACTTGTGTTGGTGTTGCAAAACCACTTTTCGCACTTGTGCTAGCATTGAAAACGACTTTTTGCACTTGTGCTTGTGTTGCAAAACCACTTTTCACACTTGTGTTGGCGTTGAAAACCACTTTTTACACTTGTTTTGGTGTTGCAAAACCACTTTTCGCACTTGTGCTAGCACTGAATGCGACTTTTTGCACTTGTGCTTGTGTTGCAAAACCACTTTTCGCACTTGTGTTAGTGTTGCAAAACCAATTTCGACACTTGTGTTAGTATTGCTAAACCACTTTCCGCACTTGTGCTCGTGTTGATAACCACTTTTTGCGCTCTTGTTATTGTTCAAAACCACTTTTAGCACTTCTCTTAGTGGTGCAAAACCACTTTTCGCACTTGTGTTAGTGTTGCCATACTATTTTCTGCACTTGTGCTGGCGTTGAAAACCACTTTTCGCACATGTGTTGGTGTTGCAAAACCACTTTTTGCACTTGTGTTAGCGTTGAAAACCACTTTTCGCACATGTGTTAGTGTTGAAAAACCATTTTGCACACTCGGGCTGGTGTTGATAACCACTTTTCGCGCTCTTGTTCGTGTTCAAAACAACCTTTCGCACATGTGTTAGTGTTGAAAAACCATTTTCCGCACTCGTGCTCGTGTTGATAACCACTTTTCGCGCTCTTGTTCATGTTCAAAACCACTTCCACACTTGTGCTGGCGTTGAAAACAACTTTTCTCACTTTTGCAAGTGTTGCAAAACCACTTTTCATACCTGTGTTGGCATTGAAAACCACTTTTTGCACTTGTGTTGGTGTTGCAAAACCACTTTTCGCACTTGTGCGAGCATTGAAAACGATTTTTTGCACTTGTGCTTGTGTGCAAAACCACTTTTCGCACTTGTGTTGGCGTTGAAAACCACTTTTTGCACTTGTTTTGGTGTTGCAAAACCACTTTTCGCACTTGTGCTAGCATTGAAAGTGACTTTTTGCACTTGTGCTTGTGTTGCAAAACCACTTTTTGAACTTGTGTTAGCGTTGCAAAACCACTTTTCCCAATTGTGTTGATGTTACTAATCCACTTTCCACACCTGCGCTCGTTTTGCAAAGCCACTTTTCACACTTGTGTTGGCGTTGAAAACCACTTTTTGCACTTGTTTTGGTGTTGCAAAACCATTTTTCGCACTTGTGCTAACATTGAAAGCGACTTTTTGCACTTGTGCTTGTGTTGCAAAACCACTTTTCGCACTTGTGTTGGTGTTGCAAAACCAATTTCGACACTTGTGTTAGTATTGCTAAACCACTTTCCGCACTTGTGCTGGGGTAAAAAAAAACACTTTTCGCACTTGTGCTCGTGTTGATAACCACTTTTTGCGCTCTTGTTATTGTTCAAAACAACTTTTCGCACATGTGTTAGTGTTCAAAAACCATTTTCCGCACTCGTGCTGGTGTTGATAACCACTTTTTGCGCTCTTGGTATTGTTCAAAACCACTTTTAGCACTTCTCTTAGTGTTGCAAAACCATTTTCGCACTTGTGTTAGTGTTGCCATACCATTTTCTGCACTTGTGCTGGCGTTGAAAACCACTTTTCGCACATGTGTTGGTGTTGATAACCACTTTTCGCGCTCTTGTTCATGTTCAAAACCACTTTCCACACTTGTGCTGGCGTTGAAAACAACTTTTCGCACTTTTGCAAGTATTGCAAAACCACTTTTCACACCTGTGTTGGCATTGAAAACCACGTTTTGCACTTGTGTTGGTGTTGCAAAACCACTTTTCGCACTTGTGCTAGCATTGAAAACGACTTTTTGCACTTGTGCTTGTGTTGCAAAACCACTTTTCACACTTGTGTTGGCGTTGAAAACCACTTTTTACACTTGTTTTGGTGTTGCAAAACCACTTTTCGCACTTGTGCTAGCACTGAATGCGACTTTTTGCACTTGTGCTTGTGTTGCAAAACCACTTTTCGCACTTGTGTTAGTGTTGCAAAACCAATTTCGACACTTGTGTTAGTATTGCTAAACCACTTTCCGCACTTGTGCTCGTGTTGATAACCACTTTTTGCGCTCTTGTTATTGTTCAAAACCACTTTTAGCACTTCTCTTAGTGGTGCAAAACCACTTTTCGCACTTGTGTTAGTGTTGCCATACTATTTTCTGCACTTGTGCTGGCGTTGAAAACCACTTTTCGCACATGTGTTGGTGTTGCAACACCACGTTTTGCACTTGTGTTAGCGTTGAAAACCACTTTTCGCACATGTGTTAGTGTTGAAAAACCATTTTCAGCACTCGGGCTGGTGTTGATAACCACTTTTCGCGCTCTTGTTCGTGTTCAAAACATCTTTTCGCACATGTGTTTGTGTTGAAAAACCATTTTCCGCACTCGTGCTCGTGTTGATAACCACTTTTCGCGCTCTTGTTCATGTTCAAAACCACTTTCCACACTTGTGCTGGCGTTGAAAACAACTTTTCTCACATTTGCAAGTGTTGCAAAACCACTTTTCATACCTGTGTTGGCATTGAAAACGACTTTTTGCACTTGTGCTTGTGTTGCAAAACCACTTTTCGCACTTGTGTTGGCGTTGAAAACCAATTTTTGCACTTGTGTTAGCGTTGCAAAACCACTTTTCCCACCTGTGTTGGTGTTACTAATCCACTTTCCACACCTGCGCTCGTGTTGCAAATCCACTTTTCACACTTGTGTTGGCGTTGAAAACCACTTTTCGCACTTGTGTTAGTGTTGCCATACCACTTTCTGCACTTGTGCTGGCGTTGAAAACCACTTTTCGCACATGTGTTGGTGTTGCAAAACCACTTTTTGCACTTGTGTTAGCGTTGAAAACCACTTTTCGCACATGTGTTAGTGTTGAAAAACTATTTTGCACACTCGGGCTGGTGTTGATAACCACTTTTCGCGCTCTTGTTCGTGTTCAAAACAACCTTTCGCACATGTGTTAGTGTTGAAAAACCATTTTCCGCACTCGTGCTCGTGTTGATAACCACTTTTCGCGCTCTTGTTCATGTTCAAAACCACTTCCACACTTGTGCTGGCGTTGAAAACAACTTTTCTCACTTTTGCAAGTGTTGCAAAACCACTTTTCATACCTGTGTTGGCATTGAAAACCACTTTTTGCACTTGTGTTGGTGTTGCAAAACCACTTTTCGCACTTGTGCGAGCATTGAAAACGATTTTTTGCACTTGTGCTTGTGTGCAAAACCACTTTTCGCACTTGTGTTGGCGTTGAAAACCACTTTTTGCACTTGTTTTGGTGTTGCAAAACCACTTTTCGCACTTGTGCTAGCATTGAAAGTGACTTTTTGCACTTGTGCTTGTGTTGCAAAACCACTTTTTGAACTTGTGTTAGCGTTGCAAAACCACTTTTCCCAATTGTGTTGGTGTTACTAATCCACTTTCCACACCTGCGCTCGTGTTGCAAATCCACTTTTCACACTTGTGTTGGCGTTGAAAACCACTTTTTGCACTTGTGTTGGTGTTGCAAAACCACTTTTCGCACTTGTGCGAGCATTGAAAACGATTTTTTGCACTTGTGCTTGTGTTGCAAAACCACTTTTTGAACTTGTGTTAGCGTTACAAAACCACTTTTCCCAATTGTGTTGATGTTACTAATCCACTTTCCACACCTGCGCTCGTTTTGCAAAGCCACTTTTCACACTTGTGTTGGCGTTGAAAACCACTTTTTGCACTTGTTTTGGTGTTGCAAAACCATTTTTCGCACTTGTGCTAACATTGAAAGCGACTTTTTGCACTTGTGCTTGTGTTGCAAAACCACTTTTCGCACTTGTGTTAGTGTTGCAAAACCAATTTCGACACTTGTGTTAGTATTGCTAAACCACTTTCCGCACTTGTGCTGGGGTAAAAAACCACTTTTCGCACTTGTGCTCGTGTTGATAACCACTTTTTGCGCTCTTGTTATTGTTCAAAACAACTTTTCGCACATGTGTTAGTGTTCAAAAACCATTTTCCGCACTCGTGCTCGTGTTGATAACCACTTTTCGCGCTCTTGTTCGTGTTCAAAACCTCTTTCCGCACCCATGCTGGCATTGAAAACCACTTTTCGCACTTGTGTTAGTGTTGCAAAACCAATTTCGACACTTGTGTTAGTATTGCTAAACCACTTTCCGCAGTTGTGCTGGGGTAGAAAACCACTTTTCGCAATTGTGCTCGTGTTGAAAAACACTTTTTGCGCTCCTGTTAGTGTTGCAAATCCACTTTTCGCACTGTGTTAGTGTTGCAAAACCACTTTTCGCACTTGTGTGAGTGTTGCAAAACCATTTGCCGCACTCGTGCTGGTGTTGATAACCACTTTTTGCGCTCTTGTTATTGTTCAAAACCACTTTTAGCACTTCTCTTAGTGTTGCAAAACCACTTTTCGCACTTGTGTTAGTGTTGCCATGCCATTTTCTGCACTTGTGCTAGAGTTGAAAACCACTTTTTGCACATGTGTTGGTGTTGCAAAACCACTTTTTGCACTTGTGTTAGCGTTGAAAACCACTTTTCGCACATGTGTTAGTGTTGAAAAACCATTTTCCGCACTCGGGCTGGTGTTGATAACCACTTTTCGCGCTCTTGTTCGTGTTCAAAACCACTTTTCGCACTTGTGTTAGTGTTGAAAAACCATTTTCTGCACTCGTACTCGTGTTGATAACCACTTTTCGCGCTCTTGTTCACGTTCAAACCACTTTCCACACTTGTGCTGGCGTTGAAAACAACTTTTCTCACTTTTGCAAGTGTTGCAAAACCACTTTTCATACCTGTGTTGGCATTGAAAACCACTTTTTGCACTTGTGTTGGTGTTGCAATACCACTTTTCGCACTTGTGTTGGCGTTGAAAACCACTTTTTGCACTTGTTTTGGTGTTGCAAAACCACTTTTCGCACTTGTGCTCGCATTGAAAGCGACTTTTTGCACTTGTGCTTGTGTTGCAAAACCACTTTTTGCACTTGTGTTAGCGTTGCAAAACCACTTTTCCCACTTGTGTTGGCGTTGAAAACCACTTTTCGCACTTTTGCAAGTGTTGCAAAACCACTTTCTACAATTGTGCTGGCGTTGAAAACCACTTATTGCACTTGTGTGAGTGCTGCAAAACCACTTTTCGCACATGTGTTTGTGTTGAAAAACCATTTTCCGCACGCGTGCTCGTGTTGATAACCACTTTTCGCGCTCTTGTTCATGTTCAAAACCACTTTCCACACTTGTGCTGGCGTTGAAAACAACTTTTCTCACATTTGCAAGTGTTGCAAAACCACTTTTCATACCTGTGTTGGCATTGAAAACGACTTTTTGCACTTGTGCTTGTGTTGCAAAACCACTTTTCGCACTTGTGTTGGCGTTGAAAACCACTTTTTGCACTTGTGTTAGCGTTGCAAAACCACTTTTCCCACCTGTGTTGGTGTTACTAATCCACTTTCCACACCTGCGCTCGTGTTGCAAATCCACTTTTCACACTTGTGTTGGCGTTGAAAACCACTTTTCGCACTTGTGTTAGTGTTGCCATACCACTTTCTGCACTTGTGCTGGCGTTGAAAACCACTTTTCGCACATGTGTTAGCGTTGCAAAACCATTTTCCGCACTCGTGCTCGTGTTGATAACCACTTTTCGCGCTCTTGTTCATGTTCAAAACCACTTTCTACAATTGTGCTGGCGTTGAAAACCACTTATCGCACTTGTGTGAGTGTTTCAAAACCACTTTTTGCACTTGTGTTGGTGTTCACAAACCACTTTTCACACTTGTGTTGGTGTTGTAAAACCACTTTTCACACTTGTGCTGGTGTTGAAAACCACTTTTCGCACTTTTGCAAGTGTTGCAAAACCACGCTCCACAATTGTGCTGGAGTTGAAAACCACTTATCGCACTTGTGTTAGTGTTGCAAAGCCATTTTCCACACTCGTGCTGGTGTTGATAACCACTTTTTGCGCTCTTGGTATTGTTCAAAACCACTTTTAGCACTTCTCTTAGTGTTGCAAAACCACTTTTCGCACTTGTGTTAGTGTTGCCATACCATTTTCTGCACTTGTGCTGGCGTTGAAAACCACTTTTCGCACATGTGTTGGTGTTGATAACCACTTTTCGCGCTCTTGTTCATGTTCAAAACCACTTTCCACACTTGTGCTGGCGTTGAAAACAACTTTTCGCACTTTTGCAAGTATTGCAAAACCACTTTTCACACCTGTGTTGGCATTGAAAACCACGTTTTGCACTTGTGTTGGTGTTGCAAAACCACTTTTCGCACTTGTGCTAGCATTGAAAACGACTTTTTGCACTTGTGCTTGTGTTGCAAAACCACTTTTCACACTTGTGTTGGCGTTTAAAACCACTTTTTACACTTGTGCTAGCACTGAATGCGACTTTTTGCATTTGTGCTTGTGTTGCAAAACCACTTTTCGCACTTGTGTTAGTGTTGCAAAACCAATTTCGACACACTTGTGTTAGTATTGCTAAACCACTTTCCGCACTTGTGCTCGTGTTGATAACCACTTTTTGCGCTCTTGTTATTGTTCAAAACCACTTTTAGCACTTCTCTTAGTGGTGCAAAACCACTTTTCGCACTTGTGTTAGTGTTGCCATACTATTTTCTGCACTTGTGCTGGCGTTGAAAACCACTTTTCGCACAAGTGTTGGTGTTGCAACACCACGTTTTGCACTTGTGTTAGCGTTGAAAACCACTTTTCGCACATGTGTTAGTGTTGAAAAACCATTTTCAGCACTCGGGCTGGTGTTGATAACCACTTTTCGCGCTCTTGTTCGTGTTCAAAACATCTTTTCGCACATGTGTTTGTGTTGAAAAACCATTTTCCGCACTCGTGCTCGTGTTGATAACCACTTTTCGCGCTCTTGTTCATGTTCAAAACCACTTTCCACACTTGTGCTGGCGTTGAAAACAACTTTTCTCACATTTGCAAGTGTTGCAAAACCACTTTTCATACCTGTGTTGGCATTGAAAACGACTTTTTGCACTTGTGCTTGTGTTGCAAAACCACTTTTCGCACTTGTGTTGGCGTTGAAAACCAATTTTTGCACTTGTGTTAGCGTTGCAAAACCACTTTTCCCACCTGTGTTGGTGTTACTATCCACTTTCCACACCTGCGCTCGTGTTGCAAATCCACTTTTCACACTTGTGTTGGCGTTGAAAACCACTTTTCGCACTTGTGTTAGTGTTGCCATACCACTTTCTGCACTTGTGCTGGCGTTGAAAACCACTTTTCGCACATGTGTTGGTGTTGCAAAACCACTTTTTGCACTTGTGTTAGCGTTGAAAACCACTTTTCGCACATGTGTTAGTGTTGAAAAACCAATTTGCACACTCGGGCTGGTGTTGATAACCACTTTTCGCGCTC
Source organism: Myxine glutinosa (assembly GCF_964187855.1). Lineage (NCBI taxonomy): Eukaryota > Metazoa > Chordata > Myxini > Myxiniformes > Myxinidae > Myxine > Myxine glutinosa. Next base: position 146,326,607 of record NC_136264.1, read on the forward strand.
TTGTTCGTGTTCAAAACAACCTTTCGCACATGTGTTAGTGTTGAAAAACCATTTTCCGCACTCGTGCTCGTGTTGATAACCACTTTTCGCGCTCTTGTTCATGTTCAAAACCACTTCCACACTTGTGCTGGCGTTGAAAACAACTTTTCTCACTTTTGCAAGTGTTGCAAAACCACTTTTCATACCTGTGTTGGCATTGAAAACCACTTTTTGCACTTGTGTTGGTGTTGCAAAACCACTTTTCGCACTTGTGCGAGCATTGAAAACGATTTTTTGCACTTGTGCTTGTGTGCAAAACCACTTTTCGCACTTGTGTTGGCGTTGAAAACCACTTTTTGCACTTGTTTTGGTGTTGCAAAACCACTTTTCGCACTTGTGCTAGCATTGAAAGTGACTTTTTGCACTTGTGCTTGTGTTGCAAAACCACTTTTTGAACTTGTGTTAGCGTTGCAAAACCACTTTTCCCAATTGTGTTGGTGTTACTAATCCACTTTCCACACCTGCGCTCGTGTTGCAAATCCACTTTTCACACTTGTGTTGGCGTTGAAAACCACTTTTTGCACTTGTGTTGGTGTTGCAAAACCACTTTTCGCACTTGTGCGAGCATTGAAAACGATTTTTTGCACTTGTGCTTGTGTAGCAAAACCACTTTTCGCACTTGTGTTGGCATTGAAAACCACTTTTTGCACTTGTTTTGGTGTTGCAAAACCACTTTGCGCACTTGTGCTGGCATTGAAAGCGACTTTTTGCACTTGTGCTTGTGTTGCAAAACCACTTTTTGCACTTGTGTTAGCGTTGCAAAACCACTTTTCCCACTTGTGTTGGTGCTAATAATCCACTTTCCACACCTGCGCTCGTGTTGCAAATCCACTTTTCACACTTGTGCTGGCATTGAAAACCACTTATCGCACTTGTGTTAGTGTTACAAAACCACTTTTCGCACTTGTGTTGGTATTGACAAACCACTTTTCACACTTGTGTTGGTGTTGTAGAATCACTTTCTGCACCTGCGCTCGTGTTGCAAAGCAACTCTTCGCACTTGTGTTGGAGATGCAAAACCTCTTTCCGCACCTGTGCTGGCATAGAAAACCACTTTTCGCACTTGTCTTAGTGTTGCAAAACCAATTTCGACACTTGTGTTAGTACTGCTAAACCACTTTCCACACTTGTGCTGGCGTTGAAAACAACTTTTCACACTTTTGCAAGTGTTGCAAAACCACTTTTCATACCTGTGTTGGCATTGAAAACCACTTTTTGCACTTGTTTTGGTGTTGCAAAACCACTTTTCGCATTTGTGCTAGCATTGAAAGTGACTTTTTGCACTTGTGCTTGTGTTGCAAAACCACTTTTTGAACTTGTGTTAGCGTTACAAAACCACTTTTCCCAATTGTGTTGATGTTACTAAGCCACTTTCCACACCTGCGCTCGTTTTGCAAATCCACTTTTCACACTTGTGTTGGCGTTGAAAACCACTTTTTGCACTTGTTTTGGTGTTGCAAAACCATTTTTCGCACTTGTGCTAACATTGAAAGCGACTTTTTGCACTTGTGCTTGTGTTGCAAAACCACTTTACGCACTTGTGTTAGTGTTGCAAAACCAATTTCGACACTTGTGTTAGTATTACTAAACCACTTTCCGCACTTGTGCTGGGGTAAAAAACCACTTTTCGCACTTGTGCTCGTGTTGATAACCACTTTTTGCGCTCTTGTTATTGTTCAAAACCACTTTTAGCACTTCTCTTAGTGGTGCAAAACCACTTTTCGCACTTGTGTTAGTGTTGCCATACCATTTTCTGCACTTGTGCTGGCGTTGAAAACCACTTTTCGCACATGTGTTGGTGTTGCAAAACCACTTTTTGCACTTGTGTTAGCATTGAAAACCACTTTTCGCACATGTGTTAGTGTTGAAAAACCACTTTCCACACTTGTGCTGGCGTTGAAAACAACTTTTCTCACATTTGCAAGTGTTGCAAAACCACTTTTCCTACCTGTGTTGGCATTGAAAACCACTTTTTGAACTTGTGTTGGTGTTGCAAAACCACTTTTCGCACTTGTGCGAGCATTGAAAACGACTTTCTGCACTTGTGCTTGTGTTGCAAAACCACTTTTCGCACTTGTGTTGGCGTTGAAAACCACTTTTTGCACTTGTGCTTGTGTTGCAAAACCACTTTTTGCACTTGTGTTAGCGTTGCAAAACCACTTTTCCCACTTGTGTTGGTGCTAATAATCCACTTTCCACACCTGCGCTCGTGTTGCAAATCCACTTTTCACACTTGTGCTGGCGTTGAAAACCAATTTTCGCACTTTTGCAAGTGTTGCAAAACCACTTTCCACAATTGTGCTGGCATTGAAAACCACTTATCGCACTTGTGTTAGTGTTGCAAAACCACTTTTCGCACTTGTGTTGGTATTGATAAACCACTTTTCACACTTGTGTTGGTGTTGTAAAATCACTTTCTGCACCTGCTCTCGTGTTGCAAAGCAACTCTTCGCACTTGTGTTGGAGATGCAAAACCACTTTCCACACTTGTGCTGGCGTTGAAAACAACTTTTCGCACTTTTGCAAGTGTTGCACAACCACTTTTCACACCTGTGTTGGCATTGAAAACCACTTTTTGCACTTGTGTTGGTGTTGCAAAACGACTTTCGCACTTGTGCTAGCATTGAAAACGACTTTTTGCACTTGTGCTTGTGTTGCAAAACCACTTTTCGCACTTGTGTTCGCATTCAAAACCACTTTTAGCACTTGTGTTAGTGTTCAAAAACCATTTTCCGCACTCGGGCTGGTGTTGATAACCACTTTTCGCGCTCTTGTTCGTGTTCAAAACAACTTTTCGCACATGTGTTAGTGTTCAAAAACCATTTTCCGCACTCGTGCTCGTGTTGATAACCACTTTTCGCGCTCTTGTTCGTGTTCAAAACCTCTTTCCGCACCCGTGCTGGCATTGAAAACCACTTTTCGCACTTGTGTTAGTGTTGCAAAACCAATTTCGACACTTGTGTTAGTATTGCTAAACCACTTTCCGCAGTTGTGCTGGGGTAGAAAACCACTTTTCGCAATTGTGCTCGTGTTGAAAAACACTTTTTGCGCTCCTGTTAGTGTTGCAAATCCACTTTTCGCACTGTGTTAGTGTTGCAAAACCACTTTTCGCACTTGTGTGAGTGTTGCAAAACCATTTTCCGCACTCGTGCTGGTGTTGATAACCACTTTTTGCGCTCTTGTTATTGTTCAAAACCACTTTTAGCACTTCTCTTAGTGTTGCAAAACCACTTTTCGCACTTGTGTTAGTGTTGCCATGCCATTTTCTGCACTTGTGCTAGAGTTGAAAACCACTTTTTGCACATGTGTTGGTGTTGCAAAACCACTTTTTGCACTTGTGTTAGCGTTGAAAACCACTTTTCGCACATGTGTTAGTGTTGAAAAACCATTTTCCGCACTCGGGCTGGTGTTGATAACCACTTTTCGCGCTCTTGTTCGTGTTCAAAACCACTTTTCGCACTTGTGTTAGTGTTGAAAAACCATTTTCTGCACTCGTGCTCGTGTTGATAACCACTTTTCGCGCTCTTGTTCACGTTCAAACCACTTTCCACACTTGTGCTGGCGTTGAAAACAACTTTTCTCACTTTTGCAAGTGTTGCAAAACCACTTTTCATACCTGTGTTGGCATTGAAAACCACTTTTTGCACTTGTGTTGGTGTTGCAATACCACTTTTCGCACTTGTGTTAGCGTTGCAAAACCACTTTTCCCACTTGTGTTGGCGTTGAAAACCACTTTTCGCACTTTTGCAAGTGTTGCAAAACCACTTTCTACAATTGTGCTGGCGTTGAAAACCACTTATTGCACTTGTGTGAGTGTTGCAAAACCACTTTTCGCACATGTGTTTGTGTTGAAAAACCATTTTCCGCACTCGTGCTCGTGTTGATAACCACTTTTCGCGCTCTTGTTCATGTTCAAAACCACTTTCCACACTTGTGCTGGCGTTGAAAACAACTTTTCTCACATTTGCAAGTGTTGCAAAACCACTTTTCATACCTGTGTTGGCATTGAAAACGACTTTTTGCACTTGTGCTTGTGTTGCAAAACCACTTTTCGCACTTGTGTTGGCTTTGAAAACCACTTTTTGCACTTGTGTTAGCATTGCAAAACCACTTTTCCCACCTGTGTTGGTGTTACTAATCCACTTTCCACACCTGCGCTCGTGTTGCAAATCCACTTTTCACACTTGTGTTGGCGTTGAAAACCACTTTTCGCACTTGTGTTAGTGTTGCCATACCACTTTCTGCACTTGTGCTGGCGTTGAAAACCACTTTTCGCACATGTGTTAGCGTTGCAAAACCATTTTCCGCACTCGTGCTCGTGTTGATAACCACTTTTCGCGCTCTTGTTCATGTTCAAAACCACTTTCTACAATTGTGCTGGCGTTGAAAACCACTTATCGCACTTGTGTGAGTGTTGCAAAACCACTTTTTGCACTTGTGTTGGTGTTCACAAACCACTTTTCACACTTGTGTTGGTGTTGTAAAACCACTTTTCACACTTGTGCTGGTGTTGAAAACCACTTTTCGCACTTTTGCAAGTGTTGCAAAACCACGCTCCACAATTGTGCTGGAGTTGAAAACCACTTATCGCACTTGTGTTAGTGTTGCAAAGCCATTTTCCACACTCGTGCTGGTGTTGATAACCACTTTTTGCGCTCTTGGTATTGTTCAAAACCACTTTTAGCACTTCTCTTAGTGTTGCAAAACCACTTTTCGCACTTGTGTTAGTGTTGCCATACCATTTTCTGCACTTGTGCTGGCGTTGAAAACCACTTTTCGCACATGTGTTGGTGTTGATAACCACTTTTCGCGCTCTTGTTCATGTTCAAAACCACTTTCCACACTTGTGCTGGCGTTGAAAACAACTTTTCGCACTTTTGCAAGTATTGCAAAACCACTTTTCACACCTGTGTTGGCATTGAAAACCACGTTTTGCACTTGTGTTGGTGTTGCAAAACCACTTTTCGCACTTGTGCTAGCATTGAAAACGACTTTTTGCACTTGTGCTTGTGTTGCAAAACCACTTTTCACACTTGTGTTGGCGTTGAAAACCACTTTTTACACTTGTTTTGGTGTTGCAAAACCACTTTTCGCACTTGTGCTAGCATTGAAAGTGACTTTTTGCACTTGTGCTTGTGTTGCAAAACCACTTTTTGAACTTGTGTTAGCGTTGCAAAACCACTTTTCCCAATTGTGTTGGTGTTACTAATCCACTTTCCACACCTGCGCTCGTGTTGCAAATCCACTTTTCACACTTGTGTTGGCGTTGAAAACCACTTTTTGCACTTGTGTTGGTGTTGCAAAACCACTTTTCGCACTTGTGCGAGCATTGAAAACTATTTGTTGCACTTGTGCTTGTGTTGCAAAACCACTTTTCGCACTTGTGCTGGCGTTGAAAACCACTTTTTGCACTTGTTTTGGTGTTGCAAAACCACTTTTCGCACTTGTGCTGGCATTGAAAGCGACTTTTTGCACTTGTGCTTGTGTTGCAAAACCACTTTTTGCACTTGTGTTAGCGTTGCAAAACCACTTTTCCCACTTGTGTTGGTGCTAATAATCCACTTTCCACACCTGCGCTCGTGTTGCAAATCCACTTTTCACACTTGTGCTGGCGTTGAAAACCACTTATCGCACTTGTGTTAGTGTTACAAAACCACTTTTCGCACTTGTGTTGGTATTGACAAACCACTTTTCACACTTGTGTTGGTGTTGTAGAATCACTTTCTGCACCTGCGCTCGTGTTGCAAAGCAACTCTTCGCACTTGTGTTGGAGATGCAAAACCTCTTTCCGCACCTGTGCTGGCATAGAAAACCACTTTTCGCACTTGTCTTAGTGTTGCAAAACCAATTTCGACACTTGTGTTAGTACTGCTAAACCACTTTCCACACTTGTGCTGGCGTTGAAAACAACTTTTCACACTTTTGCAAGTGTTGCAAAACCACTTTTCATACCTGTGTTGGCATTGAAAACCACTTTTTGCACTTGTGTTGGTGTTGCAAAACCACTTTTCGCACTTGTGCGAGCATTGAAAACGATTTTTTGCACTTGTGCTTGTGTTGCAAAACCACTTTTCGCACTTGTGTTGGCGTTGAAAACCACTTTTTGCACTTGTTTTGGTGTTGCAAAACCACTTTTCGCATTTGTGCTAGCATTGAAAGTGACTTTTTGCACTTGTGCTTGTGTTGCAAAACCACTTTTTGAACTTGTGTTAGCGTTACAAAACCACTTTTCCCAATTGTGTTGATGTTACTAATCCACTTTCCACACCTGCGCTCGTTTTGCAAAGCCACTTTTCACACTTGTGTTGGCGTTGAAAACCACTTTTTGCACTTGTTTTGGTGTTGCAAAACCATTTTTCGCACTTGTGCTAACATTGAAAGCGACTTTTTGCACTTGTGCTTGTGTTGCAAAACCACTTTTCGCACTTGTGTTAGTGTTGCAAAACCAATTTCGACACTTGTGTTAGTATTGCTAAACCACTTTCCGCACTTGTGCTGGGGTAAAAAACCACTTTTCGCACTTGTGCTCGTGTTGATAACCACTTTTTGCGCTCTTGTTATTGTTCAAAACAACTTTTCGCACATGTGTTAGTGTTCAAAAACCATTTTCCGCACTCGTGCTCGTGTTGATAACCACTTTTCGTGCGCTTGTTCGTGTTCAAAACCTCTTTCCGCACCCATGCTGGCATTGAAAGCGACTTTTTGCACTTGTGCTTGTGTTGCAAAACCACTTTTCGCACTTGTGTTAGTGTTGCAAAACCAATTTCGACACTTGTGTTAGTATTGCTAAACCACTTTCCGCACTTGTGCTCGTGTTGATAACCACTTTTTGCGCTCTTGTTATTGTTCAAAACCACTTTTAGCACTTCTCTTAGTGGTGCAAAACCACTTTTCGCACTTGTGTTAGTGTTGCCATACTATTTTCTGCACTTGTGCTGGCGTTGAAAACCACTTTTCGCACATGTGTTGGTGTTGCAACACCACGTTTTGCACTTGTGTTAGCGTTGAAAACCACTTTTCGCACATGTGTTGGTGTTGAAAAACCATTTTCAGCACTCGGGCTGGTGTTGATAACCACTTTTCGCGCTCTTGTTCGTGTTCAAAACAACTTTTCGCACATGTGTTTGTGTTGAAAAACCATTTTCCGCACTCGTGCTCGTGTTGATAACCACTTTTCGCGCTCTTGTTCATGTTCAAAACCACTTTCCACACTTGTGCTGGCGTTGAAAACAACTTTTCTCACATTTGCAAGTGTTGCAAAACCACTTTTCATAGCTGTGTTGGCATTGAAAACGACTTTTTGCACTTGTGCTTGTGTTGCAAAACCACTTTTCGCACTTGTGTTGGCGTTGAAAACCAATTTTTGCACTTGTGTTAGCGTTGCAAAATCACTTTTCCCACCTGTGTTGGTGTTGCTAATCCACTTTCCACACCTGCGCTCGTGTTGCAAATCCACTTTTCACACTTGTGTTGGCGTTGAAAACCACTTTTCGCACTTGTGTTAGTGTTGCCATACCACTTTCTGCACTTGTGCTGGCGTTGAAAACCACTTTTCGCACATGTGTTGGTGTTGCAAAACCACTTTTTGCACTTGTGTTAGCGTTGAAAACCACTTTTCGCACATGTGTTAGTGTTGAAAAACCATTTTGCACACTCGGGCTGGTGTTGATAACCACTTTTCGCGCTCTTGTTCGTGTTCAAAACAACCTTTCGCACATGTGTTAGTGTTGAAAAAACATTTTCCGCACTCGTGCTCGTGTTGATAACCACTTTTCGCGCTCTTGTTCATGTTCAAAACCACTTCCACACTTGTGCTGGCGTTGAAAACAACTTTTCTCACTTTTGCAAGTGTTGCAAAACCACTTTTCATACCTGTGTTGGCATTGAAAACCACTTTTTGCACTTGTGTTGGTGTTGCAAAACCACTTTTCGCACTTGTGCGAGCATTGAAAACTATTTTTTGCACTTGTGCTTGTGTGCAAAACCACTTTTCGCACTTGTGTTGGCGTTGAAAACCACTTTTTGCACTTGTTTTGGTGTTGCAAAACCACTTTTCGCACTTGTGCTAGCATTGAAAGTGACTTTTTGCACTTGTGCTTGTGTTGCAAAACCACTTTTTGAACTTGTGTTAGCGTTGCAAAACCACTTTTCCCAATTGTGTTGGTGTTACTAATCCACTTTCCACACCTGCGCTCGTGTTGCAAATCCACTTTTCACACTTGTGTTGGCGTTGAAAACCACTTTTTGCACTTGTGTTGGTGTTGCAAAACCACTTTTCGCACTTGTGCTGGCATTGAAAGCGACTTTTTGCACTTGTGCTTGTGTTGCAAAACCACTTTTTGCACTTGTGTTAGCGTTGCAAAACCACTTTTCCCACTTGTGTTGGTGCTAATAATCCACTTTCCACACCTGCACTCGTGTTGCAAATCCACTTTTCACACTTGTGCTGGCGTTGAAAACCACTTATCGCACTTGTGTTAGTGTTACAAAACCACTTTTCGCACTTGTGTTGGTATTGACAAACCACTTTTCACACTTGTGTTGGTGTTGTAGAATCACTTTCTGCACCTGCGCTCGTGTTGCAAAGCAACTCTTCGCACTTGTGTTGGAGATGCAAAACCTCTTTCCGCACCTGTGCTGGCATAGAAAACCACTTTTCGCACTTGTCTTAGTGTTGCAAAACCAATTTCGACATTTGTGTTAGTACTGCTAAACCACTTTCCACACTTGTGCTGGCGTTGAAAACAACTTTTCACACTTTTGCAAGTGTTGCAAAACCACTTTTCATACCTGTGTTGGCATTGAAAACCACTTTTTGCACTTGTGTTGGTGTTGCAAAACCACTTTTCGCACTTGTGCGAGCATTGAAAACGATTTTTTGCACTTGTGCTTGTGTTGCAAAACCACTTTTCGCACTTGTGTTGGCGTTGAAAACCACTTTTTGCACTTGTTTTGGTGTTGCAAAACCACTTTTCGCATTTGTGCTAGCATTGAAAGTGACTTTTTGCACTTGTGCTTGTGTTGCAAAACCACTTTTTGAACTTGTGTTAGCGTTACAAAACCACTTTTCCCAATTGTGTTGATGTTACTAATCCACTTTCCACACCTGCGCTCGTTTTGCAAAGCCACTTTTCACACTTGTGTTGGCGTTGAAAACCACTTTTTGCACTTGTTTTGGTGTTGCAAAACCATTTTTCGCACTTGTGCTAACATTGAAAGCGACTTTTTGCACTTGTGCTTGTGTTGCAAAACCACTTTTCGCACTTGTGTTAGTGTTGCAAAACCAATTTCGACACTTGTGTTAGTATTGCTAAACCACTTTCCGCACGTGTGCTGGGGTAAAAAACCACTTTTCGCACTTGTGCTCGTGTTGATAACCACTTTTTGCGCTCTTGTTATTGTTCAAAACAACTTTTCGCACATGTGTTAGTGTTCAAAAACCATTTTCCGCACTCGTGCTCGTGTTGATAACCACTTTTCGTGCGCTTGTTCGTGTTCAAAACCTCTTTCCGCACCCATGCTGGCATTGAAAGCGACTTTTTGCACTTGTGCCTGTGTTGCAAAACCACTTTTCGCACTTGTGTTAGTGTTGCAAAACCAATTTCGACACTTGTGTTAGTATTGCTAAACCACTTTCCGCAGTTGTGCTGGGGTAGAAAATCACTTTTCGCAATTGTGCTCGTGTTGAAAAACACTTTTTGCGCTCCTGTTAGTGTTGCAAATCCACTTTTCGCACTGTGTTAGTGTTGCAAAACCACTTTTCGCACTTGTGTGAGTGTTGCAAAACCATTTTCCGCACTCGTGCTGGTGTTGATAACCATTTTTTGCGCTCTTGTTATTGTTCAAAACCACTTTTAGCACTTCTCTTTGTGTTGCAAAACCACTTTTCGCACTTGTGTTAGTGTTGCCATGCCATTTTCTGCACTTGTGCTAGAGTTGAAAACCACTTTTTGCACATGTGTTGGTGTTGCAAAACCACTTTTTGCACTTGTGTTAGCGTTGAAAACCACTTTTCGCACATGTGTTAGTGTTGAAAAACCATTTTCCGCACTCGGGCTGGTGTTGATAACCACTTTTCGCGCTCTTGTTCGTGTTCAAAACCACTTTTCGCACTTGTGTTAGTGTTGAAAAACCATTTTCTGCACTCGTGCTCGTGTTGATAACCACTTTTCGCGCTCTTGTTCACGTTCAAACCACTTTCCACACTTGTGCTGGCGTTGAAAACAACTTTTCTCACTTTTGCAAGTGTTGCAAAACCACTTTTCTTACCTGTGTTGGCATTGAAAACCACTTTTTGCACTTGTGTTGGTGTTGCAATACCACTTTTCGCACTTGTGTTGGCGTTGAAAACCACTTTTTGCACTTGTTTTGGTGTTGCAAAACCACTTTTCGCACTTGTGCTAGCATTGAAAGCGACTTTTTGCACTTGTGCTTGTGTTGCAAAACCACTTTTTGCACTTGTGTTAGCGTTGCAAAACCACTTTTCCCACTTGTGTTGGCGTTGAAAACCACTTTTCGCACTTTTGCAAGTGTTGCAAAACCACTTTCTACAATTGTGCTGGCGTTGAAAACCACTTATTGCACTTGTGTGAGTGTTGCAAAACCACTTTTCGCACATGTGTTTGTGTTGAAAAACCATTTTCCGCACTCGTGCTCGTGTTGATAACCACTTTTCGCGCTCTTGTTCATGTTCAAAACCACTTTCCACACTTGTGCTGGCGTTGAAAACAACTTTTCTCACATTTGCAAGTGTTGCAAAACCACTTTTCATACCTGTGTTGGCATTGAAAACGACTTTTTGCACTTGTGCTTGTGTTGCAAAACCACTTTTCGCACTTGTGTTGGCTTTGAAAACCACTTTTTGCACTTGTGTTAGCGTTGCAAAACCACTTTTTCCACCTGTGTTGGTGTTACTAATCCACTTTCCACACCTGCGCTCGTGTTGCAAATCCACTTTTCACACTTGTGTTGGCGTTAAAAACCACTTTTCGCACTTGTGTTAGTGTTGCCATACCACTTTCTGCACTTGTGCTGGCGTTGAAAACCACTTTTCGCACATGTGTTAGCGTTGCAAAACCATTTTCCGCACTCGTGCTCGTGTTGATAACCACTTTTCGCGCTCTTGTTCATGTTCAAAACCACTTTCTACAATTGTGCTGGCGTTGAAAACCACTTATCGCACTTGTGTGAGTGTTGCAAAACCACTTTTTGCACTTGTGTTGGTGTTCACAAACCACTTTTCAGACTTGTGTTGGTGTTGTAAAACCACTTTTCACACTTGTGCTGGTGTTGAAAACCACTTTTCGCACTTTTGCAAGTGTTGCAAAACCACGCTCCACAATTGTGCTGGAGTTGAAAACCACTTATCGCACTTGTGTTAGTGTTGCAAAGCCATTTTCCACACTCGTGCTGGTGTTGATAACCACTATTTGCGCACTTGGTATTGTTCAAAACCACTTTTAGCACTTCTCTTAGTGTTGCAAAACCACTTTTCGCACTTGTGTTAGTGTTGCCATACCATTTTCTGCACTTGTGCTGGCGTTGAAAACCACTTTTCGCACATGTGTTGGTGTTGATAACCACTTTTCGCGCTCTTGTTCATGTTCAAAACCACTTTCCACACTTGTGCTGGCGTTGAAAACAACTTTTCGCACTTTTGCAAGTATTGCAAAACCACTTTTCACACCTGTGTTGGCATTGAAAACCACGTTTTGCACTTGTGTTGGTGTTGCAAAACCACTTTTCGCACTTGTGCTAGCATTGAAAACGACTTTTTGCACTTGTGCTTGTGTTGCAAAACCACTTTTCACACTTGTGTTGGCTTTGAAAACCACTTTTTACACTTGTTTTGGTGTTGCAAAACCACTTTTCGCACTTGTGCTAGCACTGAATGCGACTTTTTGCACTTGTGCTTGTGTTCCAAAACCACTTTTCGCACTTGTGTTAGTGTTGCAAAACCAATTTCGACACTTGTGTTAGTATTGCTAAACCACTTTCCGCACTTGTGCTCGTGTTGATAACCACTTTTTGCGCTCTTGTTATTGTTCAAAACCACTTTTAGCACTTCTCTTAGTGGTGCAAAACCACTTTTCGCACTTGTGTTAGTGTTGCCATACTATTTTCTGCACTTGTGCTGGCGTTGAAAACCACTTTTCGCACATGTGTTGGTGTTGCAACACCACGTTTTGCACTTGTGTTAGCGTTGAAAACCACTTTTCGCACATGTGTTGGTGTTGAAAAACCATTTTCAGCACTCGGGCTGGTGTTGATAACCACTTTTCGCGCTCTTGTTCGTGTTCAAAACAACTTTTCGCACATGTGTTTGTGTTGAAAAACCATTTTCCGCACTCGTGCTCGTGTTGATAACCACTTTTCGCGCTCTTGTTCATGTTCAAAACCACTTTCCACACTTGTGCTGGCGTTGAAAACAACTTTTCTCACATTTGCAAGTGTTGCAAAACCACTTTTCATAGCTGTGTTGGCATTGAAAACGACTTTTTGCACTTGTGCTTGTGTTGCAAAACCACTTTTCGCACTTGTGTTGGCGTTGAAAACCAATTTTTGCACTTGTGTTAGCGTTGCAAAACCACTTTTCCCACCTGTGTTGGTGTTGCTAATCCACTTTCCACACCTGCGCTCGTGTTGCAAATCCACTTTTCACACTTGTGTTGGCGTTGAAAACCACTTTTCGCACTTGTGTTAGTGTTGCCATACCACTTTCTGCACTTGTGCTGGCGTTGAAAACCACTTTTCGCACATGTGTTGGTGTTGCAAAACCACTTTTTGCACTTGTGTTAGCGTTGAAAACCACTTTTCGCACATGTGTTAGTGTTGAAAAACCATTTTGCACACTCGGGCTGGTGTTGATAACCACTTTTCGCGCTCTTGTTCGTGTTCAAAACAACCTTTCGCACATGTGTTAGTGTTGAAAAACCATTTTCCGCACTCGTGCTCGTGTTGATAACCACTTTTCGCGCTCTTGTTCATGTTCAAAACCACTTCCACACTTGTGCTGGCGTTGAAAACAACTTTTCTCACTTTTGCAAGTGTTGCAAAACCACTTTTCATACCTGTGTTGGCATTGAAAACCACTTTTTGCACTTGTGTTGGTGTTGCAAAACCACTTTTCGCACTTGTGCGAGCATTGAAAACGATTTTTTGCACTTGTGCTTGTGTGCAAAACCACTTTTCGCACTTGTGTTGGCGTTGAAAACCACTTTTTGCACTTGTTTTGGTGTTGCAAAACCACTTTTCGCACTTGTGCTAGCATTGAAAGTGACTTTTTGCACTTGTGCTTGTGTTGCAAAACCACTTTTTGAACTTGTGTTAGCGTTGCAAAACCACTTTTCCCAATTGTGTTGGTGTTACTAATCCACTTTCCACACCTGCGCTCGTGTTGCAAATCCACTTTTCACACTTGTGTTGGCGTTGAAAACCACTTTTTGCACTTGTGTTGGTGTTGCAAAACCACTTTTCGCACTTGTGCGAGCATTGAAAACTATTTGTTGCACTTGTGCTTGTGTTGCAAAACCACTTTTCGCACTTGTGTTGGCGTTGAAAACCACTTATCGCACTTGTGTTAGTGTTACAAAACCACTTTTCGCACTTGTGTTGGTATTGACAAACCACTTTTCACACTTGTGTTGGTGTTGTAGAATCACTTTCTGCACCTGCGCTCGTGTTGCAAAGCAACTCTTCGCACTTGTGTTGGAGATGCAAAACCTCTTTCCGCACCTGTGCTGGCATAGAAAACCACTTTTCGCACTTGTCTTAGTGTTGCAAAACCAATTTCGACATTTGTGTTAGTACTGCTAAACCACTTTCCACACTTGTGCTGGCGTTGAAAACAACTTTTCACACTTTTGTAAGTGTTGCAAAACCACTTTTCATACCTGTGTTGGCATTGAAAACCACTTTTTGCACTTGTGTTGGTGTTGCAAAACCACTTTTCGCACTTGTGCGAGCATTGAAAACGATTTTTTGCACTTGTGCTTGTGTTGCAAAACCACTTTTCGCACTTGTGTTGGCGTTGAAAACCACTTTTTGCACTTGTTTTGGTGTTGCAAAACCACTTTTCGCATTTGTGCTAGCATTGAAAGTGACTTTTTGCACTTGTGCTTGTGTTGCAAAACCACTTTTTGAACTTGTGTTAGCGTTACAAAACCACTTTTCCCAATTGTGTTGATGTTACTAATCCACTTTCCACACCTGCGCTCGTTTTGCAAAGCCACTTTTCACACTTGTGTTGGCGTTGAAAACCACTTTTTGCACTTGTTTTGGTGTTGCAAAACCATTTTTCGCACTTGTGCTAACATTGAAAGCGACTTTTTGCACTTGTGCTTGTGTTGCAAAACCACTTTTCGCACTTGTGTTAGTGTTGCAAAACCAATTTCGACACTTGTGTTAGTATTGCTAAACCACTTTCCGCACTTGTGCTGGGGTAAAAAACCACTTTTCGCACTTGTGCTCGTGTTGATAACCACTTTTTGCGCTCTTGTTATTGTTCAAAACAACTTTTCGCACATGTGTTAGTGTTCAAAAACCATTTTCCGCACTCGTGCTCGTGTTGATAACCACTTTTCGTGCGCTTGTTCGTGTTCAAAACCTCTTTCCGCACCCATGCTGGCATTGAAAGCGACTTTTTGCACTTGTGCTTGTGTTGCAAAACCACTTTTCGCACTTGTGTTAGTGTTGCAAAACCAATTTCGACACTTGTGTTAGTATTGCTAAACCACTTTCCGCACTTGTGCTCGTGTTGATAACCACTTTTTGCGCTCTTGTTATTGTTCAAAACCACTTTTAGCACTTCTCTTAGTGGTGCAAAACCACTTTTCGCACTTGTGTTAGTGTTGCCATACTATTTTCTGCACTTGTGCTGGCGTTGAAAACCACTTTTCGCACATGTGTTGGTGTTGCAACACCACGTTTTGCACTTGTGTTAGCGTTGAAAACCACTTTTCGCACATGTGTTGGTGTTGAAAAACCATTTTCAGCACTCGGGCTGGTGTTGATAACCACTTTTCGCGCTCTTGTTCGTGTTCAAAACAACTTTTCGCACATGTGTTTGTGTTGAAAAACCATTTTCCGCACTCGTGCTCGTGTTGATAACCACTTTTCGCGCTCTTGTTCATGTTCAAAACCACTTTCCACACTTGTGCTGGCGTTGAAAACAACTTTTCTCACATTTGCAAGTGTTGCAAAACCACTTTTCATAGCTGTGTTGGCATTGAAAACGACTTTTTGCACTTGTGCTTGTGTTGCAAAACCACTTTTCGCACTTGTGTTGGCGTTGAAAACCAATTTTTGCACTTGTGTTAGCGTTGCAAAATCACTTTTCCCACCTGTGTTGGTGTTGCTAATCCACTTTCCACACCTGCGCTCGTGTTGCAAATCCACTTTTCACACTTGTGTTGGCGTTGAAAACCACTTTTCGCACTTGTGTTAGTGTTGCCATACCACTTTCTGCACTTGTGCTGGCGTTGAAAACCACTTTTCGCACATGTGTTGGTGTTGCAAAACCACTTTTTGCACTTGTGTTAGCGTTGAAAACCACTTTTCGCACATGTGTTAGTGTTGAAAAACCATTTTGCACACTCGGGCTGGTGTTGATAACCACTTTTCGCGCTCTTGTTCGTGTTCAAAACAACCTTTCGCACATGTGTTAGTGTTGAAAAACCATTTTCCGCACTCGTGCTCGTGTTGATAACCACTTTTCGCGCTCTTGTTCATGTTCAAAACCACTTCCACACTTGTGCTGGCGTTGAAAACAACTTTTCTCACTTTTGCAAGTGTTGCAAAACCACTTTTCATACCTGTGTTGGCATTGAAAACCACTTTTTGCACTTGTGTTGGTGTTGCAAAACCACTTTTCGCACTTGTGCGAGCATTGAAAACGATTTTTTGCACTTGTGCTTGTGTGCAAAACCACTTTTCGCACTTGTGTTGGCGTTGAAAACCACTTTTTGCACTTGTTTTGGTGTTGCAAAACCACTTTTCGCACTTGTGCTAGCATTGAAAGTGACTTTTTGCACTTGTGCTTGTGTTGCAAAACCACTTTTTGAACTTGTGTTAGCGTTGCAAAACCACTTTTCCCAATTGTGTTGGTGTTACTAATCCACTTTCCACACCTGCGCTCGTGTTGCAAATCCACTTTTCACACTTGTGTTGGCGTTGAAAACCACTTTTTGCACTTGTGTTGGTGTTGCAAAACCACTTTTCGCACTTGTGCGAGCATTGAAAACTATTTGTTGCACTTGTGCTTGTGTTGCAAAACCACTTTTCGCACTTGTGTTGGCGTTGAAAACCACTTTTTGCACTTGTTTTGGTGTTGCAAAACCACTTTTCGCACTTGTGCTGGCATTGAAAGCGACTTTTTGCACTTGTGCTTGTGTTGCAAAACCACTTTTTGCACTTGTGTTAGCGTTGCAAAACCACTTTTCCCACTTGTGTTGGTGCTAATAATCCACTTTCCACACCTGCACTCGTGTTGCAAATCCACTTTTCACACTTGTGCTGGCGTTGAAAACCACTTATCGCACTTGTGTTAGTGTTGCAAAACCACTTTTCGCACTTGTGCGAGCATTGAAAACTATTTGTTGCACTTGTGCTTGTGTTGCAAATCCACTTTTCACACTTGTGTTGGCGTTGAAAACCACTTTTCGCACTTGTGTTAGTGTTGCCATACCACTTTCTGCACTTGTGCTGGCGTTGAAAACCACTTTTCGCACATGTGTTGGTGTTGCAAAACCACTTTTTGCACTTGTGTTAGCGTTGAAAACCACTTTTCGCACATGTGTTAGTGTTGAAAAACCATTTTGCACACTCGGGCTGGTGTTGATAACCACTTTTCGCGCTCTTGTTCGTGTTCAAAACAACCTTTCGCACATGTGTTAGTGTTGAAAAACCATTTTCCGCACTCGTGCTCGTGTTGATAACCACTTTTCGCGCTCTTGTTCATGTTCAAAACCACTTCCACACTTGTGCTGGCGTTGAAAACAACTTTTCTCACTTTTGCAAGTGTTGCAAAACCACTTTTCATACCTGTGTTGGCATTGAAAACCACTTTTTGCACTTGTGTTGGTGTTGCAAAACCACTTTTCGCACTTGTGCGAGCATTGAAAACGATTTTTTGCACTTGTGCTTGTGTGCAAAACCACTTTTCGCACTTGTGTTGGCGTTGAAAACCACTTTTTGCACTTGTTTTGGTGTTGCAAAACCACTTTTCGCACTTGTGCTAGCATTGAAAGTGACTTTTTGCACTTGTGCTTGTGTTGCAAAACCACTTTTTGAACTTGTGTTAGCGTTGCAAAACCACTTTTCCCAATTGTGTTGGTGTTACTAATCCACTTTCCACACCTGCGCTCGTGTTGCAAATCCACTTTTCACACTTGTGTTGGCGTTGAAAACCACTTTTTGCACTTGTGTTGGTGTTGCAAAACCACTTTTCGCACTTGTGCGAGCATTGAAAACTATTTGTTGCACTTGTGCTTGTGTTGCAAAACCACTTTTCGCACTTGTGTTGGCGTTGAAAACCACTTATCGCACTTGTGTTAGTGTTACAAAACCACTTTTCGCACTTGTGTTGGTATTGACAAACCACTTTTCACACTTGTGTTGGTGTTGTAGAATCACTTTCTGCACCTGCGCTCGTGTTGCAAAGCAACTCTTCGCACTTGTGTTGGAGATGCAAAACCTCTTTCCGCACCTGTGCTGGCATAGAAAACCACTTTTCGCACTTGTCTTAGTGTTGCAAAACCAATTTCGACATTTGTGTTAGTACTGCTAAACCACTTTCCACACTTGTGCTGGCGTTGAAAACAACTTTTCACACTTTTGCAAGTGTTGCAAAACCACTTTTCATACCTGTGTTGGCATTGAAAACCACTTTTTGCACTTGTGTTGGTGTTGCAAAACCACTTTTCGCACTTGTGCGAGCATTGAAAACGATTTTTTGCACTTGTGCTTGTGTTGCAAAACCACTTTTCGCACTTGTGTTGGCGTTGAAAACCACTTTTTGCACTTGTTTTGGTGTTGCAAAACCACTTTTCGCATTTGTGCTAGCATTGAAAGTGACTTTTTGCACTTGTGCTTGTGTTGCAAAACCACTTTTTGAACTTGTGTTAGCGTTACAAAACCACTTTTCCCAATTGTGTTGATGTTACTAATCCACTTTCCACACCTGCGCTCGTTTTGCAAAGCCACTTTTCACACTTGTGTTGGCGTTGAAAACCACTTTTTGCACTTGTTTTGGTGTTGCAAAACCATTTTTCGCACTTGTGCTAACATTGAAAGCGACTTTTTGCACTTGTGCTTGTGTTGCAAAACCACTTTTCGCACTTGTGTTAGTGTTGCAAAACCAATTTCGACACTTGTGTTAGTATTGCTAAACCACTTTCCGCACTTGTGCTGGGGTAAAAAACCACTTTTCGCACTTGTGCTCGTGTTGATAACCACTTTTTGCGCTCTTGTTATTGTTCAAAACAACTTTTCGCACATGTGTTAGTGTTCAAAAACCATTTTCCGCACTCGTGCTCGTGTTGATAACCACTTTTCGTGCGCTTGTTCGTGTTCAAAACCTCTTTCCGCACCCATGCTGGCATTGAAAGCGACTTTTTGCACTTGTGCTTGTGTTGCAAAACCACTTTTCGCACTTGTGTTAGTGTTGAAAAACCAATTTCGACACGTGTGTTAGTATTGCTAAACCACTTTCCGCAGTTGTGCTGGGGTAGAAAACCACTTTTCGCAATTGTGCTCGTGTTGAAAAACACTTTTTGCGCTCCTGTTAGTGTTACAAATCCACTTTTCGCACTGTGTTAGTGTTGCAAAACCACTTTTCGCACTTGTGTGAGTGTTGCAAAACCATTTTCCGCACTCGTGCTGGTGTTGATAACCATTTTTTGCGCTCTTGTTATTGTTCAAAACCACTTTTAGCACTTCTCTTTGTGTTGCAAAACCACTTTTCGCACTTGTGTTAGTGTTGCCATGCCATTTTCTGCACTTGTGCTAGAGTTGAAAACCACTTTTTACACATGTGTTGGTGTTGCAAAACCACTTTTTGCACTTGTGTTAGCGTTGAAAACCACTTTTCGCACATGTGTTAGTGTTGAAAAACCATTTTCCGCACTCGGGCTGGTGTTGATAACCACTTTTCGCGCTCTTGTTCGTGTTCAAAACCACTTTTCGCACTTGTGTTAGTGTTGAAAAACAATTTTCTGCACTCGTGCTCGTGTTGATAACCACTTTTCGCGCTCTTGTTCACGTTCAAACCACTTTCCACACTTGTGCTGGCGTTGAAAACAACTTTTCTCACTTTTGCAAGTGTTGCAAAACCACTTTTCTTACCTGTGTTGGCGTTGAAAACCACTTTTTGCACTTGTTTTGGTGTTGCAAAACCACTTTTCGCACTTGTGCTAGCATTGAAAGCGACTTTTTGCACTTGTGCTTGTGTTGCAAAACCACTTTTTGCACTTGTGTTAGCGTTGCAAAACCACTTTTCCCACTTGTGTTGGCGTTGAAAACCACTTTTCGCACTTTTGCAAGTGTTGCAAAACCACTTTCTACAATTGTGCTGGCGTTGAAAACCACTTATTGCACTTGTGTGAGTGTTGCAAAACCACTTTTCGCACATGTGTTTGTGTTGAAAAACCATTTTCCGCACTCGTGCTCGTGTTGATAACCACTTTTCGCGCTCTTGTTCATGTTCAAAACCACTTTCCACACTTGTGCTGGCGTTGAAAACAACTTTTCTCACATTTGCAAGTGTTGCAAAACCACTTTTCATACCTGTGTTGGCATTGAAAACGACTTTTTGCACTTGTGCTTGTGTTGCAAAACCACTTTTCGCACTTGTGTTGGCTTTGAAAACCACTTTTTGCACTTGTGTTAGCGTTGCAAAACCACTTTTCCCACCTGTGTTGGTGTTACTAATCCACTTTCCACACCTGCGCTCGTGTTGCAAATCCACTTTTCACACTTGTGTTGGCGTTAAAAACCACTTTTCGCACTTGTGTTAGTGTTGCCATACCACTTTCTGCACTTGTGCTGGCGTTGAAAACCACTTTTCGCACATGTGTTAGCGTTGCAAAAACATTTTCCGCACTCGTGCTCGTGTTGATAACCACTTTTCGCGCTCTTGTTCATGTTCAAAACCACTTTCTACAATTGTGCTGGCGTTGAAAACCACTTATCGCACTTGTGTGAGTGTTGCAAAACCCCTTCTTGCACTTGTGTTGGTGTTCACAAACCACTTTTCAGACTTGTGTTGGTGTTGTAAAACCACTTTTCACACTTGTGCTGGTGTTGAAAACCACTTTTCGCACTTTTGCAAGTGTTGCAAAACCACGCTCCACAATTGTGCTGGAGTTGAAAACCACTTATCGCACTTGTGTTAGTGTTGCAAAGCCATTTTCCACACTCGTGCTGGTGTTGATAACCACTTTTTGCGCTCTTGGTATTGTTCAAAACCACTTTTAGCACTTCTCTTAGTGTTGCAAAACTACTTTTCGCACTTGTGTTAGTGTTGCCATACCATTTTCTGCACTTGTGCTGGCGTTGAAAACCACTTTTCGCACATGTGTTGGTGTTGATAACCACTTTTCGCGCTCTTGTTCATGTTCAAAACCACTTTCCACACTTGTGCTGGCGTTGAAAACAACTTTTCGCACTTTTGCAAGTATTGCAAAACCACTTTTCACACCTGTGTTGGCATTGAAAACCACGTTTTGCACTTGTGTTGGTGTTGCAAAACCACTTTTCGCACTTGTGCTAGCATTGAAAACGACTTTTTGCACTTGTGCTTGTGTTGCAAAACCACTTTTCACACTTGTGTTGGCGTTGAAAACCACTTTTTACACTTGTTTTGGTGTTGCAAAACCACTTTTCGCACTTGTGCTAGCACTGAATGCGACTTTTTGCACTTGTGCTTGTGTTCCAAAACCACTTTTCGCACTTGTGTTAGTGTTGCAAAACCAATTTCGACACTTGTGTTAGTATTGCTAAACCACTTTCCGCACTTGTGCTCGTGTTGATAACCACTTTTTGCGCTCTTGTTATTGTTCAAAACCACTTTTAGCACTTCTCTTAGTGGTGCAAAACCACTTTTCGCACTTGTGTTAGTGTTGCCATACTATTTTCTGCACTTGTGCTGGCGTTGAAAACCACTTTTCGCACATGTGTTGGTGTTGCAACACCACGTTTTGCACTTGTGTTAGCGTTGAAAACCACTTTTCGCACATGTGTTGGTGTTGAAAAACCATTTTCAGCACTCGGGCTGGTGTTGATAACCACTTTTCGCGCTCTTGTTCGTGTTCAAAACAACTTTTCGCACATGTGTTTGTGTTGAAAAACCATTTTCCGCACTCGTGCTCGTGTTGATAACCACTTTTCGCGCTCTTGTTCATGTTCAAAACCACTTTCCACACTTGTGCTGGCGTTGAAAACAACTTTTCTCACATTTGCAAGTGTTGCAAAACCACTTTTCATAGCTGTGTTGGCATTGAAAACGACTTTTTGCACTTGTGCTTGTGTTGCATAACCACTTTTCGCACTTGTGTTGGCGTTGAAAACCAATTTTTGCACTTGTGTTAGCGTTGCAAAACCACTTTTCCCACCTGTGTTGGTGTTGCTAATCCACTTTCCACACCTGCGCTCGTGTTGCAAATCCACTTTTCACACTTGTGTTGGCGTTGAAAACCACTTTTCGCACATGTGTTAGTGTTGAAAAACCATTTTGCACACTCGGGCTGGTGTTGATAACCACTTTTCGCGCTCTTGTTCGTGTTCAAAACAACCTTTCGCACATGTGTTAGTGTTGAAAAACCATTTTCCGCACTCGTGCTCGTGTTGATAACCACTTTTCGCGCTCTTGTTCATGTTCAAAACCACTTCCACACTTGTGCTGGCGTTGAAAACAACTTTTCTCACTTTTGCAAGTGTTGCAAAACCACTTTTCATACCTGTGTTGGCATTGAAAACCACTTTTTGCACTTGTGTTGGTGTTGCAAAACCACTTTTCGCACTTGTGCGAGCATTGAAAACGATTTTTTGCACTTGTGCTTGTGTGCAAAACCACTTTTCGCACTTGTGTTGGCGTTGAAAACCACTTTTTGCACTTGTTTTGGTGTTGCAAAACCACTTTTCGCACTTGTGCTAGCATTGAAAGTGACTTTTTGCACTTGTGCTTGTGTTGCAAAACCACTTTTTGAACTTGTGTTAGCGTTGCAAAACCACTTTTCCCAATTGTGTTGGTGTTACTAATCCACTTTCCACACCTGCGCTCGTGTTGCAAATCCACTTTTCACACTTGTGTTGGCGTTGAAAACCACTTTTTGCACTTGTGTTGGTGTTGCAAAACCACTTTTCGCACTTGTGCGAGCATTGAAAACTATTTGTTGCACTTGTGCTTGTGTTGCAAAACCACTTTTCGCACTTGTGTTGGCGTTGAAAACCACTTATCGCACTTGTGTTAGTGTTACAAAACCACTTTTCGCACTTGTGTTGGTATTGACAAACCACTTTTCACACTTGTGTTGGTGTTGTAGAATCACTTTCTGCACCTGCGCTCGTGTTGCAAAGCAACTCTTCGCACTTGTGTTGGAGATGCAAAACCTCTTTCCGCACCTGTGCTGGCATAGAAAACCACTTTTCGCACTTGTCTTAGTGTTGCAAAACCAATTTCGACATTTGTGTTAGTACTGCTAAACCACTTTCCACACTTGTGCTGGCGTTGAAAACAACTTTTCACACTTTTGTAAGTGTTGCAAAACCACTTTTCATACCTGTGTTGGCATTGAAAACCACTTTTTGCACTTGTGTTGGTGTTGCAAAACCACTTTTCGCACTTGTGCGAGCATTGAAAACGATTTTTTGCACTTGTGCTTGTGTTGCAAAACCACTTTTCGCACTTGTGTTGGCGTTGAAAACCACTTTTTGCACTTGTTTTGGTGTTGCAAAACCACTTTTCGCATTTGTGCTAGCATTGAAAGTGACTTTTTGCACTTGTGCTTGTGTTGCAAAACCACTTTTTGAACTTGTGTTAGCGTTACAAAACCACTTTTCCCAATTGTGTTGATGTTACTAATCCACTTTCCACACCTGCGCTCGTTTTGCAAAGCCACTTTTCACACTTGTGTTGGCGTTGAAAACCACTTTTTGCACTTGTTTTGGTGTTGCAAAACCATTTTTCGCACTTGTGCTAACATTGAAAGCGACTTTTTGCACTTGTGCTTGTGTTGCAAAACCACTTTTCGCACTTGTGTTAGTGTTGCAAAACCAATTTCGACACTTGTGTTAGTATTGCTAAACCACTTTCCGCACTTGTGCTGGGGTAAATAACCACTTTTCGCACTTGTGCTCGTGTTGATAACCACTTTTTGCGCTCTTGTTATTGTTCAAAACAACTTTTCGCACATGTGTTAGTGTTCAAAAACCATTTTCCGCACTCGTGCTCGTGTTGATAACCACTTTTCGTGCGCTTGTTCGTGTTCAAAACCTCTTTCCGCACCCATGCTGGCATTGAAAGCGACTTTTTGCACTTGTGCTTGTGTTGCAAAACCACTTTTCGCACTTGTGTTAGTGTTGCAAAACCAATTTCGACACTTGTGTTAGTATTGCTAAACCACTTTCCGCACTTGTGCTCGTGTTGATAACCACTTTTTGCGCTCTTGTTATTGTTCAAAACCACTTTTAGCACTTCTCTTAGTGGTGCAAAACCACTTTTCGCACTTGTGTTAGTGTTGCCATACTATTTTCTGCACTTGTGCTGGCGTTGAAAACCACTTTTCGCACATGTGTTGGTGTTGCAACACCACGTTTTGCACTTGTGTTAGCGTTGAAAACCACTTTTCGCACATGTGTTGGTGTTGAAAAACCATTTTCAGCACTCGGGCTGGTGTTGATAACCACTTTTCGCGCTCTTGTTCGTGTTCAAAACAACTTTTCGCACATGTGTTTGTGTTGAAAAACCATTTTCCGCACTCGTGCTCGTGTTGATAACCACTTTTCGCGCTCTTGTTCATGTTCAAAACCACTTTCCACACTTGTGCTGGCGTTGAAAACAACTTTTCTCACATTTGCAAGTGTTGCAAAACCACTTTTCATAGCTGTGTTGGCATTGAAAACGACTTTTTGCACTTGTGCTTGTGTTGCAAAACCACTTTTCGCACTTGTGTTGGCGTTGAAAACCAATTTTTGCACTTGTGTTAGCGTTGCAAAATCACTTTTCCCACCTGTGTTGGTGTTGCTAATCCACTTTCCACACCTGCGCTCGTGTTGCAAATCCACTTTTCACACTTGTGTTGGCGTTGAAAACCACTTTTCGCACTTGTGTTAGTGTTGCCATACCACTTTCTGCACTTGTGCTGGCGTTGAAAACCACTTTTCGCACATGTGTTGGTGTTGCAAAACCACTTTTTGCACTTGTGTTAGCGTTGAAAACCACTTTTCGCACATGTGTTAGTGTTGAAAAACCATTTTGCACACTCGGGCTGGTGTTGATAACCACTTTTCGCGCTCTTGTTCGTGTTCAAAACAACCTTTCGCACATGTGTTAGTGTTGAAAAACCATTTTCCGCACTCGTGCTCGTGTTGATAACCACTTTTCGCGCTCTTGTTCATGTTCAAAACCACTTCCACACTTGTGCTGGCGTTGAAAACAACTTTTCTCACTTTTGCAAGTGTTGCAAAACCACTTTTCATACCTGTGTTGGCATTGAAAACCACTTTTTGCACTTGTGTTGGTGTTGCAAAACCACTTTTCGCACTTGTGCGAGCATTGAAAACGATTTTTTGCACTTGTGCTTGTGTGCAAAACCACTTTTCGCACTTGTGTTGGCGTTGAAAACCACTTTTTGCACTTGTTTTGGTGTTGCAAAACCACTTTTCGCACTTGTGCTAGCATTGAAAGTGACTTTTTGCACTTGTGCTTGTGTTGCAAAACCACTTTTTGAACTTGTGTTAGCGTTGCAAAACCACTTTTCCCAATTGTGTTGGTGTTACTAATCCACTTTCCACACCTGCGCTCGTGTTGCAAATTCACTTTTCACACTTGTGTTGGCGTTGAAAACCACTTTTTGCACTTGTGTTGGTGTTGCAAAACCACTTTTCGCACTTGTGCGAGCATTGAAAACTATTTGTTGCACTTGTGCTTGTGTTGCAAAACCACTTTTCGCACTTGTGTTGGCGTTGAAAACCACTTTTTGCACTTGTTTTGGTGTTGCAAAACCACTTTTCGCACTTGTGCTGGCATTGAAAGCGACTTTTTGCACTTGTGCTTGTGTTGCAAAACCACTTTTTGCACTTGTGTTAGCGTTGCAAAACCACTTTTCCCACTTGTGTTGGTGCTAATAATCCACTTTCCACACCTGCACTCGTGTTGCAAATCCACTTTTCACACTTGTGCTGGCGTTGAAAACCACTTATCGCACTTGTGTTAGTGTTACAAAACCACTTTTCGCACTTGTGTTGGTATTGACAAACCACTTTTCACACTTGTGTTGGTGTTGTAGAATCACTTTCTGCACCTGCGCTCGTGTTGCAAAGCAACTCTTCGCACTTGTGTTGGAGATGCAAAACCTCTTTCCGCACCTGTGCTGGCATAGAAAACCACTTTTCGCACTTGTCTTAGTGTTGCAAAACCAATTTCGACATTTGTGTTAGTACTGCTAAACCACTTTCCACACTTGTGCTGGCGTTGAAAACAACTTTTCACACTTTTGCAAGTGTTGCAAAACCACTTTTCATACCTGTGTTGGCATTGAAAACCACTTTTTGCACTTGTGTTGGTGTTGCAAAACCACTTTTCGCACTTGTGCGAGCATTGAAAACGATTTTTTGCACTTGTGCTTGTGTTGCAAAACCACTTTTCGCACTTGTGTTGGCGTTGAAAACCACTTTTTGCACTTGTTTTGGTGTTGCAAAACCACTTTTCGCATTTGTGCTAGCATTGAAAGTGACTTTTTGCACTTGTGCTTGTGTTGCAAAACCACTTTTTGAACTTGTGTTAGCGTTACAAAACCACTTTTCCCAATTGTGTTGATGTTACTAATCCACTTTCCACACCTGCGCTCGTTTTGCAAAGCCACTTTTCACACTTGTGTTGGCGTTGAAAACCACTTTTTGCACTTGTTTTGGTGTTGCAAAACCATTTTTCGCACTTGTGCTAACATTGAAAGCGACTTTTTGCACTTGTGCTTGTGTTGCAAAACCACTTTTCGCACTTGTGTTAGTGTTGCAAAACCAATTTCGACACTTGTGTTAGTATTGCTAAACCACTTTCCGCACTTGTGCTGGGGTAAAAAACCACTTTTCGCACTTGTGCTCGTGTTGATAACCACTTTTTGCGCTCTTGTTATTGTTCAAAACAACTTTTCGCACATGTGTTAGTGTTCAAAAACCATTTTCCGCACTCGTGCTCGTGTTGATAACCACTTTTCGTGCGCTTGTTCGTGTTCAAAACCTCTTTCCGCACCCATGCTGGCATTGAAAGCGACTTTTTGCACTTGTGCTTGTGTTGCAAAACCACTTTTCGCACTTGTGTTAGTGTTGCAAAACCAATTTCGACACTTGTGTTAGTATTGCTAAACCACTTTCCGCAGTTGTGCTGGGGTAGAAAACCACTTTTCGCAATTGTGCTCGTGTTGAAAAACACTTTTTGCGCTCCTGTTAGTGTTGCAAATCCACTTTTCGCACTGTGTTAGTGTTGCAAAACCACTTTTCGCACTTGTGTGAGTGTTGCAAAACCATTTTCCGCACTCGTGCTGGTGTTGATAACCATTTTTTGCGCTCTTGTTATTGTTCAAAACCACTTTTAGCACTTCTCTTTGTGTTGCAAAACCACTTTTCGCACTTGTGTTAGTGTTGCCATGCCATTTTCTGCACTTGTGCTAGAGTTGAAAACCACTTTTTGCACATGTGTTGGTGTTGCAAAACCACTTTTTGCACTTGTGTTAGCGTTGAAAACCACTTTTCGCACATGTGTTAGTGTTGAAAAACCATTTTCCGCACTCGGGCTGGTGTTGATAACCACTTTTCGCGCTCTTGTTCGTGTTCAAAACCACTTTTCGCACTTGTGTTAGTGTTGAAAAACAATTTTCTGCACTCGTGCTCGTGTTGATAACCACTTTTCGCGCTCTTGTTCACGTTCAAACCACTTTCCACACTTGTGCTGGCGTTGAAAACAACTTTTCTCACTTTTGCAAGTGTTGCAAAACCACTTTTCTTACCTGTGTTGGCATTGAAAACCACTTTTTGCACTTGTGTTGGTGTTGCAATACCACTTTTCGCACTTGTGTTGGCGTTGAAAACCACTTTTTGCACTTGTTTTGGTGTTGCAAAACCACTTTTCGCACTTGTGCTAGCATTGAAAGCGACTTTTTGCACTTGTGCTTGTGTTGCAAAACCACTTTTTGCACTTGTGTTAGCGTTGCAAAACCACTTTTCCCACTTGTGTTGGCGTTGAAAACCACTTTTCGCACTTTTGCAAGTGTTGCAAAACCACTTTCTACAATTGTGCTGGCGTTGAAAACCACTTATTGCACTTGTGTGAGTGTTGCAAAACCACTTTTCGCACATGTGTTTGTGTTGAAAAACCATTTTCCGCACTCGTGCTCGTGTTGATAACCACTTTTCGCGCTCTTGTTCATGTTCAAAACCACTTTCCACACTTGTGCTGGCGTTGAAAACAACTTTTCTCACATTTGCAAGTGTTGCAAAACCACTTTTCATACCTGTGTTGGCATTGAAAACGACTTTTTGCACTTGTGCTTGTGTTGCAAAACCACTTTTCGCACTTGTGTTGGCTTTGAAAACCACTTTTTGCACTTGTGTTAGCGTTGCAAAACCACTTTTCCCACCTGTGTTGGTGTTACTAATCCACTTTCCACACCTGCGCTCGTGTTGCAAATCCACTTTTCACACTTGTGTTGGCGTTAAAAACCACTTTTCGCACTTGTGTTAGTGTTGCCATACCACTTTCTGCACTTGTGCTGGCGTTGAAAACCACTTTTCGCACATGTGTTAGCGTTGCAAAAACATTTTCCGCACTCGTGCTCGTGTTGATAACCACTTTTCGCGCTCTTGTTCATGTTCAAAACCACTTTCTACAATTGTGCTGGCGTTGAAAACCACTTATCGCACTTGTGTGAGTGTTGCAAAACCCCTTCTTGCACTTGTGTTGGTGTTCACAAACCACTTTTCAGACTTGTGTTGGTGTTGTAAAACCACTTTTCACACTTGTGCTGGTGTTGAAAACCACTTTTCGCACTTTTGCAAGTGTTGCAAAACCACGCTCCACAATTGTGCTGGAGTTGAAAACCACTTATCGCACTTGTGTTAGTGTTGCAAAGCCATTTTCCACACTCGTGCTGGTGTTGATAACCACTTTTTGCGCTCTTGGTATTGTTCAAAACCACTTTTAGCACTTCTCTTAGTGTTGCAAAACCACTTTTCGCACTTGTGTTAGTGTTGCCATACCATTTTCTGCACTTGTGCTGGCGTTGAAAACCACTTTTCGCACATGTGTTGGTGTTGATAACCACTTTTCGCGCTCTTGTTCATGTTCAAAACCACTTTCCACACTTGTGCTGGCGTTGAAAACAACTTTTCGCACTTTTGCAAGTATTGCAAAACCACTTTTCACACCTGTGTTGGCATTGAAAACCACGTTTTGCACTTGTGTTGGTGTTGCAAAACCACTTTTCGCACTTGTGCTAGCATTGAAAACGACTTTTTGCACTTGTGCTTGTGTTGCAAAACCACTTTTCACACTTGTGTTGGCGTTGAAAACCACTTTTTACACTTGTTTTGGTGTTGCAAAACCACTTTTCGCACTTGTGCTAGCACTGAATGCGACTTTTTGCACTTGTGCTTGTGTTCCAAAACCACTTTTCGCACTTGTGTTAGTGTTGCAAAACCAATTTCGACACTTGTGTTAGTATTGCTAAACCACTTTCCGCACTTGTGCTCGTGTTGATAACCACTTTTTGCGCTCTTGTTATTGTTCAAAACCACTTTTAGCACTTCTCTTAGTGGTGCAAAACCACTTTTCGCACTTGTGTTAGTGTTGCCATACTATTTTCTGCACTTGTGCTGGCGTTGAAAACCACTTTTCGCACATGTGTTGGTGTTGCAACACCACGTTTTGCACTTGTGTTAGCGTTGAAAACCACTTTTCGCACATGTGTTGGTGTTGAAAAACCATTTTCAGCACTCGGGCTGGTGTTGATAACCACTTTTCGCGCTCTTGTTCGTGTTCAAAACAACTTTTCGCACATGTGTTTGTGTTGAAAAACCATTTTCCGCACTCGTGCTCGTGTTGATAACCACTTTTCGCGCTCTTGTTCATGTTCAAAACCACTTTCCACACTTGTGCTGGCGTTGAAAACAACTTTTCTCACATTTGCAAGTGTTGCAAAACCACTTTTCATAGCTGTGTTGGCATTGAAAACGACTTTTTGCACTTGTGCTTGTGTTGCATAACCACTTTTCGCACTTGTGTTGGCGTTGAAAACCAATTTTTGCACTTGTGTTAGCGTTGCAAAACCACTTTTCCCACCTGTGTTGGTGTTGCTAATCCACTTTCCACACCTGCGCTCGTGTTGCAAATCCACTTTTCACACTTGTGTTGGCGTTGAAAACCACTTTTCGCACTTGTGTTAGTGTTGCCATACCACTTTCTGCACTTGTGCTGGCGTTGAAAACCACTTTTCGCACATGTGTTGGTGTTGCAAAACCACTTTTTGCACTTGTGTTAGCGTTGAAAACCACTTTTCGCACATGTGTTAGTGTTGAAAAACCATTTTGCACACTCGGGCTGGTGTTGATAACCACTTTTCGCGCTCTTGTTCGTGTTCAAAACAACCTTTCGCACATGTGTTAGTGTTTAAAAACCATTTTCCGCACTCGTGCTCGTGTTGATAACCACTTTTCGCGCTCTTGTTCATGTTCAAAACCACTTCCACACTTGTGCTGGCGTTGAAAACAACTTTTCTCACTTTTGCAAGTGTTGCAAAACCACTTTTCATACCTGTGTTGGCATTGAAAACCACTTTTTGCACTTGTGTTGGTGTTGCAAAACCACTTTTCGCACTTGTGCGAGCATTGAAAACGATTTTTTGCACTTGTGCTTGTGTGCAAAACCACTTTTCGCACTTGTGTTGGCGTTTAAAACCACTTTTTGCACTTGTTTTGGTGTTGCAAAACCACTTTTCGCACTTGTGCTAGCATTGAAAGTGACTTTTTGCACTTGTGCTTGTGTTGCAAAACCACTTTTTGAACTTGTGTTAGCGTTGCAAAACCACTTTTCCCAATTGTGTTGGTGTTACTAATCCACTTTCCACACCTGCGCTCGTGTTGCAAATCCACTTTTCACACTTGTGTTGGCGTTGAAAACCACTTTTTGCCCTTGTGTTGGTGTTGCAAAACCACTTTTCGCACTTGTGCGAGCATTGAAAACTATTTGTTGCACTTGTGCTTGTGTTGCAAAACCACTTTTCGCACTTGTGTTGGCGTTGAAAACCACTTTTTGCACTTGTTTTGGTGTTGCAAAACCACTTTTCGCACTTGTGCTGGCATTGAAAGCGACTTTTTGCACTTGTGCTTGTGTTGCAAAACCACTTTTTGCACTTGTGTTAGCGTTGCAAAACCACTTTTCCCACTTGTGTTGGTGCTAATAATCCACTTTCCACACCTGCGCTCGTGTTGCAAATCCACTTTTCACACTTGTGCTGGCGTTGAAAACCACTTATCGCACTTGTGTTAGTGTTACAAAACCACTTTTCGCACTTGTGTTGGTATTGACAAACCACTTTTCACACTTGTGTTGGTGTTGTAGAATCACTTTCTGCACCTGCGCTCGTGTTGCAAAGCAACTCTTCGCACTTGTGTTGGAGATGCAAAACCTCTTTCCGCACCTGTGCTGGCATAGAAAACCACTTTTCGCACTTGTCTTAGTGTTGCAAAACCAATTTCGACACTTGTGTTAGTACTGCTAAACCACTTTCCACACTTGTGCTGGCGTTGAAAACAACTTTTCACACTTTTGCAAGTGTTGCAAAACCACTTTTCATACCTGTGTTGGCATTGAAAACCACTTTTTGCACTTGTGTTGGTGTTGCAAAACCACTTTTCGCACTTGTGCGAGCATTGAAAACGATTTTTTGCACTTGTGCTTGTGTTGCAAAACCACTTTTCGCACTTGTGTTGGCGTTGAAAACCACTTTTTGCACTTGTTTTGGTGTTGCAAAACCACTTTTCGCATTTGTGCTAGCATTGAAAGTGACTTTTTGCACTTGTGCTTGTGTTGCAAAACCACTTTTTGAACTTGTGTTAGCGTTACAAAACCACTTTTCCCAATTGTGTTGATGTTACTATCCACTTTCCACACCTGCGCTCGTTTTGCAAAGCCACTTTTCACACTTGTGTTGGCGTTGAAAACCACTTTTTGCACTTGTTTTGGTGTTGCAAAACCATTTTTCGCACTTGTGCTGACATTGAAAGCGACTTTTTGCACTTGTGCTTGTGTTGCAAAACCACTTTTCGCACTTGTGTTAGTGTTGCAAAACCAATTTCGACACTTGTGTTAGTATTGCTAAACCACTTTCCGCACTTGTGCTGGGGTAAAAAACCACTTTTCGCACTTGTGCTCGTGTTGATAACCACTTTTTGCGCTCTTGTTATTGTTCAAAACAACTTTTCGCACATGTGTTAGTGTTCAAAAACCCTTTTCCGCACTCGTGCTCGTGTTGATAACCACTTTTCGTGCGCTTGTTCGTGTTCAAAACCTCTTTCCGCACCCATGCTGGCATTGAAAGCGACTTTTTGCACTTGTGCTTGTGTTGCAAAACCACTTTTCGCACTTGTGTTAGTGTTGCAAAACCAATTTCGACACTTGTGTTAGTATTGCTAAACCACTTTCCGCAGTTGTGCTGGGGTAGAAAACCACTTTTCGCAATTGTGCTCGTGTTGAAAAACACTTTTTGCGCTCCTGTTAGTGTTGCAAATCCACTTTTCGCACTGTGTTAGTGTTGCAAAACCACTTTTCGCACTTGTGTGAGTGTTGCAAAACCATTTTCCGCACTCGTGCTGGTGTTGATAACCATTTTTTGCGCTCTTGTTATTGTTCAAAACCACTTTTAGCACTTCTCTTTGTGTTGCAAAACCACTTTTCGCACTTGTGTTAGTGTTGCCATGCCATTTTCTGCACTTGTGCTAGAGTTGAAAACCACTTTTTGCACATGTGTTGGTGTTGCAAAATCACTTTCCACACTTGTGCTGGCGTTGAAAACAACTTTTCGCACTTTTGCAAGTATTGCAAAACCACTTTTCACACCTGTGTTGGCATTGAAAACCACGTTTTGCACTTGTGTTGGTGTTGCAAAACCACTTTTCGCACTTGTGCTAGCATTGAAAACGACTTTTTGCACTTGTGCTTGTGTTGCAAAACCACTTTTCACACTTGTGTTGGCGTTGAAAACCACTTTTTACACTTGTTTTGGTGTTGCAAAACCACTTTTCGCACTTGTGCTAGCACTGAATGCGACTTTTTGCACTTGTGCTTGTGTTGCAAAACCACTTTTCGCACTTGTGTTAGTGTTGCAAAACCAATTTCGACACTTGTGTTAGTATTGCTAAACCACTTTCCGCACTTGTGCTCGTGTTGATAACCACTTTTTGCGCTCTTGTTATTGTTTAAAACCACTTTTAGCACTTCTCTTAGTGGTGCAAAACCACTTTTCGCACTTGTGTTAGTGTTGCCATACTATTTTCTGCACTTGTGCTGGCGTTGAAAACCACTTTTCGCACATGTGTTGGTGTTGCAACACCACGTTTTGCACTTGTGTTAGCGTTGAAAACCACTTTTCGCACATGTGTTGGTGTTGAAAAACCATTTTCAGCACTCGGGCTGGTGTTGATAACCACTTTTCGCGCTCTTGTTCGTGTTCAAAACAACTTTTCGCACATGTGTTTGTGTTGAAAAACCATTTTCCGCACTCGTGCTCGTGTTGATAACCACTTTTCGCGCTCTTGTTCATGTTCAAAACCACTTTCCACACTTGTGCTGGCGTTGAAAACAACTTTTCTCACATTTGCAAGTGTTGCAAAACCACTTTTCATAGCTGTGTTGGCATTGAAAACGACTTTTTGCACTTGTGCTTGTGTTGCAAAACCACTTTTCGCACTTGTGTTGGCGTTGAAAACCAATTTTTGCACTTGTGTTAGCGTTGCAAAACCACTTTTCCCACCTGTGTTGGTGTTACTAATCCACTTTCCACACCTGCGCTCGTGTTGCAAATCCACTTTTCACACTTGTGTTGGCGTTGAAAACCACTTTTCGCACTTGTGTTAGTGTTGCCATACCACTTTCTGCACTTGTGCTGGCGTTGAAAACCACTTTTCGCACATGTGTTGGTGTTGCAAAACCACTTTTTGCACTTGTGTTAGCGTTGAAAACCACTTTTCGCACATGTGTTAGTGTTGAAAAACCATTTTGCACACTCGGGCTGGTGTTGATAACCACTTTTCGCGCTCTTGTTCGTGTTCAAAACAACCTTTCGCACATGTGTTAGTGTTGAAAAACCATTTTCCGCACTCGTGCTCGTGTTGATAACCACTTTTCGCGCTCTTGTTCATGTTCAAAACCACTTCCACACTTGTGCTGGCGTTGAAAACAACTTTTCTCACTTTTGCAAGTGTTGCAAAACCACTTTTCATACCTGTGTTGGCATTGAAAACCACTTTTTGCACTTGTGTTGGTGTTGCAAAACCACTTTTCGCACTTGTGCTGGCATTGAAAGCGACTTTTTGCACTTGTGCTTGTGTTGCAAAACCACTTTTCGCACTTGTGTTAGTGTTGCAAAACCAATTTCGACACTTGTGTTAGTATTGCTAAACCACTTTCCGCAGTTGTGCTGGGGTAGAAAACCACTTTTCGCAATTGTGCTCGTGTTGAAAAACACTTTTTGCGCTCCTGTTAGTGTTGCAAATCCACTTTTCGCACTGTGTTAGTGTTGCAAAACCACTTTTCGCACTTGTGTGAGTGTTGCAAAACCATTTTCCGCACTCGTGCTGGTGTTGATAACCATTTTTTGCGCTCTTGTTATTGTTCAAAACCACTTTTAGCACTTCTCTTTGTGTTGCAAAACCACTTTTCGCACTTGTGTTAGTGTTGCCATGCCATTTTCTGCACTTGTGCTAGAGTTGAAAACCACTTTTTGCACATGTGTTGGTGTTGCAAAACCACTTTCCACACTTGTGCTGGCGTTGAAAACAACTTTTCGCACTTTTGCAAGTATTGCAAAACCACTTTTCACACCTGTGTTGGCATTGAAAACCACGTTTTGCACTTGTGTTGGTGTTGCAAAACCACTTTTCGCACTTGTGCTAGCATTGAAAACGACTTTTTGCACTTGTGCTTGTGTTGCAAAACCACTTTTCACACTTGTGTTGGCGTTGAAAACCACTTTTTACACTTGTTTTGGTGTTGCAAAACCACTTTTCGCACTTGTGCTAGCACTGAATGCGACTTTTTGCACTTGTGCTTGTGTTGCAAAACCACTTTTCGCACTTGTGTTAGTGTTGCAAAACCAATTTCGACACTTGTGTTAGTATTGCTAAACCACTTTCCGCACTTGTGCTCGTGTTGATAACCACTTTTTGCGCTCTTGTTATTGTTTAAAACCACTTTTAGCACTTCTCTTAGTGGTGCAAAACCACTTTTCGCACTTGTGTTAGTGTTGCCATACTATTTTCTGCACTTGTGCTGGCGTTGAAAACCACTTTTCGCACATGTGTTGGTGTTGCAACACCACGTTTTGCACTTGTGTTAGCGTTGAAAACCACTTTTCGCACATGTGTTGGTGTTGAAAAACCATTTTCAGCACTCGGGCTGGTGTTGATAACCACTTTTCGCGCTCTTGTTCGTGTTCAAAACAACTTTTCGCACATGTGTTTGTGTTGAAAAACCATTTTCCGCACTCGTGCTCGTGTTGATAACCACTTTTCGCGCTCTTGTTCATGTTCAAAACCACTTTCCACACTTGTGCTGGCGTTGAAAACAACTTTTCTCACATTTGCAAGTGTTGCAAAACCACTTTTCATAGCTGTGTTGGCATTGAAAACGACTTTTTGCACTTGTGCTTGTGTTGCAAAACCACTTTTCGCACTTGTGTTGGAGTTGAAAACCAATTTTTGCACTTGTGTTAGCGTTGCAAAACCACTTTTCCCACCTGTGTTGGTGTTACTAATCCACTTTCCACACCTGCGCTCGTGTTGCAAATCCACTTTTCACACTTGTGTTGGCGTTGAAAACCACTTTTCGCACTTGTGTTAGTGTTGCCATACCACTTTCTGCACTTGTGCTGGCGTTGAAAACCACTTTTCGCACATGTGTTGGTGTTGCAAAACCACTTTTTGCACTTGTGTTAGCGTTGAAAACCACTTTTCGCACATGTGTTAGTGTTGAAAAACCATTTTGCACACTCGGGCTGGTGTTGATAACCACTTTTCGCGCTCTTGTTCGTGTTCAAAACAACCTTTCGCACATGTGTTAGTGTTGAAAAACCATTTTCCGCACTCGTGCTCGTGTTGATAACCACTTTTCGCGCTCTTGTTCATGTTCAAAACCACTTCCACACTTGTGCTGGCGTTGAAAACAACTTTTCTCACTTTTGCAAGTGTTGCAAAACCACTTTTCATACCTGTGTTGGCATTGAAAACCACTTTTTGCACTTGTGTTGGTGTTGCAAAACCACTTTTCGCACTTGTGCGAGCATTGAAAACGATTTTTTGCACTTGTGCTTGTGTGCAAAACCACTTTTCGCACTTGTGTTGGCGTTGAAAACCACTTTTTGCACTTGTTTTGGTGTTGCAAAAGCACTTTTCGCACTTGTGCTAGCATTGAAAGTGACTTTTTGCACTTGTGCTTGTGTTGCAAAACCACTTTTTGAACTTGTGTTAGCGTTGCAAAACCACTTTTCCCAATTGTGTTGGTGTTACTAATCCACTTTCCACACCTGCGCTCGTGTTGCAAATCCACTTTTCACACTTGTGTTGGCGTTGAAAACCACTTTTTGCACTTGTGTTGGTGTTGCAAAACCACTTTTCGCACTTGTGCGAGCATTGAAAACTATTTGTTGCACTTGTACTTGTGTTGCAAAACCACTTTTCGCACTTGTGTTGGCGTTGAAAACCAAGTTTTGCACTTGTTTTGGTGTTGCAAAACCACTTTTCGCACTTGTGCTGGCATTGAAAGCGACTTTTTGCACTTGTGCTTGTGTTGCAAAACCACTTTTTGCACTTGTGTTAGCGTTGCAAAACCACTTTTCCCACTTGTGTTGGTGCTAATAATCCACTTTCCACACCTGCGCTCGTGTTGCAAATCCACTTTTCACACTTGTGCTGGCGTTGAAAACCACTTATCGCACTTGTGTTAGTGTTACAAAACCACTTTTCGCACTTGTGTTGGTATTGACAAACCACTTTTCACACTTGTGTTGGTGTTGTAGAATCACTTTCTGCACCTGCGCTCGTGTTGCAAAGCAACTCTTCGCACTTGTGTTGGAGATGCAAAACCTCTTTCCGCACCTGTGCTGGCATAGAAAACCACTTTTCGCACTTGTCTTAGTGTTGCAAAACCAATTTCGACACTTGTGTTAGTACTGCTAAACCACTTTCCACACTTGTGCTGGCGTTGAAAACAACTTTTCACACTTTTGCAAGTGTTGCAAAACCACTTTTCATACCTGTGTTGGCATTGAAAACCACTTTTTGCACTTGTGTTGGTGTTGCAAAACCACTTTTCGCACTTGTGCGAGCATTGAAAACGATTTTTTGCACTTGTGCTTGTGTTGCAAAACCACTTTTCGCACTTGTGTTGGCGTTGAAAACCACTTTTTGCACTTGTTTTGGTGTTGCAAAACCACTTTTCGCATTTGTGCTAGCATTGAAAGTGACTTTTTGCACTTGTGCTTGTGTTGCAAAACCACTTTTTGAACTTGTGTTAGCGTTACAAAACCACTTTTCCCAATTGTGTTGATGTTACTAATCCACTTTCCACACCTGCGCCAGTTTTGCAAAGCCACTTTTCACACTTGTGTTGGCGTTGAAAACCACTTTTTGCACTTGTTTTGGTGTTGCAAAACCATTTTTCGCACTTGTGCTGACATTGAAAGCGACTTTTTGCACTTGTGCTTGTGTTGCAAAACCACTTTTCGCACTTGTGTTGGCGTTGAAAACCAATTTTTGCACTTGTGTTAGCGTTGCAAAACCACTTTTCCCACCTGTGTTGGTGTTACTAATCCACTTTCCACACCTGCGCTCGTGTTGCAAATCCACTTTTCACACTTGTGTTGGCGTTGAAAACCACTTTTCGCACTTGTGTTAGTGTTGCCATACCACTTTCTGCACTTGTGCTGGCGTTGAAAACCACTTTTCGCACATGTGTTGGTGTTGCAAAACCACTTTTTGCACTTGTGTTAGCGTTGAAAACCACTTTTCGCACATGTGTTAGTGTTGAAAAACCATTTTGCACACTCGGGCTGGTGTTGATAACCACTTTTCGCGCTCTTGTTCGTGTTCAAAACAACCTTTCGCACATGTGTTAGTGTTGAAAAACCATTTTCCGCACTCGTGCTCGTGTTGATAACCACTTTTCGCGCTCTTGTTCATGTTCAAAACCACTTCCACACTTGTGCTGGCGTTGAAAACAACTTTTCTCACTTTTGCAAGTGTTGCAAAACCACTTTTCATACCTGTGTTGGCATTGAAAACCACTTTTTGCACTTGTGTTGGTGTTGCAAAACCACTTTTCGCACTTGTGCTGGCATTGAAAGCGACTTTTTGCACTTGTGCTTGTGTTGCAAAACCACTTTTCGCACTTGTGTTAGTGTTGCAAAACCAATTTCGACACTTGTGTTAGTATTGCTAAACCACTTTCCGCAGTTGTGCTGGGGTAGAAAACCACTTTTCGCAATTGTGCTCGTGTTGAAAAACACTTTTTGCGCTCCTGTTAGTGTTGCAAATCCACTTTTCGCACTGTGTTAGTGTTGCAAAACCACTTTTCGCACTTGTGTGAGTGTTGCAAAACCATTTTCCGCACTCGTGCTGGTGTTGATAACCATTTTTTGCGCTCTTGTTATTGTTCAAAACCACTTTTAGCACTTCTCTTTGTGTTGCAAAACCACTTTTCGCACTTGTGTTAGTGTTGCCATGCCATTTTCTGCACTTGTGCTAGAGTTGAAAACCACTTTTTGCACATGTGTTGGTGTTGCAAAACCACTTTCCACACTTGTGCTGGCGTTGAAAACAACTTTTCGCACTTTTGCAAGTATTGCAAAACCACTTTTCACACCTGTGTTGGCATTGAAAACCACGTTTTGCACTTGTGTTGGTGTTGCAAAACCACTTTTCGCACTTGTGCTAGCATTGAAAACGACTTTTTGCACTTGTGCTTGTGTTGCAAAACCACTTTTCACACTTGTGTTGGCGTTGAAAACCACTTTTTACACTTGTTTTGGTGTTGCAAAACCACTTTTCGCACTTGTGCTAGCACTGAATGCGACTTTTTGCACTTGTGCTTGTGTTGCAAAACCACTTTTCGCACTTGTGTTAGTGTTGCAAAACCAATTTCGACACTTGTGTTAGTATTGCTAAACCACTTTCCGCACTTGTGCTCGTGTTGATAACCACTTTTTGCGCTCTTGTTATTGTTTAAAACCACTTTTAGCACTTCTCTTAGTGGTGCAAAACCACTTTTCGCACTTGTGTTAGTGTTGCCATACTATTTTCTGCACTTGTGCTGGCGTTGAAAACCACTTTTCGCACATGTGTTGGTGTTGCAACACCACGTTTTGCACTTGTGTTAGCGTTGAAAACCACTTTTCGCACATGTGTTGGTGTTGAAAAACCATTTTCAGCACTCGGGCTGGTGTTGATAACCACTTTTCGCGCTCTTGTTCGTGTTCAAAACAACTTTTCGCACATGTGTTTGTGTTGAAAAACCATTTTCCGCACTCGTGCTCGTGTTGATAACCACTTTTCGCGCTCTTGTTCATGTTCAAAACCACTTTCCACACTTGTGCTGGCGTTGAAAACAACTTTTCTCACATTTGCAAGTGTTGCAAAACCACTTTTCATAGCTGTGTTGGCATTGAAAACGACTTTTTGCACTTGTGCTTGTGTTGCAAAACCACTTTTCGCACTTGTGTTGGCGTTGAAAACCAATTTTTGCACTTGTGTTAGCGTTGCAAAACCACTTTTCCCACCTGTGTTGGTGTTACTAATCCACTTTCCACACCTGCGCTCGTGTTGCAAATCCACTTTTCACACTTGTGTTGGCGTTGAAAACCACTTTTCGCACTTGTGTTAGTGTTGCCATACCACTTTCTGCACTTGTGCTGGCGTTGAAAACCACTTTTCGCACATGTGTTGGTGTTGCAAAACCACTTTTTGCACTTGTGTTAGCGTTGAAAACCACTTTTCGCACATGTGTTAGTGTTGAAAAACCATTTTGCACACTCGGGCTGGTGTTGATAACCACTTTTCGCGCTCTTGTTCGTGTTCAAAACAACCTTTCGCACATGTGTTAGTGTTGAAAAACCATTTTCCGCACTCGTGCTCGTGTTGATAACCACTTTTCGCGCTCTTGTTCATGTTCAAAACCACTTCCACACTTGTGCTGGCGTTGAAAACAACTTTTCTCACTTTTGCAAGTGTTGCAAAACCACTTTTCATACCTGTGTTGGCATTGAAAACCACTTTTTGCACTTGTGTTGGTGTTGCAAAACCACTTTTCGCACTTGTGCGAGCATTGAAAACGATTTTTTGCACTTGTGCTTGTGTGCAAAACCACTTTTCGCACTTGTGTTGGCGTTGAAAACCACTTTTTGCACTTGTTTTGGTGTTGCAAAAGCACTTTTCGCACTTGTGCTAGCATTGAAAGTGACTTTTTGCACTTGTGCTTGTGTTGCAAAACCACTTTTTGAACTTGTGTTAGCGTTGCAAAACCACTTTTCCCAATTGTGTTGGTGTTACTAATCCACTTTCCACACCTGCGCTCGTGTTGCAAATCCACTTTTCACACTTGTGTTGGCGTTGAAAACCACTTTTTGCACTTGTGTTGGTGTTGCAAAACCACTTTTCGCACTTGTGCGAGCATTGAAAACTATTTGTTGCACTTGTACTTGTGTTGCAAAACCACTTTTCGCACTTGTGTTGGCGTTGAAAACCAAGTTTTGCACTTGTTTTGGTGTTGCAAAACCACTTTTCGCACTTGTGCTGGCATTGAAAGCGACTTTTTGCACTTGTGCTTGTGTTGCAAAACCACTTTTTGCACTTGTGTTAGCGTTGCAAAACCACTTTTCCCACTTGTGTTGGTGCTAATAATCCACTTTCCACACCTGCGCTCGTGTTGCAAATCCACTTTTCACACTTGTGCTGGCGTTGAAAACCACTTATCGCACTTGTGTTAGTGTTACAAAACCACTTTTCGCACTTGTGTTGGTATTGACAAACCACTTTTCACACTTGTGTTGGTGTTGTAGAATCACTTTCTGCACCTGCGCTCGTGTTGCAAAGCAACTCTTCGCACTTGTGTTGGAGATGCAAAACCTCTTTCCGCACCTGTGCTGGCATAGAAAACCACTTTTCGCACTTGTCTTAGTGTTGCAAAACCAATTTCGACACTTGTGTTAGTACTGCTAAACCACTTTCCACACTTGTGCTGGCGTTGAAAACAACTTTTCACACTTTTGCAAGTGTTGCAAAACCACTTTTCATACCTGTGTTG
Organism: Myxine glutinosa; assembly: GCF_964187855.1. Lineage (NCBI taxonomy): Eukaryota > Metazoa > Chordata > Myxini > Myxiniformes > Myxinidae > Myxine > Myxine glutinosa. The sequence goes on from NC_136264.1 coordinate 146,367,423, forward strand.
GCATTGAAAACCACTTTTTGCACTTGTGTTGGTGTTGCAAAACCACTTTTCGCACTTGTGCGAGCATTGAAAACGATTTTTTGCACTTGTGCTTGTGTTGCAAAACCACTTTTCGCACTTGTGTTGGCGTTGAAAACCACTTTTTGCACTTGTTTTGGTGTTGCAAAACCACTTTTCGCATTTGTGCTAGCATTGAAAGTGACTTTTTGCACTTGTGCTTGTGTTGCAAAACCACTTTTTGAACTTGTGTTAGCGTTACAAAACCACTTTTCCCAATTGTGTTGATGTTACTAATCCACTTTCCACACCTGCGCCAGTTTTGCAAAGCCACTTTTCACACTTGTGTTGGCGTTGAAAACCACTTTTTGCACTTGTTTTGGTGTTGCAAAACCATTTTTCGCACTTGTGCTAACATTGAAAGCGACTTTTTGCACTTGTGCTTGTGTTGCAAAACCACTTTTCGCACTTGTGTTAGTGTTGCAAAACCAATTTCGACACTTGTGTTAGTATTGCTAAACCACTTTCCGCACTTGTGCTGGGGTAAAAAACCACTTTTCGCACTTGTGCTCGTGTTGATAACCACTTTTTGCGCTCTTGTTATTGTTCAAAACAACTTTTCGCACATGTGTTAGTGTTCAAAAACCATTTTCCGCACTCGTGCTCGTGTTGATAACCACTTTTCGTGCGCTTGTTCGTGTTCAAAACCTCTTTCCGCACCCATGCTGGCATTGAAAGCGACTTTTTGCACTTGTGCTTGTGTTGCAAAACCACTTTTCGCACTTGTGTTAGTGTTGCAAAACCAATTTCGACACTTGTGTTAGTATTGCTAAACCACTTTCCGCAGTTGTGCTGGGGTAGAAAACCACTTTTCGCAATTGTGCTCGTGTTGAAAAACACTTTTTGCGCTCCTGTTAGTGTTGCAAATCCACTTTTCGCACTGTGTTAGTGTTGCAAAACCACTTTTCGCACTTGTGTGAGTGTTGCAAAACCATTTTCCGCACTCGTGCTGGTGTTGCTAACCATTTTTTGCGCTCTTGTTATTGTTCAAAACCACTTTTAGCACTTCTCTTTGTGTTGCAAAACCACTTTTCGCACTTGTGTTAGTGTTGCCATGCCATTTTCTGCACTTGTGCTAGAGTTGAAAACCACTTTTTGCACATGTGTTGGTGTTGCAAAACCACTTTTTGCACTTGTGTTAGCATTGAAAACCACTTTTCGCACATGTGTTAGTGTTGAAAAACCATTTTCCGCACTCGGGCTGGTGTTGATAACCACTTTTCGCGCTCTTGTTCGTGTTCAAAACCACTTTTCGCACTTGTGTTAGTGTTGAAAAACCATTTTCTGCACTCGTGCTCGTGTTGATAACCACTTTTCGCGCTCTTGTTCACGTTCAAACCACTTTCCACACTTGTGCTGGCGTTGAAAACAACTTTTCTCACTTTTGCAAGTGTTGCAAAACCACTTTTCTTACCTGTGTTGGCATTGAAAACCACTTTTTGCACTTGTGTTGGTGTTGCAATACCACTTTTCGCACTTGTGTTGGCGTTGAAAACCACTTTTTGCACTTGTTTTGGTGTTGCAAGACCACTTTTCGCACTTGTGCTAGCATTGAAAGCGACTTTTTGCACTTGTGCTTGTGTTGCAAAACCACTTTTTGCACTTGTGTTAGCGTTGCAAAACCACTTTTCCCACTTGTGTTGGCGTTGAAAACCACTTTTCGCACTTTTGCAAGTGTTGCAAAACCACTTTCTACAATTGTGCTGGCGTTGAAAACCACTTATTGCACTTGTGTGAGTGTTGCAAAACCACTTTTCGCACATGTGTTTGTGTTGAAAACCCATTTTCCGCACTCGTGCTCGTGTTGATAACCACTTTTCGCGCTCTTGTTCATGTTCAAAACCACTTTCCACACTTGTGCTGGCGTTGAAAACAACTTTTCTCACATTTGCAAGTGTTGCAAAACCACTTTTCATACCTGTGTTGGCATTGAAAACGACTTTTTGCACTTGTGCTTGTGTTGCAAAACCACTTTTCGCACTTGTGTTGGCTTTGAAAACCACTTTTTGCACTTGTGTTAGCGTTGCAAAACCACTTTTCCCACCTGTGTTGGTGTTACTAATCCACTTTCCACACCTGCGCTCGTGTTGCAAATCCACTTTTCACACTTGTGTTGGCGTTAAAAACCACTTTTCGCACTTGTGTTAGTGTTGCCATACCACTTTCTGCACTTGTGCTGGCGTTGAAAACCACTTTTCGCACATGTGTTAGAGTTGCAAAACCATTTTCCGCACTCGTGCTCGTGTTGATAACCACTTTTCGCGCTCTTGTTCATGTTCAAAACCACTTTCTACAATTGTGCTGGCGTTGAAAACCACTTATCGCACTTGTGTGAGTGTTGCAAAACCACTTTTTGCACTTGTGTTGGTGTTCACAAACCACTTTTCACACTTGTGCTGGTGTTGAAAACCACTTTTCGCACTTTTGCAAGTGTTGCAAAACCACGCTCCACAATTGTGCTGGAGTTGAAAACCACTTATCGCACTTGTGTTAGTGTTGCAAAGCCATTTTCCACACTCGTGCTGGTGTTGATAACCACTTTTTGTGCTCTTGGTATTGTTCAAAACCACTTTTAGCACTTCTCTTAGTATTGCAAAACCACTTTTCGCACTTGTGTTAGTGTTGCCATACCATTTTTTGCACTTGTGCTTGTGTTGCAAAACCACTTTTCGCACTTGTGTTAGTGTTGCAAAACCAATTTCGACACTTGTGTTAGTATTGCTAAACCACTTTCCGCACTTGTGCTCGTGTTGATAACCACTTTTTGCGCTCTTGTTATTGTTTAAAACCACTTTTAGCACTTCTCTTAGTGGTGCAAAACCACTTTTCGCACTTGTGTTAGTGTTGCCATACTATTTTCTGCACTTGTGCTGGCGTTGAAAACCACTTATCGCACTTGTGTTAGTGTTACAAAACCACTTTTCGCACTTGTGTTGGTATTGACAAACCACTTTTCACACTTGTGTTGGTGTTGTAGAATCACTTTCTGCACCTGCGCTCGTGTTGCAAAGCAACTCTTCGCACTTGTGTTGGAGATGCAAAACCTCTTTCCGCACCTGTGCTGGCATAGAAAACCACTTTTCGCACTTGTCTTAGTGTTGCAAAACCAATTTCGACACTTGTGTTAGTACTGCTAAACCACTTTCCACACTTGTGCTGGCGTTGAAAACAACTTTTCACACTTTTGCAAGTGTTGCAAAACCACTTTTCATACCTGTGTTGGCATTGAAAACCACTTTTTGCACTTGTGTTGGTGTTGCAAAACCACTTTTCGCACTTGTGCGAGCATTGAAAACGATTTTTTGCACTTGTGCTTGTGTTGCAAAACCACTTTTCGCACTTGTGTTGGCGTTGAAAACCACTTTTTGCACTTGTTTTGGTGTTGCAAAACCACTTTTCGCATTTGTGCTAGCATTGAAAGTGACTTTTTGCACTTGTGCTTGTGTTGCAAAACCACTTTTTGAACTTGTGTTAGCGTTACAAAACCACTTTTCCCAATTGTGTTGATGTTACTAATCCACTTTCCACACCTGCGCCAGTTTTGCAAAGCCACTTTTCACACTTGTGTTGGCGTTGAAAACCACTTTTTGCACTTGTTTTGGTGTTGCAAAACCATTTTTCGCACTTGTGCTAACATTGAAAGCGACTTTTTGCACTTGTGCTTGTGTTGCAAAACCACTTTTCGCACTTGTGTTAGTGTTGCAAAACCAATTTCGACACTTGTGTTAGTATTGCTAAACCACTTTCCGCACTTGTGCTGGGGTAAAAAACCACTTTTCGCACTTGTGCTCGTGTTGATAACCACTTTTTGCGCTCTTGTTATTGTTCAAAACAACTTTTCGCACATGTGTTAGTGTTCAAAAACCATTTTCCGCACTCGTGCTCGTGTTGATAACCACTTTTCGTGCGCTTGTTCGTGTTCAAAACCTCTTTCCGCACCCATGCTGGCATTGAAAGCGACTTTTTGCACTTGTGCTTGTGTTGCAAAACCACTTTTCGCACTTGTGTTAGTGTTGCAAAACCAATTTCGACACTTGTGTTAGTATTGCTAAACCACTTTCCGCAGTTGTGCTGGGGTAGAAAACCACTTTTCGCAATTGTGCTCGTGTTGAAAAACACTTTTTGCGCTCCTGTTAGTGTTGCAAATCCACTTTTCGCACTGTGTTAGTGTTGCAAAACCACTTTTCGCACTTGTGTGAGTGTTGCAAAACCATTTTCCGCACTCGTGCTGGTGTTGCTAACCATTTTTTGCGCTCTTGTTATTGTTCAAAACCACTTTTAGCACTTCTCTTTGTGTTGCAAAACCACTTTTCGCACTTGTGTTAGTGTTGCCATGCCATTTTCTGCACTTGTGCTAGAGTTGAAAACCACTTTTTGCACATGTGTTGGTGTTGCAAAACCACTTTTTGCACTTGTGTTAGCATTGAAAACCACTTTTCGCACATGTGTTAGTGTTGAAAAACCATTTTCCGCACTCGGGCTGGTGTTGATAACCACTTTTCGCGCTCTTGTTCGTGTTCAAAACCACTTTTCGCACTTGTGTTAGTGTTGAAAAACCATTTTCTGCACTCGTGCTCGTGTTGATAACCACTTTTCGCGCTCTTGTTCACGTTCAAACCACTTTCCACACTTGTGCTGGCGTTGAAAACAACTTTTCTCACTTTTGCAAGTGTTGCAAAACCACTTTTCTTACCTGTGTTGGCATTGAAAACCACTTTTTGCACTTGTGTTGGTGTTGCAATACCACTTTTCGCACTTGTGTTGGCGTTGAAAACCACTTTTTGCACTTGTTTTGGTGTTGCAAGACCACTTTTCGCACTTGTGCTAGCATTGAAAGCGACTTTTTGCACTTGTGCTTGTGTTGCAAAACCACTTTTTGCACTTGTGTTAGCGTTGCAAAACCACTTTTCCCACTTGTGTTGGCGTTGAAAACCACTTTTCGCACTTTTGCAAGTGTTGCAAAACCACTTTCTACAATTGTGCTGGCGTTGAAAACCACTTATTGCACTTGTGTGAGTGTTGCAAAACCACTTTTCGCACATGTGTTTGTGTTGAAAAACCATTTTCCGCACTCGTGCTCGTGTTGATAACCACTTTTCGCGCTCTTGTTCATGTTCAAAACCACTTTCCACACTTGTGCTGGCGTTGAAAACAACTTTTCTCACATTTGCAAGTGTTGCAAAACCACTTTTCATACCTGTGTTGGCATTGAAAACGACTTTTTGCACTTGTGCTTGTGTTGCAAAACCACTTTTCGCACTTGTGTTGGCTTTGAAAACCACTTTTTGCACTTGTGTTAGCGTTGCAAAACCACTTTTCCCACCTGTGTTGGTGTTACTAATCCACTTTCCACACCTGCGCTCGTGTTGCAAATCCACTTTTCACACTTGTGTTGGCGTTAAAAACCACTTTTCGCACTTGTGTTAGTGTTGCCATACCACTTTCTGCACTTGTGCTGGCGTTGAAAACCACTTTTCGCACATGTGTTAGCGTTGCAAAACCATTTTCCGCACTCGTGCTCGTGTTGATAACCACTTTTCGCGCTCTTGTTCATGTTCAAAACCACTTTCTACAATTGTGCTGGCGTTGAAAACCACTTATCGCACTTGTGTGAGTGTTGCAAAATCACTTTTTGCACTTGTGTTGGTGTTCACAAACCACTTTTCACACTTGTGTTGGTGTTGTAAAACCACTTTTCACACTTGTGCTGGTGTTGAAAACCACTTTTCGCACTTTTGCAAGTGTTGCAAAACCACGCTCCACAATTGTGCTGGAGTTGAAAACCACTTATCGCACTTGTGTTAGTGTTGCAAAGCCATTTTCCACACTCGTGCTGGTGTTGATAACCACTTTTTGTGCTCTTGGTATTGTTCAAAACCACTTTTAGCACTTCTCTTAGTATTGCAAAACCACTTTTCGCACTTGTGTTAGTGTTGCCATACCATTTTATGCACTTGTGCTGGCGTTGAAAACCACTTTTCGCACATGTGTTGGTGTTGATAACCACTTTTCGCGCTCTTGTTCATGTTCAAAACCACTTTCCACACTTGTGCTGGCGTTGAAAACAACTTTTCGCACTTTTGCAAGTATTGCAAAACCACTTTTCACACCTGTGTTGGCATTGAAAACCACGTTTTGCACTTGTGTTGGTGTTGCAAAACCACTTTTCGCACTTGTGCTAGCATTGAAAACGACTTTTTGCACTTGTGCTTGTGTTGCAAAACCACTTTTCACACTTGTGTTGGCGTTGAAAACCACTTTTTACACTTGTTTTGGTGTTGCAAAACCACTTTTCGCACTTGTGCTAGCACTGAATGCGACTTTTTGCACTTGTGCTTGTGTTGCTAAACCACTTTTCGCACTTGTGTTAGTGTTGCAAAACCAATTTCGACACTTGTGTTAGTATTGCTAAACCACTTTCCGCACTTGTGCTCGTGTTGATAACCACTTTTTGCGCTCTTGTTATTGTTCAAAACCACTTTTAGCACTTCTCTTAGTGGTGCAAAACCACTTTTCGCACTTGTGTTAGTGTTGCCATACTATTTTCTGCACTTGTGCTGGCGTTGAAAACCACTTTTCGCACATGTGTTGGTGTTGCAACACCACGTTTTGCACTTGTGTTAGCGTTGAAAACCACTTTTCGCACATGTGTTGGTGTTGAAAAACCATTTTCAGCACTCGGGCTGGTGTTGATAACCACTTTTCGCGCTCTTGTTCGTGTTCAAAACAACTTTTCGCACATGTGTTTGTGTTGAAAAACCATTTTCCGCACTCGTGCTCGTGTTGATAACCACTTTTCGCGCTCTTGTTCATGTTCAAAACCACTTTCCACACTTGTGCTGGCGTTGAAAACAACTTTTCTCACATTTGCAAGTGTTGCAAACCCACTTTTCATAGCTGTGTTGGCATTGAAAACGACTTTTTGCACTTGTGCTTGTGTTGCAAAACCACTTTTCGCACTTGTGTTGGCGTTGAAAACCACTTATCGCACTTGTGTTAGTGTTACAAAACCACTTTTCGCACTTGTGTTGGTATTGACAAACCACTTTTCACACTTGTGTTGGTGTTGTAGAATCACTTTCTGCACCTGCGCTCGTGTTGCAAAGCAACTCTTCGCACTTGTGTTGGAGATGCAAAACCTCTTTCCGCACCTGTGCTGGCATAGAAAACCACTTTTCGCACTTGTCTTAGTGTTGCAAAACCAATTTCGACACTTGTGTTAGTACTGCTAAACCACTTTCCACACTTGTGCTGGCGTTGAAAACAACTTTTCACACTTTTGCAAGTGTTGCAAAACCACTTTTCATACCTGTGTTGGCATTGAAAACCACTTTTTGCACTTGTGTTGGTGTTGCAAAACCACTTTTCGCACTTGTGCGAGCATTGAAAACGATTTTTTGCACTTGTGCTTGTGTTGCAAAACCACTTTTCGCACTTGTGTTGGCGTTGAAAACCACTTTTTGCACTTGTTTTGGTGTTGCAAAACCACTTTTCGCATTTGTGCTAGCATTGAAAGTGACTTTTTGCACTTGTGCTTGTGTTGCAAAACCACTTTTTGAACTTGTGTTAGCGTTACAAAACCACTTTTCCCAATTGTGTTGATGTTACTAATCCACTTTCCACACCTGCGCTCGTTTTGCAAAGCCACTTTTCACACTTGTGTTGGCGTTGAAAACCAATTTTTGCACTTGTTTTGGTGTTGCAAAACCATTTTTCGCACTTGTGCTAACATTGAAAGCGACTTTTTGCACTTGTGCTTGTGTTGCAAAACCACTTTTCGCACTTGTGTTAGTGTTGCAAAACCAATTTCGACACTTGTGTTAGTATTGCTAAACCACTTTCCGCACTTGTGCTGGGGTAAAAAACCACTTTTCGCACTTGTGCTCGTGTTGATAACCACTTTTTGCGCTCTTGTTATTGTTCAAAACAACTTTTCGCACATGTGTTAGTGTTCAAAAACCCTTTTCCGCACTCGTGCTCGTGTTGATAACCACTTTTCGTGCGCTTGTTCGTGTTCAAAACCTCTTTCCGCACCCATGCTGGCATTGAAAGCGACTTTTTGCACTTGTGCTTGTGTTGCAAAACCACTTTTCGCACTTGTGTTAGTGTTGCAAAACCAATTTCGACACTTGTGTTAGTATTGCTAAACCACTTTCCGCAGTTGTGCTGGGGTAGAAAACCACTTTTCGCAATTGTGCTCGTGTTGAAAAACACTTTTTGCGCTCCTGTTAGTGTTGCAAATCCACTTTTCGCACTGTGTTAGTGTTGCAAAACCACTTTTCCCACCTGTGTTGGTGTTACTAATCCACTTTCCACACCTGCGCTCGTGTTGCAAATCCACTTTTCACACTTGTGTTGGCGTTGAAAACCACTTTTCGCACTTGTGTTAGTGTTGCCATACCACTTTCTGCACTTGTGCTGGCGTTGAAAACCACTTTTCGCACATGTGTTGGTGTTGCAAAACCACTTTTTGCACTTGTGTTAGCGTTGAAAACCACTTTTCGCACATGTGTTAGTGTTGAAAAACCATTTTGCACACTCGGGCTGGTGTTGATAACCACTTTTCGCGCTCTTGTTCGTGTTCAAAACAACCTTTCGCACATGTGTTAGTGTTGAAAAACCATTTTCCGCACTCGTGCTCGTGTTGATAACCACTTTTCGCGCTCTTGTTCATGTTCAAAACCACTTCCACACTTGTGCTGGCGTTGAAAACAACTTTTCTCACTTTTGCAAGTGTTGCAAAACCACTTTTCATACCTGTGTTGGCATTGAAAACCACTTTTTGCACTTGTGTTGGTGTTGCAAAACCACTTTTCGCACTTGTGCGAGCATTGAAAACGATTTTTTGCACTTGTGCTTGTGTGCAAAACCACTTTTCGCACTTGTGTTGGCGTTGAAAACCACTTTTTGCACTTGTTTTGGTGTTGCAAAAGCACTTTTCGCACTTGTGCTAGCATTGAAAGTGACTTTTTGCACTTGTGCTTGTGTTGCAAAACCACTTTTTGAACTTGTGTTAGCGTTGCAAAACCACTTTTCCCAATTGTGTTGGTGTTACTAATCCACTTTCCACACCTGCGCTCGTGTTGCAAATCCACTTTTCACACTTGTGTTGGCGTTGAAAACCACTTTTTGCACTTGTGTTGGTGTTGCAAAACCACTTTTCGCACTTGTGCGAGCATTGAAAACTATTTGTTGCACTTGTGCTTGTGTTGCAAAACCACTTTTCGCACTTGTGTTGGCGTTGAAAACCACTTTTTGCACTTGTTTTGGTGTTGCAAAACCACTTTTCGCACTTGTGCTGGCATTGAAAGCGACTTTTTGCACTTGTGCTTGTGTTGCAAAACCACTTTTTGCACTTGTGTTAGCGTTGCAAAACCACTTTTCCCACTTGTGTTGGTGCTAATAATCCACTTTCCACACCTGCGCTCGTGTTGCAAATCCACTTTTCACACTTGTGCTGGCGTTGAAAACCACTTATCGCACTTGTGTTAGTGTTACAAAACCACTTTTCGCACTTGTGTTGGTATTGACAAACCACTTTTCACACTTGTGTTGGTGTTGTAGAATCACTTTCTGCACCTGCGCTCGTGTTGCAAAGCAACTCTTCGCACTTGTGTTGGAGATGCAAAACCTCTTTCCGCACCTGTGCTGGCATAGAAAACCACTTTTCGCACTTGTCTTAGTGTTGCAAAACCAATTTCGACACTTGTGTTAGTACTGCTAAACCACTTTCCACACTTGTGCTGGCGTTGAAAACAACTTTTCACACTTTTGCAAGTGTTGCAAAACCACTTTTCATACCTGTGTTGGCATTGAAAACCACTTTTTGCACTTGTGTTGGTGTTGCAAAACCACTTTTCGCACTTGTGCGAGCATTGAAAACGATTTTTTGCACTTGTGCTTGTGTTGCAAAACCACTTTTCGCACTTGTGTTGGCGTTGAAAACCACTTTTTGCACTTGTTTTGGTGTTGCAAAACCACTTTTCGCATTTGTGCTAGCATTGAAAGTGACTTTTTGCACTTGTGCTTGTGTTGCAAAACCACTTTTTGAACTTGTGTTAGCGTTACAAAACCACTTTTCCCAATTGTGTTGATGTTACTAATCCACTTTCCACACCTGCGCCAGTTTTGCAAAGCCACTTTTCACACTTGTGTTGGCGTTGAAAACCACTTTTTGCACTTGTTTTGGTGTTGCAAAACCATTTTTCGCACTTGTGCTAACATTGAAAGCGACTTTTTGCACTTGTGCTTGTGTTGCAAAACCACTTTTCGCACTTGTGTTAGTGTTGCAAAACCAATTTCGACACTTGTGTTAGTATTGCTAAACCACTTTCCGCACTTGTGCTGGGGTAAAAAACCACTTTTCGCACTTGTGCTCGTGTTGATAACCACTTTTTGCGCTCTTGTTATTGTTCAAAACAACTTTTCGCACATGTGTTAGTGTTCAAAAACCATTTTCCGCACTCGTGCTCGTGTTGATAACCACTTTTCGTGCGCTTGTTCGTGTTCAAAACCACTTTTAGCACTTCTCTTTGTGTTGCAAAACCACTTTTCGCACTTGTGTTAGTGTTGCCATGCCATTTTCTGCACTTGTGCTAGAGTTGAAAACCACTTTTTGCACATGTGTTGGTGTTGCAAAACCACTTTTTGCACTTGTGTTAGCATTGAAAACCACTTTTCGCACATGTGTTAGTGTTGAAAAACCATTTTCCGCACTCGGGCTGGTGTTGATAACCACTTTTCGCGCTCTTGTTCGTGTTCAAAACCACTTTTCGCACTTGTGTTAGTGTTGAAAAACCATTTTCTGCACTCGTGCTCGTGTTGATAACCACTTTTCGCGCTCTTGTTCACGTTCAAACCACTTTCCACACTTGTGCTGGCGTTGAAAACAACTTTTCTCACTTTTGCAAGTGTTGCAAAACCACTTTTCTTACCTGTGTTGGCATTGAAAACCACTTTTTGCACTTGTGTTGGTGTTGCAATACCACTTTTCGCACTTGTGTTGGCGTTGAAAACCACTTTTTGCACTTGTTTTGGTGTTGCAAGACCACTTTTCGCACTTGTGCTAGCATTGAAAGCGACTTTTTGCACTTGTGCTTGTGTTGCAAAACCACTTTTTGCACTTGTGTTAGCATTGCAAAACCACTTTTCCCACTTGTGTTGGCGTTGAAAACCACTTTTCGCACTTTTGCAAGTGTTGCAAAACCACTTTCTACAATTGTGCTGGCGTTGAAAACCACTTATTGCACTTGTGTGAGTGTTGCAAAACCACTTTTCGCACATGTGTTTGTGTTGAAAAACCATTTTCCGCACTCGTGCTCGTGTTGATAACCACTTTTCGCGCTCTTGTTCATGTTCAAAACCACTTTCCACACTTGTGCTGGCGTTGAAAACAACTTTTCTCACATTTGCAAGTGTTGCAAAACCACTTTTCATACCTGTGTTGGCATTGAAAACGACTTTTTGCACTTGTGCTTGTGTTGCAAAACCACTTTTCGCACTTGTGTTGGCTTTGAAAACCACTTTTTGCACTTGTGCTTGTGTTGCAAAACCACTTTTCGCACTTGTGTTGGCGTTAAAAACCACTTTTCGCACTTGTGTTAGTGTTGCCATACCACTTTCTGCACTTGTGCTGGCGTTGAAAACCACTTTTCGCACATGTGTTAGCGTTGCAAAACCATTTTCCGCACTCGTGCTCGTGTTGATAACCACTTTTCGCGCTCTTGTTCATGTTCAAAACCACTTTCTACAATTGTGCTGGCGTTGAAAACCACTTATCACACTTGTGTGAGTGTTGCAAAACCACTTTTTGCACTTGTGTTGGTGTTCACAAACCACTTTTCACACTTGTGTTGGTGTTGTAAAACCACTTTTCACACTTGTGCTGGTGTTGAAAACCACTTTTCGCACTTTTGCAAGTGTTGCAAAACCACGCTCCACAATTGTGCTGGAGTTGAAAACCACTTATCGCACTTGTGTTAGTGTTGCAAAGCCATTTTCCACACTCGTGCTGGTGTTGATAACCACTTTTTGCGCTCTTGGTATTGTTCAAAACCACTTTTAGCACTTCTCTTAGTGTTGCAAAACCACTTTTCGCACTTGTGTTAGTGTTGCCATACCATTTTATGCACTTGTGCTGGCGTTGAAAACCACTTTTCGCACATGTGTTGGTGTTGATAACCACTTTTCGCGCTCTTGTTCATGTTCAAAACCACTTTCCACACTTGTGCTGGCGTTGAAAACAACTTTTCGCACTTTTGCAAGTATTGCAAAACCACTTTTCACACCTGTGTTGGCATTGAAAACCACGTTTTGCACTTGTGTTGGTGTTGCAAAACCACTTTTCGCACTTGTGCTAGCATTGAAAACGACTTTTTGCACTTGTGCTTGTGTTGCAAAACCACTTTTCACACTTGTGTTGGCGTTGAAAACCACTTTTTACACTTGTTTTGGTGTTGCAAAACCACTTTTCGCACTTGTGCTAGCACTGAATGCGACTTTTTGCACTTGTGCTTGTGTTGCAAAACCACTTTTCGCACTTGTGTTAGTGTTGCAAAACCAATTTCGACACTTGTGTTAGTATTGCTAAACCACTTTCCGCACTTGTGCTCGTGTTGATAACCACTTTTTGCGCTCTTGTTATTGTTCAAAACCACTTTTAGCACTTCTCTTAGTGGTGCAAAACCACTTTTCGCACTTGTGTTAGTGTTGCCATACTATTTTCTGCACTTGTGCTGGCGTTGAAAACCACTTTTCGCACATGTGTTGGTGTTGCAACACCACGTTTTGCACTTGTGTTAGCGTTGAAAACCACTTTTCGCACATGTGTTGGTGTTGAAAAACCATTTTCAGCACTCGGGCTGGTGTTGATAACCACTTTTCGCGCTCTTGTTCGTGTTCAAAACAACTTTTCGCACATGTGTTTGTGTTGAAAAACCATTTTCCGCACTCGTGCTCGTGTTGATAACCACTTTTCGCGCTCTTGTTCATGTTCAAAACCACTTTCCACACTTGTGCTGGCGTTGAAAACAACTTTTCTCACATTTGCAAGTGTTGCAAACCCACTTTTCATAGCTGTGTTGGCATTGAAAACGACTTTTTGCACTTGTGCTTGTGTTGCAAAACCACTTTTCGCACTTGTGTTGGCGTTGAAAACCAATTTTTGCACTTGTGTTAGCGTTGCAAAACCACTTTTCCCACCTGTGTTGGTGTTGCTAATCCACTTTCCACACCTGCGCTCGTGTTGCAAATCCACTTTTCACACTTGTGTTGGCGTTGAAAACCACTTTTCGCACTTGTGTTAGTGTTGCCATACCACTTTCTGCACTTGTGCTGGCGTTGAAAACCACTTTTCGCACATGTGTTGGTGTTGCAAAACCACTTTTTGCACTTGTGTTAGCGTTGAAAACCACTTTTCGCACATGTGTTAGTGTTGAAAAACCATTTTGCACACTCGGGCTGGTGTTGATAACCACTTTTCGCGCTCTTGTTCGTGTTCAAAACAACCTTTCGCACATGTGTTAGTGTTGAAAAACCATTTTCCGCACTCGTGCTCGTGTTGATAACCACTTTTCGCGCTCTTGTTCATGTTCAAAACCACTTCCACACTTGTGCTGGCGTTGAAAACAACTTTTCTCACTTTTGCAAGTGTTGCAAAACCACTTTTCATACCTGTGTTGGCATTGAAAACCACTTTTTGCACTTGTGTTGGTGTTGCAAAACCACTTTTCGCACTTGTGCGAGCATTGAAAACGATTTTTTGCACTTGTGCTTGTGTGCAAAACCACTTTTCGCACTTGTGTTGGCGTTGAAAACCACTTTTTGCACTTGTTTTGGTGTTGCAAAAGCACTTTTCGCACTTGTGCTAGCATTGAAAGTGACTTTTTGCACTTGTGCTTGTGTTGCAAAACCACTTTTTGAACTTGTGTTAGCGTTGCAAAACCACTTTTCCCAATTGTGTTGGTGTTACTAATCCACTTTCCACACCTGCGCTCGTGTTGCAAATCCACTTTTCACACTTGTGTTGGCGTTGAAAACCACTTTTTGCACTTGTGTTGGTGTTGCAAAACCACTTTTCGCACTTGTGCGAGCATTGAAAACTATTTGTTGCACTTGTACTTGTGTTGCAAAACCACTTTTCGCACTTGTGTTGGCGTTGAAAACCAAGTTTTGCACTTGTTTTGGTGTTGCAAAACCACTTTTCGCACTTGTGCTGGCATTGAAAGCGACTTTTTGCACTTGTGCTTGTGTTGCAAAACCACTTTTTGCACTTGTGTTAGCGTTGCAAAACCACTTTTCCCACTTGTGTTGGTGCTAATAATCCACTTTCCACACCTGTGCTCGTGTTGCAAATCCACTTTTCACACTTGTGCTGGCGTTGAAAACCACTTATCGCACTTGTGTTAGTGTTACAAAACCACTTTTCGCACTTGTGTTGGTATTGACAAACCACTTTTCACACTTGTGTTGGTGTTGTAGAATCACTTTCTGCACCTGCGCTCGTGTTGCAAAGCAACTCTTCGCACTTGTGTTGGAGATGCAAAACCTCTTTCCGCACCTGTGCTGGCATAGAAAACCACTTTTCGCACTTGTCTTAGTGTTGCAAAACCAATTTCGACACTTGTGTTAGTACTGCTAAACCACTTTCCACACTTGTGCTGGCGTTGAAAACAACTTTTCACACTTTTGCAAGTGTTGCAAAACCACTTTTCATACCTGTGTTGGCATTGAAAACCACTTTTTGCACTTGTGTTGGTGTTGCAAAACCACTTTTCGCACTTGTGCGAGCATTGAAAACGATTTTTTGCACTTGTGCTTGTGTTGCAAAACCACTTTTCGCACTTGTGTTGGCGTTGAAAACCACTTTTTGCACTTGTTTTGGTGTTGCAAAACCACTTTTCGCATTTGTGCTAGCATTGAAAGTGACTTTTTGCACTTGTGCTTGTGTTGCAAAACCACTTTTTGAACTTGTGTTAGCGTTACAAAACCACTTTTCCCAATTGTGTTGATGTTACTAATCCACTTTCCACACCTGCGCCAGTTTTGCAAAGCCACTTTTCACACTTGTGTTGGCGTTGAAAACCACTTTTTGCACTTGTTTTGGTGTTGCAAAACCATTTTTCGCACTTGTGCTAACATTGAAAGCGACTTTTTGCACTTGTGCTTGTGTTGCAAAACCACTTTTCGCACTTGTGTTAGTGTTGCAAAACCAATTTCGACACTTGTGTTAGTATTGCTAAACCACTTTCCGCACTTGTGCTGGGGTAAAAAACCACTTTTCGCACTTGTGCTCGTGTTGATAACCACTTTTTGCGCTCTTGTTATTGTTCAAAACAACTTTTCGCACATGTGTTAGTGTTCAAAAACCATTTTCCGCACTCGTGCTCGTGTTGATAACCACTTTTCGTGCGCTTGTTCGTGTTCAAAACCTCTTTCCGCACCCATGCTGGCATTGAAAGCGACTTTTTGCACTTGTGCTTGTGTTGCAAAACCACTTTTCGCACTTGTGTTAGTGTTGCAAAACCAATTTCGACACTTGTGTTAGTATTGCTAAACCACTTTCCGCAGTTGTGCTGGGGTAGAAAACCACTTTTCGCAATTGTGCTCGTGTTGAAAAACACTTTTTGCGCTCCTGTTAGTGTTGCAAATCCACTTTTCGCACTGTGTTAGTGTTGCAAAACCACTTTTCGCACTTGTGTGAGTGTTGCAAAACCATTTTCCGCACTCGTGCTGGTGTTGCTAACCATTTTTTGCGCTCTTGTTATTGTTCAAAACCACTTTTAGCACTTCTCTTTGTGTTGCAAAACCACTTTTCGCACTTGTGTTAGTGTTGCCATGCCATTTTCTGCACTTGTGCTAGAGTTGAAAACCACTTTTTGCACATGTGTTGGTGTTGCAAAACCACTTTTTGCACTTGTGTTAGCATTGAAAACCACTTTTCGCACATGTGTTAGTGTTGAAAAACCATTTTCCGCACTCGGGCTGGTGTTGATAACCACTTTTCGCGCTCTTGTTCGTGTTCAAAACCACTTTTCGCACTTGTGTTAGTGTTGAAAAACCATTTTCTGCACTCGTGCTCGTGTTGATAACCACTTTTCGCGCTCTTGTTCACGTTCAAACCACTTTCCACACTTGTGCTGGCGTTGAAAACAACTTTTCTCACTTTTGCAAGTGTTGCAAAACCACTTTTCTTACCTGTGTTGGCATTGAAAACCACTTTTTGCACTTGTGTTGGTGTTGCAATACCACTTTTCGCACTTGTGTTGGCGTTGAAAACCACTTTTTGCACTTGTTTTGGTGTTGCAAGACCACTTTTCGCACTTGTGCTAGCATTGAAAGCGACTTTTTGCACTTGTGCTTGTGTTGCAAAACCACTTTTTGCACTTGTGTTAGCGTTGCAAAACCACTTTTCCCACTTGTGTTGGCGTTGAAAACCACTTTTCGCACTTTTGCAAGTGTTGCAAAACCACTTTCTACAATTGTGCTGGCGTTGAAAACCACTTATTGCACTTGTGTGAGTGTTGCAAAACCACTTTTCGCACATGTGTTTGTGTTGAAAAACCATTTTCCGCACTCGTGCTCGTGTTGATAACCACTTTTCGCGCTCTTGTTCATGTTCAAAACCACTTTCCACACTTGTGCTGGCGTTGAAAACAACTTTTCTCACATTTGCAAGTGTTGCAAAACCACTTTTCATACCTGTGTTGGCATTGAAAACGACTTTTTGCACTTGTGCTTGTGTTGCAAAACCACTTTTCGCACTTGTGTTGGCTTTGAAAACCACTTTTTGCACTTGTGTTAGCGTTGCAAAACCACTTTTCCCACCTGTGTTGGTGTTACTAATCCACTTTCCACACCTGCGCTCGTGTTGCAAATCCACTTTTCACACTTGTGTTGGCGTTAAAAACCACTTTTCGCACTTGTGTTAGTGTTGCCATACCACTTTCTGCACTTGTGCTGGCGTTGAAAACCACTTTTCGCACATGTGTTAGAGTTGCAAAACCATTTTCCGCACTCGTGCTCGTGTTGATAACCACTTTTCGCGCTCTTGTTCATGTTCAAAACCACTTTCTACAATTGTGCTGGCGTTGAAAACCACTTATCGCACTTGTGTGAGTGTTGCAAAACCACTTTTTGCACTTGTGTTGGTGTTCACAAACCACTTTTCACACTTGTGCTGGTGTTGAAAACCACTTTTCGCACTTTTGCAAGTGTTGCAAAACCACGCTCCACAATTGTGCTGGAGTTGAAAACCACTTATCGCACTTGTGTTAGTGTTGCAAAGCCATTTTCCACACTCGTGCTGGTGTTGATAACCACTTTTTGTGCTCTTGGTATTGTTCAAAACCACTTTTAGCACTTCTCTTAGTATTGCAAAACCACTTTTCGCACTTGTGTTAGTGTTGCCATACCATTTTTTGCACTTGTGCTTGTGTTGCAAAACCACTTTTCGCACTTGTGTTAGTGTTGCAAAACCAATTTCGACACTTGTGTTAGTATTGCTAAACCACTTTCCGCACTTGTGCTCGTGTTGATAACCACTTTTTGCGCTCTTGTTATTGTTTAAAACCACTTTTAGCACTTCTCTTAGTGGTGCAAAACCACTTTTCGCACTTGTGTTAGTGTTGCCATACTATTTTCTGCACTTGTGCTGGCGTTGAAAACCACTTATCGCACTTGTGTTAGTGTTACAAAACCACTTTTCGCACTTGTGTTGGTATTGACAAACCACTTTTCACACTTGTGTTGGTGTTGTAGAATCACTTTCTGCACCTGCGCTCGTGTTGCAAAGCAACTCTTCGCACTTGTGTTGGAGATGCAAAACCTCTTTCCGCACCTGTGCTGGCATAGAAAACCACTTTTCGCACTTGTCTTAGTGTTGCAAAACCAATTTCGACACTTGTGTTAGTACTGCTAAACCACTTTCCACACTTGTGCTGGCGTTGAAAACAACTTTTCACACTTTTGCAAGTGTTGCAAAACCACTTTTCATACCTGTGTTGGCATTGAAAACCACTTTTTGCACTTGTGTTGGTGTTGCAAAACCACTTTTCGCACTTGTGCGAGCATTGAAAACGATTTTTTGCACTTGTGCTTGTGTTGCAAAACCACTTTTCGCACTTGTGTTGGCGTTGAAAACCACTTTTTGCACTTGTTTTGGTGTTGCAAAACCACTTTTCGCATTTGTGCTAGCATTGAAAGTGACTTTTTGCACTTGTGCTTGTGTTGCAAAACCACTTTTTGAACTTGTGTTAGCGTTACAAAACCACTTTTCCCAATTGTGTTGATGTTACTAATCCACTTTCCACACCTGCGCCAGTTTTGCAAAGCCACTTTTCACACTTGTGTTGGCGTTGAAAACCACTTTTTGCACTTGTTTTGGTGTTGCAAAACCATTTTTCGCACTTGTGCTAACATTGAAAGCGACTTTTTGCACTTGTGCTTGTGTTGCAAAACCACTTTTCGCACTTGTGTTAGTGTTGCAAAACCAATTTCGACACTTGTGTTAGTATTGCTAAACCACTTTCCGCACTTGTGCTGGGGTAAAAAACCACTTTTCGCACTTGTGCTCGTGTTGATAACCACTTTTTGCGCTCTTGTTATTGTTCAAAACAACTTTTCGCACATGTGTTAGTGTTCAAAAACCATTTTCCGCACTCGTGCTCGTGTTGATAACCACTTTTCGTGCGCTTGTTCGTGTTCAAAACCTCTTTCCGCACCCATGCTGGCATTGAAAGCGACTTTTTGCACTTGTGCTTGTGTTGCAAAACCACTTTTCGCACTTGTGTTAGTGTTGCAAAACCAATTTCGACACTTGTGTTAGTATTGCTAAACCACTTTCCGCAGTTGTGCTGGGGTAGAAAACCACTTTTCGCAATTGTGCTCGTGTTGAAAAACACTTTTTGCGCTCCTGTTAGTGTTGCAAATCCACTTTTCGCACTGTGTTAGTGTTGCAAAACCACTTTTCGCACTTGTGTGAGTGTTGCAAAACCATTTTCCGCACTCGTGCTGGTGTTGCTAACCATTTTTTGCGCTCTTGTTATTGTTCAAAACCACTTTTAGCACTTCTCTTTGTGTTGCAAAACCACTTTTCGCACTTGTGTTAGTGTTGCCATGCCATTTTCTGCACTTGTGCTAGAGTTGAAAACCACTTTTTGCACATGTGTTGGTGTTGCAAAACCACTTTTTGCACTTGTGTTAGCATTGAAAACCACTTTTCGCAC
The DNA here is from genome assembly GCF_964187855.1 of Myxine glutinosa. Lineage (NCBI taxonomy): Eukaryota > Metazoa > Chordata > Myxini > Myxiniformes > Myxinidae > Myxine > Myxine glutinosa. The sequence continues at coordinate 146,386,703 of NC_136264.1, forward strand.
ATGTGTTAGTGTTGAAAAACCATTTTCCGCACTCGGGCTGGTGTTGATAACCACTTTTCGCGCTCTTGTTCGTGTTCAAAACCACTTTTCGCACTTGTGTTAGTGTTGAAAAACCATTTTCTGCACTCGTGCTCGTGTTGATAACCACTTTTCGCGCTCTTGTTCACGTTCAAACCACTTTCCACACTTGTGCTGGCGTTGAAAACAACTTTTCTCACTTTTGCAAGTGTTGCAAAACCACTTTTCTTACCTGTGTTGGCATTGAAAACCACTTTTTGCACTTGTGTTGGTGTTGCAATACCACTTTTCGCACTTGTGTTGGCGTTGAAAACCACTTTTTGCACTTGTTTTGGTGTTGCAAGACCACTTTTCGCACTTGTGCTAGCATTGAAAGCGACTTTTTGCACTTGTGCTTGTGTTGCAAAACCACTTTTTGCACTTGTGTTAGCGTTGCAAAACCACTTTTCCCACTTGTGTTGGCGTTGAAAACCACTTTTCGCACTTTTGCAAGTGTTGCAAAACCACTTTCTACAATTGTGCTGGCGTTGAAAACCACTTATTGCACTTGTGTGAGTGTTGCAAAACCACTTTTCGCACATGTGTTTGTGTTGAAAAACCATTTTCCGCACTCGTGCTCGTGTTGATAACCACTTTTCGCGCTCTTGTTCATGTTCAAAACCACTTTCCACACTTGTGCTGGCGTTGAAAACAACTTTTCTCACATTTGCAAGTGTTGCAAAACCACTTTTCATACCTGTGTTGGCATTGAAAACGACTTTTTGCACTTGTGCTTGTGTTGCAAAACCACTTTTCGCACTTGTGTTGGCTTTGAAAACCACTTTTTGCACTTGTGTTAGCGTTGCAAAACCACTTTTCCCACCTGTGTTGGTGTTACTAATCCACTTTCCACACCTGCGCTCGTGTTGCAAATCCACTTTTCACACTTGTGTTGGCGTTAAAAACCACTTTTCGCACTTGTGTTAGTGTTGCCATACCACTTTCTGCACTTGTGCTGGCGTTGAAAACCACTTTTCGCACATGTGTTAGCGTTGCAAAACCATTTTCCGCACTCGTGCTCGTGTTGATAACCACTTTTCGCGCTCTTGTTCATGTTCAAAACCACTTTCTACAATTGTGCTGGCGTTGAAAACCACTTATCGCACTTGTGTGAGTGTTGCAAAATCACTTTTTGCACTTGTGTTGGTGTTCACAAACCACTTTTCACACTTGTGTTGGTGTTGTAAAACCACTTTTCACACTTGTGCTGGTGTTGAAAACCACTTTTCGCACTTTTGCAAGTGTTGCAAAACCACGCTCCACAATTGTGCTGGAGTTGAAAACCACTTATCGCACTTGTGTTAGTGTTGCAAAGCCATTTTCCACACTCGTGCTGGTGTTGATAACCACTTTTTGTGCTCTTGGTATTGTTCAAAACCACTTTTAGCACTTCTCTTAGTATTGCAAAACCACTTTTCGCACTTGTGTTAGTGTTGCCATACCATTTTATGCACTTGTGCTGGCGTTGAAAACCACTTTTCGCACATGTGTTGGTGTTGATAACCACTTTTCGCGCTCTTGTTCATGTTCAAAACCACTTTCCACACTTGTGCTGGCGTTGAAAACAACTTTTCACACTTTTGCAAGTATTGCAAAACCACTTTTCACACCTGTGTTGGCATTGAAAACCACGTTTTGCACTTGTGTTGGTGTTGCAAAACCACTTTTCGCACTTGTGCTAGCATTGAAAACGACTTTTTGCACTTGTGCTTGTGTTGCAAAACCACTTTTCACACTTGTGTTGGCGTTGAAAACCACTTTTTACACTTGTTTTGGTGTTGCAAAACCACTTTTCGCACTTGTGCTAGCACTGAATGCGACTTTTTGCACTTGTGCTTGTGTTGCTAAACCACTTTTCGCACTTGTGTTAGTGTTGCAAAACCAATTTCGACACTTGTGTTAGTATTGCTAAACCACTTTCCGCACTTGTGCTCGTGTTGATAACCACTTTTTGCGCTCTTGTTATTGTTCAAAACCACTTTTAGCACTTCTCTTAGTGGTGCAAAACCACTTTTCGCACTTGTGTTAGTGTTGCCATACTATTTTCTGCACTTGTGCTGGCGTTGAAAACCACTTTTCGCACATGTGTTGGTGTTGCAACACCACGTTTTGCACTTGTGTTAGCGTTGAAAACCACTTTTCGCACATGTGTTGGTGTTGAAAAACCATTTTCAGCACTCGGGCTGGTGTTGATAACCACTTTTCGCGCTCTTGTTCGTGTTCAAAACAACTTTTCGCACATGTGTTTGTGTTGAAAAACCATTTTCCGCACTCGTGCTCGTGTTGATAACCACTTTTCGCGCTCTTGTTCATGTTCAAAACCACTTTCCACACTTGTGCTGGCGTTGAAAACAACTTTTCTCACATTTGCAAGTGTTGCAAACCCACTTTTCATAGCTGTGTTGGCATTGAAAACGACTTTTTGCACTTGTGCTTGTGTTGCAAAACCACTTTTCGCACTTGTGTTGGCGTTGAAAACCACTTATCGCACTTGTGTTAGTGTTACAAAACCACTTTTCGCACTTGTGTTGGTATTGACAAACCACTTTTCACACTTGTGTTGGTGTTGTAGAATCACTTTCTGCACCTGCGCTCGTGTTGCAAAGCAACTCTTCGCACTTGTGTTGGAGATGCAAAACCTCTTTCCGCACCTGTGCTGGCATAGAAAACCACTTTTCGCACTTGTCTTAGTGTTGCAAAACCAATTTCGACACTTGTGTTAGTACTGCTAAACCACTTTCCACACTTGTGCTGGCGTTGAAAACAACTTTTCACACTTTTGCAAGTGTTGCAAAACCACTTTTCATACCTGTGTTGGCATTGAAAACCACTTTTTGCACTTGTGTTGGTGTTGCAAAACCACTTTTCGCACCTGTGCGAGCATTGAAAACGATTTTTTGCACTTGTGCTTGTGTTGCAAAACCACTTTTCGCACTTGTGTTGGCGTTGAAAACCACTTTTTGCACTTGTTTTGGTGTTGCAAAACCACTTTTCGCATTTGTGCTAGCATTGAAAGTGACTTTTTGCACTTGTGCTTGTGTTGCAAAACCACTTTTTGAACTTGTGTTAGCGTTACAAAACCACTTTTCCCAATTGTGTTGATGTTACTAATCCACTTTCCACACCTGCGCTCGTTTTGCAAAGCCACTTTTCACACTTGTGTTGGCGTTGAAAACCACTTTTTGCACTTGTTTTGGTGTTGCAAAACCATTTTTCGCACTTGTGCTAACATTGAAAGCGACTTTTTGCACTTGTGCTTGTGTTGCAAAACCACTTTTCGCACTTGTGTTAGTGTTGCAAAACCAATTTCGACACTTGTGTTAGTATTGCTAAACCACTTTCCGCACTTGTGCTGGGGTAAAAAACCACTTTTCGCACTTGTGCTCGTGTTGATAACCACTTTTTGCGCTCTTGTTATTGTTCAAAACAACTTTTCGCACATGTGTTAGTGTTCAAAAACCCTTTTCCGCACTCGTGCTCGTGTTGATAACCACTTTTCGTGCGCTTGTTCGTGTTCAAAACCTCTTTCCGCACCCATGCTGGCATTGAAAGCGACTTTTTGCACTTGTGCTTGTGTTGCAAAACCACTTTTCGCACTTGTGTTAGTGTTGCAAAACCAATTTCGACACTTGTGTTAGTATTGCTAAACCACTTTCCGCAGTTGTGCTGGGGTAGAAAACCACTTTTCGCAATTGTGCTCGTGTTGAAAAACACTTTTTGCGCTCCTGTTAGTGTTGCAAATCCACTTTTCGCACTGTGTTAGTGTTGCAAAACCACTTTTCCCACCTGTGTTGGTGTTACTAATCCACTTTCCACACCTGCGCTCGTGTTGCAAATCCACTTTTCACACTTGTGTTGGCGTTGAAAACCACTTTTCGCACTTGTGTTAGTGTTGCCATACCACTTTCTGCACTTGTGCTGGCGTTGAAAACCACTTTTCGCACATGTGTTGGTGTTGCAAAACCACTTTTTGCACTTGTGTTAGCGTTGAAAACCACTTTTCGCACATGTGTTAGTGTTGAAAAACCATTTTGCACACTCGGGCTGGTGTTGATAACCACTTTTCGCGCTCTTGTTCGTGTTCAAAACAACCTTTCGCACATGTGTTAGTGTTGAAAAACCATTTTCCGCACTCGTGCTCGTGTTGATAACCACTTTTCGCGCTCTTGTTCATGTTCAAAACCACTTCCACACTTGTGCTGGCGTTGAAAACAACTTTTCTCACTTTTGCAAGTGTTGCAAAACCACTTTTCATACCTGTGTTGGCATTGAAAACCACTTTTTGCACTTGTGTTGGTGTTGCAAAACCACTTTTCGCACTTGTGCGAGCATTGAAAACGATTTTTTGCACTTGTGCTTGTGTGCAAAACCACTTTTCGCACTTGTGTTGGCGTTGAAAACCACTTTTTGCACTTGTTTTGGTGTTGCAAAAGCACTTTTCGCACTTGTGCTAGCATTGAAAGTGACTTTTTGCACTTGTGCTTGTGTTGCAAAACCACTTTTTGAACTTGTGTTAGCGTTGCAAAACCACTTTTCCCAATTGTGTTGGTGTTACTAATCCACTTTCCACACCTGCGCTCGTGTTGCAAATCCACTTTTCACACTTGTGTTGGCGTTGAAAACCACTTTTTGCACTTGTGTTGGTGTTGCAAAACCACTTTTCGCACTTGTGCGAGCATTGAAAACTATTTGTTGCACTTGTGCTTGTGTTGCAAAACCACTTTTCGCACTTGTGTTGGCGTTGAAAACCACTTTTTGCACTTGTTTTGGTGTTGCAAAACCACTTTTCGCACTTGTGCTGGCATTGAAAGCGACTTTTTGCACTTGTGCTTGTGTTGCAAAACCACTTTTTGCACTTGTGTTAGCGTTGCAAAACCACTTTTCCCACTTGTGTTGGTGCTAATAATCCACTTTCCACACCTGCGCTCGTGTTGCAAATCCACTTTTCACACTTGTGCTGGCGTTGAAAACCACTTATCGCACTTGTGTTAGTGTTACAAAACCACTTTTCGCACTTGTGTTGGTATTGACAAACCACTTTTCACACTTGTGTTGGTGTTGTAGAATCACTTTCTGCACCTGCGCTCGTGTTGCAAAGCAACTCTTCGCACTTGTGTTGGAGATGCAAAACCTCTTTCCGCACCTGTGCTGGCATAGAAAACCACTTTTCGCACTTGTCTTAGTGTTGCAAAACCAATTTCGACACTTGTGTTAGTACTGCTAAACCACTTTCCACACTTGTGCTGGCGTTGAAAACAACTTTTCACACTTTTGCAAGTGTTGCAAAACCACTTTTCATACCTGTGTTGGCATTGAAAACCACTTTTTGCACTTGTGTTGGTGTTGCAAAACCACTTTTCGCACTTGTGCGAGCATTGAAAACGATTTTTTGCACTTGTGCTTGTGTTGCAAAACCACTTTTCGCACTTGTGTTGGCGTTGAAAACCACTTTTTGCACTTGTTTTGGTGTTGCAAAACCACTTTTCGCATTTGTGCTAGCATTGAAAGTGACTTTTTGCACTTGTGCTTGTGTTGCAAAACCACTTTTTGAACTTGTGTTAGCGTTACAAAACCACTTTTCCCAATTGTGTTGATGTTACTAATCCACTTTCCACACCTGCGCCAGTTTTGCAAAGCCACTTTTCACACTTGTGTTGGCGTTGAAAACCACTTTTTGCACTTGTTTTGGTGTTGCAAAACCATTTTTCGCACTTGTGCTAACATTGAAAGCGACTTTTTGCACTTGTGCTTGTGTTGCAAAACCACTTTTCGCACTTGTGTTAGTGTTGCAAAACCAATTTCGACACTTGTGTTAGTATTGCTAAACCACTTTCCGCACTTGTGCTGGGGTAAAAAACCACTTTTCGCACTTGTGCTCGTGTTGATAACCACTTTTTGCGCTCTTGTTATTGTTCAAAACAACTTTTCGCACATGTGTTAGTGTTCAAAAACCATTTTCCGCACTCGTGCTCGTGTTGATAACCACTTTTCGTGCGCTTGTTCGTGTTCAAAACCACTTTTAGCACTTCTCTTTGTGTTGCAAAACCACTTTTCGCACTTGTGTTAGTGTTGCCATGCCATTTTCTGCACTTGTGCTAGAGTTGAAAACCACTTTTTGCACATGTGTTGGTGTTGCAAAACCACTTTTTGCACTTGTGTTAGCATTGAAAACCACTTTTCGCACATGTGTTAGTGTTGAAAAACCATTTTCCGCACTCGGGCTGGTGTTGATAACCACTTTTCGCGCTCTTGTTCGTGTTCAAAACCACTTTTCGCACTTGTGTTAGTGTTGAAAAACCATTTTCTGCACTCGTGCTCGTGTTGATAACCACTTTTCGCGCTCTTGTTCACGTTCAAACCACTTTCCACACTTGTGCTGGCGTTGAAAACAACTTTTCTCACTTTTGCAAGTGTTGCAAAACCACTTTTCTTACCTGTGTTGGCATTGAAAACCACTTTTTGCACTTGTGTTGGTGTTGCAATACCACTTTTCGCACTTGTGTTGGCGTTGAAAACCACTTTTTGCACTTGTTTTGGTGTTGCAAGACCACTTTTCGCACTTGTGCTAGCATTGAAAGCGACTTTTTGCACTTGTGCTTGTGTTGCAAAACCACTTTTTGCACTTGTGTTAGCATTGCAAAACCACTTTTCCCACTTGTGTTGGCGTTGAAAACCACTTTTCGCACTTTTGCAAGTGTTGCAAAACCACTTTCTACAATTGTGCTGGCGTTGAAAACCACTTATTGCACTTGTGTGAGTGTTGCAAAACCACTTTTCGCACATGTGTTTGTGTTGAAAAACCATTTTCCGCACTCGTGCTCGTGTTGATAACCACTTTTCGCGCTCTTGTTCATGTTCAAAACCACTTTCCACACTTGTGCTGGCGTTGAAAACAACTTTTCTCACATTTGCAAGTGTTGCAAAACCACTTTTCATACCTGTGTTGGCATTGAAAACGACTTTTTGCACTTGTGCTTGTGTTGCAAAACCACTTTTCGCACTTGTGTTGGCTTTGAAAACCACTTTTTGCACTTGTGCTTGTGTTGCAAAACCACTTTTCGCACTTGTGTTGGCGTTAAAAACCACTTTTCGCACTTGTGTTAGTGTTGCCATACCACTTTCTGCACTTGTGCTGGCGTTGAAAACCACTTTTCGCACATGTGTTAGCGTTGCAAAACCATTTTCCGCACTCGTGCTCGTGTTGATAACCACTTTTCGCGCTCTTGTTCATGTTCAAAACCACTTTCTACAATTGTGCTGGCGTTGAAAACCACTTATCACACTTGTGTGAGTGTTGCAAAACCACTTTTTGCACTTGTGTTGGTGTTCACAAACCACTTTTCACACTTGTGTTGGTGTTGTAAAACCACTTTTCACACTTGTGCTGGTGTTGAAAACCACTTTTCGCACTTTTGCAAGTGTTGCAAAACCACGCTCCACAATTGTGCTGGAGTTGAAAACCACTTATCGCACTTGTGTTAGTGTTGCAAAGCCATTTTCCACACTCGTGCTGGTGTTGATAACCACTTTTTGCGCTCTTGGTATTGTTCAAAACCACTTTTAGCACTTCTCTTAGTGTTGCAAAACCACTTTTCGCACTTGTGTTAGTGTTGCCATACCATTTTATGCACTTGTGCTGGCGTTGAAAACCACTTTTCGCACATGTGTTGGTGTTGATAACCACTTTTCGCGCTCTTGTTCATGTTCAAAACCACTTTCCACACTTGTGCTGGCGTTGAAAACAACTTTTCGCACTTTTGCAAGTATTGCAAAACCACTTTTCACACCTGTGTTGGCATTGAAAACCACGTTTTGCACTTGTGTTGGTGTTGCAAAACCACTTTTCGCACTTGTGCTAGCATTGAAAACGACTTTTTGCACTTGTGCTTGTGTTGCAAAACCACTTTTCACACTTGTGTTGGCGTTGAAAACCACTTTTTACACTTGTTTTGGTGTTGCAAAACCACTTTTCGCACTTGTGCTAGCACTGAATGCGACTTTTTGCACTTGTGCTTGTGTTGCAAAACCACTTTTCGCACTTGTGTTAGTGTTGCAAAACCAATTTCGACACTTGTGTTAGTATTGCTAAACCACTTTCCGCACTTGTGCTCGTGTTGATAACCACTTTTTGCGCTCTTGTTATTGTTCAAAACCACTTTTAGCACTTCTCTTAGTTGTGCAAAACCACTTTTCGCACTTGTGTTAGTGTTGCCATACTATTTTCTGCACTTGTGCTGGCGTTGAAAACCACTTTTCGCACATGTGTTGGTGTTGCAACACCACGTTTTGCACTTGTGTTAGCGTTGAAAACCACTTTTCGCACATGTGTTGGTGTTGAAAAACCATTTTCAGCACTCGGGCTGGTGTTGATAACCACTTTTCGCGCTCTTGTTCGTGTTCAAAACAACTTTTCGCACATGTGTTTGTGTTGAAAAACCATTTTCCGCACTCGTGCTCGTGTTGATAACCACTTTTCGCGCTCTTGTTCATGTTCAAAACCACTTTCCACACTTGTGCTGGCGTTGAAAACAACTTTTCTCACATTTGCAAGTGTTGCAAACCCACTTTTCATAGCTGTGTTGGCATTGAAAACGACTTTTTGCACTTGTGCTTGTGTTGCAAAACCACTTTTCGCACTTGTGTTGGCGTTGAAAACCAATTTTTGCACTTGTGTTAGCGTTGCAAAACCACTTTTCCCACCTGTGTTGGTGTTGCTAATCCACTTTCCACACCTGCGCTCGTGTTGCAAATCCACTTTTCACACTTGTGTTGGCGTTGAAAACCACTTTTCGCACTTGTGTTAGTGTTGCCATACCACTTTCTGCACTTGTGCTGGCGTTGAAAACCACTTTTCGCACATGTGTTGGTGTTGCAAAACCACTTTTTGCACTTGTGTTAGCGTTGAAAACCACTTTTCGCACATGTGTTAGTGTTGAAAAACCATTTTGCACACTCGGGCTGGTGTTGATAACCACTTTTCGCGCTCTTGTTCGTGTTCAAAACAACCTTTCGCACATGTGTTAGTGTTGAAAAACCATTTTCCGCACTCGTGGTCGTGTTGATAACCACTTTTCGCGCTCTTGTTCATGTTCAAAACCACTTCCACACTTGTGCTGGCGTTGAAAACAACTTTTCTCACTTTTGCAAGTGTTGCAAAACCACTTTTCATACCTGTGTTGGCATTGAAAACCACTTTTTGCACTTGTGTTGGTGTTGCAAAACCACTTTTCGCACTTGTGCGAGCATTGAAAACGATTTTTTGCACTTGTGCTTGTGTGCAAAACCACTTTTCGCACTTGTGTTGGCGTTGAAAACCACTTTTTGCACTTGTTTTGGTGTTGCAAAACCACTTTTCGCACTTGTGCTAGCATTGAAAGTGACTTTTTGCACTTGTGCTTGTGTTGCAAAACCACTTTTTGAACTTGTGTTAGCGTTGCAAAACCACTTTTCCCAATTGTGTTGGTGTTACTAATCCACTTTCCACACCTGCGCTCGTGTTGCAAATCCACTTTTCACACTTGTGTTGGCGTTGAAAACCACTTTTTGCACTTGTGTTGGTGTTGCAAAACCACTTTTCGCACTTGTGCGAGCATTGAAAACTATTTGTTGCACTTGTGCTTGTGTTGCAAAACCACTTTTCGCACTTGTGTTGGCGTTGAAAACCACTTTTTGCACTTGTTTTGGTGTTGCAAAACCACTTTTCGCACTTGTGCTGGCATTGAAAGCGACTTTTTGCACTTGTGCTTGTGTTGCAAAACCACTTTTTGCACTTGTGTTAGCGTTGCAAAACCACTTTTCCCACTTGTGTTGGTGCTAATAATCCACTTTCCACACCTGCACTCGTGTTGCAAATCCACTTTTCACACTTGTGCTGGCGTTGAAAACCACTTATCGCACTTGTGTTAGTGTTACAAAACCACTTTTCGCACTTGTGTTGGTATTGACAAACCACTTTTCACACTTGTGTTGGTGTTGTAGAATCACTTTCTGCACCTGCGCTCGTGTTGCAAAGCAACTCTTCGCACTTGTGTTGGAGATGCAAAACCTCTTTCCGCACCTGTGCTGGCATAGAAAACCACTTTTCGCACTTGTCTTAGTGTTGCAAAACCAATTTCGACATTTGTGTTAGTACTGCTAAACCACTTTCCACACTTGTGCTGGCATTGAAAACAACTTTTCACACTTTTGCAAGTGTTGCAAAACCACTTTTCATACCTGTGTTGGCATTGAAAACCACTTTTTGCACTTGTGTTGGTGTTGCAAAACCACTTTTCGCACTTGTGCGAGCATTGAAAACGATTTTTTGCACTTGTGCTTGTGTTGCAAAACCACTTTTCGCACTTGTGTTGGCGTTGAAAACCACTTTTTGCACTTGTTTTGGTGTTGCAAAACCACTTTTCGCATTTGTGCTAGCATTGAAAGTGACTTTTTGCACTTGTGCTTGTGTTGCAAAACCACTTTTTGAACTTGTGTTAGCGTTACAAAACCACTTTTCCCAATTGTGTTGATGTTACTAATCCACTTTCCACACCTGCGCTCGTTTTGCAAAGCCACTTTTCACACTTGTGTTAGCGTTGAAAACCACTTTTTGCACTTGTTTTGGTGTTGCAAAACCATTTTTCGCACTTGTGCTAACATTGAAAGCGACTTTTTGCACTTGTGCTTGTGTTGCAAAACCACTTTTCGCACTTGTGTTAGTGTTGCAAAACCAATTTCGACACTTGTGTTAGTATTGCTAAACCACTTTCCGCACTTGTGCTGGGGTAAAAAACCACTTTTCGCACTTGTGCTCGTGTTGATAACCACTTTTTGCGCTCTTGTTATTGTTCAAAACAACTTTTCGCACATGTGTTAGTGTTCAAAAACCATTTTCCGCACTCGTGCTCGTGTTGATAACCACTTTTCGTGCGCTTGTTCGTGTTCAAAACCTCTTTCCGCACCCATGCTGGCATTGAAAGCGACTTTTTGCACTTGTGCTTGTGTTGCAAAACCACTTTTCGCACTTGTGTTAGTGTTGCAAAACCAATTTCGACACTTGTGTTAGTATTGCTAAACCACTTTCCGCACTTGTGCTCGTGTTGATAACCACTTTTGCGCTCTTGTTATTGTTCAAAACCACTTTTAGCACTTCTCTTAGTGGTGCAAAACCACTTTTCGCACTTGTGTTAGTGTTGCCATACTATTTTCTGCACTTGTGCTGGCGTTGAAAACCACTTTTCGCACATGTGTTGGTGTTGCAACACCACGTTTTGCACTTGTGTTAGCGTTGAAAACCACTTTTCGCACATGTGTTGGTGTTGAAAAACCATTTTCAGCACTCGGGCTGGTGTTGATAACCACTTTTCGCGCTCTTGTTCGTGTTCAAAACAACTTTTCGCACATGTGTTTGTGTTGAAAAACCATTTTCCGCACTCGTGCTCGTGTTGATAACCACTTTTCGCGCTCTTGTTCATGTTCAAAACCACTTTCCACACTTGTGCTGGCGTTGAAAACAACTTTTCTCACATTTGCAAGTGTTGCAAAACCACTTTTCATAGCTGTGTTGGCATTGAAAACGACTTTTTGCACTTGTGCTTGTGTTGCAAAACCACTTTTCGCACTTGTGTTGGCGTTGAAAACCAATTTTTGCACTTGTGTTAGCGTTGCAAAATCACTTTTCCCACCTGTGTTGGTGTTGCTAATCCACTTTCCACACCTGCGCTCGTGTTGCAAATCCACTTTTCACACTTGTGTTGGCGTTGAAAACCACTTTTCGCACTTGTGTTAGTGTTGCCATACCACTTTCTGCACTTGTGCTGGCGTTGAAAACCACTTTTCGCACATGTGTTGGTGTTGCAAAACCACTTTTTGCACTTGTGTTAGCGTTGAAAACCACTTTTCGCACATGTGTTAGTGTTGAAAAACCATTTTGCACACTCGGGCTGGTGTTGATAACCACTTTTCGCGCTCTTGTTCGTGTTCAAAACAACCTTTCGCACATGTGTTAGTGTTGAAAAACCATTTTCCGCACTCGTGCTCGTGTTGATAACCACTTTTCGCGCTCTTGTTCATGTTCAAAACCACTTCCACACTTGTGCTGGCGTTGAAAACAACTTTTCTCACTTTTGCAAGTGTTGCAAAACCACTTTTCATACCTGTGTTGGCATTGAAAACCACTTTTTGCACTTGTGTTGGTGTTGCAAAACCACTTTTCGCACTTGTGCGAGCATTGAAAACGATTTTTTGCACTTGTGCTTGTGTGCAAAACCACTTTTCGCACTTGTGTTGGCGTTGAAAACCACTTTTTGCACTTGTTTTGGTGTTGCAAAACCACTTTTCGCACTTGTGCTAGCATTGAAAGTGACTTTTTGCACTTGTGCTTGTGTTGCAAAACCACTTTTTGAACTTGTGTTAGCGTTGCAAAACCACTTTTCCCAATTGTGTTGGTGTTACTAATCCACTTTCCACACCTGCGCTCGTGTTGCAAATCCACTTTTCACACTTGTGTTGGCGTTGAAAACCACTTTTTGCACTTGTGTTGGTGTTGCAAAACCACTTTTCGCACTTGTGCGAGCATTGAAAACTATTTGTTGCACTTGTGCTTGTGTTGCAAAACCACTTTTCGCACTTGTGTTGGCGTAGAAAACCACTTTTTGCACTTGTTTTGGTGTTGCAAAACCACTTTTCGCACTTGTGCTGGCATTGAAAGCGACTTTTTGCACTTGTGCTTGTGTTGCAAAACCACTTTTTGCACTTGTGTTAGCGTTGCAAAACCACTTTTCCCACTTGTGTTGGTGCTAATAATCCACTTTCCACACCTGCACTCGTGTTGCAAATCCACTTTTCACACTTGTGCTGGCGTTGAAAACCACTTATCGCACTTGTGTTAGTGTTACAAAACCACTTTTCGCACTTGTGTTGGTATTGACAAACCACTTTTCACACTTGTGTTGGTGTTGTAGAATCACTTTCTGCACCTGCGCTCGTGTTGCAAAGCAACTCTTCGCACTTGTGTTGGAGATGCAAAACCTCTTTCCGCACCTGTGCTGGCATAGAAAACCACTTTTCGCACTTGTCTTAGTGTTGCAAAACCAATTTCGACATTTGTGTTAGTACTGCTAAACCACTTTTCGCACTTGTGTTGGCGTTGAAAACCAATTTTTGCACTTGTGTTAGCGTTGCAAAATCACTTTTCCCACCTGTGTTGGTGTTGCTAATCCACTTTCCACACCTGCGCTCGTGTTGCAAATCCACTTTTCACACTTGTGTTGGCGTTGAAAACCACTTTTCGCACTTGCGTTAGTGTTGCCATACCACTTTCTGCACTTGTGCTGGCGTTGAAAACCACTTTTCGCACATGTGTTGGTGTTGCAAAACCACTTCTTGCACTTGTGTTAGCGTTGAAAACCACTTTTCGCACATGTGTTAGTGTTGAAAAACCATTTTGCACACTCGGGCTGGTGTTGATAACCACTTTTCGCGCTCTTGTTCGTGTTCAAAACAACCTTTCGCACATGTGTTAGTGTTGAAAAACCATTTTCCGCACTCGTGCTCGTGTTGATAACCACTTTTCGCGCTCTTGTTCATGTTCAAAACCACTTCCACACTTGTGCTGGCGTTGAAAACAACTTTTCTCACTTTTGCAAGTGTTGCAAAACCACTTTTCATACCTGTGTTGGCATTGAAAACCACTTTTTGCACTTGTGTTGGTGTTGCAAAACCACTTTTCGCACTTGTGCGAGCATTGAAAACGATTTTTTGCACTTGTGCTTGTGTGCAAAACCACTTTTCGCACTTGTGTTGGCGTTGAAAACCACTTTTTGCACTTGTTTTGGTGTTGCAAAACCACTTTTCGCACTTGTGCTAGCATTGAAAGTGACTTTTTGCACTTGTGCTTGTGTTGCAAAACCACTTTTTGAACTTGTGTTAGCGTTGCAAAACCACTTTTCCCAATTGTGTTGGTGTTACTAATCCACTTTCCACACCTGCGCTCGTGTTGCAAATCCACTTTTCACACTTGTGTTGGCGTTGAAAACCACTTTTTGCACTTGTGTTGGTGTTGCAAAACCACTTTTCGCACTTGTGCGAGCATTGAAAACTATTTGTTGCACTTGTGCTTGTGTTGCAAAACCACTTTTCGCACTTGTGTTGGCGTTGAAAACCACTTTTTGCACTTGTTTTGGTGTTGCAAAACCACTTTTCGCACTTGTGCTGGCATTGAAAGCGACTTTTTGCACTTGTGCTTGTGTTGCAAAACCACTTTTTGCACTTGTGTTAGCGTTGCAAAACCACTTTTCCCACTTGTGTTGGTGCTAATAATCCACTTTCCACACCTGCACTCGTGTTGCAAATCCACTTTTCACACTTGTGCTGGCGTTGAAAACCACTTATCGCACTTGTGTTAGTGTTACAAAACCACTTTTCGCACTTGTGTTGGTATTGACAAACCACTTTTCACACTTGTGTTGGTGTTGTAGAATCACTTTCTGCACCTGCGCTCGTGTTGCAAAGCAACTCTTCGCACTTGTGTTGGAGATGCAAAACCTCTTTCCGCACCTGTGCTGGCATAGAAAACCACTTTTCGCACTTGTCTTAGTGTTGCAAAACCAATTTCGACATTTGTGTTAGTACTGCTAAACCACTTTCCACACTTGTGCTGGCGTTGAAAACAACTTTTCACACTTTTGCAAGTGTTGCAAAACCACTTTTCATACCTGTGTTGGCATTGAAAACCACTTTTTGCACTTGTGTTGGTGTTGCAAAACCACTTTTCGCACTTGTGCGAGCATTGAAAACGATTTTTTGCACTTGTGCTTGTGTTGCAAAACCACTTTTCGCACTTGTGTTGGCGTTGAAAACCACTTTTTGCACTTGTTTTGGTGTTGCAAAACCACTTTTCGCATTTGTGCTAGCATTGAAAGTGACTTTTTGCACTTGTGCTTGTGTTGCAAAACCACTTTTTGAACTTGTGTTAGCGTTACAAAACCACTTTTCCCAATTGTGTTGATGTTACTAATCCACTTTCCACACCTGCGCTCGTTTTGCAAAGCCACTTTTCACACTTGTGTTGGCGTTGAAAACCACTTTTTGCACTTGTTTTGGTGTTGCAAAACCATTTTTCGCACTTGTGCTAACATTGAAAGCGACTTTTTGCACTTGTGCTTGTGTTGCAAAACCACTTTTCGCACTTGTGTTAGTGTTGCAAAACCAATTTCGACACTTGTGTTAGTATTGCTAAACCACTTTCCGCACTTGTGCTGGGGTAAAAAACCACTTTTCGCACTTGTGCTCGTGTTGATAACCACTTTTTGCGCTCTTGTTATTGTTCAAAACAACTTTTCGCACATGTGTTAGTGTTCAAAAACCATTTTCCGCACTCGTGCTCGTGTTGATAACCACTTTTCGTGCGCTTGTTCGTGTTCAAAACCTCTTTCCGCACCCATGCTGGCATTGAAAGCGACTTTTTGCACTTGTGCCTGTGTTGCAAAACCACTTTTCGCACTTGTGTTAGTGTTGCAAAACCAATTTCGACACTTGTGTTAGTATTGCTAAACCACTTTCCGCAGTTGTGCTGGGGTAGAAAACCACTTTTCGCAATTGTGCTCGTGTTGAAAAACACTTTTTGCGCTCCTGTTAGTGTTGCAAATCCACTTTTCGCACTGTGTTAGTGTTGCAAAACCACTTTTCGCACTTGTGTGAGTGTTGCAAAACCATTTTCCGCACTCGTGCTGGTGTTGATAACCATTTTTTGCGCTCTTGTTATTGTTCAAAACCACTTTTAGCACTTCTCTTTGTGTTGCAAAACCACTTTTCGCACTTGTGTTAGTGTTGCCATGCCATTTTCTGCACTTGTGCTAGAGTTGAAAACCACTTTTTGCACATGTGTTGGTGTTGCAAAACCACTTTTTGCACTTGTGTTAGCGTTGAAAACCACTTTTCGCACATGTGTTAGTGTTGAAAAACCATTTTCCGCACTCGGGCTGGTGTTGATAACCACTTTTCGCGCTCTTGTTCGTGTTCAAAACCACTTTTCGCACTTGTGTTAGTGTTGAAAAACCATTTTCTGCACTCGTGCTCGTGTTGATAACCACTTTTCGCGCTCTTGTTCACGTTCAAACCACTTTCCACACTTGTGCTGGCGTTGAAAACAACTTTTCTCACTTTTGCAAGTGTTGCAAAACCACTTTTCTTACCTGTGTTGGCATTGAAAACCACTTTTTGCACTTGTGTTGGTGTTGCAATACCACTTTTCGCACTTGTGTTGGCGTTGAAAACCACTTTTTGCACTTGTTTTGGTGTTGCAAAACCACTTTTCGCACTTGTGCTAGCATTGAAAGCGACTTTTTGCACTTGTGCTTGTGTTGCAAAACCACTTTTTGCACTTGTGTTAGCGTTGCAAAACCACTTTTCCCACTTGTGTTGGCGTTGAAAACCACTTTTCGCACTTTTGCAAGTGTTGCAAAACCACTTTCTACAATTGTGCTGGCGTTGAAAACCACTTATTGCACTTGTGTGAGTGTTGCAAAACCACTTTTCGCACATGTGTTTGTGTTGAAAAACCATTTTCCGCACTCGTGCTCGTGTTGATAACCACTTTTCGCGCTCTTGTTCATGTTCAAAACCACTTTCCACACTTGTGCTGGCGTTGAAAACAACTTTTCTCACATTTGCAAGTGTTGCAAAACCACTTTTCATACCTGTGTTGGCATTGAAAACGACTTTTTGCACTTGTGCTTGTGTTGCAAAACCACTTTTCGCACTTGTGTTGGCTTTGAAAACCACTTTTTGCACTTGTGTTAGCGTTGCAAAACCACTTTTCCCACCTGTGTTGGTGTTACTAATCCACTTTCCACACCTGCGCTCGTGTTGCAAATCCACTTTTCACACTTGTGTTGGCGTTAAAAACCACTTTTCGCACTTGTGTTAGTGTTGCCATACCACTTTCTGCACTTGTGCTGGCGTTGAAAACCACTTTTCGCACATGTGTTAGCGTTGCAAAACCATTTTCCGCACTCGTGCTCGTGTTGATAACCACTTTTCGCGCTCTTGTTCATGTTCAAAACCACTTTCTACAATTGTGCTGGCGTTGAAAACCACTTATCGCACTTGTGTGAGTGTTGCAAAACCACTTTTTGCACTTGTGTTGGTGTTCACAAACCACTTTTCAGACTTGTGTTGGTGTTGTAAAACCACTTTTCACACTTGTGCTGGTGTTGAAAACCACTTTTCGCACTTTTGCAAGTGTTGCAAAACCACGCTCCACAATTGTGCTGGAGTTGAAAACCACTTATCGCACTTGTGTTAGTGTTGCAAAGCCATTTTCCACACTCGTGCTGGTGTTGATAACCACTTTTTGCGCTCTTGGTATTGTTCAAAACCACTTTTAGCACTTCTCTTAGTGTTGCAAAACCACTTTTCGCACTTGTGTTAGTGTTGCCATACCATTTTCTGCACTTGTGCTGGCGTTGAAAACCACTTTTCGCACATGTGTTGGTGTTGATAACCACTTTTCGCGCTCTTGTTCATGTTCAAAACCACTTTCCACACTTGTGCTGGCGTTGAAAACAACTTTTCGCACTTTTGCAAGTATTGCAAAACCACTTTTCACACCTGTGTTGGCATTGAAAACCACGTTTTGCACTTGTGTTGGTGTTGCAAAACCACTTTTCGCACTTGTGCTAGCATTGAAAACGACTTTTTGCACTTGTGCTTGTGTTGCAAAACCACTTTTCACACTTGTGTTGGCGTTGAAAACCACTTTTTACACTTGTTTTGGTGTTGCAAAACCACTTTTCGCACTTGTGCTAGCACTGAATGCGACTTTTTGCACTTGTGCTTGTGTTCCAAAACCACTTTTCGCACTTGTGTTAGTGTTGCAAAACCAATTTCGACACTTGTGTTAGTATTGCTAAACCACTTTCCGCACTTGTGCTCGTGTTGATAACCACTTTTTGCGCTCTTGTTATTGTTCAAAACCACTTTTAGCACTTCTCTTAGTGGTGCAAAACCACTTTTCGCACTTGTGTTAGTGTTGCCATACTATTTTCTGCACTTGTGCTGGCGTTGAAAACCACTTTTCGCACATGTGTTGGTGTTGCAACACCACGTTTTGCACTTGTGTTAGCGTTGAAAACCACTTTTCGCACATGTGTTGGTGTTGAAAAACCATTTTCAGCACTCGGGCTGGTGTTGATAACCACGTTTCGCGCTCTTGTTCGTGTTCAAAACAACTTTTCGCACATGTGTTTGTGTTGAAAAACCATTTTCCGCACTCGTGCTCGTGTTGATAACCACTTTTCGCGCTCTTGTTCATGTTCAAAACCACTTTCCACACTTGTGCTGGCGTTGAAAACAACTTTTCTCACATTTGCAAGTGTTGCAAAACCACTTTTCATAGCTGTGTTGGCATTGAAAACGACTTTTTGCACTTGTGCTTGTGTTGCAAAACCACTTTTCGCACTTGTGTTGGCGTTGAAAACCAATTTTTGCACTTGTGTTAGCGTTGCAAAACCACTTTTCCCACCTGTGTTGGTGTTGCTAATCCACTTTCCACACCTGCGCTCGTGTTGCAAATCCACTTTTCACACTTGTGTTGGCGTTGAAAACCACTTTTCGCACTTGTGTTAGTGTTGCCATACCACTTTCTGCACTTGTGCTGGCGTTGAAAACCACTTTTCGCACATGTGTTGGTGTTGCAAAACCACTTTTTGCACTTGTGTTAGCGTTGAAAACCACTTTTCGCACATGTGTTAGTGTTGAAAAACCATTTTGCACACTCGGGCTGGTGTTGATAACCACTTTTCGCGCTCTTGTTCGTGTTCAAAACAACCTTTCGCACATGTGTTAGTGTTGAAAAACCATTTTCCGCACTCGTGCTCGTGTTGATAACCACTTTTCGCGCTCTTGTTCATGTTCAAAACCACTTCCACACTTGTGCTGGCGTTGAAAACAACTTTTCTCACTTTTGCAAGTGTTGCAAAACCACTTTTCATACCTGTGTTGGCATTGAAAACCACTTTTTGCACTTGTGTTGGTGTTGCAAAACCACTTTTCGCACTTGTGCGAGCATTGAAAACGATTTTTTGCACTTGTGCTTGTGTGCAAAACCACTTTTCGCACTTGTGTTGGCGTTGAAAACCACTTTTTGCACTTGTTTTGGTGTTGCAAAACCACTTTTCGCACTTGTGCTAGCATTGAAAGTGACTTTTTGCACTTGTGCTTGTGTTGCAAAACCACTTTTTGAACTTGTGTTAGCGTTGCAAAACCACTTTTCCCAATTGTGTTGGTGTTACTAATCCACTTTCCACACCTGCGCTCGTGTTGCAAATCCACTTTTCACACTTGTGTTGGCGTTGAAAACCACTTTTTGCACTTGTGTTGGTGTTGCAAAACCACTTTTCGCACTTGTGCAAGCATTGAAAACTATTTGTTGCACTTGTGCTTGTGTTGCAAAACCACTTTTCGCACTTGTGTTGGCGTTGAAAACCACTTTTTGCACTTGTTTTGGTGTTGCAAAACCACTTTTCGCACTTGTGCTGGCATTGAAAGCGACTTTTTGCACTTGTGCTTGTGTTGCAAAACCACTTTTTGCACTTGTGTTAGCGTTGCAAAACCACTTTTCCCACTTGTGTTGGTGCTAATAATCCACTTTCCACACCTGCGCTCGTGTTGCAAATCCACTTTTCACACTTGTGCTGGCGTTGAAAACCACTTATCGCACTTGTGTTAGTGTTACAAAACCACTTTTCGCACTTGTGTTGGTATTGACAAACCACTTTTCACACTTGTGTTGGTGTTGTAGAATCACTTTCTGCACCTGCGCTCGTGTTGCAAAGCAACTCTTCGCACTTGTGTTGGAGATGCAAAACCTCTTTCCGCACCTGTGCTGGCATAGAAAACCACTTTTCGCACTTGTCTTAGTGTTGCAAAACCAATTTCGACACTTGTGTTAGTACTGCTAAACCACTTTCCACACTTGTGCTGGCGTTGAAAACAACTTTTCACACTTTTGCAAGTGTTGCAAAACCACTTTTCATACCTGTGTTGGCATTGAAAACCACTTTTTGCACTTGTGTTGGTGTTGCAAAACCACTTTTCGCACTTGTGCGAGCATTGAAAACGATTTTTTGCACTTGTGCTTGTGTTGCAAAACCACTTTTCGCACTTGTGTTGGCGTTGAAAACCACTTTTTGCACTTGTTTTGGTGTTGCAAAACCACTTTTCGCATTTGTGCTAGCATTGAAAGTGACTTTTTGCACTTGTGCTTGTGTTGCAAAACCACTTTTTGAACTTGTGTTAGCGTTACAAAACCACTTTTCCCAATTGTGTTGATGTTACTAATCCACTTTCCACACCTGCGCTCGTTTTGCAAAGCCACTTTTCACACTTGTGTTGGCGTTGAAAACCACTTTTTGCACTTGTTTTGGTGTTGCAAAACCATTTTTCGCACTTGTGCTAACATTGAAAGCGACTTTTTGCACTTGTGCTTGTGTTGCAAAACCACTTTTCGCACTTGTGTTAGTGTTGCAAAACCAATTTCGACACTTGTGTTAGTATTGCTAAACCACTTTCCGCACTTGTGCTGGGGTAAAAAACCACTTTTCGCACTTGTGCTCGTGTTGATAACCACTTTTTGCGCTCTTGTTATTGTTCAAAACAACTTTTCGCACATGTGTTAGTGTTCAAAAACCCTTTTCCGCACTCGTGCTCGTGTTGATAACCACTTTTCGTGCGCTTGTTCGTGTTCAAAACCTCTTTCCGCACCCATGCTGGCATTGAAAGCGACTTTTTGCACTTGTGCTTGTGTTGCAAAACCACTTTTCGCACTTGTGTTAGTGTTGCAAAACCAATTTCGACACTTGTGTTAGTATTGCTAAACCACTTTCCGCAGTTGTGCTGGGGTAGAAAACCACTTTTCGCAATTGTGCTCGTGTTGAAAAACACTTTTTGCGCTCCTGTTAGTGTTGCAAATCCACTTTTCGCACTGTGTTAGTGTTGCAAAACCACTTTTCGCACTTGTGTGAGTGTTGCAAAACCATTTTCCGCACTCGTGCTGGTGTTGATAACCATTTTTTGCGCTCTTGTTATTGTTCAAAACCACTTTTAGCACTTCTCTTTGTGTTGCAAAACCACTTTTCGCACTTGTGTTAGTGTTGCCATGCCATTTTCTGCACTTGTGCTAGAGTTGAAAACCACTTTTTGCACATGTGTTGGTGTTGCAAAACCACTTTTTGCACTTGTGTTAGCGTTGAAAACCACTTTTCGCACATGTGTTAGTGTTGAAAAACCATTTTCCGCACTCGGGCTGGTGTTGATAACCACTTTTCGCGCTCTTGTTCGTGTTCAAAACCACTTTTCGCACTTGTGTTAGTGTTGAAAAACCATTTTCTGCACTCGTGCTCGTGTTGATAACCACTTTTCGCGCTCTTGTTCACGTTCAAACCACTTTCCACACTTGTGCTGGCGTTGAAAACAACTTTTCTCACTTTTGCAAGTGTTGCAAAACCACTTTTCTTACCTGTGTTGGCATTGAAAACCACTTTTTGCACTTGTGTTGGTGTTGCAATACCACTTTTCGCACTTGTGTTGGCGTTGAAAACCACTTTTTGCACTTGTTTTGGTGTTGCAAAACCACTTTTCGCACTTGTGCTAGCATTGAAAGCGACTTTTTGCACTTGTGCTTGTGTTGCAAAACCACTTTTTGCACTTGTGTTAGCGTTGCAAAACCACTTTTCCCACTTGTGTTGGCGTTGAAAACCACTTTTCGCACTTTTGCAAGTGTTGCAAAACCACTTTCTACAATTGTGCTGGCGTTGAAAACCACTTATTGCACTTGTGTGAGTGTTGCAAAACCACTTTTCGCACATGTGTTTGTGTTGAAAAACCATTTTCCGCACTCGTGCTCGTGTTGATAACCACTTTTCGCGCTCTTGTTCATGTTCAAAACCACTTTCCACACTTGTGCTGGCGTTGAAAACAACTTTTCTCACATTTGCAAGTGTTGCAAAACCACTTTTCATACCTGTGTTGGCATTGAAAACGACTTTTTGCACTTGTGCTTGTGTTGCAAAACCACTTTTCGCACTAGTGTTGGCTTTGAAAACCACTTTTTGCACTTGTGTTAGCGTTGCAAAACCACTTTTCCCACCTGTGTTGGTGTTACTAATCCACTTTCCACACCTGCGCTCGTGTTGCAAATCCACTTTTCACACTTGTGTTGGCGTTAAAAACCACTTTTCGCACTTGTGTTAGTGTTGCCATACCACTTTCTGCACTTGTGCTGGCGTTGAAAACCACTTTTCGCACATGTGTTGGTGTTGCAAAACCACTTTTCGCACTTGTCTTAGTGTTGCAAAACCAATTTCGACACTTGTGTTAGTACTGCTAAACCACTTTCCACACTTGTGCTGGCGTTGAAAACAACTTTTCACACTTTTGCAAGTGTTGCAAAACCACTTTTCATTCCTGTGTTGGCGTTGAAAACCACTTTTTGCACTTGTTTTGGTGTTGCAAAACCACTTTTCGCATTTGTGCTAGCATTGAAAGTGACTTTTTGCACTTGTGCTTGTGTTGCAAAACCACTTTTTGAACTTGTGTTAGCGTTACAAAACCACTTTTCCCAATTGTGTTGATGTTACTAATCCACTTTCCACACCTGCGCTCGTTTTGCAAAGCCACTTTTCACACTTGTGTTGGCGTTGAAAACCACTTTTTGCACTTGTTTTGGTGTTGCAAAACCATTTTTCGCACTTGTGCTAACATTGAAAGCGACTTTTTGCACTTGTGCTTGTGTTGCAAAACCACTTTTCGCACTTGTGTTAGTGTTGCAAAACCAATTTCGACACTTGTGTTAGTATTGCTAAACCACTTTCCGCACTTGTGCTGGGGTAAAAAACCACTTTTCGCACTTGTGCTCGTGTTGATAACCACTTTTTGCGCTCTTGTTATTGTTCAAAACAACTTTTCGCACATGTGTTAGTGTTCAAAAACCATTTTCCGCACTCGTGCTCGTGTTGATAACCACTTTTCGTGCGCTTGTTCGTGTTCAAAACCTCTTTCCGCACCCATGCTGGCATTGAAAGCGACTTTTTGCACTTGTGCTTGTGTTGCAAAACCACTTTTCGCACTTGTGTTAGTGTTGCAAAACCAATTTCGACACTTGTGTTAGTATTGCTAAACCACTTTCCGCAGTTGTGCTGGGGTAGAAAACCACTTTTCGCAATTGTGCTCGTGTTGAAAAACACTTTTTGCGCTCCTGTTAGTGTTACAAATCCACTTTTCGCACTGTGTTAGTGTTGCAAAACCACTTTTCGCACTTGTGTGAGTGTTGCAAAACCATTTTCCGCACTCGTGCTGGTGTTGATAACCATTTTTTGCGCTCTTGTTATTGTTCAAAACCACTTTTAGCACTTCTCTTTGTGTTGCAAAACCACTTTTCGCACTTGTGTTAGTGTTGCCATGCCATTTTCTGCACTTGTGCTAGAGTTGAAAACCACTTTTTGCACATGTGTTGGTGTTGCAAAACCACTTTTTGCACTTGTGTTAGCATTGAAAACCACTTTTCGCACATGTGTTAGTGTTGAAAAACCATTTTCCGCACTCGGGCTGGTGTTGATAACCACTTTTCGCGCTCTTGTTCGTGTTCAAAACCACTTTTCGCACTTGTGTTAGTGTTGAAAAACCATTTTCTGCACTCGTGCTCGTGTTGATAACCACTTTTCGCGCTCTTGTTCACGTTCAAACCACTTTCCACACTTGTGCTGGCGTTGAAAACAACTTTTCTCACTTTTGCAAGTGTTGCAAAACCACTTTTCTTACCTGTGTTGGCATTGAAAACCACTTTTTGCACTTGTGTTGGTGTTGCAATACCACTTTTCGCACTTGTGTTGGCGTTGAAAACCACTTTTTGCACTTGTTTTGGTGTTGCAAAACCACTTTTCGCACTTGTGCTAGCATTGAAAGCGACTTTTTGCACTTGTGCTTGTGTTGCAAAACCACTTTTTGCACTTGTGTTAGCGTTACAAAACCACTTTTCCCACTTGTGTTGGCGTTGAAAACCACTTTTCGCACTTTTGCAAGTGTTGCAAAACCACTTTCTACAATTGTGCTGGCGTTGAAAACCACTTATTGCACTTGTGTGAGTGTTGCAAAACCACTTTTCGCACATGTGTTTGTGTTGAAAAACCATTTTCCGCACTCGTGCTCGTGTTGATAACCACTTTTCGCGCTCTTGTTCATGTTCAAAACCACTTTCCACACTTGTGCTGGCGTTGAAAACAACTTTTCTCACATTTGCAAGTGTTGCAAAACCACTTTTCATAGCTGTGTTGGCATTGAAAACGACTTTTTGCACTTGTGCTTGTGTTGCAAAACCACTTTTCGCACTTGTGTTGGCGTTGAAAACCAATTTTTGCACTTGTGTTAGCGTTGCAAAACCACTTTTCCCACCTGTGTTGGTGTTACTAATCCACTTTCCACACCTGCGCTCGTGTTGCAAATCCACTTTTCACACTTGTGTTGGCGTTGAAAACCACTTTTCGCACTTGTGTTAGTGTTGCCATACCACTTTCTGCACTTGTGCTGGCGTTGAAAACCACTTTTCGCACATGTGTTGGTGTTGCAAAACCACTTTTTGCACTTGTGTTAGCGTTGAAAACCACTTTTCGCACATGTGTTAGTGTTGAAAAACCATTTTGCACACTCGGGCTGGTGTTGATAACCACTTTTCGCGCTCTTGTTCGTGTTCAAAACAACCTTTCGCACATGTGTTAGTGTTGAAAAACCATTTTCCGCACTCGTGCTCGTGTTGATAACCACTTTTCGCGCTCTTGTTCATGTTCAAAACCACTTCCACACTTGTGCTGGCGTTGAAAACAACTTTTCTCACTTTTGCAAGTGTTGCAAAACCACTTTTCATACCTGTGTTGGCATTGAAAACCACTTTTTGCACTTGTGTTGGTGTTGCAAAACCACTTTTCGCACTTGTGCGAGCATTGAAAACGATTTTTTGCACTTGTGCTTGTGTGCAAAACCACTTTTCGCACTTGTGTTGGCGTTGAAAACCACTTTTTGCACTTGTTTTGGTGTTGCAAAACCACTTTTCGCACTTGGCTAGCATTGAAAGTGACTTTTTGCACTTGTGCTTGTGTTGCAAAACCACTTTTTGAACTTGTGTTAGCGTTGCAAAACCACTTTTCCCAATTGTGTTGGTGTTACTAATCCACTTTCCACACCTGCGCTCGTGTTGCAAATCCACTTTTCACACTTGTGTTGGCGTTGAAAACCACTTTTTGCACTTGTGTTGGTGTTGCAAAACCACTTTTCGCACTTGTGCGAGCATTGAAAACTATTTTTTGCACTTGTGCTTGTGTTGCAAAACCACTTTTCGCACTTGTGTTGGCGTTGAAAACCACTTTTTGCACTTGTTTTGGTGTTGCAAAACCACTTTTCGCACTTGTGCTGGCATTGAAAGCGACTTTTTGCACTTGTGCTTGTGTTGCAAAACCACTTTTTGCACTTGTGTTAGCGTTGCAAAACCACTTTTCCCACTTGTGTTGGTGCTAATAATCCACTTTCCACACCTGCGCTCGTGTTGCAAATCCACTTTTCACACTTGTGCTGGCGTTGAAAACCACTTATCGCACTTGTGTTAGTGTTACAAAACCACTTTTCGCACTTGTGTTGGTATTGACAAACCACTTTTCACACTTGTGTTGGTGTTGTAGAATCACTTTCTGCACCTGCGCTCGTGTTGCAAAGCAACTCTTCGCACTTGTGTTGGAGATGCAAAACCTCTTTCCGCACCTGTGCTGGCATAGAAAACCACTTTTCGCACTTGTCTTAGTGTTGCAAAACCAATTTCGACACTTGTGTTAGTACTGCTAAACCACTTTCCACACTTGTGCTGGCGTTGAAAACAACTTTTCACACTTTTGCAAGTGTTGCAAAACCACTTTTCATACCTGTGTTGGCATTGAAAACCACTTTTTGCACTTGTGTTGGTGTTGCAAAACCACTTTTCGCATTTGTGCGAGCATTGAAAACGATTTTTTGCACTTGTGCTTGTGTTGCAAAACCACTTTTCGCACTTGTGTTGGCGTTGAAAACCACTTTTTGCACTTGTTTTGGTGTTGCAAAACCACTTTTCGCATTTGTGCTAGCATTGAAAGTGACTTTTTGCACTTGTGCTTGTGTTGCAAAACCACTTTTTGAACTTGTGTTAGCGTTACAAAACCACTTTTCCCAATTGTGTTGATGTTACTAATCCACTTTCCACACCTGCGCTCGTTTTGCAAAGCCACTTTTCACACTTGTGTTGGCGTTGAAAACCACTTTTTGCACTTGTGCTTGTGTTGCAAAACCACTTTTCGCACTTGTGTTAGTGTTGCAAAACCAATTTCGACACTTGTGTTAGTATTGCTAAACCACTTTCCGCACTTGTGCTGGGGTAAAAAAACCACTTTTCGCACTTGTGCTCGTGTTGATAACCACTTTTTGCGCTCTTGTTATTGTTCAAAACAACTTTTCGCACATGTGTTAGTGTTCAAAAACCATTTTCCGCACTCGTGCTCGTGTTGATAACCACTTTTCGTGCGCTTGTTCGTGTTCAAAACCTCTTTCCGCACCCATGCTGGCATTGAAAGCGACTTTTTGCACTTGTGCTTGTGTTGCAAAACCACTTTTCGCACTTGTGTTAGTGTTGCAAAACCAATTTCGACACTTGTGTTAGTATTGCTAAACCACTTTCCGCAGTTGAGCTGGGGTAGAAAACCACTTTTCGCAATTGTGCTCGTGTTGAAAAACACTTTTTGCGCTCCTGTTAGTGTTGCAAATCCACTTTTCGCACTGTGTTAGTGTTGCAAAACCACTTTTCGCACTTGTGTGAGTGTTGCAAAACCATTTTCCGCACTCGTGCTGGTGTTGATAACCATTTTTTGCGCTCTTGTTATTGTTCAAAACCACTTTTAGCACTTCTCTTTGTGTTGCAAAACCACTTTTCGCACTTGTGTTAGTGTTGCCATGCCATTTTCTGCACTTGTGCGAGAGTTGAAAACCACTTTTTGCACATGTGTTGGTGTTGCAAAACCACTTTTTGCACTTGTGTTAGCGTTGAAAACCACTTTTCGCACATGTGTTAGTGTTGAAAAACCATTTTCCGCACTCGGGCTGGTGTTGATAACCACTTTTCGCGCTCTTGTTCGTGTTCAAAACCACTTTTCGCACTTGTGTTAGTGTTGAAAAACCATTTTCTGCACTCGTGCTCGTGTTGATAACCACTTTTCGCGCTCTTGTTCACGTTCAAACCACTTTCCACACTTGTGCTGGCGTTGAAAACAACTTTTCTCACTTTTGCAAGTGTTGCAAAACCACTTTTCTTACCTGTGTTGGCATTGAAAACCACTTTTTGCACTTGTGTTGGTGTTGCAATACCACTTTTCGCACTTGTGTTGGCGTTGAAAACCACTTTTTGCACTTGTTTTGGTGTTGCAAAACCACTTTTCGCACTTGTGCTAGCATTGAAAGCGACTTTTTGCACTTGTGCTTGTGTTGCAAAACCACTTTTTGCACTTGTGTTAGCGTTGCAAAACCACTTTTCCCACTTGTGTTGGCGTTGAAAACCACTTTTCGCACTTTTGCAAGTGTTGCAAAACCACTTTCTACAATTGTGCTGGCGTTGAAAACCACTTATTGCACTTGTGTGAGTGTTGCAAAACCACTTTTCGCACATGTGTTTGTGTTGAAAAACCATTTTCCGCACTCGTGCTCGTGTTGATAACCACTTTTCGCGCTCTTGTTCATGTTCAAAACCACTTTCCACACTTGTGCTGGCGTTGAAAACAACTTTTCTCACATTTGCAAGTGTTGCAAAACCACTTTTCATACCTGTGTTGGCATTGAAAACGACTTTTTGCACTTGTGCTTGTGTTGCAAAACCACTTTTCGCACTTGTGTTGGCGTTGAAAACCACTTTTTGCACTTGTGTTAGCGTTGCAAAACCACTTTTCCCACCTGTGTTGGTGTTACTAATCCACTTTCCACACCTGCGCTCGTGTTGCAAATCCACTTTTCACACTTGTGTTGGCGTTGAAAACCACTTTTCGCACTTGTGTTAATGTTGCCATACCACTTTCTGCACTTGTGCTGGCGTTGAAAACCACTTTTCGCACATGTGTTAGCGTTGCAAAACCATTTTCGGCACTCGTGCTCGTGTTGATAACCACTTTTCGCGCTCTTGTTCATGTTCAAAACCACTTTCTACAATTGTGCTGGCGTTGAAAACCACTTATCGCACTTGTGTGAGTGTTTCAAAACCACTTTTTGCACTTGTGTTGGTGTTCACAAACCACTTTTCACACTTGTGTTGGTGTTGTAAAACCACTTTTCACACTTGTGCTGGTGTTGAAAACCACTTTTCGCACTTTTGCAAGTATTGCAAAACCACGCTCCACAATTGTGCTGGAGTTGAAAACCACTTATCGCACTTGTGTTAGTGTTGCAAAGCCATTTTCCACACTCGTGCTGGTGTTGATAACCACTTTTTGCGCTCTTGGTATTGTTCAAAACCACTTTTAGCACTTCTCTTAGTGTTGCAAAACCACTTTTCGCACTTGTGTTAGTGTTGCCATACCATTTTCTGCACTTGTGCTGGCGTTGAAAACCACTTTTCGCACATGTGTTGGTGTTGATAACCACTTTTCGCGCTCTTGTTCATGTTCAAAACCACTTTCCACACTTGTGCTGGCGTTGAAAACAACTTTTCGCACTTTTGCAAGTATTGCAAAACCACTTTTCACACCTGTGTTGGCATTGAAAACCACGTTTTGCACTTGTGTTGGTGTTGCAAAACCACTTTTCGCACTTGTGCTAGCATTGAAAACGACTTTTTGCACTTGTGCTTGTGTTGCAAAACCACTTTTCACACTTGTGTTGGCGTTGAAAACCACTTTTTACACTTGTTTTGGTGTTGCAAAACCACTTTTCGCACTTGTGCTAGCACTGAATGCGACTTTTTGCACTTGTGCTTGTGTTGCAAAACCACTTTTCGCACTTGTGTTAGTGTTGCAAAACCAATTTCGACACTTGTGTTAGTATTGCTAAACCACTTTCCGCACTTGTGCTCGTGTTGATAACCACTTTTTGCGCTCTTGTTATTGTTCAAAACCACTTTTAGCACTTCTTTTCGTGGTGCAAAACCACTTTTCGCACTTGTGCTAGCACTGAATGCGACTTTTTGCACTTGTGCTTGTGTTGCAAAACCACTTTTCGCACTTGTGTTAGTGTTGCAAAACCAATTTCGACACTTGTGTTAGTATTGCTAAACCACTTTCCGCACTTGTGCTCGTGTTGATAACCACTTTTTGCGCTCTTGTTATTGTTCAAAACCACTTTTAGCACTTCCCTTAGTGGTGCAAAACCACTTTTCGCACTTGTGTTAGTGTTGCCATACTATTTTCTGCACTTGTGCTGGCGTTGAAAACCACTTTTCGCACATGTGTTGGTGTTGCAACACCACGTTTTGCACTTGTGTTAGCGTTGAAAACCACTTTTCGCACATGTGTTGGTGTTGAAAAACCATTTTCAGCACTCGGGCTGGTGTTGATAACCACTTTTCGCGCTCTTGTTCGTGTTCAAAACAACTTTTCGCACATGTGTTTGTGTTGAAAAACCATTTTCCGCACTCGTGCTCGTGTTGATAACCACTTTTCGCGCTCTTGTTCATGTTCAAAACCACTTTCCACACTTGTGCTGGCGTTGAAAACAACTTTTCTCACATTTGCAAGTGTTGCAAAACCACTTTTCATAGCTGTGTTGGCATTGAAAACGACTTTTTGCACTTGTGCTTGTGTTGCAAAACCACTTTTCGCACTTGTGTTGGCGTTGAAAACCAATTTTTGCACTTGTGTTAGCGTTGCAAAACCACTTTTCCCACCTGTGTTGGTGTTACTAATCCACTTTCCACACCTGCGCTCGTGTTGCAAATCCACTTTTCACACTTGTGTTGGCGTTGAAAACCACTTTTCGCACTTGTGTTAGTGTTGCCATACCACTTTCTGCACTTGTGCTGGCGTTGAAAACCACTTTTCGCACATGTGTTGGTGTTGCAAAACCACTTTTTGCACTTGTGTTAGCGTTGAAAACCACTTTTCGCACATGTGTTAGTGTTGAAAAACCATTTTGCACACTCGGGCTGGTGTTGATAACCACTTTTCGCGCTCTTGTTCGTGTTCAAAACAACCTTTCGCACATGTGTTAGTGTTGAAAAACCATTTTCCGCACTCGTGCTCGTGTTGATAACCACTTTTCGCGCTCTTGTTCATGTTCAAAACCACTTCCACACTTGTGCTGGCGTTGAAAACAACTTTTCTCACTTTTGCAAGTGTTGCAAAACCACTTTTCATACCTGTGTTGGCATTGAAAACCACTTTTTGCACTTGTGTTGGTGTTGCAAAACCACTTTTCGCACTTGTGCGAGCATTGAAAACGATTTTTTGCACTTGTGCTTGTGTGCAAAACCACTTTTCGCACTTGTGTTGGCGTTGAAAACCACTTTTTGCACTTGTTTTGGTGTTGCAAAACCACTTTTCGCACTTGTGCTAGCATTGAAAGTGACTTTTTGCACTTGTGCTTGTGTTGCAAAACCACTTTTTGAACTTGTGTTAGCGTTGCAAAACCACTTTTCCCAATTGTGTTGGTGTTACTAATCCACTTTCCACACCTGCGCTCGTGTTGCAAATCCACTTTTCACACTTGTGTTGGCGTTGAAAACCACTTTTTGCACTTGTGTTGGTGTTGCAAAACCACTTTTCGCACTTGTGCGAGCATTGAAAACTATTTGTTGCACTTGTGCTTGTGTTGCAAAACCACTTTTCGCACTTGTGTTGGCGTTGAAAACCACTTTTTGCACTTGTTTTGGTGTTGCAAAACCACTTTTCGCACTTGTGCTGGCATTGAAAGCGACTTTTTGCACTTGTGCTTGTGTTGCAAAACCACTTTTTGCACTTGTGTTAGCGTTGCAAAACCACTTTTCCCACTTGTGTTGGTGCTAATAATCCACTTTCCACACCTGCGCTCGTGTTGCAAATCCACTTTTCACACTTGTGCTGGCGTTGAAAACCACTTATCGCACTTGTGTTAGTGTTACAAAACCACTTTTCGCACTTGTGTTGGTATTGACAAACCAC
Source organism: Myxine glutinosa (assembly GCF_964187855.1). NCBI lineage: Eukaryota > Metazoa > Chordata > Myxini > Myxiniformes > Myxinidae > Myxine > Myxine glutinosa. The sequence continues at coordinate 146,417,920 of NC_136264.1, forward strand.
TTTTCACACTTGTGTTGGTGTTGTAGAATCACTTTCTGCACCTGCGCTCGTGTTGCAAAGCAACTTTTCGCACTTGTGTTGGAGATGCAAAACCTCTTTCCGCACCTGTGCTGGCATAGAAAACCACTTTTCGCACTTGTCTTAGTGTTGCAAAACCAATTTCGACACTTGTGTTAGTACTGCTAAACCACTTTCCACACTTGTGCTGGCGTTGAAAACAACTTTTCACACTTTTGCAAGTGTTGCAAAACCACTTTTCATTCCTGTGTTGGCATTGAAAACCACTTTTTGCACTTGTGTTGGTGTTGCAAAACCACTTTTCGCACTTGTGCGAGCATTGAAAACGATTTTTTGCACTTGTGCTTGTGTTGCAAAACCACTTTTCGCACTTGTGTTGGCGTTGAAAACCACTTTTTGCACTTGTTTTGGTGTTGCAAAACCACTTTTCGCATTTGTGCTAGCATTGAAAGTGACTTTTTGCACTTGTGCTTGTGTTGCAAAACCACTTTTTGAACTTGTGTTAGCGTTACAAAACCACTTTTCCCAATTGTGTTGATGTTACTAATCCACTTTCCACACCTGCGCTCGTTTTGCAAAGCCACTTTTCACACTTGTGTTGGCGTTGAAAACCACTTTTTGCACTTGTTTTGGTGTTGCAAAACCATTTTTCGCACTTGTGCTAACATTGAAAGCGACTTTTTGCACTTGTGCTTGTGTTGCAAAACCACTTTTCGCACTTGTGTTAGTGTTGCAAAACCAATTTCGACACTTGTGTTAGTATTGCTAAACCACTTTCCGCACTTGTGCTGGGGTAAAAAACCACTTTTCGCACTTGTGCTCGTGTTGATAACCACTTTTTGCGCTCTTGTTATTGTTCAAAACAACTTTTCGCACATGTGTTAGTGTTCAAAAACCATTTTCCGCACTCGTGCTCGTGTTGATAACCACTTTTCGTGCGCTTGTTCGTGTTCAAAACCTCTTTCCGCACCCATGCTGGCATTGAAAGCGACTTTTTGCACTTGTGCTTGTGTTGCAAAACCACTTTTCGCACTTGTGTTAGTGTTGCAAAACCAATTTCGACACTTGTGTTAGTATTGCTAAACCACTTTCCGCAGTTGTGCTGGGGTAGAAAACCACTTTTCGCAATTGTGCTCGTGTTGAAAAACCCTTTTTGCGCTCCTGTTAGTGTTACAAATCCACTTTTCGCACTGTGTTAGTGTTGCACAACCACTTTTCGCACTTGTGTGAGTGTTGCAAAACCATTTTCCGCACTCGTGCTGGTGTTGATAACCATTTTTTGCGCTCTTGTTATTGTTCAAACCCACTTTTAGCACTTCTCTTTGTGTTGCAAAACCACTTTTCGCACTTGTGTTAGTGTTGCCATGCCATTTTCTGCACTTGTGCTAGAGTTGAAAACCACTTTTTGCACATGTGTTGGTGTTGCAAAACCACTTTTTGCACTTGTGTTAGCATTGAAAACCACTTTTCGCACATGTGTTAGTGTTGAAAAACCATTTTCCGCACTCGGGCTGGTGTTGATAACCACTTTTCGCGCTCTTGTTCGTGTTCAAAACCACTTTTCGCACTTGTGTTAGTGTTGAAAAACCATTTTCTGCACTCGTGCTCGTGTTGATAACCACTTTTCGCGCTCTTGTTCACGTTCAAACCACTTTCCACACTTGTGCTGGCGTTGAAAACAACTTTTCTCACTTTTGCAAGTGTTGCAAAACCACTTTTCTTACCTGTGTTGGCATTGAAAACCACTTTTTGCACTTGTGTTGGTGTTGCAATACCACTTTTCGCACTTGTGTTGGCGTTGAAAACCACTTTTTGCACTTGTTTTGGTGTTGCAAAACCACTTTTCGCACTTGTGCTAGCATTGAAAGCGACTTTTTGCACTTGTGCTTGTGTTGCAAAACCACTTTTTGCACTTGTGTTAGCGTTGCAAAACCACTTTTCCCACTTGTGTTGGCGTTGAAAACCACTTTTCGCACTTTTGCAAGTGTTGCAAAACCACTTTCTACAATTGTGCTGGCGTTGAAAACCACTTATTGCACTTGTGTGAGTGTTGCAAAACCACTTTTCGCACATGTGTTTGTGTTGAAAAACCATTTTCCGCACTCGTGCTCGTGTTGATAACCACTTTTCGCGCTCTTGTTCATGTTCAAAACCACTTTCCACACTTGTGCTGGCGTTGAAAACAACTTTTCTCACATTTGCAAGTGTTGCAAAACCACTTTTCATACCTGTGTTGGCATTGAAAACGACTTTTTGCACTTGTGCTTGTGTTGCAAAACCACTTTTCGCACTTGTGTTGGCTTTGAAAATCACTTTTTGCACTTGTGTTAGCGTTGCAAAACCACTTTTCCCACCTGTGTTGGTGCTACTAATCCACTTTCCACACCTGCGCTCGTGTTGCAAATCCACTTTTCACACTTGTGTTGGCGTTAAAAACCACTTTTCGCACTTGTGTTAGTGTTGCCATACCACTTTCTGCACTTGTGCTGGCGTTGAAAACCACTTTTCGCACATGTGTTAGCGTTGCAAAACCATTTTCCGCACTCGTGCTCGTGTTGATAACCACTTTTCGCGCTCTTGTTCATGTTCAAAACCACTTTCTACAATTGTGCTGGCGTTGAAAACCACTTATCGCACTTGTGTGAGTGTTGCAAAACCACTTTTTGCACTTATGTTGGTGTTCACAAACCACTTTTCACACTTGTGTTGGTGTTGTAAAACCACTTTTCACACTTGTGCTGGTGTTGAAAACCACTTTTCGCACTTTTGCAAGTGTTGCAAAACCACGCTCCACAATTGTGCTGGAGTTGAAAACCACTTATCGCACTTGTGTTAGTGTTGCAAAGCCATTTTCCACACTCGTGCTGGTGTTGATAACCACTTTTTGCGCTCTTGGTATTGTTCAAAACCACTTTTAGCACTTCTCTTAGTGTTGCAAAACCACTTTTCGCACTTGTGTTAGTGTTGCCATACCATTTTCTGCACTTGTGCTGGCGTTGAAAACCACTTTTCGCACATGTGTTGGTGTTGATAACCACTTTTCGCACTCTTGTTCATGTTCAAAACCACTTTCCACACTTGTGCTGGCGTTGAAAACAACTTTTCGCACTTTTGCAAGTATTGCAAAACCACTTTTCACACCTGTGTTGGCATTGAAAACCACGTTTTGCACTTGTGTTGGTGTTGCAAAACCACTTTTCGCACTTGTGCTAGCATTGAAAACGACTTTTTGCACTTGTGCTTGTGTTGCAAAACCACTTTTCACACTTGTGTTGGCGTTGAAAACCACTTTTTACACTTGTTTTGGTGTTGCAAAACCACTTTTCGCACTTGTGCTAGCACTGAATGCGACTTTTTGCACTTGTGCTTGTGTTGCAAAACCACTTTTCGCACTTGTGTTAGTGTTGCAAAACCAATTTCGACACTTGTGTTAGTATTGCTAAACCACTTTCCGCACTTGTGCTCGTGTTGATAACCACTTTTTGCGCTCTTGTTATTGTTCAAAACCACTTTTAGCACTTCTCTTAGTGGTGCAAAACCACTTTTCGCACTTGTGTTAGTGTTGCCATACTATTTTCTGCACTTGTGCTGGCGTTGAAAACCACTTTTCGCACATGTGTTGGTGCTGCAACACCACGTTTTGCACTTGTGTTAGCGTTGAAAACCACTTTTCGCACATGTGTTGGTGTTGAAAAACCATTTTCAGCACTCGGGCTGGTGTTGATAACCACTTTTCGCGCTCTTGTTCGTGTTCAAAACAACTTTTCGCACATGTGTTTGTGTTGAAAAACCATTTTCCGCACTCGTGCTCGTGTTGATAACCACTTTTCGCGCTCTTGTTCATGTTCAAAACCACTTTCCACACTTGTGCTAGCGTTGAAAACAACTTTTCTCACATTTGCAAGTGTTGCAAAACCACTTTTCATAGCTGTGTTGGCATTGAAAACGACTTTTTGCACTTGTGCTTGTGTTGCAAAACCACTTTTCGCACTTGTGTTGGCGTTGAAAACCAATTTTTGCACTTGTGTTAGCGTTGCAAAACCACTTTTCCCACCTGTGTTGGTGTTACTAATCCACTTTCCACACCTGCGCTCGTGTTGCAAATCCACTTTTCACACTTGTGTTGGCGTTGAAAACCACTTTTCGCACTTGTGTTAGTGTTGCCATACCACTTTCTGCACTTGTGCTGGCGTTGAAAACCACTTTTCGCACATGTGTTGGTGTTGCAAAACCACTTTTTGCACTTGTGTTAGCGTTGAAAACCACTTTTCGCACATGTGTTAGTGTTGAAAAACCATTTTGCACACTCGGGCTGGTGTTGATAACCACTTTTCGCGCTCTTGTTCGTGTTCAAAACAACCTTTCGCACATGTGTTAGTGTTGAAAAACCATTTTCCGCACTCGTGCTCGTGTTGATAACCACTTTTCGCGCTCTTGTTCATGTTCAAAACCACTTCCACACTTGTGCTGGCGTTGAAAACAACTTTTCTCACTTTTGCAAGTGTTGCAAAACCACTTTTCATACCTGTGTTGGCATTGAAAACCACTTTTTGAACTTGTGTTAGCGTTGCAAAACCACTTTTCCCAATTGTGTTGGTGTTACTAATCCACTTTCCACACCTGCGCTCGTGTTGCAAATCCACTTTTCACACTTGTGTTGGCGTTGAAAACCACTTTTTGCACTTGTGTTGGTGTTGCAAAACCACTTTTCGCACTTGTGCGAGCATTGAAAACTATTTTTTGCACTTGTGCTTGTGTTGCAAAACCACTTTTCGCACTTGTGTTGGCGTTGAAAACCACTTTTTGCACTTGTTTTGGTGTTGCAAAACCACTTTTCGCACTTGTGCTGGCATTGAAAGCGACTTTTTGCACTTGTGCTTGTGTTGCAAAACCACTTTTTGCACTTGTGTTAGCGTTGCAAAACCACTTTTCCCACTTGTGTTGGTGCTAATAATCCACTTTCCACACCTGCGCTCGTGTTGCAAATCCACTTTTCACACTTGTGCTGGCGTTGAAAACCACTTATCGCACTTGTGTTAGTGTTACAAAACCACTTTTCGCACTGTGTTAGTGTTGCAAAACCACTTTTCGCACTTGTGTGAGTGTTGCAAAACCATTTTCCGCACTCGTGCTGGTGTTGATAACCATTTTTTGCGCTCTTGTTATTGTTCAAAACCACTTTTAGCACTTCTCTTTGTGTTGCAAAACCACTTTTCGCACTTGTGCTAGTGTTGCCATGCCATTTTCTGCACTTGTGCTAGAGTTGAAAACCACTTTTTGCACATGTGTTGGTGTTGCAAAACCACTTTTTGCACTTGTGTTAGCGTTGAAAACCACTTTTCGCACATGTGTTAGTGTTGAAAAACCATTTTCCGCACTCGGGCTGGTGTTGATAACCACTTTTCGCGCTCTTGTTCGTGTTCAAAACCACTTTTCGCACTTGTGTTAGTGTTGAAAAACCATTTTCTGCACTCGTGCTCGTGTTGATAACCACTTTTCGCGCTCTTGTTCACGTTCAAACCACTTTCCACACTTGTGCTGGCGTTGAAAACAACTTTTCTCACTTTTGCAAGTGTTGCAAAACCACTTTTCTTACCTGTGTTGGCATTGAAAACCACTTTTTGCACTTGTGTTGGTGTTTCAATACCACTTTTCGCACTTGTGTTGGCGTTGAAAACCACTTTTTGCACTTGTTTTGGTGTTGCAAAACCACTTTTCGCACTTGTGCTAGCATTGAAAGCGACTTTTTGCACTTGTGCTTGTGTTGCAAAACCACTTTTTGCACTTGTGTTAGCGTTGCAAAACCACTTTTCCCACTTGTGTTGGCGTTGAAAACCACTTTTCGCACTTTTGCAAGTGTTGCAAAACCACTTTCTACAATTGTGCTGGCGTTGAAAACCACTTATTGCACTTGTGTGAGTGTTGCAAAACCACTTTTCGCACATGTGTTTGTGTTGAAAAACCATTTTCCGCACTCGTGCTCGTGTTGATAACCACTTTTCGCGCTCTTGTTCATGTTCAAAACCACTTTCCACACTTGTGCTGGCGTTGAAAACAACTTTTCTCACATTTGCAAGTGTTGCAAAACCACTTTTCATACCTGTGTTGGCATTGAAAACGACTTTTTGCACTTGTGCTTGTGTTGCAAAACCACTTTTCGCACTTGTGTTGGCTTTGAAAACCACTTTTTGCACTTGTGTTAGCGTTGCAAAACCACTTTTCCCACCTGTGTTGGTGTTACTAATCCACTTTCCACACCTGCGCTCGTGTTGCAAATCCACTTTTCACACTTGTGTTGGCGTTAAAAACCACTTTTCGCACTTGTGTTAGTGTTGCCATACCACTTTCTGCACTTGTGCTGGCGTTGAAAACCACTTTTCGCACATGTGTTAGCGTTGCAAAACCATTTTCCGCACTCGTGCTCGTGTTGATAACCACTTTTCGCGCTCTTGTTCATGTTTAAAACCACTTTCTACAATTGTGCTGGCGTTGAAAACCACTTATCGCACTTGTGTGAGTGTTGCAAAACCACTTTTTGCACTTGTGTTGGTGTTCACAAACCACTTTTCACACTTGTGTTGGTGTTGTAAAACCACTTTTCACACTTGTGCTGGTGTTGAAAACCACTTTTCGCACTTTTGCAAGTGTTGCAAAACCACGCTCCACAATTGTGCTGGAGTTGAAAACCACTTATCGCACTTGTGTTAGTGTTGCAAAGCCATTTTCCACACTCGTGCTGGTGTTGATAACCACTTTTTGCGCTCTTGGTATTGTTCAAAACCACTTTTAGCACTTCTCTTAGTGTTGCAAAACCACTTTTCGCACTTGTGTTAGTGTTGCCATACCATTTTCTGCACTTGTGCTGGCGTTGAAAACCACTTTTCGCACATGTGTTGGTGTTGATAACCACTTTTCGCGCTCTTGTTCATGTTCAAAACCACTTTCCACACTTGTGCTGGCGTTGAAAACAACTTTTCGCACTTTTGCAAGTATTGCAAAACCACTTTTCACACCTGTGTTGGCATTGAAAACCACGTTTTGCACTTGTGTTGGTGTTGCAAAACCACTTTTCGCACTTGTGCTAGCATTGAAAACGACTTTTTGCACTTGTGCTTGTGTTGCAAAACCACTTTTCACACTTGTGTTGGCGTTGAAAACCACTTTTTACACTTGTTTTGGTGTTGCAAAACCACTTTTCGCACTTGTGCTAACATTGAAAGCGACTTTTTGCACTTGTGTTGGTGTTGCAAAACCACTTTTCGCACTTGTGTTGGCGTTGAAAACCACTTTTTGCACTTGTTTTGGTGTTGCAAAACCACTTTTCGCACTTGGCTAGCATTGAAAGTGACTTTTTGCACTTGTGCTTGTGTTGCAAAACCACTTTTTGAACTTGTGTTAGCGTTGCAAAACCACTTTTCCCAATTGTGTTGGTGTTACTAATCCACTTTCCACACCTGCGCTCGTGTTGCAAATCCACTTTTCACACTTGTGTTGGCGTTGAAAACCACTTTTTGCACTTGTGTTGGTGTTGCAAAACCACTTTTCGCACTTGTGCGAGCATTGAAAACTATTTTTTGCACTTGTGCTTGTGTTGCAAAACCACTTTTCGCACTTGTGTTGGCGTTGAAAACCACTTTTTGCACTTGTTTTGGTGTTGCAAAACCACTTTTCGCACTTGTGCTGGCATTGAAAGCGACTTTTTGCACTTGTGCTTGTGTTGCAAAACCACTTTTTGCACTTGTGTTAGCGTTGCAAAACCACTTTTCCCACTTGTGTTGGTGCTAATAATCCACTTTCCACACCTGCGCTCGTGTTGCAAATCCACTTTTCACACTTGTGCTGGCGTTGAAAACCACTTATCGCACTTGTGTTAGTGTTACAAAACCACTTTTCGCACTGTGTTAGTGTTGCAAAACCACTTTTCGCACTTGTGTGAGTGTTGCAAAACCATTTTCCGCACTCGTGCTGGTGTTGATAACCATTTTTTGCGCTCTTGTTATTGTTCAAAACCACTTTTAGCACTTCTCTTTGTGTTGCAAAACCACTTTTCGCACTTGTGCTAGTGTTGCCATGCCATTTTCTGCACTTGTGCTAGAGTTGAAAACCACTTTTTGCACATGTGTTGGTGTTGCAAAACCACTTTTTGCACTTGTGTTAGCGTTGAAAACCACTTTTCGCACATGTGTTAGTGTTGAAAAACCATTTTCCGCACTCGGGCTGGTGTTGATAACCACTTTTCGCGCTCTTGTTCGTGTTCAAAACCACTTTTCGCACTTGTGTTAGTGTTGAAAAACCATTTTCTGCACTCGTGCTCGTGTTGATAACCACTTTTCGCGCTCTTGTTCACGTTCAAACCACTTTCCACACTTGTGCTGGCGTTGAAAACAACTTTTCTCACTTTTGCAAGTGTTGCAAAACCACTTTTCTTACCTGTGTTGGCATTGAAAACCACTTTTTGCACTTGTGTTGGTGTTTCAATACCACTTTTCGCACTTGTGTTGGCGTTGAAAACCACTTTTTGCACTTGTTTTGGTGTTGCAAAACCACTTTTCGCACTTGTGCTAGCATTGAAAGCGACTTTTTGCACTTGTGCTTGTGTTGCAAAACCACTTTTTGCACTTGTGTTAGCGTTGCAAAACCACTTTTCCCACTTGTGTTGGCGTTGAAAACCACTTTTCGCACTTTTGCAAGTGTTGCAAAACCACTTTCTACAATTGTGCTGGCGTTGAAAACCACTTATTGCACTTGTGTGAGTGTTGCAAAACCACTTTTCGCACATGTGTTTGTGTTGAAAAACCATTTTCCGCACTCGTGCTCGTGTTGATAACCACTTTTCGCGCTCTTGTTCATGTTCAAAACCACTTTCCACACTTGTGCTGGCGTTGAAAACAACTTTTCTCACATTTGCAAGTGTTGCAAAACCACTTTTCATACCTGTGTTGGCATTGAAAACGACTTTTTGCACTTGTGCTTGTGTTGCAAAACCACTTTTCGCACTTGTGTTGGCTTTGAAAACCACTTTTTGCACTTGTGTTAGCGTTGCAAAACCACTTTTCCCACCTGTGTTGGTGTTACTAATCCACTTTCCACACCTGCGCTCGTGTTGCAAATCCACTTTTCACACTTGTGTTGGCGTTAAAAACCACTTTTCGCACTTGTGTTAGTGTTGCCATACCACTTTCTGCACTTGTGCTGGCGTTGAAAACCACTTTTCGCACATGTGTTAGCGTTGCAAAACCATTTTCCGCACTCGTGCTCGTGTTGATAACCACTTTTCGCGCTCTTGTTCATGTTTAAAACCACCTTCTACAATTGTGCTGGCGTTGAAAACCACTTATCGCACTTGTGTGAGTGTTGCAAAACCACTTTTTGCACTTGTGTTGGTGTTCACAAACCACTTTTCACACTTGTGTTGGTGTTGTAAAACCACTTTTCACACTTGTGCTGGTGTTGAAAACCACTTTTCGCACTTTTGCAAGTGTTGCAAAACCACGCTCCACAATTGTGCTGGAGTTGAAAACCACTTATCGCACTTGTGTTAGTGTTGCAAAGCCATTTTCCACACTCGTGCTGGTGTTGATAACCACTTTTTGCGCTCTTGGTATTGTTCAAAACCACTTTTAGCACTTCTCTTAGTGTTGCAAAACCACTTTTCGCACTTGTGTTAGTGTTGCCATACCATTTTCTGCACTTGTGCTGGCGTTGAAAACCACTTTTCGCACATGTGTTGGTGTTGATAACCACTTTTCGCGCTCTTGTTCATGTTCAAAACCACTTTCCACACTTGTGCTGGCGTTGAAAACAACTTTTCGCACTTTTGCAAGTATTGCAAAACCACTTTTCACACCTGTGTTGGCATTGAAAACCACGTTTTGCACTTGTGTTGGTGTTGCAAAACCACTTTTCGCACTTGTGCTAGCATTGAAAACGACTTTTTGCACTTGTGCTTGTGTTGCAAAACCACTTTTCACACTTGTGTTGGCGTTGAAAACCACTTTTTACACTTGTTTTGGTGTTGCAAAACCACTTTTCGCACTTGTGCTAACATTGAAAGCGACTTTTTGCACTTGTGTTGGTGTTGCAAAACCACTTTTCGCACTTGTGTTGGCGTTGAAAACCACTTTTTGCACTTGTTTTGGTGTTGCAAAACCACTTTTCGCACTTGGCTAGCATTGAAAGTGACTTTTTGCACTTGTGCTTGTGTTGCAAAACCACTTTTTGAACTTGTGTTAGCGTTGCAAAACCACTTTTCCCAATTGTGTTGGTGTTACTAATCCACTTTCCACACCTGCGCTCGTGTTGCAAATCCACTTTTCACACTTGTGTTGGCGTTGAAAACCACTTTTTGCACTTGTGTTGGTGTTGCAAAACCACTTTTCGCACTTGTGCGAGCATTGAAAACTATTTTTTGCACTTGTGCTTGTGTTGCAAAACCACTTTTCGCACTTGTGTTGGCGTTGAAAACCACTTTTTGCACTTGTTTTGGTGTTGCAAAACCACTTTTCGCACTTGTGCTGGCATTGAAAGCGACTTTTTGCACTTGTGCTTGTGTTGCAAAACCACTTTTTGCACTTGTGTTAGCGTTGCAAAACCACTTTTCCCACTTGTGTTGGTGCTAATAATCCACTTTCCACACCTGCGCTCGTGTTGCAAATCCACTTTTCACACTTGTGCTGGCGTTGAAAACCACTTATCGCACTTGTGTTAGTGTTACAAAACCACTTTTCGCACTTGTGTTGGTATTGACAAACCACTTTTCACACTTGTGTTGGTGTTGTAGAATCACTTTCTGCACCTGCGCTCGTGTTGCAAAGCAACTCTTCGCACTTGTGTTGGAGATGCAAAACCTCTTTCCGCACCTGTGCTGGCATAGAAAACCACTTTTCGCACTTGTCTTAGTGTTGCAAAACCAATTTCGACACTTGTGTTAGTACTGCTAAACCACTTTCCACACTTGTGCTGGCGTTGAAAACAACTTTTCACACTTTTGCAAGTGTTGCAAAACCACTTTTCATACCTGTGTTGGCATTGAAAACCACTTTTTGCACTTGTGTTGGTGTTGCAAAACCACTTTTCGCACTTGTGCGAGCATTGAAAACGATTTTTTGCACTTGTGCTTGTGTTGCAAAACCACTTTTCGCACTTGTGTTGGCGTTGAAAACCACTTTTTGCACTTGTTTTGGTGTTGCAAAACCACTTTTCGCATTTGTGCTAGCATTGAAAGTGACTTTTTGCACTTGTGCTTGTGTTGCAAAACCACTTTTTGAACTTGTGTTAGCGTTACAAAACCACTTTTCCCAATTGTGTTGATGTTACTAATCCACTTTCCACACCTGCGCTCGTTTTGCAAAGCCACTTTTCACACTTGTGTTGGCGTTGAAAACCACTTTTTGCACTTGTTTTGGTGTTGCAAAACCATTTTTCGCACTTGTGCTAACATTGAAAGCGACTTTTTGCACTTGTGCTTGTGTTGCAAAACCACTTTTCGCACTTGTGTTAGTGTTGCAAAACCAATTTCGACACTTGTGTTAGTATTGCTAAACCACTTTCCGCACTTGTGCTGGGGTAAAAAACCACTTTTCGCACTTGTGCTCGTGTTGATAACCACTTTTTGCGCTCTTGTTATTGTTCAAAACAACTTTTCGCACATGTGTTAGTGTTCAAAAACCATTTTCCGCACTCGTGCTCGTGTTGATAACCACTTTTCGTGCGCTTGTTCGTGTTCAAAACCTCTTTCCGCACCCATGCTGGCATTGAAAGCGACTTTTTGCACTTGTGCTTGTGTTGCAAAACCACTTTTCGCACTTGTGTTAGTGTTGCAAAACCAATTTCGACACTTGTGTTAGTATTGCTAAACCACTTTCCGCAGTTGAGCTGGGGTAGAAAACCACTTTTCGCAATTGTGCTCGTGTTGAAAAACACTTTTTGCGCTCCTGTTAGTGTTGCAAATCCACTTTTCGCACTGTGTTAGTGTTGCAAAACCACTTTTCGCACTTGTGTGAGTGTTGCAAAACCATTTTCCGCACTCGTGCTGGTGTTGATAACCACTTTTCGCGCTCTTGTTCATGTTCAAAACCACTTTCCACACTTGTGCTGGCGTTGAAAACAACTTTTCGCACTTTTGCAAGTATTGCAAAACCACTTTTCACACCTGTGTTGGCATTGAAAACCACGTTTTGCACTTGTGTTGGTGTTGCAAAACCACTTTTCGCACTTGTGCTAGCATTGAAAACGACTTTTTGCACTTGTGCTTGTGTTGCAAAACCACTTTTCACACTTGTGTTGGCGTTGAAAACCACTTTTTACACTTGTTTTGGTGTTGCAAAACCACTTTTCGCACTTGTGCTAGCACTGAATGCGACTTTTTGCACTTGTGCTTGTGTTGCAAAACCACTTTTCGCACTGTGTTAGTGTTGCAAAACCACTTTTCGCACTTGTGTGAGTGTTGCAAAACCATTTTCCGCACTCGTGCTGGTGTTGATAACCATTTTTTGCGCTCTTGTTATTGTTCAAAACCACTTTTAGCACTTCTCTTTGTGTTGCAAAACCACTTTTCGCACTTGTGCTAGTGTTGCCATGCCATTTTCTGCACTTGTGCTAGAGTTGAAAACCACTTTTTGCACATGTGTTGGTGTTGCAAAACCACTTTTTGCACTTGTGTTAGCGTTGAAAACCACTTTTCGCACATGTGTTAGTGTTGAAAAACCATTTTCCGCACTCGGGCTGGTGTTGATAACCACTTTTCGCGCTCTTGTTCGTGTTCAAAACCACTTTTCGCACTTGTGTTAGTGTTGAAAAACCATTTTCTGCACTCGTGCTCGTGTTGATAACCACTTTTCGCGCTCTTGTTCACGTTCAAACCACTTTCCACACTTGTGCTGGCGTTGAAAACAACTTTTCTCACTTTTGCAAGTGTTGCAAAACCACTTTTCTTACCTGTGTTGGCATTGAAAACCACTTTTTGCACTTGTGTTGGTGTTGCAATACCACTTTTCGCACTTGTGTTGGCGTTGAAAACCACTTTTTGCACTTGTTTTGGTGTTGCAAAACCACTTTTCGCACTTGTGCTAGCATTGAAAGCGACTTTTTGCACTTGTGCTTGTGTTGCAAAACCACTTTTTGCACTTGTGTTAGCGTTGCAAAACCACTTTTCCCACTTGTGTTGGCGTTGAAAACCACTTTTCGCACTTTTGCAAGTGTTGCAAAACCACTTTCTACAATTGTGCTGGCGTTGAAAACCACTTATTGCACTTGTGTGAGTGTTGCAAAACCACTTTTCGCACATGTGTTTGTGTTGAAAAACCATTTTCCGCACTCGTGCTCGTGTTGATAACCACTTTTCGCGCTCTTGTTCATGTTCAAAACCACTTTCCACACTTGTGCTGGCGTTGAAAACAACTTTTCTCACATTTGCAAGTGTTGCAAAACCACTTTTCATACCTGTGTTGGCATTGAAAACGACTTTTTGCACTTGTGCTTGTGTTGCAAAACCACTTTTCGCACTTGTGTTGGCTTTGAAAACCACTTTTTGCACTTGTGTTAGCGTTGCAAAACCACTTTTCCCACCTGTGTTGGTGCTACTAATCCACTTTCCACACCTGCGCTCGTGTTGCAAATCCACTTTTCACACTTGTGTTGGCGTTAAAAACCACTTTTCGCACTTGTGTTAGTGTTGCCATACCACTTTCTGCACTTGTGCTGGCGTTGAAAACCACTTTTCGCACATGTGTTAGCGTTGCAAAACCATTTTCCGCACTCGTGCTCGTGTTGATAACCACTTTTCGCGCTCTTGCTCATGTTCAAAACCACTTTCTACAATTGTGCTGGCGTTGAAAACCACTTATCGCACTTGTGTGAGTGTTGCAAAACCACTTTTTGCACTTATGTTGGTGTTCACAAACCACTTTTCACACTTGTGTTGGTGTTGTAAAACCACTTTTCACACTTGTGCTGGTGTTGAAAACCACTTTTCGCACTTTTGCAAGTGTTGCAAAACCACGCTCCACAATTGTGCTGGAGTTGAAAACCACTTATCGCACTTGTGTTAGTGTTGCAAAGCCATTTTCCACACTCGTGCTGGTGTTGATAACCACTTTTTGCGCTCTTGGTATTGTTCAAAACCACTTTTAGCACTTCTCTTAGTGTTGCAAAACCACTTTTCGCACTTGTGTTAGTGTTGCCATACCATTTTCTGCACTTGTGCTGGCGTTGAAAACCACTTTTCGCACATGTGTTGGTGTTGATAACCACTTTTCGCGCTCTTGTTCATGTTCAAAACCACTTTCCACACTTGTGCTGGCGTTGAAAACAACTTTTCGCACTTTTGCAAGTATTGCAAAACCACTTTTCACACCTGTGTTGGCATTGAAAACCACGTTTTGCACTTGTGTTGGTGTTGCAAAACCACTTTTCGCACTTGTGCTAGCATTGAAAACGACTTTTTGCACTTGTGCTTGTGTTGCAAAACCACTTTTCACACTTGTGTTGGCGTTGAAAACCACTTTTTACACTTGTTTTGGTGTTGCAAAACCACTTTTCGCACTTGTGCTAGCACTGAATGCGACTTTTTGCACTTGTGCTTGTGTTGCAAAACCACTTTTCGCACTTGTGTTAGTGTTGCAAAACCAATTTCGACACTTGTGTTAGTATTGCTAAACCACTTTCCGCACTTGTGCTCGTGTTGATAACCACTTTTTGCGCTCTTGTTATTGTTCAAAACCACTTTTAGCACTTCTCTTAGTGGTGCAAAACCACTTTTCGCACTTGTGTTAGTGTTGCCATACTATTTTCTGCACTTGTGCTGGCGTTGAAAACCACTTTTCGCACATGTGTTGGTGCTGCAACACCACGTTTTGCACTTGTGTTAGCGTTGAAAACCACTTTTCGCACATGTGTTGGTGTTGAAAAACCATTTTCAGCACTCGGGCTGGTGTTGATAACCACTTTTCGCGCTCTTGTTCGTGTTCAAAACAACTTTTCGCACATGTGTTTGTGTTGAAAAACCATTTTCCGCACTCGTGCTCGTGTTGATAACCACTTTTCGCGCTCTTGTTCATGTTCAAAACCACTTTCCACACTTGTGCTAGCGTTGAAAACAACTTTTCTCACATTTGCAAGTGTTGCAAAACCACTTTTCATAGCTGTGTTGGCATTGAAAACGACTTTTTGCACTTGTGCTTGTGTTGCAAAACCACTTTTCGCACTTGTGTTGGCGTTGAAAACCAATTTTTGCACTTGTGTTAGCGTTGCAAAACCACTTTTCCCACCTGTGTTGGTGTTACTAATCCACTTTCCACACCTGCGCTCGTGTTGCAAATCCACTTTTCACACTTGTGTTGGCGTTGAAAACCACTTTTCGCACTTGTGTTAGTGTTGCCATACCACTTTCTGCACTTGTGCTGGCGTTGAAAACCACTTTTCGCACATGTGTTGGTGTTGCAAAACCACTTTTTGCACTTGTGTTAGCGTTGAAAACCACTTTTCGCACATGTGTTAGTGTTGAAAAACCATTTTGCACACTCGGGCTGGTGTTGATAACCACTTTTCGCGCTCTTGTTCGTGTTCAAAACAACCTTTCGCACATGTGTTAGTGTTGAAAAACCATTTTCCGCACTCGTGCTCGTGTTGATAACCACTTTTCGCGCTCTTGTTCATGTTCAAAACCACTTCCACACTTGTGCTGGCGTTGAAAACAACTTTTCTCACTTTTGCAAGTGTTGCAAAACCACTTTTCATACCTGTGTTGGCATTGAAAACCACTTTTTGCACTTGTGTTGGTGTTGCAAAACCACTTTTCGCACTTGTGCGAGCATTGAAAACGATTTTTTGCACTTGTGCTTGTGTGCAAAACCACTTTTCGCACTTGTGTTGGCGTTGAAAACCACTTTTTGCACTTGTTTTGGTGTTGCAAAACCACTTTTCGCACTTGGCTAGCATTGAAAGTGACTTTTTGCACTTGTGCTTGTGTTGCAAAACCACTTTTTGAACTTGTGTTAGCGTTGCAAAACCACTTTTCCCAATTGTGTTGGTGTTACTAATCCACTTTCCACACCTGCGCTCGTGTTGCAAATCCACTTTTCACACTTGTGTTGGCGTTGAAAACCACTTTTTGCACTTGTGTTGGTGTTGCAAAACCACTTTTCGCACTTGTGCGAGCATTGAAAACTATTTTTTGCACTTGTGCTTGTGTTGCAAAACCACTTTTCGCACTTGTGTTGGCGTTGAAAACCACTTTTTGCACTTGTTTTGGTGTTGCAAAACCACTTTTCGCACTTGTGCTGGCATTGAAAGCGACTTTTTGCACTTGTGCTTGTGTTGCAAAACCACTTTTTGCACTTGTGTTAGCGTTGCAAAACCACTTTTCCCACTTGTGTTGGTGCTAATAATCCACTTTCCACACCTGCGCTCGTGTTGCAAATCCACTTTTCACACTTGTGCTGGCGTTGAAAACCACTTATCGCACTTGTGTTAGTGTTACAAAACCACTTTTCGCACTGTGTTAGTGTTGCAAAACCACTTTTCGCACTTGTGTGAGTGTTGCAAAACCATTTTCCGCACTCGTGCTGGTGTTGATAACCATTTTTTGCGCTCTTGTTATTGTTCAAAACCACTTTTAGCACTTCTCTTTGTGTTGCAAAACCACTTTTCGCACTTGTGCTAGTGTTGCCATGCCATTTTCTGCACTTGTGCTAGAGTTGAAAACCACTTTTTGCACATGTGTTGGTGTTGCAAAACCACTTTTTGCACTTGTGTTAGCGTTGAAAACCACTTTTCGCACATGTGTTAGTGTTGAAAAACCATTTTCCGCACTCGGGCTGGTGTTGATAACCACTTTTCGCGCTCTTGTTCGTGTTCAAAACCACTTTTCGCACTTGTGTTAGTGTTGAAAAACCATTTTCTGCACTCGTGCTCGTGTTGATAACCACTTTTCGCGCTCTTGTTCACGTTCAAACCACTTTCCACACTTGTGCTGGCGTTGAAAACAACTTTTCTCACTTTTGCAAGTGTTGCAAAACCACTTTTCTTACCTGTGTTGGCATTGAAAACCACTTTTTGCACTTGTGTTGGTGTTTCAATACCACTTTTCGCACTTGTGTTGGCGTTGAAAACCACTTTTTGCACTTGTTTTGGTGTTGCAAAACCACTTTTCGCACTTGTGCTAGCATTGAAAGCGACTTTTTGCACTTGTGCTTGTGTTGCAAAACCACTTTTTGCACTTGTGTTAGCGTTGCAAAACCACTTTTCCCACTTGTGTTGGCGTTGAAAACCACTTTTCGCACTTTTGCAAGTGTTGCAAAACCACTTTCTACAATTGTGCTGGCGTTGAAAACCACTTATTGCACTTGTGTGAGTGTTGCAAAACCACTTTTCGCACATGTGTTTGTGTTGAAAAACCATTTTCCGCACTCGTGCTCGTGTTGATAACCACTTTTCGCGCTCTTGTTCATGTTCAAAACCACTTTCCACACTTGTGCTGGCGTTGAAAACAACTTTTCTCACATTTGCAAGTGTTGCAAAACCACTTTTCATACCTGTGTTGGCATTGAAAACGACTTTTTGCACTTGTGCTTGTGTTGCAAAACCACTTTTCGCACTTGTGTTGGCTTTGAAAACCACTTTTTGCACTTGTGTTAGCGTTGCAAAACCACTTTTCCCACCTGTG
This sequence comes from Myxine glutinosa, assembly GCF_964187855.1. Taxonomy (NCBI): domain Eukaryota; kingdom Metazoa; phylum Chordata; class Myxini; order Myxiniformes; family Myxinidae; genus Myxine; species Myxine glutinosa. The sequence goes on from NC_136264.1 coordinate 146,435,600, forward strand.
TTGGTGTTACTAATCCACTTTCCACACCTGCGCTCGTGTTGCAAATCCACTTTTCACACTTGTGTTGGCGTTAAAAACCACTTTTCGCACTTGTGTTAGTGTTGCCATACCACTTTCTGCACTTGTGCTGGCGTTGAAAACCACTTTTCGCACATGTGTTAGCGTTGCAAAACCATTTTCCGCACTCGTGCTCGTGTTGATAACCACTTTTCGCGCTCTTGTTCATGTTTAAAACCACTTTCTACAATTGTGCTGGCGTTGAAAACCACTTATCGCACTTGTGTGAGTGTTGCAAAACCACTTTTTGCACTTGTGTTGGTGTTCACAAACCACTTTTCACACTTGTGTTGGTGTTGTAAAACCACTTTTCACACTTGTGCTGGTGTTGAAAACCACTTTTCGCACTTTTGCAAGTGTTGCAAAACCACGCTCCACAATTGTGCTGGAGTTGAAAACCACTTATCGCACTTGTGTTAGTGTTGCAAAGCCATTTTCCACACTCGTGCTGGTGTTGATAACCACTTTTTGCGCTCTTGGTATTGTTCAAAACCACTTTTAGCACTTCTCTTAGTGTTGCAAAACCACTTTTCGCACTTGTGTTAGTGTTGCCATACCATTTTCTGCACTTGTGCTGGCGTTGAAAACCACTTTTCGCACATGTGTTGGTGTTGATAACCACTTTTCGCGCTCTTGTTCATGTTCAAAACCACTTTCCACACTTGTGCTGGCGTTGAAAACAACTTTTCGCACTTTTGCAAGTATTGCAAAACCACTTTTCACACCTGTGTTGGCATTGAAAACCACGTTTTGCACTTGTGTTGGTGTTGCAAAACCACTTTTCGCACTTGTGCTAGCATTGAAAACGACTTTTTGCACTTGTGCTTGTGTTGCAAAACCACTTTTCACACTTGTGTTGGCGTTGAAAACCACTTTTTACACTTGTTTTGGTGTTGCAAAACCACTTTTCGCACTTGTGCTAACATTGAAAGCGACTTTTTGCACTTGTGTTGGTGTTGCAAAACCACTTTTCGCACTTGTGTTGGCGTTGAAAACCACTTTTTGCACTTGTTTTGGTGTTGCAAAACCACTTTTCGCACTTGGCTAGCATTGAAAGTGACTTTTTGCACTTGTGCTTGTGTTGCAAAACCACTTTTTGAACTTGTGTTAGCGTTGCAAAACCACTTTTCCCAATTGTGTTGGTGTTACTAATCCACTTTCCACACCTGCGCTCGTGTTGCAAATCCACTTTTCACACTTGTGTTGGCGTTGAAAACCACTTTTTGCACTTGTGTTGGTGTTGCAAAACCACTTTTCGCACTTGTGCGAGCATTGAAAACTATTTTTTGCACTTGTGCTTGTGTTGCAAAACCACTTTTCGCACTTGTGTTGGCGTTGAAAACCACTTTTTGCACTTGTTTTGGTGTTGCAAAACCACTTTTCGCACTTGTGCTGGCATTGAAAGCGACTTTTTGCACTTGTGCTTGTGTTGCAAAACCACTTTTTGCACTTGTGTTAGCGTTGCAAAACCACTTTTCCCACTTGTGTTGGTGCTAATAATCCACTTTCCACACCTGCGCTCGTGTTGCAAATCCACTTTTCACACTTGTGCTGGCGTTGAAAACCACTTATCGCACTTGTGTTAGTGTTACAAAACCACTTTTCGCACTTGTGTTGGTATTGACAAACCACTTTTCACACTTGTGTTGGTGTTGTAGAATCACTTTCTGCACCTGCGCTCGTGTTGCAAAGCAACTCTTCGCACTTGTGTTGGAGATGCAAAACCTCTTTCCGCACCTGTGCTGGCATAGAAAACCACTTTTCGCACTTGTCTTAGTGTTGCAAAACCAATTTCGACACTTGTGTTAGTACTGCTAAACCACTTTCCACACTTGTGCTGGCGTTGAAAACAACTTTTCACACTTTTGCAAGTGTTGCAAAACCACTTTTCATACCTGTGTTGGCATTGAAAACCACTTTTTGCACTTGTGTTGGTGTTGCAAAACCACTTTTCGCACTTGTGCGAGCATTGAAAACGATTTTTTGCACTTGTGCTTGTGTTGCAAAACCACTTTTCGCACTTGTGTTGGCGTTGAAAACCACTTTTTGCACTTGTTTTGGTGTTGCAAAACCACTTTTCGCATTTGTGCTAGCATTGAAAGTGACTTTTTGCACTTGTGCTTGTGTTGCAAAACCACTTTTTGAACTTGTGTTAGCGTTACAAAACCACTTTTCCCAATTGTGTTGATGTTACTAATCCACTTTCCACACCTGCGCTCGTTTTGCAAAGCCACTTTTCACACTTGTGTTGGCGTTGAAAACCACTTTTTGCACTTGTTTTGGTGTTGCAAAACCATTTTTCGCACTTGTGCTAACATTGAAAGCGACTTTTTGCACTTGTGCTTGTGTTGCAAAACCACTTTTCGCACTTGTGTTAGTGTTGCAAAACCAATTTCGACACTTGTGTTAGTATTGCTAAACCACTTTCCGCACTTGTGCTGGGGTAAAAAACCACTTTTCGCACTTGTGCTCGTGTTGATAACCACTTTTTGCGCTCTTGTTATTGTTCAAAACAACTTTTCGCACATGTGTTAGTGTTCAAAAACCATTTTCCGCACTCGTGCTCGTGTTGATAACCACTTTTCGTGCGCTTGTTCGTGTTCAAAACCTCTTTCCGCACCCATGCTGGCATTGAAAGCGACTTTTTGCACTTGTGCTTGTGTTGCAAAACCACTTTTCGCACTTGTGTTAGTGTTGCAAAACCAATTTCGACACTTGTGTTAGTATTGCTAAACCACTTTCCGCAGTTGAGCTGGGGTAGAAAACCACTTTTCGCAATTGTGCTCGTGTTGAAAAACACTTTTTGCGCTCCTGTTAGTGTTGCAAATCCACTTTTCGCACTGTGTTAGTGTTGCAAAACCACTTTTCGCACTTGTGTGAGTGTTGCAAAACCATTTTCCGCACTCGTGCTGGTGTTGATAACCACTTTTCGCGCTCTTGTTCATGTTCAAAACCACTTTCCACACTTGTGCTGGCGTTGAAAACAACTTTTCGCACTTTTGCAAGTATTGCAAAACCACTTTTCACACCTGTGTTGGCATTGAAAACCACGTTTTGCACTTGTGTTGGTGTTGCAAAACCACTTTTCGCACTTGTGCTAGCATTGAAAACGACTTTTTGCACTTGTGCTTGTGTTGCAAAACCACTTTTCACACTTGTGTTGGCGTTGAAAACCACTTTTTACACTTGTTTTGGTGTTGCAAAACCACTTTTCGCACTTGTGCTAGCACTGAATGCGACTTTTTGCACTTGTGCTTGTGTTGCAAAACCACTTTTCGCACTGTGTTAGTGTTGCAAAACCACTTTTCGCACTTGTGTGAGTGTTGCAAAACCATTTTCCGCACTCGTGCTGGTGTTGATAACCATTTTTTGCGCTCTTGTTATTGTTCAAAACCACTTTTAGCACTTCTCTTTGTGTTGCAAAACCACTTTTCGCACTTGTGCTAGTGTTGCCATGCCATTTTCTGCACTTGTGCTAGAGTTGAAAACCACTTTTTGCACATGTGTTGGTGTTGCAAAACCACTTTTTGCACTTGTGTTAGCGTTGAAAACCACTTTTCGCACATGTGTTAGTGTTGAAAAACCATTTTCCGCACTCGGGCTGGTGTTGATAACCACTTTTCGCGCTCTTGTTCGTGTTCAAAACCACTTTTCGCACTTGTGTTAGTGTTGAAAACCATTTTCTGCACTCGTGCTCGTGTTGATAACCACTTTTCGCGCTCTTGTTCACGTTCAAACCACTTTCCACACTTGTGCTGGCGTTGAAAACAACTTTTCTCACTTTTGCAAGTGTTGCAAAACCACTTTTCTTACCTGTGTTGGCATTGAAAACCACTTTTTGCACTTGTGTTGGTGTTGCAATACCACTTTTCGCACTTGTGTTGGCGTTGAAAACCACTTTTTGCACTTGTTTTGGTGTTGCAAAACCACTTTTCGCACTTGTGCTAGCATTGAAAGCGACTTTTTGCACTTGTGCTTGTGTTGCAAAACCACTTTTTGCACTTGTGTTAGCGTTGCAAAACCACTTTTCCCACTTGTGTTGGCGTTGAAAACCACTTTTCGCACTTTTGCAAGTGTTGCAAAACCACTTTCTACAATTGTGCTGGCGTTGAAAACCACTTATTGCACTTGTGTGAGTGTTGCAAAACCACTTTTCGCACATGTGTTTGTGTTGAAAAACCATTTTCCGCACTCGTGCTCGTGTTGATAACCACTTTTCGCGCTCTTGTTCATGTTCAAAACCACTTTCCACACTTGTGCTGGCGTTGAAAACAACTTTTCTCACATTTGCAAGTGTTGCAAAACCACTTTTCATACCTGTGTTGGCATTGAAAACGACTTTTTGCACTTGTGCTTGTGTTGCAAAACCACTTTTCGCACTTGTGTTGGCTTTGAAAACCACTTTTTGCACTTGTGTTAGCGTTGCAAAACCACTTTTCCCACCTGTGTTGGTGTTACTAATCCACTTTCCACACCTGCGCTCGTGTTGCAAATCCACTTTTCACACTTGTGTTGGCGTTAAAAACCACTTTTCGCACTTGTGTTAGTGTTGCCATACCACTTTCTGCACTTGTGCTGGCGTTGAAAACCACTTTTCGCACATGTGTTAGCGTTGCAAAACCATTTTCCGCACTCGTGCTCGTGTTGCTAACCACTTTTCGCGCTCTTGTTCATGTTCAAAACCACTTTCTACAATTGTGCTGGCGTTGAAAACCACTTATCGCACTTGTGTGAGTGTTGCAAAACCACTTTTTGCACTTGTGTTGGTGTTCACAAACCACTTTTCACACTTGTGTTGGTGTTGTAAAACCACTTTTCACACTTGTGCTGGTGTTGAAAACCACTTTTCGCACTTTTGCAAGTGTTGCAAAACCACGCTCCACAATTGTGCTGGAGTTGAAAACCACTTATCGCACTTGTGTTAGTGTTGCAAAGCCATTTTCCACACTCGTGCTGGTGTTGATAACCACTTTTTGCGCTCTTGGTATTGTTCAAAACCACTTTTAGCACTTCTCTTAGTGTTGCAAAACCACTTTTCGCACTTGTGTTAGTGTTGCCATACCATTTTCTGCACTTGTGCTGGCGTTGAAAACCACTTTTCGCACATGTGTTGGTGTTGATAACCACTTTTCGCGCTCTTGTTCATGTTCAAAACCACTTTCCACACTTGTGCTGGCGTTGAAAACAACTTTTCGCACTTTTGCAAGTATTGCAAAACCACTTTTCACACCTGTGTTGGCATTGAAAACCACTTTTCGCACTTGTCTTAGTGTTGCAAAACCAATTTCGACACTTGTGTTAGTACTGCTAAACCACTTTCCACACTTGTGCTGGCGTTGAAAACAACTTTTCACACTTTTGCAAGTGTTGCAAAACCACTTTTCATACCTGTGTTGGCATTGAAAACCACTTTTTGCACTTGTGTTGGTGTTGCAAAACCACTTTTCGCACTTGTGCGAGCATTGAAAACGATTTTTTGCACTTGTGCTTGTGTTGCAAAACCACTTTTCGCACTTGTGTTGGCGTTGAAAACCACTTTTTGCACTTGTTTTGGTGTTGCAAAACCACTTTTCGCATTTGTGCTAGCATTGAAAGTGACTTTTTGCACTTGTGCTTGTGTTGCAAAACCACTTTTTGAACTTGTGTTAGCGTTACAAAACCACTTTTCCCAATTGTGTTGATGTTACTAATCCACTTTCCACACCTGCGCTCGTTTTGCAAAGCCACTTTTCACACTTGTGTTGGCGTTGAAAACCACTTTTTGCACTTGTTTTGGTGTTGCAAAACCATTTTTCGCACTTGTGCTAACATTGAAAGCGACTTTTTGCACTTGTGCTTGTGTTGCAAAACCACTTTTCGCACTTGTGTTAGTGTTGCAAAACCAATTTCGACACTTGTGTTAGTATTGCTAAACCACTTTCCGCACTTGTGCTGGGGTAAAAAACCACTTTTCGCACTTGTGCTCGTGTTGATAACCACTTTTTGCGCTCTTGTTATTGTTCAAAACAACTTTTCGCACATGTGTTAGTGTTCAAAAACCATTTTCCGCACTCGTGCTCGTGTTGATAACCACTTTTCGTGCGCTTGTTCGTGTTCAAAACCTCTTTCCGCACCCATGCTGGCATTGAAAGCGACTTTTTGCACTTGTGCTTGTGTTGCAAAACCACTTTTCGCACTTGTGTTAGTGTTGCAAAACCAATTTCGACACTTGTGTTAGTATTGCTAAACCACTTTCCGCAGTTGAGCTGGGGTAGAAAACCACTTTTCGCAATTGTGCTCGTGTTGAAAAACACTTTTTGCGCTCCTGTTAGTGTTGCAAATCCACTTTTCGCACTGTGTTAGTGTTGCAAAACCACTTTTCGCACTTGTGTGAGTGTTGCAAAACCATTTTCCGCACTCGTGCTGGTGTTGATAACCACTTTTCGCGCTCTTGTTCATGTTCAAAACCACTTTCCACACTTGTGCTGGCGTTGAAAACAACTTTTCGCACTTTTGCAAGTATTGCAAAACCACTTTTCACACCTGTGTTGGCATTGAAAACCACGTTTTGCACTTGTGTTGGTGTTGCAAAACCACTTTTCGCACTTGTGCTAGCATTGAAAACGACTTTTTGCACTTGTGCTTGTGTTGCAAAACCACTTTTCACACTTGTGTTGGCGTTGAAAACCACTTTTTACACTTGTTTTGGTGTTGCAAAACCACTTTTCGCACTTGTGCTAGCACTGAATGCGACTTTTTGCACTTGTGCTTGTGTTGCAAAACCACTTTTCGCACTGTGTTAGTGTTGCAAAACCACTTTTCGCAGTTGTGTGAGTGTTGCAAAACCATTTTCCGCACTCGTGCTGGTGTTGATAACCATTTTTTGCGCTCTTGTTATTGTTCAAAACCACTTTTAGCACTTCTCTTTGTGTTGCAAAACCACTTTTCGCACTTGTGCTAGTGTTGCCATGCCATTTTCTGCACTTGTGCTAGAGTTGAAAACCACTTTTTGCACATGTGTTGGTGTTGCAAAACCACTTTTTGCACTTGTGTTAGCGTTGAAAACCACTTTTCGCACATGTGTTAGTGTTGAAAAACCATTTTCCGCACTCGGGCTGGTGTTGATAACCACTTTTCGCGCTCTTGTTCGTGTTCAAAACCACTTTTCGCACTTGTGTTAGTGTTGAAAAACCATTTTCTGCACTCGTGCTCGTGTTGATAACCACTTTTCGCGCTCTTGTTCACGTTCAAACCACTTTCCACACTTGTGCTGGCGTTGAAAACAACTTTTCTCACTTTTGCAAGTGTTGCAAAACCACTTTTCTTACCTGTGTTGGCATTGAAAACCACTTTTTGCACTTGTGTTGGTGTTGCAATACCACTTTTCGCACTTGTGTTGGCGTTGAAAACCACTTTTTGCACTTGTTTTGGTGTTGCAAAACCACTTTTCGCACTTGTGCTAGCATTGAAAGCGACTTTTTGCACTTGTGCTTGTGTTGCAAAACCACTTTTTGCACTTGTGTTAGCGTTGCAAAACCACTTTTCCCACTTGTGTTGGCGTTGAAAACCACTTTTCGCACTTTTGCAAGTGTTGCAAAACCACTTTCTACAATTGTGCTGGCGTTGAAAACCACTTATTGCACTTGTGTGAGTGTTGCAAAACCACTTTTCGCACATGTGTTTGTGTTGAAAAACCATTTTCCGCACTCGTGCTCGTGTTGATAACCACTTTTCGCGCTCTTGTTCATGTTCAAAACCACTTTCCACACTTGTGCTGGCGTTGAAAACAACTTTTCTCACATTTGCAAGTGTTGCAAAACCACTTTTCATACCTGTGTTGGCATTGAAAACGACTTTTTGCACTTGTGCTTGTGTTGCAAAACCACTTTTCGCACTTGTGTTGGCTTTGAAAACCACTTTTTGCACTTGTGTTAGCGTTGCAAAACCACTTTTCCCACCTGTGTTGGTGTTACTAATCCACTTTCCACACCTGCGCTCGTGTTGCAAATCCACTTTTCACACTTGTGTTGGCGTTAAAAACCACTTTTCGCACTTGTGTTAGTGTTGCCATACCACTTTCTGCACTTGTGCTGGCGTTGAAAACCACTTTTCGCACATGTGTTAGCGTTGCAAAACCATTTTCCGCACTCGTGCTCGTGTTGATAACCACTTTTCGCGCTCTTGTTCATGTTCAAAACCACTTTCTACAATTGTGCTGGCGTTGAAAACCACTTATCGCACTTGTGTGAGTGTTGCAAAACCACTTTTTGCACTTGTGTTGGTGTTCACAAACCACTTTTCACACTTGTGTTGGTGTTGTAAAACCACTTTTCACACTTGTGCTGGTGTTGAAAACCACTTTTCGCACTTTTGCAAGTGTTGCAAAACCACGCTCCACAATTGTGCTGGAGTTGAAAACCACTTATCGCACTTGTGTTAGTGTTGCAAAGCCATTTTCCACACTCGTGCTGGTGTTGATAACCACTTTTTGCGCTCTTGGTATTGTTCAAAACCACTTTTAGCACTTCTCTTAGTGTTGCAAAACCACTTTTCGCACTTGTGTTAGTGTTGCCATACCATTTTCTGCACTTGTGCTGGCGTTGAAAACCACTTTTCGCACATGTGTTGGTGTTGATAACCACTTTTCGCGCTCTTGTTCATGTTCAAAACCACTTTCCACACTTGTGCTGGCGTTGAAAACAACTTTTCGCACTTTTGCAAGTATTGCAAAACCACTTTTCACACCTGTGTTGGCATTGAAAACCACGTTTTGCACTTGTGTTGGTGTTGCAAAACCACTTTTCGCACTTGTGCCAGCATTGAAAACGACTTTTTGCACTTGTGCTTGTGTTGCAAAACCACTTTTCACACTTGTGTTGGCGTTGAAAACCACTTTTTACACTTGTTTTGGTGTTGCAAAACCACTTTTCGCACTTGTGCTAGCACTGAATGCGACTTTTTGCACTTGTGCTTGTGTTGCAAAACCACTTTTCGCACTTGTGTTAGTGTTGCAAAACCAATTTCGACACTTGTGTTAGTATTGCTAAACCATGTTCCGCACTTGTGCTCGTGTTGATAACCACTTTTTGCGCTCTTGTTATTGTTCAAAACCACTTTTCGCACTTGTGTTAGTGTTGCCATACTATTTTCTGCACTTGTGCTGGCGTTGAAAACCACTTTTCGCACATGTGTTGGTGCTGCAACACCACGTTTTGCACTTGTGTTAGCGTTGAAAACCACTTTTCGCACATGTGTTGGTGTTGAAAAACCATTTTCAGCACTCGGGCTGGTGTTGATAACCACTTTTCGCGCTCTTGTTCGTGTTCAAAACAACTTTTCGCACATGTGTTTGTGTTGAAAAACCATTTTCCGCACTCGTGCTCGTGTTGATAACCACTTTTCGCGCTCTTGTTCATGTTCAAAACCACTTTCCACACTTGTGCTGGCGTTGAAAACAACTTTTCTCACATTTGCAAGTGTTGCAAAACCACTTTTCATAGCTGTGTTGGCATTGAAAACGACTTTTTGCACTTGTGCTTGTGTTGCAAAACCACTTTTCGCACTTGTGTTGGCGTTGAAAACCAATTTTTGCACTTGTGTTAGCGTTGCAAAACCACTTTTCCCACCTGTGTTGGTGTTACTAATCCACTTTCCACACCTGCGCTCGTGTTGCAAATCCACTTTTCACACTTGTGTTGGCGTTGAAAACCACTTTTCGCACTTGTGTTAGTGTTGCCATACCACTTTCTGCACTTGTGCTGGCGTTGAAAACCACTTTTCGCACATGTGTTGGTGTTGCAAAACCACTTTTTGCACTTGTGTTAGCGTTGAAAACCACTTTTCGCACATGTGTTAGTGTTGAAAAACCATTTTGCACACTCGGGCTGGTGTTGATAACCACTTTTCGCGCTCTTGTTCGTGTTCAAAACAACCTTTCGCACATGTGTTAGTGTTGAAAAACCATTTTCCGCACTCGTGCTCGTGTTGATAACCACTTTTCGCGCTCTTGTTCATGTTCAAAACCACTTCCACACTTGTGCTGGCGTTGAAACAACTTTTCTCACTTTTGCAAGTGTTGCAAAACCACTTTTCATACCTGTGTTGGCATTGAAAACCACTTTTTGCACTTGTGTTGGTGTTGCAAAACCACTTTTCGCACTTGTGCGAGCATTGAAAACGATTTTTTGCACTTGTGCTTGTGTGCAAAACCACTTTTCGCACTTGTGTTGGCGTTGAAAACCACTTTTTGCACTTGTTTTGGTGTTGCAAAACCACTTTTCGCACTTGGCTAGCATTGAAAGTGACTTTTTGCACTTGTGCTTGTGTTGCAAAACCACTTTTTGAACTTGTGTTAGCGTTGCAAAACCACTTTTCCCAATTGTGTTGGTGTTACTAATCCACTTTCCACACCTGCGCTCGTGTTGCAAATCCACTTTTCACACTTGTGTTGGCGTTGAAAACCACTTTTTGCACTTGTGTTGGTGTTGCAAAACCACTTTTCGCACTTGTGCGAGCATTGAAAACTATTTTTTGCACTTGTGCTTGTGTTGCAAAACCACTTTTCGCACTTGTGTTGGCGTTGAAAACCACTTTTTGCACTTGTTTTGGTGTTGCAAAACCACTTTTCGCACTTGTGCTGGCATTGAAAGCGACTTTTTGCACTTGTGCTTGTGTTGCAAAACCACTTTTTGCACTTGTGTTAGCGTTGCAAAACCACTTTTCCCACTTGTGTTGGTGCTAATAATCCACTTTCCACACCTGCGCTCGTGTTGCAAATCCACTTTTCACACTTGTGCTGGCGTTGAAAACCACTTATCGCACTTGTGTTAGTGTTACAAAACCACTTTTCGCACTTGTGTTGGTATTGACAAACCACTTTTCACACTTGTGTTGGTGTTGTAGAATCACTTTCTGCACCTGCGCTCGTGTTGCAAAGCAACTCTTCGCACTTGTGTTGGAGATGCAAAACCTCTTTCCGCACCTGTGCTGGCATAGAAAACCACTTTTCGCACTTGTCTTAGTGTTGCAAAACCAATTTCGACACTTGTGTTAGTACTGCTAAACCACTTTCCACACTTGTGCTGGCGTTGAAAACAACTTTTCACACTTTTGCAAGTGTTGCAAAACCACTTTTCATACCTGTGTTGGCATTGAAAACCACTTTTTGCACTTGTGTTGGTGTTGCAAAACCACTTTTCGCACTTGTGCGAGCATTGAAAACGATTTTTTGCACTTGTGCTTGTGTTGCAAAACCACTTTTCGCACTTGTGTTGGCGTTGAAAACCACTTTTTGCACTTGTTTTGGTGTTGCAAAACCACTTTTCGCATTTGTGCTAGCATTGAAAGTGACTTTTTGCACTTGTGCTTGTGTTGCAAAACCACTTTTTGAACTTGTGTTAGCGTTACAAAACCACTTTTCCCAATTGTGTTGATGTTACTAATCCACTTTCCACACCTGCGCTCGTTTTGCAAAGCCACTTTTCACACTTGTGTTGGCGTTGAAAACCACTTTTTGCACTTGTTTTGGTGTTGCAAAACCATTTTTCGCACTTGTGCTAACATTGAAAGCGACTTTTTGCACTTGTGCTTGTGTTGCAAAACCACTTTTCGCACTTGTGTTAGTGTTGCAAAACCAATTTCGACACTTGTGTTAGTATTGCTAAACCACTTTCCGCACTTGTGCTGGGGTAAAAAACCACTTTTCGCACTTGTGCTCGTGTTGATAACCACTTTTTGCGCTCTTGTTATTGTTCAAAACAACTTTTCGCACATGTGTTAGTGTTCAAAAACCATTTTCCGCACTCGTGCTCGTGTTGATAACCACTTTTCGTGCGCTTGTTCGTGTTCAAAACCTCTTTCCGCACCCATGCTGGCATTGAAAGCGACTTTTTGCACTTGTGCTTGTGTTGCAAAACCACTTTTCGCACTTGTGTTAGTGTTGCAAAACCAATTTCGACACTTGTGTTAGTATTGCTAAACCACTTTCCGCAGTTGAGCTGGGGTAGAAAACCACTTTTCGCAATTGTGCTCGTGTTGAAAAACACTTTTTGCGCTCCTGTTAGTGTTGCAAATCCACTTTTCGCACTGTGTTAGTGTTGCAAAACCACTTTTCGCACTTGTGTGAGTGTTGCAAAACCATTTTCCGCACTCGTGCTGGTGTTGATAACCATTTTTTGCGCTCTTGTTATTGTTCAAAACCACTTTTAGCACTTCTCTTTGTGTTGCAAAACCACTTTTCGCACTTGTGTTAGTGTTGCCATGCCATTTTCTGCACTTGTGCGAGAGTTGAAAACCACTTTTTGCACATGTGTTGGTGTTGCAAAACCACTTTTTGCACTTGTGTTAGCGTTGAAAACCACTTTTCGCACATGTGTTAGTGTTGAAAAACCATTTTCCGCACTCGGGCTGGTGTTGATAACCACTTTTCGCGCTCTTGTTCGTGTTCAAAACCACTTTTCGCACTTGTGTTAGTGTTGAAAAACCATTTTCTGCACTCGTGCTCGTGTTGATAACCACTTTTCGCGCTCTTGTTCACATTCAAACCACTTTCCACACTTGTGCTGGCGTTGAAAACAACTTTTCTCACTTTTGCAAGTGTTGCAAAACCACTTTTCTTACCTGTGTTGGCATTGAAAACCACTTTTTGCACTTGTGTTGGTGTTGCAATACCACTTTTCGCACTTGTGTTGGCGTTGAAAACCACTTTTTGCACTTGTTTTGGTGTTGCAAAACCACTTTTCGCACTTGTGCTAGCATTGAAAGCGACTTTTTGCACTTGTGCTTGTGTTGCAAAACCACTTTTTGCACTTGTGTTAGCGTTGCAAAACCACTTTTCCCACTTGTGTTGGCGTTGAAAACCACTTTTCGCACTTTTGCAAGTGTTGCAAAACCACTTTCTACAATTGTGCTGGCGTTGAAAACCACTTATTGCACTTGTGTGAGTGTTGCAAAACCACTTTTCGCACATGTGTTTGTGTTGAAAAACCATTTTCCGCACTCGTGCTCGTGTTGATAACCACTTTTCGCGCTCTTGTTCATGTTCAAAACCACTTTCCACACTTGTGCTGGCGTTGAAAACAACTTTTCTCACATTTGCAAGTGTTGCAAAACCACTTTTCATACCTGTGTTGGCATTGAAAACGACTTTTTGCACTTGTGCTTGTGTTGCAAAACCACTTTTCGCACTTGTGTTGGCGTTGAAAACCACTTTTTGCACTTGTGTTAGCGTTGCAAAACCACTTTTCCCACCTGTGTTGGTGTTACTAATCCACTTTCCACACCTGCGCTCGTGTTGCAAATCCACTTTTCACACTTGTGTTGGCGTTGAAAACCACTTTTCGCACTTGTGTTAATGTTGCCATACCACTTTCTGCACTTGTGCTGGCGTTGAAAACCACTTTTCGCACATGTGTTAGCGTTGCAAAACCATTTTCGGCACTCGTGCTCGTGTTGATAACCACTTTTCGCGCTCTTGTTCATGTTCAAAACCACTTTCTACAATTGTGCTGGCGTTGAAAACCACTTATCGCACTTGTGTGAGTGTTTCAAAACCACTTTTTGCACTTGTGTTGGTGTTCACAAACCACTTTTCACACTTGTGTTGGTGTTGTAAAACCACTTTTCACACTTGTGCTGGTGTTGAAAACCACTTTTCGCACTTTTGCAAGTATTGCAAAACCACGCTCCACAATTGTGCTGGAGTTGAAAACCACTTATCGCACTTGTGTTAGTGTTGCAAAGCCATTTTCCACACTCGTGCTGGTGTTGATAACCACTTTTTGCGCTCTTGGTATTGTTCAAAACTACTTTTAGCACTTCTCTTAGTGTTGCAAAACCACTTTTCGCACTTGTGTTAGTGTTGCCATACCATTTTCTGCACTTGTGCTGGCGTTGAAAACCACTTTTCGCACATGTGTTGGTGTTGATAACCACTTTTCGCGCTCTTGTTCATGTTCAAAACCACTTTCCACACTTGTGCTGGCGTTGAAAACAACTTTTCGCACTTTTGCAAGTATTGCAAAACCACTTTTCACACCTGTGTTGGCATTGAAAACCACGTTTTGCACTTGTGTTGGTGTTGCAAAACCACTTTTCGCACTTGTGCTAGCATTGAAAACGACTTTTTGCACTTGTGCTTGTGTTGCAAAACCACTTTTCACACTTGTGTTGGCGTTGAAAACCACTTTTTACACTTGTTTTGGTGTTGCAAAACCACTTTTCGCACTTGTGCTAGCACTGAATGCGACTTTTTGCACTTGTGCTTGTGTTGCAAAACCACTTTTCGCACTTGTGTTAGTGTTGCAAAACCAATTTCGACACTTGTGTTAGTATTGCTAAACCACTTTCCGCACTTGTGCTCGTGTTGATAACCACTTTTTGCGCTCTTGTTATTGTTCAAAACCACTTTTAGCACTTCTTTTCGTGGTGCAAAACCACTTTTCGCACTTGTGCTAGCACTGAATGCGACTTTTTGCACTTGTGCTTGTGTTGCAAAACCACTTTTCGCACTTGTGTTAGTGTTGCAAAACCAATTTCGACACTTGTGTTAGTATTGCTAAACCACTTTCCGCACTTGTGCTCGTGTTGATAACCACTTTTTGCGCTCTTGTTATTGTTCAAAACCACTTTTAGCACTTCCCTTAGTGGTGCAAAACCACTTTTCGCACTTGTGTTAGTGTTGCCATACTATTTTCTGCACTTGTGCTGGCGTTGAAAACCACTTTTCGCACATGTGTTGGTGTTGCAACACCACGTTTTGCACTTGTGTTAGCGTTGAAAACCACTTTTCGCACATGTGTTGGTGTTGAAAAACCATTTTCAGCACTCGAGCTGGTGTTGATAACCACTTTTCGCGCTCTTGTTCGTGTTCAAAACAACTTTTCGCACATGTGTTTGTGTTGAAAAACCATTTTCCGCACTCGTGCTCGTGTTGATAACCACTTTTCGCGCTCTTGTTCATGTTCAAAACCACTTTCCACACTTGTGCTGGCGTTGAAAACAACTTTTCTCACATTTGCAAGTGTTGCAAAACCACTTTTCATAGCTGTGTTGGCATTGAAAACGACTTTTTGCACTTGTGCTTGTGTTGCAAAACCACTTTTCGCACTTGTGTTGGCGTTGAAAACCAATTTTTGCACTTGTGTTAGCGTTGCAAAACCACTTTTCCCACCTGTGTTGGTGTTACTAATCCACTTTCCACACCTGCGCTCGTGTTGCAAATCCACTTTTCACACTTGTGTTGGCGTTGAAAACCACTTTTCGCACTTGTGTTAGTGTTGCCATACCACTTTCTGCACTTGTGCTGGCGTTGAAAACCACTTTTCGCACATGTGTTGGTGTTGCAAAACCACTTTTTGCACTTGTGTTAGCGTTGAAAACCACTTTTCGCACATGTGTTAGTGTTGAAAAACCATTTTGCACACTCGGGCTGGTGTTGATAACCACTTTTCGCGCTCTTGTTCGTGTTCAAAACAACCTTTCGCACATGTGTTAGTGTTGAAAAACCATTTTCCGCACTCGTGCTCGTGTTGATAACCACTTTTCGCGCTCTTGTTCATGTTCAAAACCACTTCCACACTTGTGCTGGCGTTGAAAACAACTTTTCTCACTTTTGCAAGTGTTGCAAAACCACTTTTCTTACCTGTGTTGGCATTGAAAACCACTTTTTGCACTTGTGTTGGTGTTGCAAAACCACTTTTCGCACTTGTGCGAGCATTGAAAACGATTTTTTGCACTTGTGCTTGTGTGCAAAACCACTTTTCGCACTTGTGTTGGCGTTGAAAACCACTTTTTGCACTTGTTTTGGTGTTGCAAAACCACTTTTCGCACTTGTGCTAGCATTGAAAGTGACTTTTTGCACTTGTGCTTGTGTTGCAAAACCACTTTTTGAACTTGTGTTAGCGTTGCAAAACCACTTTTCCCAATTGTGTTGGTGTTACTAATCCACTTTCCACACCTGCGCTCGTGTTGCAAATCCACTTTTCACACTTGTGTTGGCGTTGAAAACCACTTTTTGCACTTGTGTTGGTGTTGCAAAACCACTTTTCGCACTTGTGCGAGCATTGAAAACTATTTGTTGCACTTGTGCTTGTGTTGCAAAACCACTTTTCGCACTTGTGTTGGCGTTGAAAACCACTTTTTGCACTTGTTTTGGTGTTGCAAAACCACTTTTCGCACTTGTGCTGGCATTGAAAGCGACTTTTTGCACTTGTGCTTGTGTTGCAAAACCACTTTTTGCACTTGTGTTAGCGTTGCAAAACCACTTTTCCCACTTGTGTTGGTGCTAATAATCCACTTTCCACACCTGCGCTCGTGTTGCAAATCCACTTTTCACACTTGTGCTGGCGTTGAAAACCACTTATCGCACTTGTGTTAGTGTTACAAAACCACTTTTCGCACTTGTGTTGGTATTGACAAACCACTTTTCACACTTGTGTTGGTGTTGTAGAATCACTTTCTGCACCTGCGCTCGTGTTGCAAAGCAACTTTTCGCACTTGTGTTGGAGATGCAAAACCTCTTTCCGCACCTGTGCTGGCATAGAAAACCACTTTTCGCACTTGTCTTAGTGTTGCAAAACCAATTTCGACACTTGTGTTAGTACTGCTAAACCACTTTCCACACTTGTGCTGGCGTTGAAAACAACTTTTCACGCTTTTGCAAGTGTTGCAAAACCACTTTTCATTCCTGTGTTGGCATTGAAAACCACTTTTTGCACTTGTGTTGGTGTTGCAAAACCACTTTTCGCACTTGTGCGAGCATTGAAAACGATTTTTTGCACTTGTGCTTGTGTTGCAAAACCACTTTTCGCACTTGTGTTGGCGTTGAAAACCACTTTTTGCACTTGTTTTGGTGTTGCAAAACCACTTTTCGCATTTGTGCTAGCATTGAAAGTGACTTTTTGCACTTGTGCTTGTGTTGCAAAACCACTTTTTGAACTTGTGTTAGCGTTACAAAACCACTTTTCCCAATTGTGTTGATGTTACTAATCCACTTTCCACACCTGCGCTCGTTTTGCAAAGCCACTTTTCACACTTGTGTTGGCGTTGAAAACCACTTTTTGCACTTGTTTTGGTGTTGCAAAACCATTTTTCGCACTTGTGCTAACATTGAAAGCGACTTTTTGCACTTGTGCTTGTGTTGCAAAACCACTTTTCGCACTTGTGTTAGTGTTGCAAAACCAATTTCGACACTTGTGTTAGTATTGCTAAACCACTTTCCGCACTTGTGCTGGGGTAAAAAACCACTTTTCGCACTTGTGCTCGTGTTGATAACCACTTTTTGCGCTCTTGTTATTGTTCAAAACAACTTTTCGCACATGTGTTAGTGTTCAAAAACCATTTTCCGCACTCGTGCTCGTGTTGATAACCACTTTTCGTGCGCTTGTTCGTGTTCAAAACCTCTTTCCGCACCCATGCTGGCATTGAAAGCGACTTTTTGCACTTGTGCTTGTGTTGCAAAACCACTTTTCGCACTTGTGTTAGTGTTGCAAAACCAATTTCGACACTTGTGTTAGTATTGCTAAACCACTTTCCGCAGTTGTGCTGGGGTAGAAAACCACTTTTCGCAATTGTGCTCGTGTTGAAAAACCCTTTTTGCGCTCCTGTTAGTGTTACAAATCCACTTTTCGCACTGTGTTAGTGTTGCACAACCACTTTTCGCACTTGTGTGAGTGTTGCAAAACCATTTTCCGCACTCGTGCTGGTGTTGATAACCATTTTTTGCGCTCTTGTTATTGTTCAAAACCATTTTTAGCACTTCTCTTTGTGTTGCAAAACCACTTTTCGCACTTGTGTTAGTGTTGCCATGCCATTTTCTGCACTTGTGCTAGAGTTGAAAACCACTTTTTGCACATGTGTTGGTGTTGCAAAACCACTTTTTGCACTTGTGTTAGCATTGAAAACCACTTTTCGCACATGTGTTAGTGTTGAAAAACCATTTTCCGCACTCGGGCTGGTGTTGATAACCACTTTTCGCGCTCTTGTTCGTGTTCAAAACCACTTTTCGCACTTGTGTTAGTGTTGAAAAACCATTTTCTGCACTCGTGCTCGTGTTGATAACCACTTTTCGCGCTCTTGTTCACGTTCAAACCACTTTCCACACTTGTGCTGGCGTTGAAAACAACTTTTCTCACTTTTGCAAGTGTTGCAAAACCACTTTTCTTACCTGTGTTGGCATTGAAAACCACTTTTTGCACTTGTGTTGGTGTTGCAATACCACTTTTCGCACTTGTGTTGGCGTTGAAAACCACTTTTTGCACTTGTTTTGGTGTTGCAAAACCACTTTTCGCACTTGTGCTAGCATTGAAAGCGACTTTTTGCACTTGTGCTTGTGTTGCAAAACCACTTTTTGCACTTGTGTTAGCGTTGCAAAACCACTTTTCCCACTTGTGTTGGCGTTGAAAACCACTTTTCGCACTTTTGCAAGTGTTGCAAAACCACTTTCTACAATTGTGCTGGCGTTGAAAACCACTTATTGCACTTGTGTGAGTGTTGCAAAACCACTTTTCGCACATGTGTTTGTGTTGAAAAACCATTTTCCGCACTCGTGCTCGTGTTGATAACCACTTTTCGCGCTCTTGTTCATGTTCAAAACCACTTTCCACACTTGTGCTGGCGTTGAAAACAACTTTTCTCACATTTGCAAGTGTTGCAAAACCACTTTTCATACCTGTGTTGGCATTGAAAACGACTTTTTGCACTTGTGCTTGTGTTGCAAAACCACTTTTCGCACTTGTGTTGGCTTTGAAAACCACTTTTTGCACTTGTGTTAGCGTTGCAAAACCACTTTTCCCACCTGTGTTGGTGTTACTAATCCACTTTCCACACCTGCGCTCGTGTTGCAAATCCACTTTTCACACTTGTGTTGGCGTTAAAAACCACTTTTCGCACTTGTGTTAGTGTTGCCATACCACTTTCTGCACTTGTGCTGGCGTTGAAAACCACTTTTCGCACATGTGTTAGCGTTGCAAAACCATTTTCCGCACTCGTGCTCGTGTTGATAACCACTTTTCGCGCTCTTGTTCATGTTCAAAACCACTTTCTACAATTGTGCTGGCGTTGAAAACCACTTATCGCACTTGTGTGAGTGTTGCAAAACCACTTTTTGCACTTGTGTTGGTGTTCACAAACCACTTTTCACACTTGTGTTGGTGTTGTAAAACCACTTTTCACACTTGTGCTGGTGTTGAAAACCACTTTTCGCACTTTTGCAAGTGTTGCAAAACCACGCTCCACAATTGTGCTGGAGTTGAAAACCACTTATCGCACTTGTGTTAGTGTTGCAAAGCCATTTTCCACACTCGTGCTGGTGTTGATAACCACTTTTTGCGCACTTGGTATTGTTCAAAACCACTTTTAGCACTTCTCTTAGTGTTGCAAAACCACTTTTCGCACTTGTGTTAGTGTTGCCATACCATTTTCTGCACTTGTGCTGGCGTTGAAAACCACTTTTCGCACATGTGTTGGTGTTGATAACCACTTTTCGCGCTCTTGTTCATGTTCAAAACCACTTTCCACACTTGTGCTGGCGTTGAAAACAACTTTTCGCACTTTTGCAAGTATTGCAAAACCACTTTTCACACCTGTGTTGGCATTGAAAACCACGTTTTGCACTTGTGTTGGTGTTGCAAAACCACTTTTCGCACTTGTGCTAGCATTGAAAACGACTTTTTGCACTTGTGCTTGTGTTGCAAAACCACTTTTCACACTTGTGTTGGCGTTGAAAACCACTTTTTACACTTGTTTTGGTGTTGCAAAACCACTTTTCGCACTTGTGCTAGCACTGAATGCGACTTTTTGCACTTGTGCTTGTGTTGCAAAACCACTTTTCGCACTTGTGTTAGTGTTGCAAAACCAATTTCGACACTTGTGTTAGTATTGCTAAACCACTTTCCGCACTTGTGCTCGTGTTGATAACCACTTTTTGCGCTCTTGTTATTGTTCAAAACCACTTTTAGCACTTCTCTTAGTGGTGCAAAACCACTTTTCGCACTTGTGTTAGTGTTGCCATACTATTTTCTGCACTTGTGCTGGCGTTGAAAACCACTTTTCGCACATGTGTTGGTGCTGCAACACCACGTTTTGCACTTGTGTTAGCGTTGAAAACCACTTTTCGCACATGTGTTGGTGTTGAAAAACCATTTTCAGCACTCGGGCTGGTGTTGATAACCACTTTTCGCGCTCTTGTTCGTGTTCAAAACAACTTTTCGCACATGTGTTTGTGTTGAAAAACCATTTTCCGCACTCGTGCTCGTGTTGATAACCACTTTTCGCGCTCTTGTTCATGTTCAAAACCACTTTCCACACTTGTGCTAGCGTTGAAAACAACTTTTCTCACATTTGCAAGTGTTGCAAAACCACTTTTCATAGCTGTGTTGGCATTGAAAACGACTTTTTGCACTTGTGCTTGTGTTGCAAAACCACTTTTCGCACTTGTGTTGGCGTTGAAAACCAATTTTTGCACTTGTGTTAGCGTTGCAAAACCACTTTTCCCACCTGTGTTGGTGTTACTAATCCACTTTCCACACCTGCGCTCGTGTTGCAAATCCACTTTTCACACTTGTGTTGGCGTTGAAAACCACTTTTCGCACTTGTGTTAGTGTTGCCATACCACTTTCTGCACTTGTGCTGGCGTTGAAAACCACTTTTCGCACATGTGTTGGTGTTGCAAAACCACTTTTTGCACTTGTGTTAGCGTTGAAAACCACTTTTCGCACATGTGTTAGTGTTGAAAAACCATTTTGCACACTCGGGCTGGTGTTGATAACCACTTTTCGCGCTCTTGTTCGTGTTCAAAACAACCTTTCGCACATGTGTTAGTGTTGAAAAACCATTTTCCGCACTCGTGCTCGTGTTGATAACCACTTTTCGCGCTCTTGTTCATGTTCAAAACCACTTCCACACTTGTGCTGGCGTTGAAAACAACTTTTCTCACTTTTGCAAGTGTTGCAAAACCACTTTTCATACCTGTGTTGGCATTGAAAACCACTTTTTGCACTTGTGTTGGTGTTGCACAACCACTTTTCGCACTTGTGCGAGCATTGAAAACGATTTTTTGCACTTGTGCTTGTGTGCAAAACCACTTTTCGCACTTGTGTTGGCGTTGAAAACCACTTTTTGCACTTGTTTTGGTGTTGCAAAACCACTTTTCGCACTTGGCTAGCATTGAAAGTGACTTTTTGCACTTGTGCTTGTGTTGCAAAACCACTTTTTGAACTTGTGTTAGCGTTGCAAAACCACTTTTCCCAATTGTGTTGGTGTTACTAATCCACTTTCCACACCTGCGCTCGTGTTGCAAATCCACTTTTCACACTTGTGTTGGCGTTGAAAACCACTTTTTGCACTTGTGTTGGTGTTGCAAAACCACTTTTCGCACTTGTGCGAGCATTGAAAACTATTTTTTGCACTTGTGCTTGTGTTGCAAAACCACTTTTCGCACTTGTGTTGGCGTTGAAAACCACTTTTTGCACTTGTTTTGGTGTTGCAAAACCACTTTTCGCACTTGTGCTGGCATTGAAAGCGACTTTTTGCACTTGTGCTTGTGTTGCAAAACCACTTTTTGCACTTGTGTTAGCGTTGCAAAACCACTTTTCCCACTTGTGTTGGTGCTAATAATCCACTTTCCACACCTGCGCTCGTGTTGCAAATCCACTTTTCACACTTGTGCTGGCGTTGAAAACCACTTATCGCACTTGTGTTAGTGTTACAAAACCACTTTTCGCACTGTGTTAGTGTTGCAAAACCACTTTTCGCACTTGTGTGAGTGTTGCAAAACCATTTTCCGCACTCGTGCTGGTGTTGATAACCATTTTTTGCGCTCTTGTTATTGTTCAAAACCACTTTTAGCACTTCTCTTTGTGTTGCAAAACCACTTTTCGCACTTGTGCTAGTGTTGCCATGCCATTTTCTGCACTTGTGCTAGAGTTGAAAACCACTTTTTGCACATGTGTTGGTGTTGCAAAACCACTTTTTGCACTTGTGTTAGCGTTGAAAACCACTTTTCGCACATGTGTTAGTGTTGAAAAACCATTTTCCGCACTCGGGCTGGTGTTGATAACCACTTTTCGCGCTCTTGTTCGTGTTCAAAACCACTTTTCGCACTTGTGTTAGTGTTGAAAAACCATTTTCTGCACTCGTGCTCGTGTTGATAACCACTTTTCGCGCTCTTGTTCACGTTCAAACCACTTTCCACACTTGTGCTGGCGTTGAAAACAACTTTTCTCACTTTTGCAAGTGTTGCAAAACCACTTTTCTTACCTGTGTTGGCATTGAAAACCACTTTTTGCACTTGTGTTGGTGTTTCAATACCACTTTTCGCACTTGTGTTGGCGTTGAAAACCACTTTTTGCACTTGTTTTGGTGTTGCAAAACCACTTTTCGCACTTGTGCTAGCATTGAAAGCGACTTTTTGCACTTGTGCTTGTGTTGCAAAACCACTTTTTGCACTTGTGTTAGCGTTGCAAAACCACTTTTCCCACTTGTGTTGGCGTTGAAAACCACTTTTCGCACTTTTGCAAGTGTTGCAAAACCACTTTCTACAATTGTGCTGGCGTTGAAAACCACTTATTGCACTTGTGTGAGTGTTGCAAAACCACTTTTCGCACATGTGTTTGTGTTGAAAAACCATTTTCCGCACTCGTGCTCGTGTTGATAACCACTTTTCGCGCTCTTGTTCATGTTCAAAACCACTTTCCACACTTGTGCTGGCGTTGAAAACAACTTTTCTCACATTTGCAAGTGTTGCAAAACCACTTTTCATACCTGTGTTGGCATTGAAAACGACTTTTTGCACTTGTGCTTGTGTTGCAAAACCACTTTTCGCACTTGTGTTGGCTTTGAAAACCACTTTTTGCACTTGTGTTAGCGTTGCAAAACCACTTTTCCCACCTGTGTTGGTGTTACTAATCCACTTTCCACACCTGCGCTCGTGTTGCAAATCCACTTTTCACACTTGTGTTGGCGTTAAAAACCACTTTTCGCACTTGTGTTAGTGTTGCCATACCACTTTCTGCACTTGTGCTGGCGTTGAAAACCACTTTTCGCACATGTGTTAGCGTTGCAAAACCATTTTCCGCACTCGTGCTCGTGTTGATAACCACTTTTCGCGCTCTTGTTCATGTTCAAAACCACTTTCTACAATTGTGCTGGCGTTGAAAACCACTTATCGCACTTGTGTGAGTGTTGCAAAACCACTTTTTGCACTTGTGTTGGTGTTCACAAACCACTTTTCACACTTGTGTTGGTGTTGTAAAACCACTTTTCACACTTGTGCTGGTGTTGAAAACCACTTTTCGCACTTTTGCAAGTGTTGCAAAACCACGCTCCACAATTGTGCTGGAGTTGAAAACCACTTATCGCACTTGTGTTAGTGTTGCAAAGCCATTTTCCACACTCGTGCTGGTGTTGATAACCACTTTTTGCGCGCTTGGTATTGTTCAAAACCACTTTTAGCACTTCTCTTAGTGTTGCAAAACCACTTTTCGCACTTGTGTTAGTGTTGCCATACCATTTTCTGCACTTGTGCTAGCATTGAAAGCGACTTTTTGCACTTGTGCTTGTGTTGCAAAACCACTTTTTGCACTTGTGTTAGCGTTGCAAAACCACTTTTCCCACTTGTGTTGGCGTTGAAAACCACTTTTCGCACTTTTGCAAGTGTTGCAAAACCACTTTCTACAATTGTGCTGGCGTTGAAAACCACTTATTGCACTTGTGTGAGTGTTGCAAAACCACTTTTCGCACATGTGTTTGTGTTGAAAAACCATTTTCCGCACTCGTGCTCGTGTTGATAACCACTTTTCGCGCTCTTGTTCATGTTCAAAACCACTTTCCACACTTGTGCTGGCGTTGAAAACAACTTTTCTCACATTTGCAAGTGTTGCAAAACCACTTTTCATACCTGTGTTGGCATTGAAAACGACTTTTTGCACTTGTGCTTGTGTTGCAAAACCACTTTTCGCACTTGTGTTGGCTTTGAAAACCACTTTTTGCACTTGTGTTAGCGTTGCAAAACCACTTTTCCCACCTGTGTTGGTGTTACTAATCCACTTTCCACACCTGCGCTCGTGTTGCAAATCCACTTTTCACACTTGTGTTGGCGTTAAAAACCACTTTTCGCACTTGTGTTAGTGTTGCCATACCACTTTCTGCACTTGTGCTGGCGTTGAAAACCACTTTTCGCACATGTGTTAGCGTTGCAAAACCATTTTCCGCACTCGTGCTCGTGTTGATAACCACTTTTCGCGCTCTTGTTCATGTTCAAAACCACTTTCTACAATTGTGCTGGCGTTGAAAACCACTTATCGCACTTGTGTGAGTGTTGCAAAACCACTTTTTGCACTTGTGTTGGTGTTCACAAACCACTTTTCACACTTGTGTTGGTGTTGTAAAACCACTTTTCACACTTGTGCTGGTGTTGAAAACCACTTTTCGCACTTTTGCAAGTGTTGCAAAACCACGCTCCACAATTGTGCTGGAGTTGAAAACCACTTATCGCACTTGTGTTAGTGTTGCAAAGCCATTTTCCACACTCGTGCTGGTGTTGATAACCACTTTTTGCGCACTTGGTATTGTTCAAAACCACTTTTAGCACTTCTCTTAGTGTTGCAAAACCACTTTTCGCACTTGTGTTAGTGTTGCCATACCATTTTCTGCACTTGTGCTGGCGTTGAAAACCACTTTTCGCACATGTGTTGGTGTTGATAACCACTTTTCGCGCTCTTGTTCATGTTCAAAACCACTTTCCACACTTGTGCTGGCGTTGAAAACAACTTTTCGCACTTTTGCAAGTATTGCAAAACCACTTTTCACACCTGTGTTGGCATTGAAAACCACGTTTTGCACTTGTGTTGGTGTTGCAAAACCACTTTTCGCACTTGTGCTAGCATTGAAAACGACTTTTTGCACTTGTGCTTGTGTTGCAAAACCACTTTTCACACTTGTGTTGGCGTTGAAAACCACTTTTTACACTTGTTTTGGTGTTGCAAAACCACTTTTCGCACTTGTGCTAGCACTGAATGCGACTTTTTGCACTTGTGCTTGTGTTGCAAAACCACTTTTCGCACTTGTGTTAGTGTTGCAAAACCAATTTCGACACTTGTGTTAGTATTGCTAAACCACTTTCCGCACTTGTGCTCGTGTTGATAACCACTTTTTGCGCTCTTGTTATTGTTCAAAACCACTTTTAGCACTTCTCTTAGTGGTGCAAAACCACTTTTCGCACTTGTGTTAGTGTTGCCATACTATTTTCTGCACTTGTGCTGGCGTTGAAAACCACTTTTCGCACATGTGTTGGTGCTGCAACACCACGTTTTGCACTTGTGTTAGCGTTGAAAACCACTTTTCGCACATGTGTTGGTGTTGAAAAACCATTTTCAGCACTCGGGCTGGTGTTGATAACCACTTTTCGCGCTCTTGTTCGTGTTCAAAACAACTTTTCGCACATGTGTTTGTGTTGAAAAACCATTTTCCGCACTCGTGCTCGTGTTGATAACCACTTTTCGCGCTCTTGTTCATGTTCAAAACCACTTTCCACACTTGTGCTAGCGTTGAAAACAACTTTTCTCACATTTGCAAGTGTTGCAAAACCACTTTTCATAGCTGTGTTGGCATTGAAAACGACTTTTTGCACTTGTGCTTGTGTTGCAAAACCACTTTTCGCACTTGTGTTGGCGTTGAAAACCAATTTTTGCACTTGTGTTAGCGTTGCAAAACCACTTTTCCCACCTGTGTTGGTGTTACTAATCCACTTTCCACACCTGCGCTCGTGTTGCAAATCCACTTTTCACACTTGTGTTGGCGTTGAAAACCACTTTTCGCACTTGTGTTAGTGTTGCCATACCACTTTCTGCACTTGTGCTGGCGTTGAAAACCACTTTTCGCACATGTGTTGGTGTTGCAAAACCACTTTTTGCACTTGTGTTAGCGTTGAAAACCACTTTTCGCACATGTGTTAGTGTTGAAAAACCATTTTGCACACTCGGGCTGGTGTTGATAACCACTTTTCGCGCTCTTGTTCGTGTTCAAAACAACCTTTCGCACATGTGTTAGTGTTGAAAAACCATTTTCCGCACTCGTGCTCGTGTTGATAACCACTTTTCGCGCTCTTGTTCATGTTCAAAACCACTTCCACACTTGTGCTGGCGTTGAAAACAACTTTTCTCACTTTTGCAAGTGTTGCAAAACCACTTTTCATACCTGTGTTGGCATTGAAAACCACTTTTTGCACTTGTGTTGGTGTTGCACAACCACTTTTCGCACTTGTGCGAGCATTGAAAACGATTTTTTGCACTTGTGCTTGTGTGCAAAACCACTTTTCGCACTTGTGTTGGCGTTGAAAACCACTTTTTGCACTTGTTTTGGTGTTGCAAAACCACTTTTCGCACTTGGCTAGCATTGAAAGTGACTTTTTGCACTTGTGCTTGTGTTGCAAAACCACTTTTTGAACTTGTGTTAGCGTTGCAAAACCACTTTTCCCAATTGTGTTGGTGTTACTAATCCACTTTCCACACCTGCGCTCGTGTTGCAAATCCACTTTTCACACTTGTGTTGGCGTTGAAAACCACTTTTTGCACTTGTGTTGGTGTTGCAAAACCACTTTTCGCACTTGTGCGAGCATTGAAAACTATTTTTTGCACTTGTGCTTGTGTTGCAAAACCACTTTTCGCACTTGTGTTGGCGTTGAAAACCACTTTTTGCACTTGTTTTGGTGTTGCAAAACCACTTTTCGCACTTGTGCTGGCATTGAAAGCGACTTTTTGCACTTGTGCTTGTGTTGCAAAACCACTTTTTGCACTTGTGTTAGCGTTGCAAAACCACTTTTCCCACTTGTGTTGGTGCTAATAATCCACTTTCCACACCTGCGCTCGTGTTGCAAATCCACTTTTCACACTTGTGCTGGCGTTGAAAACCACTTATCGCACTTGTGTTAGTGTTACAAAACCACTTTTCGCACTGTGTTAGTGTTGCAAAACCACTTTTCGCACTTGTGTGAGTGTTGCAAAACCATTTTCCGCACTCGTGCTGGTGTTGATAACCATTTTTTGCGCTCTTGTTATTGTTCAAAACCACTTTTAGCACTTCTCTTTGTGTTGCAAAACCACTTTTCGCACTTGTGCTAGTGTTGCCATGCCATTTTCTGCACTTGTGCTAGAGTTGAAAACCACTTTTTGCACATGTGTTGGTGTTGCAAAACCACTTTTTGCACTTGTGTTAGCGTTGAAAACCACTTTTCGCACATGTGTTAGTGTTGAAAAACCATTTTCCGCACTCGGGCTGGTGTTGATAACCACTTTTCGCGCTCTTGTTCGTGTTCAAAACCACTTTTCGCACTTGTGTTAGTGTTGAAAAACCATTTTCTGCACTCGTGCTCGTGTTGATAACCACTTTTCGCGCTCTTGTTCACGTTCAAACCACTTTCCACACTTGTGCTGGCGTTGAAAACAACTTTTCTCACTTTTGCAAGTGTTGCAAAACCACTTTTCTTACCTGTGTTGGCATTGAAAACCACTTTTTGCACTTGTGTTGGTGTTTCAATACCACTTTTCGCACTTGTGTTGGCGTTGAAAACCACTTTTTGCACTTGTTTTGGTGTTGCAAAACCACTTTTCGCACTTGTGCTAGCATTGAAAGCGACTTTTTGCACTTGTGCTTGTGTTGCAAAACCACTTTTTGCACTTGTGTTAGCGTTGCAAAACCACTTTTCCCACTTGTGTTGGCGTTGAAAACCACTTTTCGCACTTTTGCAAGTGTTGCAAAACCACTTTCTACAATTGTGCTGGCGTTGAAAACCACTTATTGCACTTGTGTGAGTGTTGCAAAACCACTTTTCGCACATGTGTTTGTGTTGAAAAACCATTTTCCGCACTCGTGCTCGTGTTGATAACCACTTTTCGCGCTCTTGTTCATGTTCAAAACCACTTTCCACACTTGTGCTGGCGTTGAAAACAACTTTTCTCACATTTGCAAGTGTTGCAAAACCACTTTTCATACCTGTGTTGGCATTGAAAACGACTTTTTGCACTTGTGCTTGTGTTGCAAAACCACTTTTCGCACTTGTGTTGGCTTTGAAAACCACTTTTTGCACTTGTGTTAGCGTTGCAAAACCACTTTTCCCACCTGTGTTGGTGTTACTAATCCACTTTCCACACCTGCGCTCGTGTTGCAAATCCACTTTTCACACTTGTGTTGGCGTTAAAAACCACTTTTCGCACTTGTGTTAGTGTTGCCATACCACTTTCTGCACTTGTGCTGGCGTTGAAAACCACTTTTCGCACATGTGTTAGCGTTGCAAAACCATTTTCCGCACTCGTGCTCGTGTTGATAACCACTTTTCGCGCTCTTGTTCATGTTCAAAACCACTTTCTACAATTGTGCTGGCGTTGAAAACCACTTATCGCACTTGTGTGAGTGTTGCAAAACCACTTTTTGCACTTGTGTTGGTGTTCACAAACCACTTTTCACACTTGTGTTGGTGTTGTAAAACCACTTTTCACACTTGTGCTGGTGTTGAAAACCACTTTTCGCACTTTTGCAAGTGTTGCAAAACCACGCTCCACAATTGTGCTGGAGTTGAAAACCACTTATCGCACTTGTGTTAGTGTTGCAAAGCCATTTTCCACACTCGTGCTGGTGTTGATAACCACTTTTTGCGCGCTTGGTATTGTTCAAAACCACTTTTAGCACTTCTCTTAGTGTTGCAAAACCACTTTTCGCACTTGTGTTAGTGTTGCCATACCATTTTCTGCACTTGTGCTGGCGTTGAAAACCACTTTTCGCACATGTGTTGGTGTTGATAACCACTTTTCGCGCTCTTGTTCATGTTCAAAACCACTTTCCACACTTGTGCTGGCGTTGAAAACAACTTTTCGCACTTTTGCAAGTATTGCAAAACCACTTTTCACACCTGTGTTGGCATTGAAAACCACGTTTTGCACTTGTGTTGGTGTTGCAAAACCACTTTTCGCACTTGTGCTAGCATTGAAAACGACTTTTTGCACTTGTGCTTGTGTTGCAAAACCACTTTTCACACTTGTGTTGGCGTTGAAAACCACTTTTTACACTTGTTTTGGTGTTGCAAAACCACTTTTCGCACTTGTGCTAGCACTGAATGCGACTTTTTGCACTTGTGCTTGTGTTGCAAAACCACTTTTCGCACTTGTGTTAGTGTTGCAAAACCAATTTCGACACTTGTGTTAGTATTGCTAAACCATGTTCCGCACTTGTGCTCGTGTTGATAACCACTTTTTGCGCTCTTGTTATTGTTCAAAACCACTTTTCGCACTTGTGTTAGTGTTGCCATACTATTTTCTGCACTTGTGCTGGCGTTGAAAACCACTTTTCGCACATGTGTTGGTGCTGCAACACCACGTTTTGCACTTGTGTTAGCGTTGAAAACCACTTTTCGCACATGTGTTGGTGTTGAAAAACCATTTTCAGCACTCGGGCTGGTGTTGATAACCACTTTTCGCGCTCTTGTTCGTGTTCAAAACAACTTTTCGCACATGTGTTTGTGTTGAAAAACCATTTTCCGCACTCGTGCTCGTGTTGATAACCACTTTTCGCGCTCTTGTTCATGTTCAAAACCACTTTCCACACTTGTGCTGGCGTTGAAAACAACTTTTCTCACATTTGCAAGTGTTGCAAAACCACTTTTCATAGCTGTGTTGGCATTGAAAACGACTTTTTGCACTTGTGCTTGTGTTGCAAAACCACTTTTCGCACTTGTGTTGGCGTTGAAAACCAATTTTTGCACTTGTGTTAGCGTTGCAAAACCACTTTTCCCACCTGTGTTGGTGTTACTAATCCACTTTCCACACCTGCGCTCGTGTTGCAAATCCACTTTTCACACTTGTGTTGGCGTTGAAAACCACTTTTCGCACTTGTGTTAGTGTTGCCATACCACTTTCTGCACTTGTGCTGGCGTTGAAAACCACTTTTCGCACATGTGTTGGTGTTGCAAAACCACTTTTTGCACTTGTGTTAGCGTTGAAAACCACTTTTCGCACATGTGTTAGTGTTGAAAAACCATTTTGCACACTCGGGCTGGTGTTGATAACCACTTTTCGCGCTCTTGTTCGTGTTCAAAACAACCTTTCGCACATGTGTTAGTGTTGAAAAACCATTTTCCGCACTCGTGCTCGTGTTGATAACCACTTTTCGCGCTCTTGTTCATGTTCAAAACCACTTCCACACTTGTGCTGGCGTTGAAAACAACTTTTCTCACTTTTGCAAGTGTTGCAAAACCACTTTTCATACCTGTGTTGGCATTGAAAACCACTTTTTGCACTTGTGTTGGTGTTGCAAAACCACTTTTCGCACTTGTGCGAGCATTGAAAACGATTTTTTGCACTTGTGCTTGTGTGCAAAACCACTTTTCGCACTTGTGTTGGCGTTGAAAACCACTTTTTGCACTTGTTTTGGTGTTGCAAAACCACTTTTCGCACTTGGCTAGCATTGAAAGTGACTTTTTGCACTTGTGCTTGTGTTGCAAAACAACTTTTTGAACTTGTGTTAGCGTTGCAAAACCACTTTTCCCAATTGTGTTGGTGTTACTAATCCACTTTCCACACCTGCGCTCGTGTTGCAAATCCACTTTTCACACTTGTGTTGGCGTTGAAAACCACTTTTTGCACTTGTGTTGGTGTTGCAAAACCACTTTTCGCACTTGTGCGAGCATTGAAAACTATTTTTTGCACTTGTGCTTGTGTTGCAAAACCACTTTTCGCACTTGTGTTGGCGTTGAAAACCACTTTTTGCACTTGTTTTGGTGTTGCAAAACCACTTTTCGCACTTGTGCTGGCATTGAAAGCGACTTTTTGCACTTGTGCTTGTGTTGCAAAACCACTTTTTGCACTTGTGTTAGCGTTGCAAAACCACTTTTCCCACTTGTGTTGGTGCTAATAATCCACTTTCCACACCTGCGCTCGTGTTGCAAATCCACTTTTCACACTTGTGCTGGCGTTGAAAACCACTTATCGCACTTGTGTTAGTGTTACAAAACCACTTTTCGCACTGTGTTAGTGTTGCAAAACCACTTTTCGCACTTGTGTGAGTGTTGCAAAACCATTTTCCGCACTCGTGCTGGTGTTGATAACCATTTTTTGCGCTCTTGTTATTGTTCAAAACCACTTTTAGCACTTCTCTTTGTGTTGCAAAACCACTTTTCGCACTTGTGCTAGTGTTGCCATGCCATTTTCTGCACTTGTGCTAGAGTTGAAAACCACTTTTTGCACATGTGTTGGTGTTGCAAAACCACTTTTTGCACTTGTGTTAGCGTTGAAAACCACTTTTCGCACATGTGTTAGTGTTGAAAAACCATTTTCCGCACTCGGGCTGGTGTTGATAACCACTTTTCGCGCTCTTGTTCGTGTTCAAAACCACTTTTCGCACTTGTGTTAGTGTTGAAAAACCATTTTCTGCACTCGTGCTCGTGTTGATAACCACTTTTCGCGCTCTTGTTCACGTTCAAACCACTTTCCACACTTGTGCTGGCGTTGAAAACAACTTTACTCACTTTTGCAAGTGTTGCAAAACCACTTTTCTTACCTGTGTTGGCATTGAAAACCACTTTTTGCACTTGTGTTGGTGTTTCAATACCACTTTTCGCACTTGTGTTGGCGTTGAAAACCACTTTTTGCACTTGTTTTGGTGTTGCAAAACCACTTTTCGCACTTGTGCTAGCATTGAAAGCGACTTTTTGCACTTGTGCTTGTGTTGCAAAACCACTTTTTGCACTTGTGTTAGCGTTGCAAAACCACTTTTCCCACTTGTGTTGGCGTTGAAAACCACTTTTCGCACTTTTGCAAGTGTTGCAAAACCACTTTCTACAATTGTGCTGGCGTTGAAAACCACTTATTGCACTTGTGTGAGTGTTGCAAAACCACTTTTCGCACATGTGTTTGTGTTGAAAAACCATTTTCCGCACTCGTGCTCGTGTTGATAACCACTTTTCGCGCTCTTGTTCATGTTCAAAACCACTTTCCACACTTGTGCTGGCGTTGAAAACAACTTTTCTCACATTTGCAAGTGTTGCAAAACCACTTTTCATACCTGTGTTGGCATTGAAAACGACTTTTTGCACTTGTGCTTGTGTTGCAAAACCACTTTTCGCACTTGTGTTGGCTTTGAAAACCACTTTTTGCACTTGTGTTAGCGTTGCAAAACCACTTTTCCCACCTGTGTTGGTGTTACTAATCCACTTTCCACACCTGCGCTCGTGTTGCAAATCCACTTTTCACACTTGTGTTGGCGTTAAAAACCACTTTTCGCACTTGTGTTAGTGTTGCCATACCACTTTCTGCACTTGTGCTGGCGTTGAAAACCACTTTTCGCACATGTGTTAGCGTTGCAAAACCATTTTCCGCACTCGTGCTCGTGTTGATAACCACTTTTCGCGCTCTTGTTCATGTTCAAAACCACTTTCTACAATTGTGCTGGCGTTGAAAACCACTTATCGCACTTGTGTGAGTGTTGCAAAACCACTTTTTGCACTTGTGTTGGTGTTCACAAACCACTTTTCACACTTGTGTTGGTGTTGTAAAACCACTTTTCACACTTGTGCTGGTGTTGAAAACCACTTTTCGCACTTTTGCAAGTGTTGCAAAACCACGCTCCACAATTGTGCTGGAGTTGAAAACCACTTATCGCACTTGTGTTAGTGTTGCAAAGCCATTTTCCACACTCGTGCTGGTGTTGATAACCACTTTTTGCGCTCTTGGTATTGTTCAAAACCACTTTTAGCACTTCTCTTAGTGTTGCAAAATCACTTTTCGCACTTGTGTTAGTGTTACCATACCATTTTCTGCACTTGTGCTGGCGTTGAAAACCACTTTTCGCACATGTGTTGGTGTTGATAACCACTTTTCGCGCTCTTGTTCATGTTCAAAACCACTTTCCACACTTGTGCTGGCGTTGAAAACAACTTTTCGCACTTTTGCAAGTATTGCAAAACCACTTTTCACACCTGTGTTGGCATTGAAAACCACGTTTTGCACTTGTGTTGGTGTTGCAAAACCACTTTTCGCACTTGTGCTAGCATTGAAAACGACTTTTTGCACTTGTGCTTGTGTTGCAAAACCACTTTTCACACTTGTGTTGGCGTTGAAAACCACTTTTTACACTTGTTTTGGTGTTGCAAAACCACTTTTCGCACTTGTGCTAGCACTGAATGCGACTTTTTGCACTTGTGCTTGTGTTGCAAAACCACTTTTCGCACTTGTGTTAGTGTTGCAAAACCAATTTCGACACTTGTGTTAGTATTGCTAAACCATGTTCCGCACTTGTGCTCGTGTTGATAACCACTTTTTGCGCTCTTGTTATTGTTCAAAACCACTTTTCGCACTTGTGTTAGTGTTGCCATACTATTTTCTGCACTTGTGCTGGCGTTGAAAACCACTTTTCGCACATGTGTTGGTGCTGCAACACCACGTTTTGCACTTGTGTTAGCGTTGAAAACCACTTTTCGCACATGTGTTGGTGTTGAAAAACCATTTTCAGCACTCGGGCTGGTGTTGATAACCACTTTTCGCGCTCTTGTTCGTGTTCAAAACAACTTTTCGCACATGTGTTTGTGTTGAAAAACCATTTTCCGCACTCGTGCTCGTGTTGATAACCACTTTTCGCGCTCTTGTTCATGTTCAAAACCACTTTCCACACTTGTGCTGGCGTTGAAAACAACTTTTCTCACATTTGCAAGTGTTGCAAAACCACTTTTCATAGCTGTGTTGGCATTGAAAACGACTTTTTGCACTTGTGCTTGTGTTGCAAAACCACTTTTCGCACTTGTGTTGGCGTTGAAAACCAATTTTTGCACTTGTGTTAGCGTTGCAAAACCACTTTTCCCACCTGTGTTGGTGTTACTAATCCACTTTCCACACCTGCGCTCGTGTTGCAAATCCACTTTTCACACTTGTGTTGGCGTTGAAAACCACTTTTCGCACTTGTGTTAGTGTTGCCATACCACTTTCTGCACTTGTGCTGGCGTTGAAAACCACTTTTCGCACATGTGTTGGTGTTGCAAAACCACTTTTTGCACTTGTGTTAGCGTTGAAAACCACTTTTCGCACATGTGTTAGTGTTGAAAAACCATTTTGCACACTCGGGCTGGTGTTGATAACCACTTTTCGCGCTCTTGTTCGTGTTCAAAACAACCTTTCGCACATGTGTTAGTGTTGAAAAACCATTTTCCGCACTCGTGCTCGTGTTGATAACCACTTTTCGCGCTCTTGTTCATGTTCAAAACCACTTCCACACTTGTGCTGGCGTTGAAAACAACTTTTCTCACTTTTGCAAGTGTTGCAAAACCACTTTTCATACCTGTGTTGGCATTGAAAAGTGACTTTTTGCACTTGTGCTTGTGTTGCAAAACCACTTTTTGAACTTGTGTTAGCGTTGCAAAACCACTTTTCCCAATTGTGTTGGTGTTACTAATCCACTTTCCACACCTGCGCTCGTGTTGCAAATCCACTTTTCACACTTGTGTTGGCGTTGAAAACCACTTTTTGCACTTGTGTTGGTGTTGCAAAACCACTTTTCGCACTTGTGCGAGCATTGAAAACTATTTTTTGCACTTGTGCTTGTGTTGCAAAACCACTTTTCGCACTTGTGTTGGCGTTGAAAACCACTTTTTGCACTTGTTTTGGTGTTGCAAAACCACTTTTCGCACTTGTGCTGGCATTGAAAGGGACTTTTTGCACTTGTGCTTGTGTTGCAAAACCACTTTTTGCACTTGTGTTAGCGTTGCAAAACCACTTTTCCCACTTGTGTTGGTGCTAATAATCCACTTTCCACACCTGCGCTCGTGTTGCAAATCCACTTTTCACACTTGTGCTGGCGTTGAAAACCA
This sequence comes from Myxine glutinosa, assembly GCF_964187855.1. Classification (NCBI taxonomy): domain Eukaryota; kingdom Metazoa; phylum Chordata; class Myxini; order Myxiniformes; family Myxinidae; genus Myxine; species Myxine glutinosa. The sequence continues at coordinate 146,470,473 of NC_136264.1, forward strand.
CTTATCGCACTTGTGTTGGTGTTGCAAAACCATTTTTCGCACTTGTGCTAACATTGAAAGCGACTTTTTGCACTTGTGCTTGTGTTGCAAAACCACTTTTCGCACTTGTGTTAGTGTTGCAAAACCAATTTCGACACTTGTGTTAGTATTGCTAAACCACTTTCCGCACTTGTGCTGGGGTAAAAAACCACTTTTCGCACTTGTGCTCGTGTTGATAACCACTTTTTGCGCTCTTGTTATTGTTCAAAACAACTTTTCGCACATGTGTTAGTGTTCAAAAACCATTTTCCGCACTCGTGCTCGTGTTGATAACCACTTTTCGTGCGCTTGTTCGTGTTCAAAACCTCTTTCCGCACTTGTGTTAGTGTTGCAAAACCAATTTCGACACTTGTGTTAGTATTGCTAAACCACTTTCCGCAGTTGTGCTGGGGTAGAAAACCACTTTTCGCAATTGTGCTCGTGTTGAAAAACACTTTTTGCGCTCCTGTTAGTGTTACAAATCCACTTTTCGCACTGTGTTAGTGTTGCAAAACCACTTTTCGCACTTGTGTGAGTGTTGCAAAACCATTTTCCGCACTCGTGCTGGTGTTGATAACCATTTTTTGCGCTCTTGTTATTGTTCAAAACCACTTTTAGCACTTCTCTTTGTGTTGCAAAACCACTTTTCGCACTTGTGTTAGTGTTGCCATGCCATTTTCTGCACTTGTGCTAGAGTTGAAAACCACTTTTTGCACATGTGTTGGTGTTGCAAAACCACTTTTTGCACTTGTGTTAGCATTGAAAACCACTTTTCGCACATGTGTTAGTGTTGAAAAACCATTTTCCGCACTCGGGCTGGTGTTGATAACCACTTTTCGCGCTCTTGTTCGTGTTCAAAACCACTTTTCGCACTTGTGTTAGTGTTGAAAAACCATTTTCTGCACTCGTGCTCGTGTTGATAACCACTTTTCGCGCTCTTGTTCACGTTCAAACCACTTTCCACACTTGTGCTGGCGTTGAAAACAACTTTTCTCACTTTTGCAAGTGTTGCAAAACCACTTTTCTTACCTGTGTTGGCATTGAAAACCACTTTTTGCACTTGTGTTGGTGTTGCAATACCACTTTTCGCACTTGTGTTGGCGTTGAAAACCACTTTTTGCACTTGTTTTGGTGTTGCAAAACCACTTTTCGCACTTGTGCTAGCATTGAAAGCGACTTTTTGCACTTGTGCTTGTGTTGCAAAACCACTTTTTGCACTTGTGTTAGCGTTACAAAACCACTTTTCCCACTTGTGTTGGCGTTGAAAACCACTTTTCGCACTTTTGCAAGTGTTGCAAAACCACTTTCTACAATTGTGCTGGCGTTGAAAACCACTTATTGCACTTGTGTGAGTGTTGCAAAACCACTTTTCGCACATGTGTTTGTGTTGAAAAACCATTTTCCGCACTCGTGCTCGTGTTGATAACCACTTTTCGCGCTCTTGTTCATGTTCAAAACCACTTTCCACACTTGTGCTGGCGTTGAAAACAACTTTTCTCACATTTGCAAGTGTTGCAAAACCACTTTTCATAGCTGTGTTGGCATTGAAAACGACTTTTTGCACTTGTGCTTGTGTTGCAAAACCACTTTTCGCACTTGTGTTGGCGTTGAAAACCAATTTTTGCACTTGTGTTAGCGTTGCAAAACCACTTTTCCCACCTGTGTTGGTGTTACTAATCCACTTTCCACACCTGCGCTCGTGTTGCAAATCCACTTTTCACACTTGTGTTGGCGTTGAAAACCACTTTTCGCACTTGTGTTAGTGTTGCCATACCACTTTCTGCACTTGTGCTGGCGTTGAAAACCACTTTTCGCACATGTGTTGGTGTTGCAAAACCACTTTTTGCACTTGTGTTAGCGTTGAAAACCACTTTTCGCACATGTGTTAGTGTTGAAAAACCATTTTGCACACTCGGGCTGGTGTTGATAACCACTTTTCGCGCTCTTGTTCGTGTTCAAAACAACCTTTCGCACATGTGTTAGTGTTGAAAAACCATTTTCCGCACTCGTGCTCGTGTTGATAACCACTTTTCGCGCTCTTGTTCATGTTCAAAACCACTTCCACACTTGTGCTGGCGTTGAAAACAACTTTTCTCACTTTTGCAAGTGTTGCAAAACCACTTTTCATACCTGTGTTGGCATTGAAAACCACTTTTTGCACTTGTGTTGGTGTTGCAAAACCACTTTTCGCACTTGTGCGAGCATTGAAAACGATTTTTTGCACTTGTGCTTGTGTGCAAAACCACTTTTCGCACTTGTGTTGGCGTTGAAAACCACTTTTTGCACTTGTTTTGTTGTTGCAAAACCACTTTTCGCACTTGGCTAGCATTGAAAGTGACTTTTTGCTCTTGTGCTTGTGTTGCAAAACCACTTTTTGAACTTGTGTTAGCGTTGCAAAACCACTTTTCCCAATTGTGTTGGTGTTACTAATCCACTTTCCACACCTGCGCTCGTGTTGCAAATCCACTTTTCACACTTGTGTTGGCGTTGAAAACCACTTTTTGCACTTGTGTTGGTGTTGCAAAACCACTTTTCGCACTTGTGCGAGCATTGAAAACTATTTTTTGCACTTGTGCTTGTGTTGCAAAACCACTTTTCGCACTTGTGTTGGCGTTGAAAACCACTTTTTGCACTTGTTTTGGTGTTGCAAAACCACTTTTCGCACTTGTGCTGGCATTGAAAGCGACTTTTTGCACTTGTGCTTGTGTTGCAAAACCACTTTTTGCACTTGTGTTAGCGTTGCAAAACCACTTTTCCCACTTGTGTTGGTGCTAATAATCCACTTTCCACACCTGCGCTCGTGTTGCAAATCCACTTTTCACACTTGTGCTGGCGTTGAAAACCACTTATCGCACTTGTGTTAGTGTTACAAAACCACTTTTCGCACTTGTGTTGGTATTGACAAACCACTTTTCACACTTGTGTTGGTGTTGTAGAATCACTTTCTGCACCTGCGCTCGTGTTGCAAAGCAACTCTTCGCACTTGTGTTGGAGATGCAAAACCTCTTTCCGCACCTGTGCTGGCATAGAAAACCACTTTTCGCACTTGTCTTAGTGTTGCAAAACCAATTTCGACACTTGTGTTAGTACTGCTAAACCACTTTCCACACTTGTGCTGGCGTTGAAAACAACTTTTCACACTTTTGCAAGTGTTGCAAAACCACTTTTCATACCTGTGTTGGCATTGAAAACCACTTTTTGCACTTGTGTTGGTGTTGCAAAACCACTTTTCGCACTTGTGCGAGCATTGAAAACGATTTTTTGCACTTGTGCTTGTGTTGCAAAACCACTTTTCGCACTTGTGTTGGCGTTGAAAACCACTTTTTGCACTTGTTTTGGTGTTGCAAAACCACTTTTCGCATTTGTGCTAGCATTGAAAGTGACTTTTTGCACTTGTGCTTGTGTTGCAAAACCACTTTTTGAACTTGTGTTAGCGTTACAAAACCACTTTTCCCAATTGTGTTGATGTTACTAATTCACTTTCCACACCTGCGCTCGTTTTGCAAAGCCACTTTTCACACTTGTGTTGGCGTTGAAAACCACTTTTTGCACTTGTGCTTGTGTTGCAAAACCACTTTTCGCACTTGTGTTAGTGTTGCAAAACCAATTTCGACACTTGTGTTAGTATTGCTAAACCACTTTCCGCACTTGTGCTGGGGTAAAAAACCACTTTTCGCACTTGTGCTCGTGTTGATAACCACTTTTTGCGCTCTTGTTATTGTTCAAAACAACTTTTCGCACATGTGTTAGTGTTCAAAAACCATTTTCCGCACTCGTGCTCGTGTTGATAACCACTTTTCGTGCGCTTGTTCGTGTTCAAAACCTCTTTCCGCACCCATGCTGGCATTGAAAGCGACTTTTTGCACTTGTGCTTGTGTTGCAAAACCACTTTTCGCACTTGTGTTAGTGTTGCAAAACCAATTTCGACACTTGTGTTAGTATTGCTAAACCACTTTCCGCAGTTGAGCTGGGGTAGAAAACCACTTTTCGCAATTGTGCTCGTGTTGAAAAACACTTTTTGCGCTCCTGTTAGTGTTGCAAATCCACTTTTCGCACTGTGTTAGTGTTGCAAAACCACTTTTCGCACTTGTGTGAGTGTTGCAAAACCATTTTCCGCACTCGTGCTGGTGTTGATAACCATTTTTTGCGCTCTTGTTATTGTTCAAAACCACTTTTAGCACTTCTCTTTGTGTTGCAAAACCACTTTTCGCACTTGTGTTAGTGTTGCCATGCCATTTTCTGCACTTGTGCGAGAGTTGAAAACCACTTTTTGCACATGTGTTGGTGTTGCAAAACCACTTTTTGCACTTGTGTTAGCGTTGAAAACCACTTTTCGCACATGTGTTAGTGTTGAAAAACCATTTTCCGCACTCGGGCTGGTGTTGATAACCACTTTTCGCGCTCTTGTTCGTGTTCAAAACCACTTTTCGCACTTGTGTTAGTGTTGAAAAACCATTTTCTGCACTCGTGCTCGTGTTGATAACCACTTTTCGCGCTCTTGTTCACGTTCAAACCACTTTCCACACTTGTGCTGGCGTTGAAAACAACTTTTCTCACTTTTGCAAGTGTTGCAAAACCACTTTTCTTACCTGTGTTGGCATTGAAAACCACTTTTTGCACTTGTGTTGGTGTTGCAATACCACTTTTCGCACTTGTGTTGGCGTTGAAAACCACTTTTTGCACTTGTTTTGGTGTTGCAAAACCACTTTTCGCACTTGTGCTAGCATTGAAAGCGACTTTTTGCACTTGTGCTTGTGTTGCAAAACCACTTTTTGCACTTGTGTTAGCGTTGCAAAACCACTTTTCCCACTTGTGTTGGCGTTGAAAACCACTTTTCGCACTTTTGCAAGTGTTGCAAAACCACTTTCTACAATTGTGCTGGCGTTGAAAACCACTTATTGCACTTGTGTGAGTGTTGCAAAACCACTTTTCGCACATGTGTTTGTGTTGAAAAACCATTTTCCGCACTCGTGCTCGTGTTGATAACCACTTTTCGCGCTCTTGTTCATGTTCAAAACCACTTTCCACACTTGTGCTGGCGTTGAAAACAACTTTTCTCACATTTGCAAGTGTTGCAAAACCACTTTTCATACCTGTGTTGGCATTGAAAACGACTTTTTGCACTTGTGCTTGTGTTGCAAAACCACTTTTCGCACTTGTGTTGGCGTTGAAAACCACTTTTTGCACTTGTGTTAGCGTTGCAAAACCACTTTTCCCACCTGTGTTGGTGTTACTAATCCACTTTCCACACCTGCGCTCGTGTTGCAAATCCACTTTTCACACTTGTGTTGGCGTTGAAAACCACTTTTCGCACTTGTGTTAATGTTGCCATACCACTTTCTGCACTTGTGCTGGCGTTGAAAACCACTTTTCGCACATGTGTTAGCGTTGCAAAACCATTTTCGGCACTCGTGCTCGTGTTGATAACCACTTTTCGCGCTCTTGTTCATGTTCAAAACCACTTTCTACAATTGTGCTGGCGTTGAAAACCACTTATCGCACTTGTGTGAGTGTTTCAAAACCACTTTTTGCACTTGTGTTGGTGTTCACAAACCACTTTTCACACTTGTGTTGGTGTTGTAAAACCACTTTTCACACTTGTGCTGGTGTTGAAAACCACTTTTCGCACTTTTGCAAGTATTGCAAAACCACGCTCCACAATTGTGCTGGAGTTGAAAACCACTTATCGCACTTGTGTTAGTGTTGCAAAGCCATTTTCCACACTCGTGCTGGTGTTGATAACCACTTTTTGCGCTCTTGGTATTGTTCAAAACCACTTTTAGCACTTCTCTTAGTGTTGCAAAACCACTTTTCGCACTTGTGTTAGTGTTGCCATACCATTTTCTGCACTTGTGCTGGCGTTGAAAACCACTTTTCGCACATGTGTTGGTGTTGATAACCACTTTTCGCGCTCTTGTTCATGTTCAAAACCACTTTCCACACTTGTGCTGGCGTTGAAAACAACTTTTCGCACTTTTGCAAGTATTGCAAAACCACTTTTCACACCTGTGTTGGCATTGAAAACCACGTTTTGCACTTGTGTTGGTGTTGCAAAACCACTTTTCGCACTTGTGCTAGCATTGAAAACGACTTTTTGCACTTGTGCTTGTGTTGCAAAACCACTTTTCACACTTGTGTTGGCGTTGAAAACCACTTTTTACACTTGTTTTGGTGTTGCAAAACCACTTTTCGCACTTGTGCTAGCACTGAATGCGACTTTTTGCACTTGTGCTTGTGTTGCAAAACCACTTTTCGCACTTGTGTTAGTGTTGCAAAACCAATTTCGACACTTGTGTTAGTATTGCTAAACCACTTTCCGCACTTGTGCTCGTGTTGATAACCACTTTTTGCGCTCTTGTTATTGTTCAAAACCACTTTTAGCACTTCTTTTCGTGGTGCAAAACCACTTTTCGCACTTGTGCTAGCACTGAATGCGACTTTTTGCACTTGTGCTTGTGTTGCAAAACCACTTTTCGCACTTGTGTTAGTGTTGCAAAACCAATTTCGACACTTGTGTTAGTATTGCTAAACCACTTTCCGCACTTGTGCTCGTGTTGATAACCACTTTTTGCGCTCTTGTTATTGTTCAAAACCACTTTTAGCACTTCCCTTAGTGGTGCAAAACCACTTTTCGCACTTGTGTTAGTGTTGCCATACTATTTTCTGCACTTGTGCTGGCGTTGAAAACCACTTTTCGCACATGTGTTGGTGTTGCAACACCACGTTTTGCACTTGTGTTAGCGTTGAAAACCACTTTTCGCACATGTGTTGGTGTTGAAAAACCATTTTCAGCACTCGGGCTGGTGTTGATAACCACTTTTCGCGCTCTTGTTCGTGTTCAAAACAACTTTTCGCACATGTGTTTGTGTTGAAAAACCATTTTCCGCACTCGTGCTCGTGTTGATAACCACTTTTCGCGCTCTTGTTCATGTTCAAAACCACTTTCCACACTTGTGCTGGCGTTGAAAACAACTTTTCTCACATTTGCAAGTGTTGCAAAACCACTTTTCATGGCTGTGTTGGCATTGAAAACGACTTTTTGCACTTGTGCTTGTGTTGCAAAACCACTTTTCGCACTTGTGTTGGCGTTGAAAACCAATTTTTGCACTTGTGTTAGCGTTGCAAAACCACTTTTCCCACCTGTGTTGGTGTTACTAATCCACTTTCCACACCTGCGCTCGTGTTGCAAATCCACTTTTCACACTTGTGTTGGCGTTGAAAACCACTTTTCGCACTTGTGTTAGTGTTGCCATACCACTTTCTGCACTTGTGCTGGCGTTGAAAACCACTTTTCGCACATGTGTTGGTGTTGCAAAACCACTTTTTGCACTTGTGTTAGCGTTGAAAACCACTTTTCGCACATGTGTTAGTGTTGAAAAACCATTTTGCACACTCGGGCTGGTGTTGATAACCACTTTTCGCGCTCTTGTTCGTGTTCAAAACAACCTTTCGCACATGTGTTAGTGTTGAAAAACCATTTTCCGCACTCGTGCTCATGTTGATAACCACTTTTCGCGCTCTTGTTCATGTTCAAAACCACTTCCACACTTGTGCTGGCGTTGAAAACAACTTTTCTCACTTTTGCAAGTGTTGCAAAACCACTTTTCATACCTGTGTTGGCATTGAAAACCACTTTTTGCACTTGTGTTGGTGTTGCAAAACCACTTTTCGCACTTGTGCGAGCATTGAAAACGATTTTTTGCACTTGTGCTTGTGTGCAAAACCACTTTTCGCACTTGTGTTGGCGTTGAAAACCACTTTTTGCACTTGTTTTGGTGTTGCAAAACCACTTTTCGCACTTGTGCTAGCATTGAAAGTGACTTTTTGCACTTGTGCTTGTGTTGCAAAACCACTTTTTGAACTTGTGTTAGCGTTGCAAAACCACTTTTCCCAATTGTGTTGGTGTTACTAATCCACTTTCCACACCTGCGCTCGTGTTGCAAATCCACTTTTCACACTTGTGTTGGCGTTGAAAACCACTTTTTGCACTTGTGTTGGTGTTGCAAAACCACTTTTCGCACTTGTGCGAGCATTGAAAACTATTTGTTGCACTTGTGCTTGTGTTGCAAAACCACTTTTCGCACTTGTGTTGGCGTTGAAAACCACTTTTTGCACTTGTTTTGGTGTTGCAAAACCACTTTTCGCACTTGTGCTGGCATTGAAAGCGACTTTTTGCACTTGTGCTTGTGTTGCAAAACCACTTTTTGCACTTGTGTTAGCGTTGCAAAACCACTTTTCCCACTTGTGTTGGTGCTAATAATCCACTTTCCACACCTGCGCTCGTGTTGCAAATCCACTTTTCACACTTGTGCTGGCGTTGAAAACCACTTATCGCACTTGTGTTAGTGTTACAAAACCACTTTTCGCACTTGTGTTGGTATTGACAAACCACTTTTCACACTTGTGTTGGTGTTGTAGAATCACTTTCTGCACCTGCGCTCGTGTTGCAAAGCAACTTTTCGCACTTGTGTTGGAGATGCAAAACCTCTTTCCGCACCTGTGCTGGCATAGAAAACCACTTTTCGCTCTTGTCTTAGTGTTGCAAAACCAATTTCGACACTTGTGTTAGTACTGCTAAACCACTTTCCACACTTGTGCTGGCGTTGAAAACAACTTTTCACACTTTTGCAAGTGTTGCAAAACCACTTTTCATTCCTGTGTTGGCATTGAAAACCACTTTTTGCACTTGTGTTGGTGTTGCAAAACCACTTTTCGCACTTGTGCGAGCATTGAAAACGATTTTTTGCACTTGTGCTTGTGTTGCAAAACCACTTTTCGCACTTGTGTTGGCGTTGAAAACCACTTTTTGCACTTGTTTTGGTGTTGCAAAACCACTTTTCGCATTTGTGCTAGCATTGAAAGTGACTTTTTGCACTTGTGCTTGTGTTGCAAAACCACTTTTTGAACTTGTGTTAGCGTTACAAAACCACTTTTCCCAATTGTGTTGATGTTACTAATCCACTTTCCACACCTGCGCTCGTTTTGCAAAGCCACTTTTCACACTTGTGTTGGCGTTGAAAACCACTTTTTGCACTTGTTTTGGTGTTGCAAAACCATTTTTCGCACTTGTGCTAACATTGAAAGCGACTTTTTGCACTTGTGCTTGTGTTGCAAAACCACTTTTCGCACTTGTGTTAGTGTTGCAAAACCAATTTCGACACTTGTGTTAGTATTGCTAAACCACTTTCCGCACTTGTGCTGGGGTAAAAAACCACTTTTCGCACTTGTGCTCGTGTTGATAACCACTTTTTGCGCTCTTGTTATTGTTCAAAACAACTTTTCGCACATGTGTTAGTGTTCAAAAACCATTTTCCGCACTCGTGCTCGTGTTGATAACCACTTTTCGTGCGCTTGTTCGTGTTCAAAACCTCTTTCCGCACCCATGCTGGCATTGAAAGCGACTTTTTGCACTTGTGCTTGTGTTGCAAAACCACTTTTCGCACTTGTGTTAGTGTTGCAAAACCAATTTCGACACTTGTGTTAGTATTGCTAAACCACTTTCCGCAGTTGTGCTGGGGTAGAAAACCACTTTTCGCAATTGTGCTCGTGTTGAAAAACCCTTTTTGCGCTCCTGTTAGTGTTACAAATCCACTTTTCGCACTGTGTTAGTGTTGCACAACCACTTTTCGCACTTGTGTGAGTGTTGCAAAACCATTTTCCGCATTCGTGCTGGTGTTGATAACAATTTTTTGCGCTCTTGTTATTGTTCAAAACCACTTTTAGCACTTCTCTTTGTGTTGCAAAACCACTTTTCGCACTTGTGTTAGTGTTGCCATTCCATTTTCTGCACTTGTGCTAGAGTTGAAAACCACTTTTTGCACATGTGTTGGTGTTGCAAAACCACTTTTTGCACTTGTGTTAGCATTGAAAACCACTTTTCGCACATGTGTTAGTGTTGAAAAACCATTTTCCGCACTCGGGCTGGTGTTGATAACCACTTTTCGCGCTCTTGTTCGTGTTCAAAACCACTTTTCGCACTTGTGTTAGTGTTGAAAAACCATTTTCTGCACTCGTGCTCGTGTTGATAACCACTTTTCGCGCTCTTGTTCACGTTCAAACCACTTTCCACACTTGTGCTGGCGTTGAAAACAACTTTTCTCACTTTTGCAAGTGTTGCAAAACCACTTTTCTTACCTGTGTTGGCATTGAAAACCACTTTTTGCACTTGTGTTGGTGTTGCAATACCACTTTTCGCACTTGTGTTGGCGTTGAAAACCACTTTTTGCACTTGTTTTGGTGTTGCAAAACCACTTTTCGCACTTGTGCTAGCATTGAAAGCGACTTTTTGCACTTGTGCTTGTGTTGCAAAACCACTTTTTGCACTTGTGTTAGCGTTGCAAAACCACTTTTCCCACTTGTGTTGGCGTTGAAAACCACTTTTCGCACTTTTGCAAGTGTTGCAAAACCACTTTCTACAATTGTGCTGGCGTTGAAAACCACTTATTGCACTTGTGTGAGTGTTGCAAAACCACTTTTCGCACATGTGTTTGTGTTGAAAAACCATTTTCCGCACTCGTGCTCGTGTTGATAACCACTTTTCGCGCTCTTGTTCATGTTCAAAACCACTTTCCACACTTGTGCTGGCGTTGAAAACAACTTTTCTCACATTTGCAAGTGTTGCAAAACCACTTTTCATACCTGTGTTGGCATTGAAAACGACTTTTTGCACTTGTGCTTGTGTTGCAAAACCACTTTTCGCACTTGTGTTGGCGTTGAAAACCACTTTTTGCACTTGTGTTAGCGTTGCAAAACCACTTTTCCCACCTGTGTTGGTGTTACTAATCCACTTTCCACACCTGCGCTCGTGTTGCAAATCCACTTTTCACACTTGTGTTGGCGTTGAAAACCACTTTTCGCACTTGTGTTAATGTTGCCATACCACTTTCTGCACTTGTGCTGGCGTTGAAAACCACTTTTCGCACATGTGTTAGCGTTGCAAAACCATTTTCGGCACTCGTGCTCGTGTTGATAACCACTTTTCGCGCTCTTGTTCATGTTCAAAACCACTTTCTACAATTGTGCTGGCGTTGAAAACCACTTATCGCACTTGTGTGAGTGTTTCAAAACCACTTTTTGCACTTGTGTTGGTGTTCACAAACCACTTTTCACACTTGTGTTGGTGTTGTAAAACCACTTTTCACACTTGTGCTGGTGTTGAAAACCACTTTTCGCACTTTTGCAAGTATTGCAAAACCACGCTCCACAATTGTGCTGGAGTTGAAAACCACTTATCGCACTTGTGTTAGTGTTGCAAAGCCATTTTCCACACTCGTGCTGGTGTTGATAACCACTTTTTGCGCTCTTGGTATTGTTCAAAACCACTTTTAGCACTTCTCTTAGTGTTGCAAAACCACTTTTCGCACTTGTGTTAGTGTTGCCATACCATTTTCTGCACTTGTGCTGGCGTTGAAAACCACTTTTCGCACATGTGTTGGTGTTGATAACCACTTTTCGCGCTCTTGTTCATGTTCAAAACCACTTTCCACACTTGTGCTGGCGTTGAAAACAACTTTTCGCACTTTTGCAAGTATTGCAAAACCACTTTTCACACCTGTGTTGGCATTGAAAACCACGTTTTGCACTTGTGTTGGTGTTGCAAAACCACTTTTCGCACTTGTGCTAGCATTGAAAACGACTTTTTGCACTTGTGCTTGTGTTGCAAAACCACTTTTCACACTTGTGTTGGCGTTGAAAACCACTTTTTACACTTGTTTTGGTGTTGCAAAACCACTTTTCGCACTTGTGCTAGCACTGAATGCGACTTTTTGCACTTGTGCTTGTGTTGCAAAACCACTTTTCGCACTTGTGTTAGTGTTGCAAAACCAATTTCGACACTTGTGTTAGTATTGCTAAACCACTTTCCGCACTTGTGCTCGTGTTGATAACCACTTTTTGCGCTCTTGTTATTGTTCAAAACCACTTTTAGCACTTCTTTTCGTGGTGCAAAACCACTTTTCGCACTTGTGCTAGCACTGAATGCGACTTTTTGCACTTGTGCTTGTGTTGCAAAACCACTTTTCGCACTTGTGTTAGTGTTGCAAAACCAATTTCGACACTTGTGTTAGTATTGCTAAACCACTTTCCGCACTTGTGCTCGTGTTGATAACCACTTTTTGCGCTCTTGTTATTGTTCAAAACCACTTTTAGCACTTCCCTTAGTGGTGCAAAACCACTTTTCGCACTTGTGTTAGTGTTGCCATACTATTTTCTGCACTTGTGCTGGCGTTGAAAACCACTTTTCGCACATGTGTTGGTGTTGCAACACCACGTTTTGCACTTGTGTTAGCGTTGAAAACCACTTTTCGCACATGTGTTGGTGTTGAAAAACCATTTTCAGCACTCGGGCTGGTGTTGATAACCACTTTTCGCGCTCTTGTTCGTGTTCAAAACAACTTTTCGCACATGTGTTTGTGTTGAAAAACCATTTTCCGCACTCGTGCTCGTGTTGATAACCACTTTTCGCGCTCTTGTTCATGTTCAAAACCACTTTCCACACTTGTGCTGGCGTTGAAAACAACTTTTCTCACATTTGCAAGTGTTGCAAAACCACTTTTCATAGCTGTGTTGGCATTGAAAACGACTTTTTGCACTTGTGCTTGTGTTGCAAAACCACTTTTCGCACTTGTGTTGGCGTTGAAAACCAATTTTTGCACTTGTGTTAGCGTTGCAAAACCACTTTTCCCACCTGTGTTGGTGTTACTAATCCACTTTCCACACCTGCGCTCGTGTTGCAAATCCACTTTTCACACTTGTGTTGGCGTTGAAAACCACTTTTCGCACTTGTGTTAGTGTTGCCATACCACTTTCTGCACTTGTGCTGGCGTTGAAAACCACTTTTCGCACATGTGTTGGTGTTGCAAAACCACTTTTTGCACTTGTGTTAGCGTTGAAAACCACTTTTCGCACATGTGTTAGTGTTGAAAAACCATTTTGCACACTCGGGCTGGTGTTGATAACCACTTTTCGCGCTCTTGTTCGTGTTCAAAACAACCTTTCGCACATGTGTTAGTGTTGAAAAACCATTTTCCGCACTCGTGCTCGTGTTGATAACCACTTTTCGCGCTCTTGTTCATGTTCAAAACCACTTCCACACTTGTGCTGGCGTTGAAAACAACTTTTCTCACTTTTGCAAGTGTTGCAAAACCACTTTTCATACCTGTGTTGGCATTGAAAACCACTTTTTGCACTTGTGTTGGTGTTGCAAAACCACTTTTCGCACTTGTGCGAGCATTGAAAACGATTTTTTGCACTTGTGCTTGTGTGCAAAACCACTTTTCGCACTTGTGTTGGCGTTGAAAACCACTTTTTGCACTTGTTTTGGTGTTGCAAAACCACTTTTCGCACTTGTGCTAGCATTGAAAGTGACTTTTTGCACTTGTGCTTGTGTTGCAAAACCACTTTTTGAACTTGTGTTAGCGTTGCAAAACCACTTTTCCCAATTGTGTTGGTGTTACTAATCCACTTTTCACACCTGCGCTCGTGTTGCAAATCCACTTTTCACACTTGTGTTGGCGTTGAAAACCACTTTTTGCACTTGTGTTGGTGTTGCAAAACCACTTTTCGCACTTGTGCGAGCATTGAAAACTATTTGTTGCACTTGTGCTTGTGTTGCAAAACCACTTTTCGCACTTGTGTTGGCGTTGAAAACCACTTTTTGCACTTGTTTTGGTGTTGCAAAACCACTTTTCGCACTTGTGCTGGCATTGAAAGCGACTTTTTGCACTTGTGCTTGTGTTGCAAAACCACTTTTTGCACTTGTGTTAGCGTTGCAAAACCACTTTTCCCACTTGTGTTGGTGCTAATAATCCACTTTCCACACCTGCGCTCGTGTTGCAAATCCACTTTTCACACTTGTGCTGGCGTTGAAAACCACTTATCGCACTTGTGTTAGTGTTACAAAACCACTTTTCGCACTTGTGTTGGTATTGACAAACCACTTTTCACACTTGTGTTGGTGTTGTAGAATCACTTTCTGCACCTGCGCTCGTGTTGCAAAGCAACTTTTCGCACTTGTGTTGGAGATGCAAAACCTCTTTCCGCACCTGTGCTGGCATAGAAAACCACTTTTCGCACTTGTCTTAGTGTTGCAAAACCAATTTCGACACTTGTGTTAGTACTGCTAAACCACTTTCCACACTTGTGCTGGCGTTGAAAACAACTTTTCACACTTTTGCAAGTGTTGCAAAACCACTTTTCATTCCTGTGTTGGCATTGAAAACCACTTTTTGCACTTGTGTTGGTGTTGCAAAACCACTTTTCGCACTTGTGCGAGCATTGAAAACGATTTTTTGCACTTGTGCTTGTGTTGCAAAACCACTTTTCGCACTTGTGTTGGCGTTGAAAACCACTTTTTGCACTTGTTTTGGTGTTGCAAAACCACTTTTCGCATTTGTGCTAGCATTGAAAGTGACTTTTTGCACTTGTGCTTGTGTTGCAAAACCACTTTTTGAACTTGTGTTAGCGTTACAAAACCACTTTTCCCAATTGTGTTGATGTTACTAATCCACTTTCCACACCTGCGCTCGTTTTGCAAAGCCACTTTTCACACTTGTGTTGGCGTTGAAAACCACTTTTTGCACTTGTTTTGGTGTTGCAAAACCATTTTTCGCACTTGTGCTAACATTGAAAGCGACTTTTTGCACTTGTGCTTGTGTTGCAAAACCACTTTTCGCACTTGTGTTAGTGTTGCAAAACCAATTTCGACACTTGTGTTAGTATTGCTAAACCACTTTCCGCACTTGTGCTGGGGTAAAAAACCACTTTTCGCACTTGTGCTCGTGTTGATAACCACTTTTTGCGCTCTTGTTATTGTTCAAAACAACTTTTCGCACATGTGTTAGTGTTCAAAAACCATTTTCCGCACTCGTGCTCGTGTTGATAACCACTTTTCGTGCGCTTGTTCGTGTTCAAAACCTCTTTCCGCACCCATGCTGGCATTGAAAGCGACTTTTTGCACTTGTGCTTGTGTTGCAAAACCACTTTTCGCACTTGTGTTAGTGTTGCAAAACCAATTTCGACACTTGTGTTAGTATTGCTAAACCACTTTCCGCAGTTGTGCTGGGGTAGAAAACCACTTTTCGCAATTGTGCTCGTGTTGAAAAACCCTTTTTGCGCTCCTGTTAGTGTTACAAATCCACTTTTCGCACTGTGTTAGTGTTGCACAACCACTTTTCGCACTTGTGTGAGTGTTGCAAAACCATTTTCCGCACTCGTGCTGGTGTTGATAACCATTTTTTGCGCTCTTGTTATTGTTCAAAACCACTTTTAGCACTTCTCTTTGTGTTGCAAAACCACTTTTCGCACTTGTGTTAGTGTTGCCATGCCATTTTCTGCACTTGTGCTAGAGTTGAAAACCACTTTTTGCACATGTGTTGGTGTTGCAAAACCACTTTTTGCACTTGTGTTAGCATTGAAAACCACTTTTCGCACATGTGTTAGTGTTGAAAAACCATTTTCCGCACTCGGGCTGGTGTTGATAACCACTTTTCGCGCTCTTGTTCGTGTTCAAAACCACTTTTCGCACTTGTGTTAGTGTTGAAAAACCATTTTCTGCACTCGTGCTCGTGTTGATAACCACTTTTCGCGCTCTTGTTCACGTTCAAACCACTTTCCACACTTGTGCTGGCGTTGAAAACAACTTTTCTCACTTTTGCAAGTGTTGCAAAACCACTTTTCTTACCTGTGTTGGCATTGAAAACCACTTTTTGCACTTGTGTTGGTGTTGCAATACCACTTTTCGCACTTGTGTTGGCGTTGAAAACCACTTTTTGCACTTGTTTTGGTGTTGCAAAACCACTTTTCGCACTTGTGCTAGCATTGAAAGCGACTTTTTGCACTTGTGCTTGTGTTGCAAAACCACTTTTTGCACTTGTGTTAGCGTTGCAAAACCACTTTTCCCACTTGTGTTGGCGTTGAAAACCACTTTTCGCACTTTTGCAAGTGTTGCAAAACCACTTTCTACAATTGTGCTGGCGTTGAAAACCACTTATTGCACTTGTGTGAGTGTTGCAAAACCACTTTTCGCACATGTGTTTGTGTTGAAAAACCATTTTCCGCACTCGTGCTCGTGTTGATAACCACTTTTCGCGCTCTTGTTCATGTTCAAAACCACTTTCCACACTTGTGCTGGCGTTGAAAACAACTTTTCTCACATTTGCAAGTGTTGCAAAACCACTTTTCATACCTGTGTTGGCATTGAAAACGACTTTTTGCACTTGTGCTTGTGTTGCAAAACCACTTTTCGCACTTGTGTTGGCTTTGAAAACCACTTTTTGCACTTGTGTTAGCGTTGCAAAACCACTTTTCCCACCTGTGTTGGTGTTACTAATCCACTTTCCACACCTGCGCTCGTGTTGCAAATCCACTTTTCACACTTGTGTTGGCGTTAAAAACCACTTTTCGCACTTGTGTTAGTGTTGCCATACCACTTTCTGCACTTGTGCTGGCGTTGAAAACCACTTTTCGCACATGTGTTAGCGTTGCAAAACCATTTTCCGCACTCGTGCTCGTGTTGATAACCACTTTTCGCGCTCTTGTTCATGTTCAAAACCACTTTCTACAATTGTGCTGGCGTTGAAAACCACTTATCGCACTTGTGTGAGTGTTGCAAAACCACTTTTTGCACTTATGTTGGTGTTCACAAACCACTTTTCACACTTGTGTTGGTGTTGTAAAACCACTTTTCACACTTGTGCTGGTGTTGAAAACCACTTTTCGCACTTTTGCAAGTGTTGCAAAACCACGCTCCACAATTGTGCTGGAGTTGAAAACCACTTATCGCACTTGTGTTAGTGTTGCAAAGCCATTTTCCACACTCGTGCTGGCGTTGAAAACCACTTTTCGCACATGTGTTGGTGTTGATAACCACTTTTCGCGCTCTTGTTCATGTTCAAAACCACTTTCCACACTTGTGCTGGCGTTGAAAACAACTTTTCGCACTTTTGCAAGTATTGCAAAACCACTTTTCACACCTGTGTTGGCATTGAAAACCACGTTTTGCACTTGTGTTGGTGTTGCAAAACCACTTTTCGCACTTGTGCTAGCATTGAAAACGACTTTTTGCACTTGTGCTTGTGTTGCAAAACCACTTTTCACACTTGTGTTGGCGTTGAAAACCACTTTTTACACTTGTTTTGGTGTTGCAAAACCACTTTTCGCACTTGTGCTAGCACTGAATGCGACTTTTTGCACTTGTGCTTGTGTTGCAAAACCACTTTTCGCACTTGTGTTAGTGTTGCAAAACCAATTTCGACACTTGTGTTAGTATTGCTAAACCACTTTCCGCACTTGTGCTCGTGTTGATAACCACTTTTTGCGCTCTTGTTATTGTTCAAAACCACTTTTAGCACTTCTTTTCGTGGTGCAAAACCACTTTTCGCACTTGTGCTAGCACTGAATGCGACTTTTTGCACTTGTGCTTGTGTTGCAAAACCACTTTTCGCACTTGTGTTAGTGTTGCAAAACCAATTTCGACACTTGTGTTAGTATTGCTAAACCACTTTCCGCACTTGTGCTCGTGTTGATAACCACTTTTTGCGCTCTTGTTATTGTTCAAAACCACTTTTAGCACTTCCCTTAGTGGTGCAAAACCACTTTTCGCACTTGTGTTAGTGTTGCCATACTATTTTCTGCACTTGTGCTGGCGTTGAAAACCACTTTTCGCACAT
This sequence comes from Myxine glutinosa, assembly GCF_964187855.1. NCBI lineage: Eukaryota > Metazoa > Chordata > Myxini > Myxiniformes > Myxinidae > Myxine > Myxine glutinosa. The sequence continues at coordinate 146,488,157 of NC_136264.1, forward strand.
GTGTTGGTGTTGCAACACCACGTTTTGCACTTGTGTTAGCGTTGAAAACCACTTTTCGCACATGTGTTGGTGTTGAAAAACCATTTTCAGCACTCGGGCTGGTGTTGATAACCACTTTTCGCGCTCTTGTTCGTGTTCAAAACAACTTTTCGCACATGTGTTTGTGTTGAAAAACCATTTTCCGCACTCGTGCTCGTGTTGATAACCACTTTTCGCGCTCTTGTTCATGTTCAAAACCACTTTCCACACTTGTGCTGGCGTTGAAAACAACTTTTCTCACATTTGCAAGTGTTGCAAAACCACTTTTCATGGCTGTGTTGGCATTGAAAACGACTTTTTGCACTTGTGCTTGTGTTGCAAAACCACTTTTCGCACTTGTGTTGGCGTTGAAAACCAATTTTTGCACTTGTGTTAGCGTTGCAAAACCACTTTTCCCACCTGTGTTGGTGTTACTAATCCACTTTCCACACCTGCGCTCGTGTTGCAAATCCACTTTTCACACTTGTGTTGGCGTTGAAAACCACTTTTCGCACTTGTGTTAGTGTTGCCATACCACTTTCTGCACTTGTGCTGGCGTTGAAAACCACTTTTCGCACATGTGTTGGTGTTGCAAAACCACTTTTTGCACTTGTGTTAGCGTTGAAAACCACTTTTCGCACATGTGTTAGTGTTGAAAAACCATTTTGCACACTCGGGCTGGTGTTGATAACCACTTTTCGCGCTCTTGTTCGTGTTCAAAACAACCTTTCGCACATGTGTTAGTGTTGAAAAACCATTTTCCGCACTCGTGCTCATGTTGATAACCACTTTTCGCGCTCTTGTTCATGTTCAAAACCACTTCCACACTTGTGCTGGCGTTGAAAACAACTTTTCTCACTTTTGCAAGTGTTGCAAAACCACTTTTCATACCTGTGTTGGCATTGAAAACCACTTTTTGCACTTGTGTTGGTGTTGCAAAACCACTTTTCGCACTTGTGCGAGCATTGAAAACGATTTTTTGCACTTGTGCTTGTGTGCAAAACCACTTTTCGCACTTGTGTTGGCGTTGAAAACCACTTTTTGCACTTGTTTTGGTGTTGCAAAACCACTTTTCGCACTTGTGCTAGCATTGAAAGTGACTTTTTGCACTTGTGCTTGTGTTGCAAAACCACTTTTTGAACTTGTGTTAGCGTTGCAAAACCACTTTTCCCAATTGTGTTGGTGTTACTAATCCACTTTCCACACCTGCGCTCGTGTTGCAAATCCACTTTTCACACTTGTGTTGGCGTTGAAAACCACTTTTTGCACTTGTGTTGGTGTTGCAAAACCACTTTTCGCACTTGTGCGAGCATTGAAAACTATTTGTTGCACTTGTGCTTGTGTTGCAAAACCACTTTTCGCACTTGTGTTGGCGTTGAAAACCACTTTTTGCACTTGTTTTGGTGTTGCAAAACCACTTTTCGCACTTGTGCTGGCATTGAAAGCGACTTTTTGCACTTGTGCTTGTGTTGCAAAACCACTTTTTGCACTTGTGTTAGCGTTGCAAAACCACTTTTCCCACTTGTGTTGGTGCTAATAATCCACTTTCCACACCTGCGCTCGTGTTGCAAATCCACTTTTCACACTTGTGCTGGCGTTGAAAACCACTTATCGCACTTGTGTTAGTGTTACAAAACCACTTTTCGCACTTGTGTTGGTATTGACAAACCACTTTTCACACTTGTGTTGGTGTTGTAGAATCACTTTCTGCACCTGCGCTCGTGTTGCAAAGCAACTTTTCGCACTTGTGTTGGAGATGCAAAACCTCTTTCCGCACCTGTGCTGGCATAGAAAACCACTTTTCGCTCTTGTCTTAGTGTTGCAAAACCAATTTCGACACTTGTGTTAGTACTGCTAAACCACTTTCCACACTTGTGCTGGCGTTGAAAACAACTTTTCACACTTTTGCAAGTGTTGCAAAACCACTTTTCATTCCTGTGTTGGCATTGAAAACCACTTTTTGCACTTGTGTTGGTGTTGCAAAACCACTTTTCGCACTTGTGCGAGCATTGAAAACGATTTTTTGCACTTGTGCTTGTGTTGCAAAACCACTTTTCGCACTTGTGTTGGCGTTGAAAACCACTTTTTGCACTTGTTTTGGTGTTGCAAAACCACTTTTCGCATTTGTGCTAGCATTGAAAGTGACTTTTTGCACTTGTGCTTGTGTTGCAAAACCACTTTTTGAACTTGTGTTAGCGTTACAAAACCACTTTTCCCAATTGTGTTGATGTTACTAATCCACTTTCCACACCTGCGCTCGTTTTGCAAAGCCACTTTTCACACTTGTGTTGGCGTTGAAAACCACTTTTTGCACTTGTTTTGGTGTTGCAAAACCATTTTTCGCACTTGTGCTAACATTGAAAGCGACTTTTTGCACTTGTGCTTGTGTTGCAAAACCACTTTTCGCACTTGTGTTAGTGTTGCAAAACCAATTTCGACACTTGTGTTAGTATTGCTAAACCACTTTCCGCACTTGTGCTGGGGTAAAAAACCACTTTTCGCACTTGTGCTCGTGTTGATAACCACTTTTTGCGCTCTTGTTATTGTTCAAAACAACTTTTCGCACATGTGTTAGTGTTCAAAAACCATTTTCCGCACTCGTGCTCGTGTTGATAACCACTTTTCGTGCGCTTGTTCGTGTTCAAAACCTCTTTCCGCACCCATGCTGGCATTGAAAGCGACTTTTTGCACTTGTGCTTGTGTTGCAAAACCACTTTTCGCACTTGTGTTAGTGTTGCAAAACCAATTTCGACACTTGTGTTAGTATTGCTAAACCACTTTCCGCAGTTGTGCTGGGGTAGAAAACCACTTTTCGCAATTGTGCTCGTGTTGAAAAACCCTTTTTGCGCTCCTGTTAGTGTTACAAATCCACTTTTCGCACTGTGTTAGTGTTGCACAACCACTTTTCGCACTTGTGTGAGTGTTGCAAAACCATTTTCCGCATTCGTGCTGGTGTTGATAACAATTTTTTGCGCTCTTGTTATTGTTCAAAACCACTTTTAGCACTTCTCTTTGTGTTGCAAAACCACTTTTCGCACTTGTGTTAGTGTTGCCATTCCATTTTCTGCACTTGTGCTAGAGTTGAAAACCACTTTTTGCACATGTGTTGGTGTTGCAAAACCACTTTTTGCACTTGTGTTAGCATTGAAAACCACTTTTCGCACATGTGTTAGTGTTGAAAAACCATTTTCCGCACTCGGGCTGGTGTTGATAACCACTTTTCGCGCTCTTGTTCGTGTTCAAAACCACTTTTCGCACTTGTGTTAGTGTTGAAAAACCATTTTCTGCACTCGTGCTCGTGTTGATAACCACTTTTCGCGCTCTTGTTCACGTTCAAACCACTTTCCACACTTGTGCTGGCGTTGAAAACAACTTTTCTCACTTTTGCAAGTGTTGCAAAACCACTTTTCTTACCTGTGTTGGCATTGAAAACCACTTTTTGCACTTGTGTTGGTGTTGCAATACCACTTTTCGCACTTGTGTTGGCGTTGAAAACCACTTTTTGCACTTGTTTTGGTGTTGCAAAACCACTTTTCGCACTTGTGCTAGCATTGAAAGCGACTTTTTGCACTTGTGCTTGTGTTGCAAAACCACTTTTTGCACTTGTGTTAGCGTTGCAAAACCACTTTTCCCACTTGTGTTGGCGTTGAAAACCACTTTTCGCACTTTTGCAAGTGTTGCAAAACCACTTTCTACAATTGTGCTGGCGTTGAAAACCACTTATTGCACTTGTGTGAGTGTTGCAAAACCACTTTTCGCACATGTGTTTGTGTTGAAAAACCATTTTCCGCACTCGTGCTCGTGTTGATAACCACTTTTCGCGCTCTTGTTCATGTTCAAAACCACTTTCCACACTTGTGCTGGCGTTGAAAACAACTTTTCTCACATTTGCAAGTGTTGCAAAACCACTTTTCATACCTGTGTTGGCATTGAAAACGACTTTTTGCACTTGTGCTTGTGTTGCAAAACCACTTTTCGCACTTGTGTTGGCGTTGAAAACCACTTTTTGCACTTGTGTTAGCGTTGCAAAACCACTTTTCCCACCTGTGTTGGTGTTACTAATCCACTTTCCACACCTGCGCTCGTGTTGCAAATCCACTTTTCACACTTGTGTTGGCGTTGAAAACCACTTTTCGCACTTGTGTTAATGTTGCCATACCACTTTCTGCACTTGTGCTGGCGTTGAAAACCACTTTTCGCACATGTGTTAGCGTTGCAAAACCATTTTCGGCACTCGTGCTCGTGTTGATAACCACTTTTCGCGCTCTTGTTCATGTTCAAAACCACTTTCTACAATTGTGCTGGCGTTGAAAACCACTTATCGCACTTGTGTGAGTGTTTCAAAACCACTTTTTGCACTTGTGTTGGTGTTCACAAACCACTTTTCACACTTGTGTTGGTGTTGTAAAACCACTTTTCACACTTGTGCTGGTGTTGAAAACCACTTTTCGCACTTTTGCAAGTATTGCAAAACCACGCTCCACAATTGTGCTGGAGTTGAAAACCACTTATCGCACTTGTGTTAGTGTTGCAAAGCCATTTTCCACACTCGTGCTGGTGTTGATAACCACTTTTTGCGCTCTTGGTATTGTTCAAAACCACTTTTAGCACTTCTCTTAGTGTTGCAAAACCACTTTTCGCACTTGTGTTAGTGTTGCCATACCATTTTCTGCACTTGTGCTGGCGTTGAAAACCACTTTTCGCACATGTGTTGGTGTTGATAACCACTTTTCGCGCTCTTGTTCATGTTCAAAACCACTTTCCACACTTGTGCTGGCGTTGAAAACAACTTTTCGCACTTTTGCAAGTATTGCAAAACCACTTTTCACACCTGTGTTGGCATTGAAAACCACGTTTTGCACTTGTGTTGGTGTTGCAAAACCACTTTTCGCACTTGTGCTAGCATTGAAAACGACTTTTTGCACTTGTGCTTGTGTTGCAAAACCACTTTTCACACTTGTGTTGGCGTTGAAAACCACTTTTTACACTTGTTTTGGTGTTGCAAAACCACTTTTCGCACTTGTGCTAGCACTGAATGCGACTTTTTGCACTTGTGCTTGTGTTGCAAAACCACTTTTCGCACTTGTGTTAGTGTTGCAAAACCAATTTCGACACTTGTGTTAGTATTGCTAAACCACTTTCCGCACTTGTGCTCGTGTTGATAACCACTTTTTGCGCTCTTGTTATTGTTCAAAACCACTTTTAGCACTTCTTTTCGTGGTGCAAAACCACTTTTCGCACTTGTGCTAGCACTGAATGCGACTTTTTGCACTTGTGCTTGTGTTGCAAAACCACTTTTCGCACTTGTGTTAGTGTTGCAAAACCAATTTCGACACTTGTGTTAGTATTGCTAAACCACTTTCCGCACTTGTGCTCGTGTTGATAACCACTTTTTGCGCTCTTGTTATTGTTCAAAACCACTTTTAGCACTTCCCTTAGTGGTGCAAAACCACTTTTCGCACTTGTGTTAGTGTTGCCATACTATTTTCTGCACTTGTGCTGGCGTTGAAAACCACTTTTCGCACATGTGTTGGTGTTGCAACACCACGTTTTGCACTTGTGTTAGCGTTGAAAACCACTTTTCGCACATGTGTTGGTGTTGAAAAACCATTTTCAGCACTCGGGCTGGTGTTGATAACCACTTTTCGCGCTCTTGTTCGTGTTCAAAACAACTTTTCGCACATGTGTTTGTGTTGAAAAACCATTTTCCGCACTCGTGCTCGTGTTGATAACCACTTTTCGCGCTCTTGTTCATGTTCAAAACCACTTTCCACACTTGTGCTGGCGTTGAAAACAACTTTTCTCACATTTGCAAGTGTTGCAAAACCACTTTTCATAGCTGTGTTGGCATTGAAAACGACTTTTTGCACTTGTGCTTGTGTTGCAAAACCACTTTTCGCACTTGTGTTGGCGTTGAAAACCAATTTTTGCACTTGTGTTAGCGTTGCAAAACCACTTTTCCCACCTGTGTTGGTGTTACTAATCCACTTTCCACACCTGCGCTCGTGTTGCAAATCCACTTTTCACACTTGTGTTGGCGTTGAAAACCACTTTTCGCACTTGTGTTAGTGTTGCCATACCACTTTCTGCACTTGTGCTGGCGTTGAAAACCACTTTTCGCACATGTGTTGGTGTTGCAAAACCACTTTTTGCACTTGTGTTAGCGTTGAAAACCACTTTTCGCACATGTGTTAGTGTTGAAAAACCATTTTGCACACTCGGGCTGGTGTTGATAACCACTTTTCGCGCTCTTGTTCGTGTTCAAAACAACCTTTCGCACATGTGTTAGTGTTGAAAAACCATTTTCCGCACTCGTGCTCGTGTTGATAACCACTTTTCGCGCTCTTGTTCATGTTCAAAACCACTTCCACACTTGTGCTGGCGTTGAAAACAACTTTTCTCACTTTTGCAAGTGTTGCAAAACCACTTTTCATACCTGTGTTGGCATTGAAAACCACTTTTTGCACTTGTGTTGGTGTTGCAAAACCACTTTTCGCACTTGTGCGAGCATTGAAAACGATTTTTTGCACTTGTGCTTGTGTGCAAAACCACTTTTCGCACTTGTGTTGGCGTTGAAAACCACTTTTTGCACTTGTTTTGGTGTTGCAAAACCACTTTTCGCACTTGTGCTAGCATTGAAAGTGACTTTTTGCACTTGTGCTTGTGTTGCAAAACCACTTTTTGAACTTGTGTTAGCGTTGCAAAACCACTTTTCCCAATTGTGTTGGTGTTACTAATCCACTTTTCACACCTGCGCTCGTGTTGCAAATCCACTTTTCACACTTGTGTTGGCGTTGAAAACCACTTTTTGCACTTGTGTTGGTGTTGCAAAACCACTTTTCGCACTTGTGCGAGCATTGAAAACTATTTGTTGCACTTGTGCTTGTGTTGCAAAACCACTTTTCGCACTTGTGTTGGCGTTGAAAACCACTTTTTGCACTTGTTTTGGTGTTGCAAAACCACTTTTCGCACTTGTGCTGGCATTGAAAGCGACTTTTTGCACTTGTGCTTGTGTTGCAAAACCACTTTTTGCACTTGTGTTAGCGTTGCAAAACCACTTTTCCCACTTGTGTTGGTGCTAATAATCCACTTTCCACACCTGCGCTCGTGTTGCAAATCCACTTTTCACACTTGTGCTGGCGTTGAAAACCACTTATCGCACTTGTGTTAGTGTTACAAAACCACTTTTCGCACTTGTGTTGGTATTGACAAACCACTTTTCACACTTGTGTTGGTGTTGTAGAATCACTTTCTGCACCTGCGCTCGTGTTGCAAAGCAACTTTTCGCACTTGTGTTGGAGATGCAAAACCTCTTTCCGCACCTGTGCTGGCATAGAAAACCACTTTTCGCACTTGTCTTAGTGTTGCAAAACCAATTTCGACACTTGTGTTAGTACTGCTAAACCACTTTCCACACTTGTGCTGGCGTTGAAAACAACTTTTCACACTTTTGCAAGTGTTGCAAAACCACTTTTCATTCCTGTGTTGGCATTGAAAACCACTTTTTGCACTTGTGTTGGTGTTGCAAAACCACTTTTCGCACTTGTGCGAGCATTGAAAACGATTTTTTGCACTTGTGCTTGTGTTGCAAAACCACTTTTCGCACTTGTGTTGGCGTTGAAAACCACTTTTTGCACTTGTTTTGGTGTTGCAAAACCACTTTTCGCATTTGTGCTAGCATTGAAAGTGACTTTTTGCACTTGTGCTTGTGTTGCAAAACCACTTTTTGAACTTGTGTTAGCGTTACAAAACCACTTTTCCCAATTGTGTTGATGTTACTAATCCACTTTCCACACCTGCGCTCGTTTTGCAAAGCCACTTTTCACACTTGTGTTGGCGTTGAAAACCACTTTTTGCACTTGTTTTGGTGTTGCAAAACCATTTTTCGCACTTGTGCTAACATTGAAAGCGACTTTTTGCACTTGTGCTTGTGTTGCAAAACCACTTTTCGCACTTGTGTTAGTGTTGCAAAACCAATTTCGACACTTGTGTTAGTATTGCTAAACCACTTTCCGCACTTGTGCTGGGGTAAAAAACCACTTTTCGCACTTGTGCTCGTGTTGATAACCACTTTTTGCGCTCTTGTTATTGTTCAAAACAACTTTTCGCACATGTGTTAGTGTTCAAAAACCATTTTCCGCACTCGTGCTCGTGTTGATAACCACTTTTCGTGCGCTTGTTCGTGTTCAAAACCTCTTTCCGCACCCATGCTGGCATTGAAAGCGACTTTTTGCACTTGTGCTTGTGTTGCAAAACCACTTTTCGCACTTGTGTTAGTGTTGCAAAACCAATTTCGACACTTGTGTTAGTATTGCTAAACCACTTTCCGCAGTTGTGCTGGGGTAGAAAACCACTTTTCGCAATTGTGCTCGTGTTGAAAAACCCTTTTTGCGCTCCTGTTAGTGTTACAAATCCACTTTTCGCACTGTGTTAGTGTTGCACAACCACTTTTCGCACTTGTGTGAGTGTTGCAAAACCATTTTCCGCACTCGTGCTGGTGTTGATAACCATTTTTTGCGCTCTTGTTATTGTTCAAAACCACTTTTAGCACTTCTCTTTGTGTTGCAAAACCACTTTTCGCACTTGTGTTAGTGTTGCCATGCCATTTTCTGCACTTGTGCTAGAGTTGAAAACCACTTTTTGCACATGTGTTGGTGTTGCAAAACCACTTTTTGCACTTGTGTTAGCATTGAAAACCACTTTTCGCACATGTGTTAGTGTTGAAAAACCATTTTCCGCACTCGGGCTGGTGTTGATAACCACTTTTCGCGCTCTTGTTCGTGTTCAAAACCACTTTTCGCACTTGTGTTAGTGTTGAAAAACCATTTTCTGCACTCGTGCTCGTGTTGATAACCACTTTTCGCGCTCTTGTTCACGTTCAAACCACTTTCCACACTTGTGCTGGCGTTGAAAACAACTTTTCTCACTTTTGCAAGTGTTGCAAAACCACTTTTCTTACCTGTGTTGGCATTGAAAACCACTTTTTGCACTTGTGTTGGTGTTGCAATACCACTTTTCGCACTTGTGTTGGCGTTGAAAACCACTTTTTGCACTTGTTTTGGTGTTGCAAAACCACTTTTCGCACTTGTGCTAGCATTGAAAGCGACTTTTTGCACTTGTGCTTGTGTTGCAAAACCACTTTTTGCACTTGTGTTAGCGTTGCAAAACCACTTTTCCCACTTGTGTTGGCGTTGAAAACCACTTTTCGCACTTTTGCAAGTGTTGCAAAACCACTTTCTACAATTGTGCTGGCGTTGAAAACCACTTATTGCACTTGTGTGAGTGTTGCAAAACCACTTTTCGCACATGTGTTTGTGTTGAAAAACCATTTTCCGCACTCGTGCTCGTGTTGATAACCACTTTTCGCGCTCTTGTTCATGTTCAAAACCACTTTCCACACTTGTGCTGGCGTTGAAAACAACTTTTCTCACATTTGCAAGTGTTGCAAAACCACTTTTCATACCTGTGTTGGCATTGAAAACGACTTTTTGCACTTGTGCTTGTGTTGCAAAACCACTTTTCGCACTTGTGTTGGCTTTGAAAACCACTTTTTGCACTTGTGTTAGCGTTGCAAAACCACTTTTCCCACCTGTGTTGGTGTTACTAATCCACTTTCCACACCTGCGCTCGTGTTGCAAATCCACTTTTCACACTTGTGTTGGCGTTAAAAACCACTTTTCGCACTTGTGTTAGTGTTGCCATACCACTTTCTGCACTTGTGCTGGCGTTGAAAACCACTTTTCGCACATGTGTTAGCGTTGCAAAACCATTTTCCGCACTCGTGCTCGTGTTGATAACCACTTTTCGCGCTCTTGTTCATGTTCAAAACCACTTTCTACAATTGTGCTGGCGTTGAAAACCACTTATCGCACTTGTGTGAGTGTTGCAAAACCACTTTTTGCACTTATGTTGGTGTTCACAAACCACTTTTCACACTTGTGTTGGTGTTGTAAAACCACTTTTCACACTTGTGCTGGTGTTGAAAACCACTTTTCGCACTTTTGCAAGTGTTGCAAAACCACGCTCCACAATTGTGCTGGAGTTGAAAACCACTTATCGCACTTGTGTTAGTGTTGCAAAGCCATTTTCCACACTCGTGCTGGTGTTGATAACCACTTTTTGCGCTCTTGGTATTGTTCAAAACCACTTTTAGCACTTCTCTTGGTGTTGCAAAACCACTTTTCGCACTTGTGTTAGTGTTGCCATACCATTTTCTGCACTTGTGCTGGCGTTGAAAACCACTTTTCGCACATGTGTTGGTGTTGATAACCACTTTTCGCGCTCTTGTTCATGTTCAAAACCACTTTCCACACTTGTGCTGGCGTTGAAAACAACTTTTCGCACTTTTGCAAGTATTGCAAAACCACTTTTCACACCTGTGTTGGCATTGAAAACCACGTTTTGCACTTGTGTTGGTGTTGCAAAACCACTTTTCGCACTTGTGCTAGCATTGAAAACGACTTTTTGCACTTGTGCTTGTGTTGCAAAACCACTTTTCACACTTGTGTTGGCGTTGAAAACCACTTTTTACACTTGTTTTGGTGTTGCAAAACCACTTTTCGCACTTGTGCTAGCACTGAATGCGACTTTTTGCACTTGTGCTTGTGTTGCAAAACCACTTTTCGCACTTGTGTTAGTGTTGCAAAACCAATTTCGACACTTGTGTTAGTATTGCTAAACCACTTTCCGCACTTGTGCTCGTGTTGATAACCACTTTTTGCGCTCTTGTTATTGTTCAAAACCACTTTTAGCACTTCTCTTAGTGGTGCAAAACCACTTTTCGCACTTGTGTTAGTGTTGCCATACTATTTTCTGCACTTGTGCTGGCGTTGAAAACCACTTTTCGCACATGTGTTGGTGCTGCAACACCACGTTTTGCACTTGTGTTAGCGTTGAAAACCACTTTTCGCACATGTGTTGGTGTTGAAAAACCATTTTCAGCACTCGGGCTGGTGTTGATAACCACTTTTCGCGCTCTTGTTCGTGTTCAAAACAACTTTTCGCACATGTGTTTGTGTTGAAAAACCATTTTCCGCACTCGTGCTCGTGTTGATAACCACTTTTCGCGCTCTTGTTCATGTTCAAAACCACTTTCCACACTTGTGCTAGCGTTGAAAACAACTTTTCTCACATTTGCAAGTGTTGCAAAACCACTTTTCATAGCTGTGTTGGCATTGAAAACGACTTTTTGCACTTGTGCTTGTGTTGCAAAACCACTTTTCGCACTTGTGTTGGCGTTGAAAACCAATTTTTGCACTTGTGTTAGCGTTGCAAAACCACTTTTCCCACCTGTGTTGGTGTTACTAATCCACTTTCCACACCTGCGCTCGTGTTGCAAATCCACTTTTCACACTTGTGTTGGCGTTGAAAACCACTTTTCGCACTTGTGTTAGTGTTGCCATACCACTTTCTGCACTTGTGCTGGCGTTGAAAACCACTTTTCGCACATGTGTTGGTGTTGCAAAACCACTTTTTGCACTTGTGTTAGCGTTGAAAACCACTTTTCGCACATGTGTTAGTGTTGAAAAACCATTTTGCACACTCGGGCTGGTGTTGATAACCACTTTTCGCGCTCTTGTTCGTGTTCAAAACAACCTTTCGCACATGTGTTAGTGTTGAAAAACCATTTTCCGCACTCGTGCTCGTGTTGATAACCACTTTTCGCGCTCTTGTTCATGTTCAAAACCACTTCCACACTTGTGCTGGCGTTGAAAACAACTTTTCTCACTTTTGCAAGTGTTGCAAAACCACTTTTCATACCTGTGTTGGCATTGAAAACCACTTTTTGCACTTGTGTTGGTGTTGCAAAACCACTTTTCGCACTTGTGCGAGCATTGAAAACGATTTTTTGCACTTGTGCTTGTGTGCAAAACCACTTTTCGCACTTGTGTTGGCGTTGAAAACCACTTTTTGCACTTGTTTTGGTGTTGCAAAACCACTTTTCGCACTTGGCTAGCATTGAAAGTGACTTTTTGCACTTGTGCTTGTGTTGCAAAACCACTTTTTGAACTTGTGTTAGCGTTGCAAAACCACTTTTCCCAATTGTGTTGGTGTTACTAATCCACTTTCCACACCTGCGCTCGTGTTGCAAATCCACTTTTCACACTTGTGTTGGCGTTGAAAACCACTTTTTGCACTTGTGTTGGTGTTGCAAAACCACTTTTCGCACTTGTGCGAGCATTGAAAACTATTTTTTGCACTTGTGCTTGTGTTGCAAAACCACTTTTCGCACTTGTGTTGGCGTTGAAAACCACTTTTTGCACTTGTTTTGGTGTTGCAAAACCACTTTTCGCACTTGTGCTGGCATTGAAAGCGACTTTTTGCACTTGTGCTTGTGTTGCAAAACCACTTTTTGCACTTGTGTTAGCGTTGCAAAACCACTTTTCCCACTTGTGTTGGTGCTAATAATCCACTTTCCACACCTGCGCTCGTGTTGCAAATCCACTTTTCACACTTGTGCTGGCGTTGAAAACCACTTATCGCACTTGTGTTAGTGTTACAAAACCACTTTTCGCACTGTGTTAGTGTTGCAAAACCACTTTTCGCACTTGTGTGAGTGTTGCAAAACCATTTTCCGCACTCGTGCTGGTGTTGATAACCATTTTTTGCGCTCTTGTTATTGTTCAAAACCACTTTTAGCACTTCTCTTTGTGTTGCAAAACCACTTTTCGCACTTGTGCTAGTGTTGCCATGCCATTTTCTGCACTTGTGCTAGAGTTGAAAACCACTTTTTGCACATGTGTTGGTGTTGCAAAACCACTTTTTGCACTTGTGTTAGCGTTGAAAACCACTTTTCGCACATGTGTTAGTGTTGAAAAACCATTTTCCGCACTCGGGCTGGTGTTGATAACCACTTTTCGCGCTCTTGTTCGTGTTCAAAACCACTTTTCGCACTTGTGTTAGTGTTGAAAAACCATTTTCTGCACTCGTGCTCGTGTTGATAACCACTTTTCGCGCTCTTGTTCACGTTCAAACCACTTTCCACACTTGTGCTGGCGTTGAAAACAACTTTTCTCACTTTCGCAAGTGTTGCAAAACCACTTTTCTTACCTGTGTTGGCATTGAAAACCACTTTTTGCACTTGTGTTGGTGTTTCAATACCACTTTTCGCACTTGTGTTGGCGTTGAAAACCACTTTTTGCACTTGTTTTGGTGTTGCAAAACCACTTTTCGCACTTGTGCTAGCATTGAAAGCGACTTTTTGCACTTGTGCTTGTGTTGCAAAACCACTTTTTGCACTTGTGTTAGCGTTGCAAAACCACTTTTCCCACTTGTGTTGGCGTTGAAAACCACTTTTCGCACTTTTGCAAGTGTTGCAAAACCACTTTCTACAATTGTGCTGGCGTTGAAAACCACTTATTGCACTTGTGTGAGTGTTGCAAAACCACTTTTCGCACATGTGTTTGTGTTGAAAAACCATTTTCCGCACTCGTGCTCGTGTTGATAACCACTTTTCGCGCTCTTGTTCATTTTCAAAACCACTTTCCACACTTGTGCTGGCGTTGAAAACAACTTTTCTCACATTTGCAAGTGTTGCAAAACCACTTTTCATACCTGTGTTGGCATTGAAAACGACTTTTTGCACTTGTGCTTGTGTTGCAAAACCACTTTTTGCACTTGTGTTAGCGTTGCAAAACCACTTTTCCCACTTGTGTTGGCGTTGAAAACCACTTTTCGCACTTGTGCTTGTGTTGCAAAACCACTTTTCGCACTTGTGTTGGCTTTGAAAACCACTTTTTGCACTTGTGTTAGCGTTGCAAAACCACTTTTCCCACCTGTGTTGGTGTTACTAATCCACTTTCCACACCTGCGCTCGTGTTGCAAATCCACTTTTCACACTTGTGTTGGCGTTAAAAACCACTTTTCGCACTTGTGTTAGTGTTGCCATACCACTTTCTGTACTTGTGCTGGCGTTGAAAACCACTTTTCGCACATGTGTTAGCGTTGCAAAACCATTTTCCGCACTCGTGCTCGTGTTGATAACCACTTTTCGCGCTCTTGTTCATGTTTAAAACCACTTTCTACAATTGTGCTGGCGTTGAAAACCACTTATCGCACTTGTGTGAGTGTTGCAAAACCACTTTTTGCACTTGTGTTGGTGTTCACAAACCACTTTTCACACTTGTGTTGGTGTTGTAAAACCACTTTTCACACTTGTGCTGGTGTTGAAAACCACTTTTCGCACTTTTGCAAGTGTTGCAAAACCACGCTCCACAATTGTGCTGGAGTTGAAAACCACTTATCGCACTTGTGTTAGTGTTGCAAAGCCATTTTCCACACTCGTGCTGGTGTTGATAACCACTTTTTGCGCTCTTGGTATTGTTCAAAACCACTTTTAGCACTTCTCTTAGTGTTGCAAAACCACTTTTCGCACTTGTGTTAGTGTTGCCATACCATTTTCTGCACTTGTGCTGGCGTTGAAAACCACTTTTCGCACATGTGTTGGTGTTGATAACCACTTTTCGCGCTCTTGTTCATGTTCAAAACCACTTTCCACACTTGTGCTGGCGTTGAAAACAACTTTTCGCACTTTTGCAAGTATTGCAAAACCACTTTTCACACCTGTGTTGGCATTGAAAACCACGTTTTGCACTTGTGTTGGTGTTGCAAAACCACTTTTCGCACTTGTGCTAGCATTGAAAACGACTTTTTGCACTTGTGCTTGTGTTGCAAAACCACTTTTCACACTTGTGTTGGCGTTGAAAACCACTTTTTACACTTGTTTTGGTGTTGCAAAACCACTTTTCGCACTTGTGCTAACATTGAAAGCGACTTTTTGCAATTGTGTTGGTGTTGCAAAACCACTTTTCGCACTTGTGTTGGCGTTGAAAACCACTTTTTGCACTTGTTTTGGTGTTGCAAAACCACTTTTCGCACTTGGCTAGCATTGAAAGTGACTTTTTGCACTTGTGCTTGTGTTGCAAAACCACTTTTTGAACTTGTGTTAGCGTTGCAAAACCACTTTTCCCAATTGTGTTGGTGTTACTAATCCACTTTCCACACCTGCGCTCGTGTTGCAAATCCACTTTTCACACTTGTGTTGGCGTTGAAAACCACTTTTTGCACTTGTGTTGGTGTTGCAAAACCACTTTTCGCACTTGTGCGAGCATTGAAAACTATTTTTTGCACTTGTGCTTGTGTTGCAAAACCACTTTTCGCACTTGTGTTGGCGTTGAAAACCACTTTTTGCACTTGTTTTGGTGTTGCAAAACCACTTTTCGCACTTGTGCTGGCATTGAAAGCGACTTTTTGCACTTGTGCTTGTGTTGCAAAACCACTTTTTGCACTTGTGTTAGCGTTGCAAAACCACTTTTCCCACTTGTGTTGGTGCTAATAATCCACTTTCCACACCTGCGCTCGTGTTGCAAATCCACTTTTCACACTTGTGCTGGCGTTGAAAACCACTTATCGCACTTGTGTTAGTGTTACAAAACCACTTTTCGCACTTGTGTTGGTATTGACAAACCACTTTTCACACTTGTGTTGGTGTTGTAGAATCACTTTCTGCACCTGCGCTCGTGTTGCAAAGCAACTCTTCGCACTTGTGTTGGAGATGCAAAACCTCTTTCCGCACCTGTGCTGGCATAGAAAACCACTTTTCGCACTTGTCTTAGTGTTGCAAAACCAATTTCGACACTTGTGTTAGTACTGCTAAACCACTTTCCACACTTGTGCTGGCGTTGAAAACAACTTTTCACACTTTTGCAAGTGTTGCAAAACCACTTTTCATACCTGTGTTGGCATTGAAAACCACTTTTTGCACTTGTGTTGGTGTTGCAAAACCACTTTTCGCACTTGTGCGAGCATTGAAAACGATTTTTTGCACTTGTGCTTGTGTTGCAAAACCACTTTTCGCACTTGTGTTGGCGTTGAAAACCACTTTTTGCACTTGTTTTGGTGTTGCAAAACCACTTTTCGCATTTGTGCTAGCATTGAAAGTGACTTTTTGCACTTGTGCTTGTGTTGCAAAACCACTTTTTGAACTTGTGTTAGCGTTACAAAACCACTTTTTACACTTGTTTTGGTGTTGCAAAACCACTTTTCGCACTTGTGCTAGCACTGAATGCGACTTTTTGCACTTGTGCTTGTGTTGCAAAACCACTTTTCGCACTGTGTTAGTGTTGCAAAACCACTTTTCGCACTTGTGTGAGTGTTGCAAAACCATTTTCCGCACTCGTGCTGGTGTTGATAACCATTTTTTGCGCTCTTGTTATTGTTCAAAACCACTTTTAGCACTTCTCTTTGTGTTGCAAAACCACTTTTCGCACTTGTGCTAGTGTTGCCATGCCATTTTCTGCACTTGTGCTAGAGTTGAAAACCACTTTTTGCACATGTGTTGGTGTTGCAAAACCACTTTTTGCACTTGTGTTAGCGTTGAAAACCACTTTTCGCACATGTGTTAGTGTTGAAAAACCATTTTCCGCACTCGGGCTGGTGTTGATAACCACTTTTCGCGCTCTTGTTCGTGTTCAAAACCACTTTTCGCACTTGTGTTAGTGTTGAAAAACCATTTTCTGCACTCGTGCTCGTGTTGATAACCACTTTTCGCGCTCTTGTTCACGTTCAAACCACTTTCCACACTTGTGCTGGCGTTGAAAACAACTTTTCTCACTTTTGCAAGTGTTGCAAAACCACTTTTCTTACCTGTGTTGGCATTGAAAACCACTTTTTGCACTTGTGTTGGTGTTGCAATACCACTTTTCGCACTTGTGTTGGCGTTGAAAACCACTTTTTGCACTTGTTTTGGTGTTGCAAAACCACTTTTCGCACTTGTGCTAGCATTGAAAGCGACTTTTTGCACTTGTGCTTGTGTTGCAAAACCACTTTTTGCACTTGTGTTAGCGTTGCAAAACCACTTTTCCCACTTGTGTTGGCGTTGAAAACCACTTTTCGCACTTTTGCAAGTGTTGCAAAACCACTTTCTACAATTGTGCTGGCGTTGAAAACCACTTATTGCACTTGTGTGAGTGTTGCAAAACCACTTTTCGCACATGTGTTTGTGTTGAAAAACCATTTTCCGCACTCGTGCTCGTGTTGATAACCACTTTTCGCGCTCTTGTTCATGTTCAAAACCACTTTCCACACTTGTGCTGGCGTTGAAAACAACTTTTCTCACATTTGCAAGTGTTGCAAAACCACTTTTCATACCTGTGTTGGCATTGAAAACGACTTTTTGCACTTGTGCTTGTGTTGCAAAACCACTTTTCGCACTTGTGTTGGCTTTGAAAACCACTTTTTGCACTTGTGTTAGCGTTGCAAAACCACTTTTCCCACCTGTGTTGGTGTTACTAATCCACTTTCCACACCTGCGCTCGTGTTGCAAATCCACTTTTCACACTTGTGTTGGCGTTAAAAACCACTTTTCGCACTTGTGTTAGTGTTGCCATACCACTTTCTGCACTTGTGCTGGCGTTGAAAACCACTTTTCGCACATGTGTTAGCGTTGCAAAACCATTTTCCGCACTCGTGCTCGTGTTGATAACCACTTTTCGCGCTCTTGTTCATGTTCAAAACCACTTTCTACAATTGTGCTGGCGTTGAAAACCACTTATCGCACTTGTGTGAGTGTTGCAAAACCACTTTTTGCACTTGTGTTGGTGTTCACAAACCACTTTTCACACTTGTGTTGGTGTTGTAAAACCACTTTTCACACTTGTGCTGGTGTTGAAAACCACTTTTCGCACTTTTGCAAGTGTTGCAAAACCACGCTCCACAATTGTGCTGGAGTTGAAAACCACTTATCGCACTTGTGTTAGTGTTGCAAAGCCATTTTCCACACTCGTGCTGGTGTTGATAACCACTTTTTGCGCTCTTGGTATTGTTCAAAACCACTTTTAGCACTTCTCTTAGTGTTGCAAAACCACTTTTCGCACTTGTGTTAGTGTTGCCATACCATTTTCTGCACTTGTGCTGGCGTTGAAAACCACTTTTCGCACATGTGTTGGTGTTGATAACCACTTTTCGCGCTCTTGTTCATGTTCAAAACCACTTTCCACACTTGTGCTGGCGTTGAAAACAACTTTTCGCACTTTTGCAAGTATTGCAAAACCACTTTTCACACCTGTGTTGGCATTGAAAACCACGTTTTGCACTTGTGTTGGTGTTGCAAAACCACTTTTCGCACTTGTGCCAGCATTGAAAACGACTTTTTGCACTTGTGCTTGTGTTGCAAAACCACTTTTCACACTTGTGTTGGCGTTGAAAACCACTTTTTACACTTGTTTTGGTGTTGCAAAACCACTTTTCGCACTTGTGCTAGCACTGAATGCGACTTTTTGCACTTGTGCTTGTGTTGCAAAACCACTTTTCGCACTTGTGTTAGTGTTGCAAAACCAATTTCGACACTTGTGTTAGTATTGCTAAACCATGTTCCGCACTTGTGCTCGTGTTGATAACCACTTTTTGCGCTCTTGTTATTGTTCAAAACCACTTTTCGCACTTGTGTTAGTGTTGCCATACTATTTTCTGCACTTGTGCTGGCGTTGAAAACCACTTTTCGCACATGTGTTGGTGCTGCAACACCACGTTTTGCACTTGTGTTAGCGTTGAAAACCACTTTTCGCACATGTGTTGGTGTTGAAAAACCATTTTCAGCACTCGGGCTGGTGTTGATAACCACTTTTCGCGCTCTTGTTCGTGTTCAAAACAACTTTTCGCACATGTGTTTGTGTTGAAAAACCATTTTCCGCACTCGTGCTCGTGTTGATAACCACTTTTCGCGCTCTTGTTCATGTTCAAAACCACTTTCCACACTTGTGCTGGCGTTGAAAACAACTTTTCTCACATTTGCAAGTGTTGCAAAACCACTTTTCATAGCTGTGTTGGCATTGAAAACGACTTTTTGCACTTGTGCTTGTGTTGCAAAACCACTTTTCGCACTTGTGTTGGCGTTGAAAACCAATTTTTGCACTTGTGTTAGCGTTGCAAAACCACTTTTCCCACCTGTGTTGGTGTTACTAATCCACTTTCCACACCTGCGCTCGTGTTGCAAATCCACTTTTCACACTTGTGTTGGCGTTGAAAACCACTTTTCGCACTTGTGTTAGTGTTGCCATACCACTTTCTGCACTTGTGCTGGCGTTGAAAACCACTTTTCGCACATGTGTTGGTGTTGCAAAACCACTTTTTGCACTTGTGTTAGCGTTGAAAACCACTTTTCGCACATGTGTTAGTGTTGAAAAACCATTTTGCACACTCGGGCTGGTGTTGATAACCACTTTTCGCGCTCTTGTTCGTGTTCAAAACAACCTTTCGCACATGTGTTAGTGTTGAAAAACCATTTTCCGCACTCGTGCTCGTGTTGATAACCACTTTTCGCGCTCTTGTTCATGTTCAAAACCACTTCCACACTTGTGCTGGCGTTGAAAACAACTTTTCTCACTTTTGCAAGTGTTGCAAAACCACTTTTCATACCTGTGTTGGCATTGAAAACCACTTTTTGCACTTGTGTTGGTGTTGCAAAACCACTTTTCGCACTTGTGCGAGCATTGAAAACGATTTTTTGCACTTGTGCTTGTGTGCAAAACCACTTTTCGCACTTGTGTTGGCGTTGAAAACCACTTTTTGCACTTGTTTTGGTGTTGCAAAACCACTTTTCGCACTTGGCTAGCATTGAAAGTGACTTTTTGCACTTGTGCTTGTGTTGCAAAACCACTTTTTGAACTTGTGTTAGCGTTGCAAAACCACTTTTCCCAATTGTGTTGGTGTTACTAATCCACTTTCCACACCTGCGCTCGTGTTGCAAATCCACTTTTCACACTTGTGTTGGCGTTGAAAACCACTTTTTGCACTTGTGTTGGTGTTGCAAAACCACTTTTCGCACTTGTGCGAGCATTGAAAACTATTTTTTGCACTTGTGCTTGTGTTGCAAAACCACTTTTCGCACTTGTGTTGGCGTTGAAAACCACTTTTTGCACTTGTTTTGGTGTTGCAAAACCACTTTTCGCACTTGTGCTGGCATTGAAAGCGACTTTTTGCACTTGTGCTTGTGTTGCAAAACCACTTTTTGCACTTGTGTTAGCGTTGCAAAACCACTTTTCCCACTTGTGTTGGTGCTAATAATCCACTTTCCACACCTGCGCTCGTGTTGCAAATCCACTTTTCACACTTGTGCTGGCGTTGAAAACCACTTATCGCACTTGTGTTAGTGTTACAAAACCACTTTTCGCACTTGTGTTGGTATTGACAAACCACTTTTCACACTTGTGTTGGTGTTGTAGAATCACTTTCTGCACCTGCGCTCGTGTTGCAAAGCAACTCTTCGCACTTGTGTTGGAGATGCAAAACCTCTTTCCGCACCTGTGCTGGCATAGAAAACCACTTTTCGCACTTGTCTTAGTGTTGCAAAACCAATTTCGACACTTGTGTTAGTACTGCTAAACCACTTTCCACACTTGTGCTGGCGTTGAAAACAACTTTTCACACTTTTGCAAGTGTTGCAAAACCACTTTTCATACCTGTGTTGGCATTGAAAACCACTTTTTGCACTTGTGTTGGTGTTGCAAAACCACTTTTCGCACTTGTGCGAGCATTGAAAACGATTTTTTGCACTTGTGCTTGTGTTGCAAAACCACTTTTCGCACTTGTGTTGGCGTTGAAAACCACTTTTTGCACTTGTTTTGGTGTTGCAAAACCACTTTTCGCATTTGTGCTAGCATTGAAAGTGACTTTTTGCACTTGTGCTTGTGTTGCAAAACCACTTTTTGAACTTGTGTTAGCGTTACAAAACCACTTTTCCCAATTGTGTTGATGTTACTAATCCACTTTCCACACCTGCGCTCGTTTTGCAAAGCCACTTTTCACACTTGTGTTGGCGTTGAAAACCACTTTTTGCACTTGTTTTGGTGTTGCAAAACCATTTTTCGCACTTGTGCTAACATTGAAAGCGACTTTTTGCACTTGTGCTTGTGTTGCAAAACCACTTTTCGCACTTGTGTTAGTGTTGCAAAACCAATTTCGACACTTGTGTTAGTATTGCTAAACCACTTTCCGCACTTGTGCTGGGGTAAAAAACCACTTTTCGCACTTGTGCTCGTGTTGATAACCACTTTTTGCGCTCTTGTTATTGTTCAAAACAACTTTTCGCACATGTGTTAGTGTTCAAAAACCATTTTCCGCACTCGTGCTCGTGTTGATAACCACTTTTCGTGCGCTTGTTCGTGTTCAAAACCTCTTTCCGCACCCATGCTGGCATTGAAAGCGACTTTTTGCACTTGTGCTTGTGTTGCAAAACCACTTTTCGCACTTGTGTTAGTGTTGCAAAACCAATTTCGACACTTGTGTTAGTATTGCTAAACCACTTTCCGCAGTTGAGCTGGGGTAGAAAACCACTTTTCGCAATTGTGCTCGTGTTGAAAAACACTTTTTGCGCTCCTGTTAGTGTTGCAAATCCACTTTTCGCACTGTGTTAGTGTTGCAAAACCACTTTTCGCACTTGTGTGAGTGTTGCAAAACCATTTTCCGCACTCGTGCTGGTGTTGATAACCATTTTTTGCGCTCTTGTTATTGTTCAAAACCACTTTTAGCACTTCTCTTTGTGTTGCAAAACCACTTTTCGCACTTGTGTTAGTGTTGCCATGCCATTTTCTGCACTTGTGCGAGAGTTGAAAACCACTTTTTGCACATGTGTTGGTGTTGCAAAACCACTTTTTGCACTTGTGTTAGCGTTGAAAACCACTTTTCGCACATGTGTTAGTGTTGAAAAACCATTTTCCGCACTCGGGCTGGTGTTGATAACCACTTTTCGCGCTCTTGTTCGTGTTCAAAACCACTTTTCGCACTTGTGTTAGTGTTGAAAAACCATTTTCTGCACTCGTGCTCGTGTTGATAACCACTTTTCGCGCTCTTGTTCACGTTCAAACCACTTTCCACACTTGTGCTGGCGTTGAAAACAACTTTTCTCACTTTTGCAAGTGTTGCAAAACCACTTTTCTTACCTGTGTTGGCATTGAAAACCACTTTTTGCACTTGTGTTGGTGTTGCAATACCACTTTTCGCACTTGTGTTGGCGTTGAAAACCACTTTTTGCACTTGTTTTGGTGTTGCAAAACCACTTTTCGCACTTGTGCTAGCATTGAAAGCGACTTTTTGCACTTGTGCTTGTGTTGCAAAACCACTTTTTGCACTTGTGTTAGCGTTGCAAAACCACTTTTCCCACTTGTGTTGGCGTTGAAAACCACTTTTCGCACTTTTGCAAGTGTTGCAAAACCACTTTCTACAATTGTGCTGGCGTTGAAAACCACTTATTGCACTTGTGTGAGTGTTGCAAAACCACTTTTCGCACATGTGTTTGTGTTGAAAAACCATTTTCCGCACTCGTGCTCGTGTTGATAACCACTTTTCGCGCTCTTGTTCATGTTCAAAACCACTTTCCACACTTGTGCTGGCGTTGAAAACAACTTTTCTCACATTTGCAAGTGTTGCAAAACCACTTTTCATACCTGTGTTGGCATTGAAAACGACTTTTTGCACTTGTGCTTGTGTTGCAAAACCACTTTTCGCACTTGTGTTGGCGTTGAAAACCACTTTTTGCACTTGTGTTAGCGTTGCAAAACCACTTTTCCCACCTGTGTTGGTGTTACTAATCCACTTTCCACACCTGCGCTCGTGTTGCAAATCCACTTTTCACACTTGTGTTGGCGTTGAAAACCACTTTTCGCACTTGTGTTAATGTTGCCATACCACTTTCTGCACTTGTGCTGGCGTTGAAAACCACTTTTCGCACATGTGTTAGCGTTGCAAAACCATTTTCGGCACTCGTGCTCGTGTTGATAACCACTTTTCGCGCTCTTGTTCATGTTCAAAACCACTTTCTACAATTGTGCTGGCGTTGAAAACCACTTATCGCACTTGTGTGAGTGTTTCAAAACCACTTTTTGCACTTGTGTTGGTGTTCACAAACCACTTTTCACACTTGTGTTGGTGTTGTAAAACCACTTTTCACACTTGTGCTGGTGTTGAAAACCACTTTTCGCACTTTTGCAAGTATTGCAAAACCACGCTCCACAATTGTGCTGGAGTTGAAAACCACTTATCGCACTTGTGTTAGTGTTGCAAAGCCATTTTCCACACTCGTGCTGGTGTTGATAACCACTTTTTGCGCTCTTGGTATTGTTCAAAACCACTTTTAGCACTTCTCTTAGTGTTGCAAAACCACTTTTCGCACTTGTGTTAGTGTTGCCATACCATTTTCTGCACTTGTGCTGGCGTTGAAAACCACTTTTCGCACATGTGTTGGTGTTGATAACCACTTTTCGCGCTCTTGTTCATGTTCAAAACCACTTTCCACACTTGTGCTGGCGTTGAAAACAACTTTTCGCACTTTTGCAAGTATTGCAAAACCACTTTTCACACCTGTGTTGGCATTGAAAACCACGTTTTGCACTTGTGTTGGTGTTGCAAAACCACTTTTCGCACTTGTGCTAGCATTGAAAACGACTT
Organism: Myxine glutinosa; assembly: GCF_964187855.1. Lineage (NCBI taxonomy): Eukaryota > Metazoa > Chordata > Myxini > Myxiniformes > Myxinidae > Myxine > Myxine glutinosa. The sequence continues at coordinate 146,511,614 of NC_136264.1, forward strand.
TTTGCACTTGTGCTTGTGTTGCAAAACCACTTTTCACACTTGTGTTGGCGTTGAAAACCACTTTTTACACTTGTTTTGGTGTTGCAAAACCACTTTTCGCACTTGTGCTAGCACTGAATGCGACTTTTTGCACTTGTGCTTGTGTTGCAAAACCACTTTTCGCACTTGTGTTAGTGTTGCAAAACCAATTTCGACACTTGTGTTAGTATTGCTAAACCACTTTCCGCACTTGTGCTCGTGTTGATAACCACTTTTTGCGCTCTTGTTATTGTTCAAAACCACTTTTAGCACTTCTTTTCGTGGTGCAAAACCACTTTTCGCACTTGTGCTAGCACTGAATGCGACTTTTTGCACTTGTGCTTGTGTTGCAAAACCACTTTTCGCACTTGTGTTAGTGTTGCAAAACCAATTTCGACACTTGTGTTAGTATTGCTAAACCACTTTCCGCACTTGTGCTCGTGTTGATAACCACTTTTTGCGCTCTTGTTATTGTTCAAAACCACTTTTAGCACTTCCCTTAGTGGTGCAAAACCACTTTTCGCACTTGTGTTAGTGTTGCCATACTATTTTCTGCACTTGTGCTGGCGTTGAAAACCACTTTTCGCACATGTGTTGGTGTTGCAACACCACGTTTTGCACTTGTGTTAGCGTTGAAAACCACTTTTCGCACATGTGTTGGTGTTGAAAAACCATTTTCAGCACTCGGGCTGGTGTTGATAACCACTTTTCGCGCTCTTGTTCGTGTTCAAAACAACTTTTCGCACATGTGTTTGTGTTGAAAAACCATTTTCCGCACTCGTGCTCGTGTTGATAACCACTTTTCGCGCTCTTGTTCATGTTCAAAACCACTTTCCACACTTGTGCTGGCGTTGAAAACAACTTTTCTCACATTTGCAAGTGTTGCAAAACCACTTTTCATACCTGTGTTGGCATTGAAAACGACTTTTTGCACTTGTGCTTGTGTTGCAAAACCACTTTTCGCACTTGTGTTGGCGTTGAAAACCAATTTTTGCACTTGTGTTAGCGTTGCAAAACCACTTTTCCCACCTGTGTTGGTGTTACTAATCCACTTTCCACACCTGCGCTCGTGTTGCAAATCCACTTTTCACACTTGTGTTGGCGTTGAAAACCACTTTTCGCACTTGTGTTAGTGTTGCCATACCACTTTCTGCACTTGTGCTGGCGTTGAAAACCACTTTTCGCACATGTGTTGGTGTTGCAAAACCACTTTTTGCACTTGTGTTAGCGTTGAAAACCACTTTTCGCACATGTGTTAGTGTTGAAAAACCATTTTGCACACTCGGGCTGGTGTTGATAACCACTTTTCGCGCTCTTGTTCGTGTTCAAAACAACCTTTCGCACATGTGTTAGTGTTGAAAAACCATTTTCCGCACTCGTGCTCGTGTTGATAACCACTTTTCGCGCTCTTGTTCATGTTCAAAACCACTTCCACACTTGTGCTGGCGTTGAAAACAACTTTTCTCACTTTTGCAAGTGTTGCAAAACCACTTTTCTTACCTGTGTTGGCATTGAAAACCACTTTTTGCACTTGTGTTGGTGTTGCAAAACCACTTTTCGCACTTGTGCGAGCATTGAAAACGATTTTTTGCACTTGTGCTTGTGTGCAAAACCACTTTTCGCACTTGTGTTGGCGTTGAAAACCACTTTTTGCACTTGTGTTGGTGTTGCAAAACCACTTTTCGCACTTGTGCTAGCATTGAAAGTGACTTTTTTCACTTGTGCTTGTGTTGCAAAACCACTTTTTGAACTTGTGTTAGCGTTGCAAAACCACTTTTCCCAATTGTGTTGGTGTTACTAATCCACTTTCCACACCTGCGCTCGTGTTGCAAATCGACTTTTCACACTTGTGTTGGCGTTGAAAACCACTTTTTGCACTTGTGTTGGTGTTGCAAAACCACTTTTCGCACTTGTGCGAGCATTGAAAACTATTTGTTGCACTTGTGCTTGTGTTGCAAAACCACTTTTCGCACTTGTGTTGGCGTTGAAAACCACTTTTTGCACTTGTTTTGGTGTTGCAAAACCACTTTTCGCACTTGTGCTGGCATTGAAAGCGACTTTTTGCACTTGTGCTTGTGTTGCAAAACCACTTTTTGCACTTGTGTTAGCGTTGCAAAACCACTTTTCCCACTTGTGTTGGTGCTAATAATCCACTTTCCACACCTGCGCTCGTGTTGCAAATCCACTTTTCACACTTGTGCTGGCGTTGAAAACCACTTATCGCACTTGTGTTAGTGTTACAAAACCACTTTTCGCACTTGTGTTGGTATTGACAAACCACTTTTCACACTTGTGTTGGTGTTGTAGAATCACTTTCTGCACCTGCGCTCGTGTTGCAAAGCAACTTTTCGCACTTGTGTTGGAGATGCAAAACCTCTTTCCGCACCTGTGCTGGCATAGAAAACCACTTTTCGCACTTGTCTTAGTGTTGCAAAACCAATTTCGACACTTGTGTTAGTACTGCTAAACCACTTTCCACACTTGTGCTGGCGTTGAAAACAACTTTTCACACTTTTGCAAGTGTTGCAAAACCACTTTTCATTCCTGTGTTGGCATTGAAAACCACTTTTTGCACTTGTGTTGGTGTTGCAAAACCACTTTTCGCACTTGTGCGAGCATTGAAAACGATTTTTTGCACTTGTGCTTGTGTTGCAAAACCACTTTTCGCACTTGTGTTGGCGTTGAAAACCACTTTTTGCACTTGTTTTGGTGTTGCAAAACCACTTTTCGCATTTGTGCTAGCATTGAAAGTGACTTTTTGCACTTGTGCTTGTGTTGCAAAACCACTTTTTGAACTTGTGTTAGCGTTACAAAACCACTTTTCCCAATTGTGTTGATGTTACTAATCCACTTTCCACACCTGCGCTCGTTTTGCAAAGCCACTTTTCACACTTGTGTTGGCGTTGAAAACCACTTTTTGCACTTGTTTTGGTGTTGCAAAACCATTTTTCGCACTTGTGCTAACATTGAAAGCGACTTTTTGCACTTGTGCTTGTGTTGCAAAACCACTTTTCGCACTTGTGTTAGTGTTGCAAAACCAATTTCGACACTTGTGTTAGTATTGCTAAACCACTTTCCGCACTTGTGCTGGGGTAAAAAACCACTTTTCGCACTTGTGCTCGTGTTGATAACCACTTTTTGCGCTCTTGTTATTGTTCAAAACAACTTTTCGCACATGTGTTAGTGTTCAAAAACCATTTTCCGCACTCGTGCTCGTGTTGATAACCACTTTTCGTGCGCTTGTTCGTGTTCAAAACCTCTTTCCGCACCCATGCTGGCATTGAAAGCGACTTTTTGCACTTGTGCTTGTGTTGCAAAACCACTTTTCGCACTTGTGTTAGTGTTGCAAAACCAATTTCGACACTTGTGTTAGTATTGCTAAACCACTTTCCGCAGTTGTGCTGGGGTAGAAAACCACTTTTCGCAATTGTGCTCGTGTTGAAAAACCCTTTTTGCGCTCCTGTTAGTGTTACAAATCCACTTTTCGCACTGTGTTAGTGTTGCACAACCACTTTTCGCACTTGTGTGAGTGTTGCAAAACCATTTTCCGCACTCGTGCTGGTGTTGATAACCATTTTTTGCGCTCTTGTTATTGTTCAAAACCACTTTTAGCACTTCTCTTTGTGTTGCAAAACCACTTTTCGCACTTGTGTTAGTGTTGCCATGCCATTTTCTGCACTTGTGCTAGAGTTGAAAACCACTTTTTGCACATGTGTTGGTGTTGCAAAACCACTTTTTGCACTTGTGTTAGCATTGAAAACCACTTTTCGCACATGTGTTAGTGTTGAAAAACCATTTTCCGCACTCGGGCTGGTGTTGATAACCACTTTTCGCGCTCTTGTTCGTGTTCAAAACCACTTTTCGCACTTGTGTTAGTGTTGAAAAACCATTTTCTGCACTCGTGCTCGTGTTGATAACCACTTTTCGCGCTCTTGTTCACGTTCAAACCACTTTCCACACTTGTGCTGGCGTTGAAAACAACTTTTCTCACTTTTGCAAGTGTTGCAAAACCACTTTTCTTACCTGTGTTGGCATTGAAAACCACTTTTTGCACTTGTGTTGGTGTTGCAATACCACTTTTCGCACTTGTGTTGGCGTTGAAAACCACTTTTTGCACTTGTTTTGGTGTTGCAAAACCACTTTTCGCACTTGTGCTAGCATTGAAAGCGACTTTTTGCACTTGTGCTTGTGTTGCAAAACCACTTTTTGCACTTGTGTTAGCGTTGCAAAACCACTTTTCCCACTTGTGTTGGCGTTGAAAACCACTTTTCGCACTTTTGCAAGTGTTGCAAAACCACTTTCTACAATTGTGCTGGCGTTGAAAACCACTTATTGCACTTGTGTGAGTGTTGCAAAACCACTTTTCGCACATGTGTTTGTGTTGAAAAACCATTTTCCGCACTCGTGCTCGTGTTGATAACCACTTTTCGCGCTCTTGTTCATGTTCAAAACCACTTTCCACACTTGTGCTGGCGTTGAAAACAACTTTTCTCACATTTGCAAGTGTTGCAAAACCACTTTTCATACCTGTGTTGGCATTGAAAACGACTTTTTGCACTTGTGCTTGTGTTGCAAAACCACTTTTCGCACTTGTGTTGGCTTTGAAAACCACTTTTTGCACTTGTGTTAGCGTTGCAAAACCACTTTTCCCACCTGTGTTGGTGTTACTAATCCACTTTCCACACCTGCGCTCGTGTTGCAAATCCACTTTTCACACTTGTGTTGGCGTTAAAAACCACTTTTCGCACTTGTGTTAGTGTTGCCATACCACTTTCTGCACTTGTGCTGGCGTTGAAAACCACTTTTCGCACATGTGTTAGCGTTGCAAAACCATTTTCCGCACTCGTGCTCGTGTTGATAACCACTTTTCGCGCTCTTGTTCATGTTCAAAACCACTTTCTACAATTGTGCTGGCGTTGAAAACCACTTATCGCACTTGTGTGAGTGTTGCAAAACCACTTTTTGCACTTGTGTTGGTGTTCACAAACCACTTTTCACACTTGTGTTGGTGTTGTAAAACCACTTTTCACACTTGTGCTGGTGTTGAAAACCACTTTTCGCACTTTTGCAAGTGTTGCAAAACCACGCTCCACAATTGTGCTGGAGTTGAAAACCACTTATCGCACTTGTGTTAGTGTTGCAAAGCCATTTTCCACACTCGTGCTGGTGTTGATAACCACTTTTTGCGCACTTGGTATTGTTCAAAACCACTTTTAGCACTTCTCTTAGTGTTGCAAAACCACTTTTCGCACTTGTGTTAGTGTTGCCATACCATTTTCTGCACTTGTGCTGGCGTTGAAAACCACTTTTCGCACATGTGTTGGTGTTGATAACCACTTTTCGCGCTCTTGTTCATGTTCAAAACCACTTTCCACACTTGTGCTGGCGTTGAAAACAACTTTTCGCACTTTTGCAAGTATTGCAAAACCACTTTTCACACCTGTGTTGGCATTGAAAACCACGTTTTGCACTTGTGTTGGTGTTGCAAAACCACTTTTCGCACTTGTGCTAGCATTGAAAACGACTTTTTGCACTTGTGCTTGTGTTGCAAAACCACTTTTCACACTTGTGTTGGCGTTGAAAACCACTTTTTACACTTGTTTTGGTGTTGCAAAACCACTTTTCGCACTTGTGCTAGCACTGAATGCGACTTTTTGCACTTGTGCTTGTGTTGCAAAACCACTTTTCGCACTTGTGTTAGTGTTGCAAAACCAATTTCGACACTTGTGTTAGTATTGCTAAACCACTTTCCGCACTTGTGCTCGTGTTGATAACCACTTTTTGCGCTCTTGTTATTGTTCAAAACCACTTTTAGCACTTCTCTTAGTGGTGCAAAACCACTTTTCGCACTTGTGTTAGTGTTGCCATACTATTTTCTGCACTTGTGCTGGCGTTGAAAACCACTTTTCGCACATGTGTTGGTGCTGCAACACCACGTTTTGCACTTGTGTTAGCGTTGAAAACCACTTTTCGCACATGTGTTGGTGTTGAAAAACCATTTTCAGCACTCGGGCTGGTGTTGATAACCACTTTTCGCGCTCTTGTTCGTGTTCAAAACAACTTTTCGCACATGTGTTTGTGTTGAAAAACCATTTTCCGCACTCGTGCTCGTGTTGATAACCACTTTTCGCGCTCTTGTTCATGTTCAAAACCACTTTCCACACTTGTGCTAGCGTTGAAAACAACTTTTCTCACATTTGCAAGTGTTGCAAAACCACTTTTCATAGCTGTGTTGGCATTGAAAACGACTTTTTGCACTTGTGCTTGTGTTGCAAAACCACTTTTCGCACTTGTGTTGGCGTTGAAAACCAATTTTTGCACTTGTGTTAGCGTTGCAAAACCACTTTTCCCACCTGTGTTGGTGTTACTAATCCACTTTCCACACCTGCGCTCGTGTTGCAAATCCACTTTTCACACTTGTGTTGGCGTTGAAAACCACTTTTCGCACTTGTGTTAGTGTTGCCATACCACTTTCTGCACTTGTGCTGGCGTTGAAAACCACTTTTCGCACATGTGTTGGTGTTGCAAAACCACTTTTTGCACTTGTGTTAGCGTTGAAAACCACTTTTCGCACATGTGTTAGTGTTGAAAAACCATTTTGCACACTCGGGCTGGTGTTGATAACCACTTTTCGCGCTCTTGTTCGTGTTCAAAACAACCTTTCGCACATGTGTTAGTGTTGAAAAACCATTTTCCGCACTCGTGCTCGTGTTGATAACCACTTTTCGCGCTCTTGTTCATGTTCAAAACCACTTCCACACTTGTGCTGGCGTTGAAAACAACTTTTCTCACTTTTGCAAGTGTTGCAAAACCACTTTTCATACCTGTGTTGGCATTGAAAACCACTTTTTGCACTTGTGTTGGTGTTGCACAACCACTTTTCGCACTTGTGCGAGCATTGAAAACGATTTTTTGCACTTGTGCTTGTGTGCAAAACCACTTTTCGCACTTGTGTTGGCGTTGAAAACCACTTTTTGCACTTGTTTTGGTGTTGCAAAACCACTTTTCGCACTTGGCTAGCATTGAAAGTGACTTTTTGCACTTGTGCTTGTGTTGCAAAACCACTTTTTGAACTTGTGTTAGCGTTGCAAAACCACTTTTCCCAATTGTGTTGGTGTTACTAATCCACTTTCCACACCTGCGCTCGTGTTGCAAATCCACTTTTCACACTTGTGTTGGCGTTGAAAACCACTTTTTGCACTTGTGTTGGTGTTGCAAAACCACTTTTCGCACTTGTGCGAGCATTGAAAACTATTTTTTGCACTTGTGCTTGTGTTGCAAAACCACTTTTCGCACTTGTGTTGGCGTTGAAAACCACTTTTTGCACTTGTTTTGGTGTTGCAAAACCACTTTTCGCACTTGTGCTGGCATTGAAAGCGACTTTTTGCACTTGTGCTTGTGTTGCAAAACCACTTTTTGCACTTGTGTTAGCGTTGCAAAACCACTTTTCCCACTTGTGTTGGTGCTAATAATCCACTTTCCACACCTGCGCTCGTGTTGCAAATCCACTTTTCACACTTGTGCTGGCGTTGAAAACCACTTATCGCACTTGTGTTAGTGTTACAAAACCACTTTTCGCACTGTGTTAGTGTTGCAAAACCACTTTTCGCACTTGTGTGAGTGTTGCAAAACCATTTTCCGCACTCGTGCTGGTGTTGATAACCATTTTTTGCGCTCTTGTTATTGTTCAAAACCACTTTTAGCACTTCTCTTTGTGTTGCAAAACCACTTTTCGCACTTGTGCTAGTGTTGCCATGCCATTTTCTGCACTTGTGCTAGAGTTGAAAACCACTTTTTGCACATGTGTTGGTGTTGCAAAACCACTTTTTGCACTTGTGTTAGCGTTGAAAACCACTTTTCGCACATGTGTTAGTGTTGAAAAACCATTTTCCGCACTCGGGCTGGTGTTGATAACCACTTTTCGCGCTCTTGTTCGTGTTCAAAACCACTTTTCGCACTTGTGTTAGTGTTGAAAAACCATTTTCTGCACTCGTGCTCGTGTTGATAACCACTTTTCGCGCTCTTGTTCACGTTCAAACCACTTTCCACACTTGTGCTGGCGTTGAAAACAACTTTTCTCACTTTTGCAAGTGTTGCAAAACCACTTTTCTTACCTGTGTTGGCATTGAAAACCACTTTTTGCACTTGTGTTGGTGTTTCAATACCACTTTTCGCACTTGTGTTGGCGTTGAAAACCACTTTTTGCACTTGTTTTGGTGTTGCAAAACCACTTTTCGCACTTGTGCTAGCATTGAAAGCGACTTTTTGCACTTGTGCTTGTGTTGCAAAACCACTTTTTGCACTTGTGTTAGCGTTGCAAAACCACTTTTCCCACTTGTGTTGGCGTTGAAAACCACTTTTCGCACTTTTGCAAGTGTTGCAAAACCACTTTCTACAATTGTGCTGGCGTTGAAAACCACTTATTGCACTTGTGTGAGTGTTGCAAAACCACTTTTCGCACATGTGTTTGTGTTGAAAAACCATTTTCCGCACTCGTGCTCGTGTTGATAACCACTTTTCGCGCTCTTGTTCATGTTCAAAACCACTTTCCACACTTGTGCTGGCGTTGAAAACAACTTTTCTCACATTTGCAAGTGTTGCAAAACCACTTTTCATACCTGTGTTGGCATTGAAAACGACTTTTTGCACTTGTGCTTGTGTTGCAAAACCACTTTTCGCACTTGTGTTGGCTTTGAAAACCACTTTTTGCACTTGTGTTAGCGTTGCAAAACCACTTTTCCCACCTGTGTTGGTGTTACTAATCCACTTTCCACACCTGCGCTCGTGTTGCAAATCCACTTTTCACACTTGTGTTGGCGTTAAAAACCACTTTTCGCACTTGTGTTAGTGTTGCCATACCACTTTCTGCACTTGTGCTGGCGTTGAAAACCACTTTTCGCACATGTGTTAGCGTTGCAAAACCATTTTCCGCACTCGTGCTCGTGTTGATAACCACTTTTCGCGCTCTTGTTCATGTTCAAAACCACTTTCTACAATTGTGCTGGCGTTGAAAACCACTTATCGCACTTGTGTGAGTGTTGCAAAACCACTTTTTGCACTTGTGTTGGTGTTCACAAACCACTTTTCACACTTGTGTTGGTGTTGTAAAACCACTTTTCACACTTGTGCTGGTGTTGAAAACCACTTTTCGCACTTTTGCAAGTGTTGCAAAACCACGCTCCACAATTGTGCTGGAGTTGAAAACCACTTATCGCACTTGTGTTAGTGTTGCAAAGCCATTTTCCACACTCGTGCTGGTGTTGATAACCACTTTTTGCGCTCTTGGTATTGTTCAAAACCACTTTTAGCACTTCTCTTAGTGTTGCAAAACCACTTTTCGCACTTGTGTTAGTGTTGCCATACCATTTTCTGCACTTGTGCTGGCGTTGAAAACCACTTTTCGCACATGTGTTGGTGTTGATAACCACTTTTCGCGCTCTTGTTCATGTTCAAAACCACTTTCCACACTTGTGCTGGCGTTGAAAACAACTTTTCGCACTTTTGCAAGTATTGCAAAACCACTTTTCACACCTGTGTTGGCATTGAAAACCACGTTTTGCACTTGTGTTGGTGTTGCAAAACCACTTTTCGCACTTGTGCTAGCATTGAAAACGACTTTTTGCACTTGTGCTTGTGTTGCAAAACCACTTTTCACACTTGTGTTGGCGTTGAAAACCACTTTTTACACTTGTTTTGGTGTTGCAAAACCACTTTTCGCACTTGTGCTAGCACTGAATGCGACTTTTTGCACTTGTGCTTGTGTTGCAAAACCACTTTTCGCACTTGTGTTAGTGTTGCAAAACCAATTTCGACACTTGTGTTAGTATTGCTAAACCATGTTCCGCACTTGTGCTCGTGTTGATAACCACTTTTTGCGCTCTTGTTATTGTTCAAAACCACTTTTCGCACTTGTGTTAGTGTTGCCATACTATTTTCTGCACTTGTGCTGGCGTTGAAAACCACTTTTCGCACATGTGTTGGTGCTGCAACACCACGTTTTGCACTTGTGTTAGCGTTGAAAACCACTTTTCGCACATGTGTTGGTGTTGAAAAACCATTTTCAGCACTCGGGCTGGTGTTGATAACCACTTTTCGCGCTCTTGTTCGTGTTCAAAACAACTTTTCGCACATGTGTTTGTGTTGAAAAACCATTTTCCGCACTCGTGCTCGTGTTGATAACCACTTTTCGCGCTCTTGTTCATGTTCAAAACCACTTTCCACACTTGTGCTGGCGTTGAAAACAACTTTTCTCACATTTGCAAGTGTTGCAAAACCACTTTTCATAGCTGTGTTGGCATTGAAAACGACTTTTTGCACTTGTGCTTGTGTTGCAAAACCACTTTTCGCACTTGTGTTGGCGTTGAAAACCAATTTTTGCACTTGTGTTAGCGTTGCAAAACCACTTTTCCCACCTGTGTTGGTGTTACTAATCCACTTTCCACACCTGCGCTCGTGTTGCAAATCCACTTTTCACACTTGTGTTGGCGTTGAAAACCACTTTTCGCACTTGTGTTAGTGTTGCCATACCACTTTCTGCACTTGTGCTGGCGTTGAAAACCACTTTTCGCACATGTGTTGGTGTTGCAAAACCACTTTTTGCACTTGTGTTAGCGTTGAAAACCACTTTTCGCACATGTGTTAGTGTTGAAAAACCATTTTGCACACTCGGGCTGGTGTTGATAACCACTTTTCGCGCTCTTGTTCGTGTTCAAAACAACCTTTCGCACATGTGTTAGTGTTGAAAAACCATTTTCCGCACTCGTGCTCGTGTTGATAACCACTTTTCGCGCTCTTGTTCATGTTCAAAACCACTTCCACACTTGTGCTGGCGTTGAAAACAACTTTTCTCACTTTTGCAAGTGTTGCAAAACCACTTTTCATACCTGTGTTGGCATTGAAAACCACTTTTTGCACTTGTGTTGGTGTTGCAAAACCACTTTTCGCACTTGTGCGAGCATTGAAAACGATTTTTTGCACTTGTGCTTGTGTGCAAAACCACTTTTCGCACTTGTGTTGGCGTTGAAAACCACTTTTTGCACTTGTTTTGGTGTTGCAAAACCACTTTTCGCACTTGGCTAGCATTGAAAGTGACTTTTTGCACTTGTGCTTGTGTTGCAAAACCACTTTTTGAACTTGTGTTAGCGTTGCAAAACCACTTTTCCCAATTGTGTTGGTGTTACTAATCCACTTTCCACACCTGCGCTCGTGTTGCAAATCCACTTTTCACACTTGTGTTGGCGTTGAAAACCACTTTTTGCACTTGTGTTGGTGTTGCAAAACCACTTTTCGCACTTGTGCGAGCATTGAAAACTATTTTTTGCACTTGTGCTTGTGTTGCAAAACCACTTTTCGCACTTGTGTTGGCGTTGAAAACCACTTTTTGCACTTGTTTTGGTGTTGCAAAACCACTTTTCGCACTTGTGCTGGCATTGAAAGCGACTTTTTGCACTTGTGCTTGTGTTGCAAAACCACTTTTTGCACTTGTGTTAGCGTTGCAAAACCACTTTTCCCACTTGTGTTGGTGCTAATAATCCACTTTCCACACCTGCGCTCGTGTTGCAAATCCACTTTTCACACTTGTGCTGGCGTTGAAAACCACTTATCGCACTTGTGTTAGTGTTACAAAACCACTTTTCGCACTGTGTTAGTGTTGCAAAACCACTTTTCGCACTTGTGTGAGTGTTGCAAAACCATTTTCCGCACTCGTGCTGGTGTTGATAACCATTTTTTGCGCTCTTGTTATTGTTCAAAACCACTTTTAGCACTTCTCTTTGTGTTGCAAAACCACTTTTCGCACTTGTGCTAGTGTTGCCATGCCATTTTCTGCACTTGTGCTAGAGTTGAAAACCACTTTTTGCACATGTGTTGGTGTTGCAAAACCACTTTTTGCACTTGTGTTAGCGTTGAAAACCACTTTTCGCACATGTGTTAGTGTTGAAAAACCATTTTCCGCACTCGGGCTGGTGTTGATAACCACTTTTCGCGCTCTTGTTCGTGTTCAAAACCACTTTTCGCACTTGTGTTAGTGTTGAAAAACCATTTTCTGCACTCGTGCTCGTGTTGATAACCACTTTTCGCGCTCTTGTTCACGTTCAAACCACTTTCCACACTTGTGCTGGCGTTGAAAACAACTTTTCTCACTTTTGCAAGTGTTGCAAAACCACTTTTCTTACCTGTGTTGGCATTGAAAACCACTTTTTGCACTTGTGTTGGTGTTTCAATACCACTTTTCGCACTTGTGTTGGCGTTGAAAACCACTTTTTGCACTTGTTTTGGTGTTGCAAAACCACTTTTCGCACTTGTGCTAGCATTGAAAGCGACTTTTTGCACTTGTGCTT